>NC_058375.1:135465439-136665439 GCF_018350175.1 Felis catus
AAAGGCACCAGTAAACAGGTTTTAGTCAGAGAATAATGGCTCCAAGAGAGAGAAGGAAAAAAAATCCATTGGCTATACATTTGAAGTGTTAGCCCTAAAAGAATGCTGGAAAGTGAAAAGTAGGAGGGAACAGTGTTTGGATTTTTTAAGGCAAAATTTTGTTTTGTGTTGCACAACGTAATTGCTTGGACATTAGAAAATAAAAACTCCAGCGACTGGGGGAAAGACGAGAGGAAAGCAAGTGGTTTTCAAATGATTAAGCAAAGGTGGAAAAAGTTCAAGCTGGCAAAAGTTTAGAAGCTCGGTCCAGTTCCACTTAAAAAAGACTAGATAAAGCCTGCCAGAAAAAGACTTTGCCTGTAGTTTGAGAGTCCTGATTCACAAGATTTGGGAAGTTTCAATAATTACTCACCACTGACACCTTGAAAAACCCTGGGCATCTCTCTAGAAATGTCAGTTTCAGGTAGAGGGGCAAAGCGGGTGGGGAGGTGGCTGGATTGTGGGAGGGGGAGACGGACCTGGGAGTTTGTGGGGGGGGGTGTGGTTGAGGAGGTTGCTGAGACTGGTTGAAGCCAGCCTGTCTCTGCATTTATCACTTTGTCCCAGAGGAGGTGTTTGTTCAACACAGCAGTTTGACAGCACAAAAACACTGTGGCCAGAAGCCCTATCAAAGAACCTACTGACACATATCATTTGTGGTCTTGGTTTCACAGGGTAAGGCTACCTCACACTTTATCTGCACAAGTATAAAACTCCACACATTTGTAAGTGTTCAATATAGCTAAATTCCTGCCCCCCCTTTTTTTTCCTTTTAAATATTATAAACACTACTTTAAAATACAATCTTTATTCCGGACTCCTGAATGCCGTTTTAAAAACCATAATAATTTGCAATCAAGTTAGCATAATCCATGTTAAGGTTGGTAATATTGAAGGAAAATGGGGGGGGGGGGATAACAGTTTAAAAGCATGAAGCTTGTAATTTATCCTAAATAATACACTTAAAGTTTAGATTAATAGGTGCAAGTAAGTTTTGTAAGAATCATGTGGCATAGGGAACACTTTTTCTTTCTTAAAAGAAGTCTTAGCAAACAGGAGTCTACGTTAATTCTTCACCTCTACTATTTTCATATGAATATATTTCATTCACAAGCTGTATGATTGTAGTCAAAGAGGAAAAGTCTCAGAGTTGGGGTTCGAGGGTGTATTTGTGTGTGTGCATGTGGAATGTGTGCATATGGGCTGTATGTAGTTTTCAAATTCCCATCAGCAGAGCAAAGGTGATGGGAAATCTTTAGAGGACAACCATTTTGTTTAGAGATTTTCCCCCTTTAATGGGTCTCTTTATTATGAAAACACAGCTTACTGAGTCCTTTATATATAAACCTCACCTCTTAAAACTGAGAAATCTCATGATGTGAAACACTTCCATTGATGTGCTTTGTGTCTAAAATAGAAACTTAGGTACTTCCAAGAATAGGCAAATTGCAAAGTTTCTTTGATTACAGTTACTCAGATATATAAGACAATATAGATACAATTTAAACTAAGCAACAGTGAAGCCTGTACATTACATTGCAGGTCACTTGGGCACTGAATTCCTTGAAATTTACTCTTCTGTTTAAGATAGAGGAAAAAATCTCAGATCTTAAATAGCATGATATCTTCCTCTGTTGATTTATTAGATTGCTGATTTATAGAAGGGAGTGTCTATCACCTGGTCGGGAGTACCTTTCTTTCCTAGAGTTGATTATAAAAAGAAATACGAAATTATAGAAAGAACAAAAATCACCATATCGTCATATTAACAACCTAACTATTAGAGAGGAATCCATTACATTTTTTTAAAATGTAGAGTATGTTTTGACTTTTTGTCATGGGAAATCATTAATGACAATGACCTGTTCCCAAAAGAATGTACTCATTGACCTCCATCGCCTGAGATCATTTAAAAATGTTTCCACCTTATTGTTGTGACTTAAAAATACACCTTCATATATTTGCTCTTGTGATAAATAAAGTTAGCTAAACTGACCAGTACTGCATTTGTCATTTGCTTGGAAAAATATCTTCACTTAAGTGGGATTTAAAATTTTAATTTCAAGTTCAGAATTAGGTCTCCTCCAGTTTGAAGCAGAGTGTGTGTGGGTTTAGGTTGAAATAACACACAGCAACCCAGAAAGATGAATAACTGAAAACAGATTATATACAAGAGAACATGACATTTAAGCCCATGGATTACAGGAAAAGTGACCCAGGATCTTACTTTTATAGTACTGTTTTGTTTTTTTGTTTTTTTTTTTTTAAAGGAAAGGTAACTTAAATGTGCACACGAGCCCTTCAGTAATGTCTTTTCATTCTAACAGTTCCTTCAAATCTCAGCCCCTCAACTCAGCTTACTAACAGAACTAAGTTTGTAAAAAAAGAAAAAAAAAATCATAAATCATTATGACGATTGCATTCCTCCACTGAAAAATGAAAGCAAAGTTCGGATCCTTCTCGAAATATTTGTTCCCCTTACATCCCTTACGTGTCCCCGATGCTTGCTCTTCCAAAGTCTGGTTTTCAGAAGAGCCCATATTAATTTCTAACCAAGACTCCAGTGTCCACTGTAATGCACTGGGCTTTATTAGCTCTCAAATGTTCCTGGGTCACAAACACACAATATCAGATGAGACACTGACCATCTTCCTTCTCTCTTCAGCTCCTCTAACTTTCCTGCCAGGAGTCTGACAAAACACGCACAGTTACTGTTGCTGAGGGGAGACAAAGTTTAACTTCTGGGTTGGCAATCGGGGAATAATTCATGAGCAGATTTCTAGCAAATGATATGATTTGCTAAATTTTGGTCTTTGATTTATATTTATGTACTCCTGCTACTGTTAAGGTTTTGCCAACCTCAATTAGATCATGAATGAGATCATTTTAATTCAGCCCCCAAACTGTGACCTGACCATGGTCTGAAAGTGTTCAAAAAGTAATTTTAAGCCTCCCTTTGATTTGAAAAGGAATACTGCATGCTTGGTCGTTCATACAAATAACATAAAACTTAATTATTGGATGATTTGGCAAAGGACCTTCTTGCCAAACAACAGTCAATGCCAGCTACTGTGATGCTGGCTATGCCCGGGCCCCCGAGCACACAGCCCCCTGTATACAGCATTTGTTCATTGTGTCTCAGGGCAAGATGCTTTCAAATAGGATTCGTGGATCTGGGAGGCAGGGTGCAACTCGAAGGGTGTACCATATTTATAACTCCAGTTAAAAAATGCTGTCTCACCTAGAAGGGAAGTAGATCTGCGCTGTCAAATCACCAGGAGGCTGTGACAAAGGGAGCTTGCAGCCTGACACACGGTGTAACAACATAGCAAACACCTTTAATCCTGTCATGTCTCATACCCTTTACTTTCTCACACATTTGTGGCTGCTTGAACGTTGACACCTACACTCTTTTTCGAAACTAAATAAGGCAATCTTATTTAAGCCCAAATGCAACACCTGTAAAGTTATTCTTGTGCCCAGCAAAAAATAACCATTAACTCCTTCCTCTTATAAGTGCCTCTCTGCTTGCTTTGGCAAGTCTCACGTTGGTAACAGTCGGCCTGAGGCCCTGACTCTGAGGTTCACATGACCTTCCGAGCTCCGAAAGATAGGCAACACTTCCCCCTAGAAAAGATGCGAGGGCTGCGATAGTGTCACTGTCCCAACTGGCCTCTTACAGCTTTTTGAGCTGAAGCCCCTTTCTTCATCACAAACTTCTGGTGTCTTTTATAGTGAGGAGAGAGGCCCCAGCTGCTTCATTCCCTCTAGCTACCATAGTCTAATATTTTAAAAGCTGGAAATGAAAATAGCTTTTCTAAAGATATTTCCTGGAATTTTTAATGTGCTGCCTTGATTCCTTTTTTTTTCTTGCCAATTATAAACCACCATTTGGAGGGCTTATGAGCAATGTAAGTCCACCTCATCTAATTAAACCACATTGTTTTAAAAGCTTGAACAGTTTTCATGTCTACAAGACTTGTCTGAATATTAAACTGCTAGAACCAGAGTTCTGAGTGTCTTTGGAGAGCCAGGATTTTATCTGCTGAGTGCAAAGGGCCAGGCACTCAAAGAGTTAAGGAGTGTTCCCGCATTGCTGGGTAGGTTAATATCACAGCTGCCTGGTAAAGCATTATCCCGGTACCTCACTTAACAAAAGCCTCCTTTTGCAAACAGACTCCCACTTTCCCCCCAAGTGTCCAAAGGTGTTTACTGAAGTAAATCTGCCTAAATCCTTCATTGCTTGGGTCATGGGGGTGGATAGGAGGGGTGGAAGGTGTGGGGATAATCTCTTTTTGTAAATTCTGTAAATCTTCTGGGAAAAAGAAAAAAAAATCAGGAATCTCTGTCACATGCTCATGTGCAACTTCTAATATCTCTGCTAGTTTTGCTCTTATAAGTGAAATCCGCACCATGGCTATCAGAACAGCCCCCATTTCCAATTATTCACTCGAAGCGATTGCACTCCTAAACTTGCGTGTGTGCGCGTGTGCGCGTGTGCGCGTGCGCGCACGCGCGTTATGTACTTAATCTATCTGTTGAAAAACTGTTGGTATCTAAAACTGGTTTCAGAAAGGAAAAAAAAAAGACAAGACAGTTTAGAAGCAAGATAATGTAGCTGAAAAGTTGTCACGAGAGCTTTCTGCTCTTGCTGTGGTCTCGTTCCGATACCATTAACTGCATGTTACTTTTGCATGTTGAAAATGGAGGCAAATAACACAGTAAAACCTGACAGGTCCGCCTGCAAGGGTTTAAACAGTTCCCAGTAAGAAGGAGCCCTTGAGGCATAAACTTTCTCTCTCAGGAGAACGTGAATACCACCAACCCCTCCCTACAAATCTTGAAGCATCCAGTTTGAGATACAAAAAGGCTGTCATCTCACAAATGTTAAACATACTAAAAAAATCTGAAAAAAAAGTATGAAGAAGGTGTGAAAAACGTGGCACTTTACAGCCCTCAAAGCTTTTTAAAATAGAACAACTTTTCCCCCTAAAATTCTTTTCAGAGAATTTTTTTTTTTTCCTTTTTGGCTCATTTGAGAGTTTCTTTCTTGGCTTTTTTCCCCTTTCATTTGAAAATATGAATTATCATAAAAAGTCAGGGGAAAAAATGGGAAAGTCTTTTCCAGTTTTCCTGAAGATTTATCAGCGTGTTCAGGCTGGGTGTAAGCACTTCTCCCTTTTTCTCTGGGCCAGACACCCATCCCTGAAACCAGAGCAGGGCCTTGGGAGACTTTATCCCTTCTCTCCTCCAGAGCAGCCTCCAGCTGCGCCCCCCCCCCCCCCCCAGTGCCCTTACCTCCCTGGTCTGATGGTAAACAATAAGTAAAGCCAAATAGTAGGCAGCACTCAAGATGGGAAGTCCACACACCTGACCCCAAGTCTAACAGGCTTCTGAGGGAGAATTTGATCCCTCTCTGACACTTTTTACCTCAAGTGTTGAGCGGGTGGCCATGAATAGTACAGACATGCCATCTTGTAACACTATATGCCTGTCAGGAGGGACAAGGCCTGGTCAAGCATCAACTATATAAGGCTGGTAACCAGGGAAAGCCCAACAAACAGCCACAAACACCTAAGTTATTTTACTCAGCTACTACCCTCGGCCTCTCTCCTCTTCTCTCTCCTCTCTCTCTCTCTCTCTCTCTCTCTCTCTTTCTTTTCATCTTGGCTTTCTGTGGCAGAATGCAAATGGAGCCTGCCGGCGGTGAAAGGGCTGAATTGTGATTAAGAAGAAGAAGAGCTCCTTTCTTTGTTCTCCCCTCAGGGGATGTTTACTGGGAGAGACACAGCGGATCAGATATGAAAGGCATTCAGGTCAGCATTGATGTGAGCGAAAGTGAAATCATACCTAAGGCATTCAAAAGACCGCCGTGTCAGGGGTTCAGCTAACGGTGCAGCTACTGTGCGTGTCTTCCCGGAGAGGCAAAAATCTTTTCACAGACTAGCGATTTTTTCTCCCTAATTTACTACAAAATTATTAAAGTTTCCCCACCCTATTTACCTCCTACCAGATGACACAAGAGTTAGTATTTTCTCTCCTTATGGACCACACGCGAAATCAGACCAACTTCTAATAACTGTATTACCTTAATGAACCAGCAAGGCACCATCTGAACTGTGAAATCTTTCCTTTTTTAAGCAGATGTATTCATGTGTGATACATATATGCATAATATGTAGGGGAGAACTGAATGAAGAGAAAAGCCAAAAACACACACATGGATGGCTTTTCCTCTCACTTTTCTCAGAGGAAACACAAGACAACACACACACACACACACACACGCACGCACACACACACACAGTATAAAAACAATACAGAACACCTTAAAACGAAATTCTTTATTTACTTTGTAACTACTAGTTACACTTTTCCTGAGAGTTTTCACTCTGACAGGACTGTCACCCAAGATAAAAGTATTTGGCACATAGCTATTAAGGCAAAGACTTCCATAGAGTCTTCTGATTATTACTGCTTTCCTTTTTAAAAAATGCTTGATGAAATACTTGGATCTTACTTTTTAAAAGTTTACACTCCCCACAGCCCAAATAGTCATTCAATAGGTTTTCCAAGTGGTAAGCTGACGCTGTTGGTATAAACAGAGCTATGTAAATATACACAAAATTCACAAATCACAGCAAACATACAAATAATGGGGAGGTGCCTAGATGTTTCAAGGCTTAAAAATGAAAAGGAAAATCACATTTCATCTTCCGACTGCTAAAGAAAGAAAAGAAATTGGGAGGGGGGAAGAGGACTATATTTATTGGTTTTAAATCATCCTTCCCTCTGCTCTGAATTATTTTTTTCAACCTTCACATCTTGGCGAAAAAGCATATTTGAGCTTATGTTAACATCTGCTTTTGTGGTGACATTTAATTCTGTATATTTTCAACTAGTGTTTCTGCATCACAGATTTTCCTCCTTTATTTCTTTGCTCTAAAAAGACAACCAAAGAGCAATCAAAAAGGTGTCTGACTTGGCCATTCAGACAATTGCCCCCTTGTGGGAATGCGGGAATGAATGGTACAGTGGACACCCCAGCACCATTGACGTTATAAACATGTAAATGAAACACATTAGGGCAGACAATCAATTGTCTGTGAGCATTGCAAACCTGCACTCCCTCTCTCTGTGACAGGCACAAAATAGTGTCTACCTTGGGAAGCCACGGTGCTGGAGAGGAAAAGGACAAAGAGTTCCCTTTCACACAGAAGAAAATGCACCTTAAAAAGCCTTGGAAGAATGCAGATGACAAAAACTGTTGTAGGGAAAAGAATCTCCCACATCTTAGAATAAACGCGGCACTGCTAGAGAGCTGGCCACACCGTCCTTCCCTACCTTCAGGGTAGACATACATTTTCCCAAGGAAATATCCTTAACACGGCATTAGGGGCTTCAAGAACCTCTTGGAATTTTCTTTACTTTGAGCGAATTAAGCCACCAAGGAGGGAAGCATCGCATACATGTGACATAGCAGTTTGGCAGGGAACTTTAATCTTGGCTTTATTCAAATCATATTCGGAAATAAATGCTTGAAGACATGAATTTATTTTTATTTGGCAACAGAAGAACAATGTAAAGTTTAAAATCCTTAGCCCGCCCTTACCCCTGGTGGAGCGTCCCACTGTGGGTGCCAGCAGGCTAGTGGCTCTGCTACGAAAGCAGGCATGTTTCTGCCCCAGTGGACTTAGTTTTCCCAAACCGAAATAAAACAAATAGATCAGTCTAGATACATAGCCCCCAGTCTTGTGTGTGTGCAGCATGACGAAACTTGCACGGAGATCTCCACAGAGAGAAAAGGATGGAGATAGCTATCTTTGGAGTGCCCTCAGTACTGGTACCTGCCACACCAACTGCCTTTGAGTGCTTTGAGAATCAGCAAAACCAGTCTCCCTATAAACTCATCAACCCTGTGAAGCAAGCTACTTGCAAAAGATTTCCCCACTTGCAAAGATAGCCAAGTTTGAAGCGATTGTAATCCGAGGGAAACTTCCCTGCCTCAGTGTGTACTAAGGGGCTCTGACTCCAGGCAGCCCCAGCCCAACTTCACCTCTCGGAGAGGACAGACGGGAGCCACATCCTTGAGAAGGGGCTCCATGCATTTCTTTCCCTTTTTACTTAAGCATCTCTGAAACGGAAGCAACTTCTCCGTCCTCCGCTGCCTCTAAGCATCACCACCAGCGCCTCCACTCCCTTTAAGGAAGTGGTAAGGAGAGAGGGCTTATCTTAAAAAAGGATAATCATTTCTGCTCATCTGATTGCTTCTCCCCTAGGGTCCAAAGCCCTGAAAACATCCAACTTTATCCCTTGTCTTTACCACTGGAAATCAGAGACCAGAGGCATTTGCAAATATCTCCCCTGCTCCCCCACACAATCCCCAACCCTTTAACTGAAAGTTTGAAGACAAATCAAATTTAACTTTTCTTTCCTTCCTTCTTTCTTCCATTTCCTTTCCCCCTCCACTCCTAATTCAGTTTTCATTTAAAAGACGGCTTCACTCCCTTCTCTGAAGCAAGCAGTTTCCAGATTTGATCTTTGTCACAACCTGCATGTGTATGTGCGATTTCTCAGAGGCTGATGCTGGAAGGCAGTGGGCTGGGGAGGCTGGCCCATCTTCCAGGCTCCTCAGGAGGCAGGAGGGAAGCCGGAGCATCCCCAGGAGCCGAAGCCCCAATCAGGGGCTAAAGCAACAAACTTTGCAAGTTACAACCCCGGCCGCGCCAGTGGTAGGCAACAGCCCGGCATCTCCCGCTCCAAGTGCTCATTTCTGTCTCCAAGGCTGTGTGGAGATAGTGGGGTATAATCAGGGGGATGGAAAAGGGGGGCTGGGTTTCCCCCCTCCTCTCCAGCTTCAGTGAAAGTGTTACAAAGTGAGTCAGGCGACTGAAGATCATCTGACTGAACTTTCTTGAAACTGACACACATTCTTGTCTGCGGCAACTTGCTTTTTGCCTCCTTCCCCTCACCCCTCTCCCCCTTTCCTCCTGCACATCTTATTTTCTGGGAAGAGATTTCATCCTTTCCATGTGGGGGAAAGGAGACTGTCAGCTATGGATTAATTTGGCCCTGGCACTGTCTTTGCCAAGCATCTTGCTGGCCTGAGAATCTTGAAGGCTGGATTTTAGATTCTTGTTTCTCTCTTTGCACATTTATTACCCTCAAACTGCCTCCTTCCCTTTGCTTTTTAATAATTGTGTACAGCATCGTCTTCTAACTCACGTTCTTGACCAGCCTTTCAAACACACACACACACACACACACACACACACACACACACACACAATTGCTTTACATGTTTTTTCTTCTTGTCGCCTCCGTCTATATATACATTGTTGACTTCATTAAAATTATATAAAGTGTCATTCTAGTTTCCTGGATGACCATCTTTCTTTTTCCTTGCAGCTTCTTACTTCTGTGATTAGTATTGCCATTATTCCTTTCCAGGAATTTCTATATGATTTTGATAAGCATCATCATATTTAGTGTTATCAGCAAAGACACAAGCTCAAAAGTGACATCTTTTCCATGAATCCAGGAAAGAAGAAAAATCCACTCAGTTCAGATAAATCCTGGCAATTCCCAAAGGGAAAGGCATTGGATATGTGCTTGATGAGAAAGAAAATGAAAACGGGGGAAGAAAACTCTTCTACCTGCTTCTCTAAACCAGGGCATTTTGCTCAGTCAGATTAAACCCAAGGAAAAACACTGACAAGTAACTAATTCACAGCATGTTTTACACAGATTATTTGGAAAAAGAGACAGGTAGTAAAAGTTAGAGAAGCTGTAAGCAATGGAAGGCTTGCTGGTAAGTATGCAAGGTCTGAGATAAATGCCTCAAAATTTGCAATTCAACTTTCCATTTCGGAGTGTTGAGGCTTCTCCCAAGTTACTAGCTGGGCGGAGGGGATATGGTTGCAGTGTCCACAGCTGAGCACCTCCCTGGCACTCTGTTTCACCTGCGAAGCCCCCAGCAGGCCTTCCTCTCTGCCAACCCCCATCCCTCAGGGTTCCCAGGAAGCCTGGAGCCTTCTGTTTCCCCAGACCTGGGCTCTGGCCTGACCTCACTGCCGAGGCCAGGCTGGTCATCGGTGGCAAAATCCCGAAGGGGGTGGGAGGAGGCAGGAAAGCAGAAACAAACATTCTAAATAGTCTCTTCTGCAAAAGAACACTTCTGGGAACCTTGCTTTATATCTCATTCTCTTTTCTCTCAGAAAAAAAAAAAAATGACTGTTTAACATAAGAAAAAAAAGCCTCCTTGACACAAAGCTTTTGTTATCCAGTTGATCAGCACCGTGCTTTAGATACTTGTAAGAGGGGGGAAAAAAGCCCCACAACAGACATTGATTTTAGAAAATCAATAACCAACATTTAATAAAAGGAACAGAGGAAACACAAGAGAGGAGAGGGGGACATTAGGTATAATTTTAGTGTCTACTAAATTACCCAGAGATGGGGAAGGGGAGGTCTCCTGTGTAAGGACCACCTTAAATAATGCCAGATACTAGAATGAAGAAAAAAATTAAATTAAGAGAGACAGAGACAGAGACAGAGACAGAGACAGAGACAGAGAGAGAGAGAGAGAGGGAGAGGGAGAGGGAGAGGGAGAGGGAGAGAGAGAGGGAGAGGGAGAGGGAGAGGAAGAGGAGAGACTGACTTAAAAAGAGGCAGCCTGAACTGGATCTTGGGGAAGCAGCTCAGAATATATTATTGTACTTGTTTTTTTTTTTTTTTTTTTGTAATACTAAGCCAAGCAAATAGATCAAAGGCAGCACAAAGGGAAAAGGCAGGATAACGTAACGAACAGTTTCTGACTAAAATTCCTCTATCACTCCCCCATATGGCTCGACACCTCCACCACAACAAGCAAAAGATACACACACACACACACACACACACACACACACACACACCCTAGAGAGGCAGAGACAGAGAGAGAAGCATCATTTGTCTCTAATCAAAATTCTCTCGTCTTTGTGTTTTCTCTCCCTCCAGCACCCCACACTGCTCCCCCGGCCGCCCCCTCCCTGCGCCGCGCAGCTCCGGGGCAGGCCGGGGGCGCGCACAATTGTCCTCTCTAGAGGAAAGTTGCTCCAAGTGGGCCGGGCAGTCCCCGAGAGGTGCGGGCTGCGTTTGCGGGAGGCCGGAGGCCGGGCTGGCGCCGCGTCCCCACGTCCGGCTCCGGAGCGTCAGCGCGGCCCCGCGCCGGGTGATAAAGCTGAGATCGAAGGGAGCGAGAAGTTTCCTTTCCCAGTCTGAGCTGGCGCTAGTTCGCTTGTTTGTTTTGGGGGGTTGGTTTTTTTCTTTTCAAACTCAGTATCCTCTGTCAACTACCCCCGGCACCCTCTCCGGTCCCCAGCTCTCTCCCCTCCCCCAGGCGCCTTCTGCGCTCTTGCCAATCACTTTTCTCTTTTATTCCCACGATTTTGTTCGGGGGTAATACCTAGGGGGTCGATCTCTCTCCCTCTCTCTCTCTCTCTCTCTTTCTCTCTCTCCCTTCTCTTCATCCCTTCTTTGCCTTTCTCCAAGACGGACTTTATTAACAGCCACCCCTTTAATCTCCCACCTCTGGTCGGTGTGTCCCTCTCGCACCCCCATCTCCTTCCTCCTTCCTGACTCAGCTTGGATAACGGGCTCCTCCTGACCATGTAGAAAACTGCCCAGAAAAGTCTCCCTGCTCTCCGCGACTCCGCCAGTCCCCGGCGTGGGGCCAGAGGCCGCTGGAGAGGAACCACCCACCCCCGAGCCCGCGCCGACCCCGCCGGACCCCGCGCAGGGCCGGCCGGGTCCCTCCCACCCGAGGTCGGGGCGCGCCCGGCCGGGCCCCGCTGCCCGCGGACCGTTACTTGGCGTACGGAGAGGCGGCCGCGACACTCCGGCAAGAAACTTTAAGCCTCGCGGAGGCGCAGCCCCAGGCCCCCTCTCCCGCCCTCGCAGTTCCTCCGCCACCCCCGCCCCCCGCCCCGGGATCTTGCACGACCTGGCGCCCGGGCCCCCGCCCTGCCCTCGCCGGACGCTCCCGCAGCCCGGCCAGGGGACCCGGCGGACCGGGCGCCAGCGAAGCGAGAGGCGGAGGCAAAGGGAGGGCGGAGGCGGGGGCACGAGGGGGCGGCGGGGGTGGGGGCGCGGGGCCCCCGCCGGACCCCGGGGCTCGGAGCCCCCCGGCGCCCCGCGCTCACTTTGCCCGGCACTTCCCCAACTCCCCGGGTCCAGTCGCCGCGCGCGCCGGGCTGCGGCGCCGGCCACGGAGAGAGGCTCGCCCGCGAGCCCCGGGCGCCGCCGCCGCCGCCGCCTCGGCTCCCTTTCCCTTTCCCCCGCCTTCTCCCCGGGTCTCCAGCCGCGGAGTGGCCCGGAAAAGTTTGGTTCGGGCCGCTTCTTACCGTTTTTTCCTCCTGGGATTGGCTTGTTTGCGCCTCTTGCACCGGGGGCCATCCGCCATGATCGGCTGCTTCATTGATAAGAGCGGATCAGATGGCAGTTCGCATGGACTCGGCGCCCTGCTTCGGCAGCACGCAGGCTCGATCTAGCAACCAAACACAGCGACAATGTGGGCATCGCCCGCGCCCATTGAAACGCGCGCGGGCCGCCCAGGGGAGCCGGGCCAGGGCCCCGGCGAGCACCCATCCGCGCCCCCCAACGCCAAAGCGAAACTTCGGCGGCCCCCTCCCCGCCCCCCACCCCCAGCCTTGGCCCCGAGGCGCTTTGTGTTTGTTACTGTTTGCTGTGTTGCACCCGCGAGGGGATCAGAGAGACAAGAATTACATCTTCAAAATGAGTCATAACTCCTGACCGTATGAGGGAATGCACACGGCGGTACAGTAAGGCTGCTTGACTCAGGGCTAGGCGGACCCTTTCCTCGGAAAAGTCCTCAGCCCGGCTCGGGAACTTGGGGTGAGGCGAGGCTTTCTTTCGCTCTCATCTTGTCTCACCCCCCCCACCCCCCACAACCCCATTCCCCAGAGGAAACAAACAAACAAACAACGCGAAGCAGCCCCCGGATGAAGCACACTCGGGCAAATTGATAATAGTAATTATAGGAAGCCCACTCGCCCCGCGCCCCCTCCCCTCCCCTTTTGGAGTTTATCGAGGCACTGTCTCTGCCTCCCCCCAGTCCCCCGCCCCCAAATTAAGATTTCCCGTTTCACGCCGAAATAAGAAGTATAATTATAAGCCTCTTTGGACACCGTCGCTTCCCACCCCCCCACCTCCCCCCCCCCCCCGCCACTTTGACAATATTTACTTAAGTATTTTTCCCCCACCTCATTCACACACATGCTCCCCCACACTGGTTCCCTTAAATAGTTCCAGTAGAATTTTTTTTTAATCCCCTCAAGAAAGGAAAGAGAAAGTCCAACCGCTACGGCAATACTTTTAAGCTCTACTAAATGATCGTATCCTTTCTGGCTTCGAAACTTTTGTACCTAAAAATCGAGAGAGGCGCTGCATTTTTTCAGCTGAAACTGTCAAAACTTGGAGAAGGGGAACCTCGGAGGCAGGCAGGAGAGGAGGAGAATCCCGAAAACTCGGTGGAGGTTGGGAAGATGCTGTGCCTCGAGGATTAGTTTAAACAGGGGCTATAAAAGATGTAACAGATGCAAACTGTAACACAAGGGCCATTAACCCTTTCTCTGCCGAGCACACTCAGTCCCCACGCCCCGCACCTATTGTCTCCTGTGCTAGAAGCTTTGCAGAAAACCTGGAAAGTGAGTATCAGTTTCCAGACATTCGCTGAGAGGGGAGGGGGGCAGAGAGAAGGGGAAGTGGATGATTTAGAAAGCACCTTGAATTCAACCTAGGCATAGGGAGTGACTTTTATGTTTGACACGTTTTGTCATTTCTTGGCGTTCTATTGATTTGAAATGGTTGGGGAAAATCCTGAAATAAGGGAACGGTCACACAAGTGTCTGGGATGAAACAGCTGGCCTGTCTGTATTCATGCTGAGACTTACACACGATTGCATATAAATACATGTTTAATAAAGTAAGCTGCTAGTTTTATGAGCGTGTGTGTATGTGAGAGAGAGAGAGAGAGAGAGAGAGAGAGAGAGAGGGCATTTGTGCTGTAAACTTTATCTTTGCCTGTTATTTCTAACTCTGGAGTTAGTAATCTTGCCTTCATCATTATAGGGGGAGCATGTAAAATACATAAGTAGGTGGGAGATAAACACATTCATGTTAGCCGGGCTCATCACTGTTCCTGGGAACTTCTGTTATCTCTCTCGACTTTTCAGTGCCAAAGTATGGAATGGGATATGTGTGTGCATGTGTCTCCTGCTAAATCCATGTCTATATTACTTTGCCATTTAAAATACAATTTCAAAAGTTATCCTTAATTTTAAAACTCTGATATCCTGACAGCAGCTTTCTTCCCAGCTGTAGTGACCCCCCCCCCCAACACACACACACTTTGGTAAACGACTCGAGTTCCATGAGGACTTTCACTTCTTTATTTATCATCACAGAAGTGAGGTGTTACTTCACATACATACACACACAAAGAATAAAATAAAGAAATGAAACTCGCTAAGCAGACAAAAACAGGCAACTTTCTGCTTAGAAAACAGCCTTCTCGGGTGGGAGAGGATGCACTGCCATATCTAAGAGAAAGACTTGCCCCTGAATTTGGTAGGTTTGTATCGATCAAGTTTTGTAATTATTCACAGGTATTTGCCAAGTTTTAATTGCTGAATACAATGAATTGGCACTAGATGCAAAAATAGAGCAGAATCTCTCCCCTTGAAGAGTTTTCATTCCACCATATAGTTCTCAATAAAACTTTTCCTAGGCTGGGTAGCAAAAGGCACCTTTGGTTACCTGAATGGACAGGTACAGGGCAAATTATTTGGGGGAGGAAAAAAGAAGAGAAAAGGAAAGAGAGAGTGCCGGAGAGCCAGAGAAATCAAAGAAGTCACTCTTGGGAAAAGCTTGCCATAAAGGAGCTAAACCCACCTGAAATTCCTGCCCACAGACACTCCTTCTCACTTCAGACTCACATCCCCACTTAAAAGGAGAAAAATCATAAAAGGAGGGTGGGGGATGACCATACCAAAAGGGAATAAAAAGAGAGAAAAGGGGAAAAAAACCTACCTGCGAAGTCTTGTTTGTAGTTTTGGCCAGAAATGGTGAGAAGAAAAAGCATGAAGAAGCCGCGAAGTGTGGGGGAGAAAAAGGTGGAAGCGAAGAAACAGCTCCCGGAGCAAACTGTACAAAACCTCGCCAAGAGTGTCGGGAGGCAGGACCGTTATTCCTGCGGAGCAGGTTAGAACTGATCTCTTTCGGCCACTCCAGGAAACACAAACCTGGGGACGGACTGACGTGTTACGCCTCTTCTAATGACATTTTTTTCTTTTTCTTTTCTGTAGGAGAGAGAGGAGAGACCCTGAAACACGCGCCACCTATCTTTGTGGGGAGGGATAATTGAAGCGCCCTGAGCGTGAGCATCATGTGAAAACGTGATCGCCAAGTTTCTCTCTGGGAAAGGATCTGGGATAGATTATACCTTGAAGTCTCCGCAAACGCTTTAGTGGAAGAAATGAAATTCCACCTCCCTCCCTTCCTCTCTCCCTCCCTCTCGCCTCCCTCCCTCCCTCCCTCCCTCTCTTCTCCACGCCCCCCCCCCCCCCCCCCCCCCCCCGTCAAGCCTTTGGCATCATTATCCTCATCACTAAATCCTACAGAGTACAGGGCGGAAAACGGTGCACACCATTCACAGAACTGGAGAACTCTAAGGGGCGAAAGTTAAAGGGAAAGATCCCGGGTCCTTAATCCAGATCGCCTCTTCTTACACAGATATTTCTAATGGCCAGACTTGAGATGCACATTAAGTTGTGTGGATTTCTCAGCACGTCTTCTGGAACTAAATTCTTTGCCCTTTTTCTTCTTTTATTTTATTTTATTTTTTTCTTTTTGGATGGCAGAGCCAGAAAAAAAAAATGCTGCATGTGAACTACATCTTAGGGTGTGTGTGCTGGGGTGTGTGTATGATGAATTTCTGGATTGGATCTCAATGGTAAAAAGTAGTTTGGCATTTTTAAAAAGGGTCTCTAAGTAAATTAACATAGAGCGCTGGGTTGACTGATCTCTGAATCTCTCTACATCTCACGGAGACCTCACTACAAAGTGAGGGAGTGTGTATAGGAGGAAAAGGAGAAAGGCCATAGAGGGACTTAGCAGGGAAGGAAGAGTATGATATTAAACGGCATGGGGTCTAAGTTTTGGAGTATATATTTTTCTGATATTGCAATTAAAGTAAAATTAAAAAGAAAAGACTCCACCTTTGCTCTGAAGGGATTGGTTATGTAAATATGGAAGGGATTTCCTGGAGAATACAGCTTTCTACTGTATGGTTAATTAAATAATCACTCAAAAGCTTCCAACGTGACGCTTCTGTCGTAATCCAATCAGGTTACATAGGTCCTAAACAAGAAAGATATTTTCCACATCTGGAAGTCAGCAATTTAGCAAGTACTGCACATTATTAACCGATTCAGAGCCCACTTCCCAGGGGAATTTTTTTTGAAGTTTAAGTGTTCTTAACCAATGCTCTGCTGTTTTGTTAATCAAAAAGCTGGTTTACACTGCACGTAATTGGAACTAATATAGAAGTAAATAAAGACAGCCAAATTTGAGGATGCTGAGCACAGGCATTTATCGGAAAAGGAAGAAATCTCTTAGCCTCCAATGGTTCAGGCTCAATTTCTTAAAGAACTGTGAGACTTTTTTTTTTTTTTTTCTTAAGAGTGAAAGTGCTTGAGAACCTCAGAGCACAAAATAAACTTCCAGTCCCAGGAGCCTTTGGACTTCCTTGCAAAGGTAAAGGTGGAGCTGTCAGGAGGATTAAACCACCTCACCGCCAGTTTTCCTGCTTTCATATTGTTCAGTGTCACAGCCCTCTGTTTTCAGTCTGATGAAATCTGAAACAAATAACACCCTGATCCAACACTAGACTTTTACTTATATTAAGATAAACTGCTTTGAATTGTGCTTTGAATGTGTGCCTAAAGCAAGACTTTGAATGCAGGAGTCACTTGCAATTGCACACAGAGGAGGGGAAAGCCACCACTTGGGTTGCCACATCCATAGTCCCAGAGGTGCAAGTCTTTCTATTTTGCATATTTGGGGGCAGGGAAATAACCATCTAGCATGACCACAGCCACTTCTTACTTTAAGATGAAAAAAAGTAAAATTTCACAGTTGTTTACAGACTCATCTCTTTCTTAACTTGATTCTTTATTACAATGAGAATAGCTACGTAAATTAATTTTCTCCCCCACACCATTACAGATAATTTACCTACAGAAGCGGAGCATTCAAGATCATCATTCTAAAAGTTAACTGTAAAAAAAGAAAATTAATGATTTCCAATATGGGTTAGAAATATTTAAAATTTTAGTTTTACATTGCTTTTAATAGTACATATTTATATTAAATATATGTCTGACTTATCAAGTTCCTCCCCTGAGATTTAGCTGTATTATTAATGTCTTTTTTTCTTCCTCTTCCCACTTCCCCCTCCTTTTTATTAAAAAAAAATGGAATCCAGCTTTCTCTAGAAGTTTGCTCTTCAGCCTCTCCTCTCCCATTCCCGTGGAAGAAGGATCCCACTGCAAAGGAGTGATTCCAGGCAAGACCCCACTGCTGGAGCCCAGGTAGTCCTTGGAGGGTTACAGTCTCAGACACACAGTCACAGGCAAAAACCTCAGGTCAAAGGATCTCAGAGAAGGGCTAACAAATCACTTGTCTTTATTATGTATATTAGTGTCAGGTTACTTAGGATCTGACTTAAAAAAAAAAAAAAGACTGAAGTATTTCCATTAAAAACACCTAATCATCTGATTACTGTGGGCTCAGTAATTGTTCAAGTGGCAGGAGACAGCCCCAACACTTAGCACTGGGAGTTCCGACTTTCAAGTATTTGGTTTGGGGTAAAAAAGCAACCTTTCAGGTTCCCATTAAGGTGTATGTTGGGATGAGGGCAAGGGAAGGGTCTCTGCGAGGGGTGAGCGCGCGGGCAGGTTGCCCCCCGCCCCTGCCTGGCACGCCCCTGGCACTCCCCTCCTCATTTGACCGAGAGTTCCCACCGACGCACTGGAGGGGAGACGGGAGGAAGCCGAATATAAATTTGTTCCGAACACTCCCTGAGTCCGAAGGCCAGGTCGGGGACAATGGTGATCGTGGGATCAGCGGGATGCAGGAGGGCTGGGCGCAGGGAAAAGTCGAGAGAGGACTGGTGCTTTCGTCTCCTCACACAGCAAAACAAGTCCTGCAAATGAATCGTTCCTTCCCGATCTTTCTTCCCCATTAATAATCCATTTCGAGATTAGCGCAGACGAAGGGGATTAAAACAACAGATACATGTAAATATGAAATAATATTGCAATCGACACTGGAGGGAGGAAAAACAATTCTTTAGGGTTTCTTTGAGTAAAATAAACTGCCTCCCTCAGGATTCCCTCCACCCAGTCAGGGTAAGAAGATGCACTTTTGTTTTCCAATTTCCTTCAGCCAGGACCTGGTGACGGACCCCCTCTTCACCTCACAGTCTGTCAATTTCCTCAACTTTCACAGCAGATTCCCCCCCCCCAACCCCCCAAGCCCCCAGCTCCGCTTGCCGGCCCAGAAGCCCAAAGAGATACAATGTTTCTGCCCTTGAACACACAGGCTGTAGAAGGAATTCGAATTTGGCCACAGCTAATGATTTTTTTTTTTTTAAGCAAATTCTGTTTATTTTGTACCATGTGGAGAAAATTTAAAAAAAGGAAACTATTCTCGTTTTGAAAACGGAATTGATCTTTCATCTAGAGGAATTATTTCAACCCTGGGTTGTTACGCAGGAGGTGGGCAACTTCTTTTAGAGTTGCAAGCAAAGGGTGATAAAGGAGACCCCTGGATTGGGGTGTGTGTGGAGGGGGGGGGGGCGGCAGGGGTCCAAGCCAAGCCAAACGGTTTTCTCACGTGCAAACTTGCAATCCAATCCATTCGGAGTTGAGCCTAGGATAGGAGGGGAAAATCTATTAAAAAAAAAAAAAATCAGGAGCATCTCTCAGAGAAACCCTTTTCAACAAAATCAAGGACCAGAGAACCTCAGACCGACCCTAACGTTCCTGCTGTGAGGCCCGCGGGCTATGGAATCACGCACGTCACCTGGCCCCAGCAGGGCGGCCAGCTGAGGGGGTTCTTTTTATTTTATTTTCCTTTATTTTTTGAAGTTAAGGCTGAATCTCGGCTTCAGTGCTTTTGCCAACGTCTCCACTGACAGGAACCAGCAAACTTCAGGACTCAAATGAGCGTCTTAATTTATTGATGCAAAACAGGTCTGATTGTCGCCCCCAATTCTCGGCGCGCTCGGTCCCCCACGCCCCCAGCTTCGGTCCCTCCATTTGATCTCAGGGTAAGGCCCCGCCGAACGGGCGGAGGAGCACGTGGGGGGGAGGGGAGGGTCGGTCCCCGCCCGCCCTCCCCCGGACCTGTCCCCGCCCGCGAACCCCGCGACCCCCGCCCCGCCGCCGGGTCAGCTGACCTGGGTCGCTAGCTAGCTTGCTCCCCGCCCGCCGCCCCGTTTCCGGTCCCCGGGGTCCGCGAGCTGCGCAAGGAGCGGGAGCGGCCGCAGCCGGGAGGTGATGCTGGGGGCTGATTACCATGAGAAAGGCTGTGCCTGGAAAAGCCTCCTCCACGCGACTGTCAATCTCTCTGGGGGGGGGGGGGGGGGGGGACGGAAAGGGGCCCTGTAGGAGTCACCAGAAAACTTGGAGTAAGTTGGATGCGACGCAGGCCCGAGGAGGTGGCTTTCGCCTCAACTTGGAAGGCTGTGGCGTTAAGGGCGCGGACGCCAGCAGCCTCGCCAGGGAATTAAAAACCCAAAACCCTTCCTTTCCTCCCTCCTTCTTGCCCTCCTGTCAGCCCTCCCAGCCCTTTATCCTTATTTTCTTGAAATTCTTTCCCAATTGCATTTCCTACGTTCTCTTTTCTTTTTATCTGATTATCTTCCTTTTGCCATGTCTTGTTTTGTTTCTTAGCATCCCCTCCTCTCTCGCTCTGATTCTTTTGTGCCTCCTTCAAGGGTCCAGATTTATCATTTAGTTTTGAAAACACAGTGTTTAATATGTAATTAATCTACCAGCGGGAGGTCAGGGACGCCTTAACTAAAATAACTCCCTGGGTCATCAAGTTCACCAGGTGTCAGTGCTAAGTAAATCATAATCATAATCATAAATATAAATCAATAGCTTAGTAATCAAATGGTTTCTTATTCTGAATTGTATCAGCTCAAACTGACTTTTTAAAAGATATAACCTTCCTGGAAAAATTAACAAAATAGCTGACACAGGGAAATTATTGACAATTAAAACTGTGAAAAATTTTCATTTACAGTGATATTTTAGCAGTGCTTAATGGACTTTAGGAGTTATAATAGGTAATTTAAGGAAACTTAAACTGTGCTTTATCTTTTAATGTCTATTCACAAAGTGTAAAAAATTCCCAAGGCACTCTCCTCCCCACTCTCCTCTCTCCACTTCGGAGAGAAACATCATGTTTATTTTGTACTTGCTAAACACATTCACAACTTGAGTTGTTGGGTTGGTTTCTTGGCCAGGTTGACCCCTTCCCTGGCAGGTGAGTGAGCATGGGGCCGTGTAGGTCATGAATGTGTCTATGTTTTTTGTTTTCCTTATTTTTTTTTTTGCTTTTTGTTCATTTTGAGCACATTTGTTGTTCACTTATTAAAATTCAGAGTTTGCACTTGTTTACAATTTGTTTACTTTGTTGCATTTTTAAAACTTGTTAGAAGTCAATTGAACATGTATATTAAGCCCCTTTTTAGGCCAAGAAAAATGAAGATGCATTAGAAAGATGCCTTTTATGCTTCATAATTATTAATTGACATTTTATGATGAATAATTAATCATTTGAATAATTTTGGTATCTCTGATCTGAACACATATTTGCATATCTAATGCTTGATTTTAACTGTGTTTTTTTTAAAAAGAATTCATTCTCTCAGGACAAAGAAACAAAGTAACATTTTAATGTAAAATTTCTCTTTAACATTTGTGTAAGTTCATTGAATTGTATTATTCTTTCTAGATATCCATAAAACTTCTTAACAATTTGTAAACCACTTATGTAGCAATCACATACAAACATGTGACAAAACTACAATTAATTAGGAAAAACAATGCCCTATGTAAAATCAATTCGCTGTCCTCCCCAGATGCAGAGATGTGCACTAATTATGCACCATATTTTCATACTGGGATTTGATCATTGAACTTCTCGGTTGTCTATTTATACAGGTCAAAAGTGGATCATTGAGGCAGTTGACAAATAATTAAGACGTGGTACTTAAGGTAATTTTACTTTTTTTTTTTTTTTTACTTATTAGTATGTGCACTGGTGTAAAGTTATGTCAAAATGATCACGCAAATATATCTCGGAATTTGTATATCCCTGTGTCAGTTGAAGTTCAAAGTATCTATTTTGGATACTCACAGGGCAGATGATTACCTGTATGATTACAGGCAATTTTCTCTAAATTTGTCTCCTTATCAACAATGTGGGTACATTAATAGTGTTCATTCCTTAGGGCTTTTATTGAGAATTCAATGAAGTAATACATGAAACGTCATTATGGTGTAGCTTTATTGTTATAATGAAAAATTGAAAAAATAATGTGGAACATACAGATCAATTAAAGACAGTATAAATTAATTTTGACTACCAACAACAACTATTTAACTTTTAGTATCATTCATAATTTTCCTATTGAGAGATGAGTACTATGTCATTAAAGTGAAGAAATAAAATAGAAAACATCATAAGATTTATGGCTGGTTTATGATTCTTTAGACCTGTTCAAAGGATGTGTAGCCACAGACGTGAGAATAAATACAGTATTTCTTTATTATGTTAGTTCAGCAGTTAATTTATTGTATTCAAGATGGTCATAATTTGGTTATAAATATCAGACTTCTTTTAATTCAAGTGTATAAACTTGAAGTTTCTCGTGTTCTTTAGTAACACGAGTAATACTGTCTTTGAGTGTAAGGGTTAAATGTGCAAAAGCTCAGAAGCGGTCTTGAGTAAGAATTGTGAGAAAAAAAAAAGGCAAACTTACAAATTTGGAGACCAGGAATTTGGCTGTCAGACCGTTATTTGCTGTCAGACCATTCATAATGAACTGAACATTCCCTTTTGGAATTGTAGTTATCCTGGGGTTTGTGCTAATTCCAAGTACCTATAGTGGGGGAGAAAATCAGTTTATTAAATGGAAAATGAAATTCCCTAGCCTCTTAAATATCCACAAGGCCAGATTTTCTTTTTGATGCAAAAGCTGAAAAATCAATGCAAATGCTAAGGGGAAAAAAAACTATTGCGATTTTTAATCCCAACACTGATGGCTTTTTGTTGTTGTTGTTTTCTCTGACTCCTCAAAACACTGAAAGTGTCCCTTAATTGTTTCCTGTCTCTAAGGACCCATTCCCTGCTCCTCATAGGTCAAAGCCACCAAAAGGGCCATTTGGACATCAGACTAGGGGCTCAGAGTGACCTGTACCTTTTACTTTTTCCCTTTTTGAAGGGAAATGGGACCAGCAATTGTTTGTACCTACAGATTGTCTGGTGACCTGGAAATAGCTTCATACTGCTTTGTGGTCTTC
This sequence comes from Felis catus, assembly GCF_018350175.1. Taxonomy (NCBI): domain Eukaryota; kingdom Metazoa; phylum Chordata; class Mammalia; order Carnivora; family Felidae; genus Felis; species Felis catus. Next base: position 135,488,137 of record NC_058375.1, read on the forward strand.
TTTAATAGTCCTTATTCTGTTAAGAGGTCAAAGTTATAAACTTTGTACTCTACTCAGTTCTAATGTACTATTCAGGGGTGATTTTTTTTTCAGAGTTATTTCAGATACTTAAATGTAAAAACCTTCTTCTCAAAAATGATCTTCTTCATGATAATCACAACTATGAAATGGTAACAGCTAAGGAAAAAAACCCAAACCTGCTTCTCTATGCCTGGTAGTTTTAGATGTGACCTAGAGAGAATTGATGACTTTCTCTAGAATTTAAGTGTCTGGTTCTGTGTGGACCTTTGAATGTGTCAGGTCCACCTTCGTGGCCAAGGCCAGGCACATCTCACTCAGTATCATCTCACCTTTTGAGATATACTTCTGAACCGCTTGTGCCCACCCACCCTGCGCCCTGCATTATGATCGACTTCCAATCTTCCTGGATGAGTGGGTTAGTCCTTGTGTTTCCACGTATGGCTTATTTTGCCTTTGGACCTAATGCTTCGGCTCATTTTTCTAGTTACAACGTTGGCTCAAGTCAAACGCTCAGGTCAAATGCTTTCTCTAGCTTTGTTGTCTGTTGCTTCACAGTTCAGTTCGGTCTTCTCTCCAGGACCCCCAGCTCAGGGAAAGCTCCCATGCGTGGGTTCCTTCTGGCTCACCCTGACCCCAGTGTTGGGCCCAAGCACAGGACAAGTCAGTGATGAAGATCATGGATAGTTTTTATTTTCTGTACAATTTCTTTTGTCACTTGTTGAGTGCAAACTGAACATCAATGTATTTGACACTAGCTTCTTTATATTCTCCTCAATGATAGCATATTATAAAGGCAAAGATACAAATGTTGAAATCAGATGAATTGGATTTGATTTCATGCATTTAGTGTACTAATTATATATTGAGAACAAGATATTAAACCCCTGTGAACCTCATTTTAAAAATGAGCAAAAGAGGGGCACCTGGCTGGCTTGGTCAGTAGAGCACATGACTCTTGATCTCGGGGTTGTGAGTTCGAGCCTCACGTTGGGCATAGAGATTAAGAAAAATAAAAAGAGCAAAAGAACACTTAGATTTAAGCTAGTTGTGGTGAGAAAAAATAACAATATATGTAAAATGTCTGATGCAGGACAGGCATATCAGTACATAGGAAAATCTGGGACCTATCAATACATAGGAATTCCTGGGTAGCTCAGTCTGTTGAGTGACTTCTGATAGTGGCTCAGGTCACGATCTTGCGGTCGTGGGTTTGAGCCCCACATTGGGCTCTGTGCTGAGCTGCTGAATGCAGAGCCTGCTTGGGATTCTCTCTCTCCCTCTCTCTCTGACCCTCCCCCACATGTGCACACATACTCTCTCTCTCTCGAAATAAAACAAACATTTAAAAAATACATAGGAGTTTTTTCCCATGAATTACCTGAAAAACATGAAGTTAAGTTATAAAAAAGTAGAGTAGATGTAGCATATGCTTAATTATTATTATAATTATTTTATTGTTATTTAATTGTTTTAACTATTTTATGATTTACTAGGAATTATTTAACTGATTCTTTCATTGTACAGAAATCAATGCTCACTGATAACAAAGTTAGAAAACTACCATGGAATTTCTCAATTTGTAGTGGGAAAGGTCAGGTGTTCATGATAATAAACATCACGATACTAGCCCCTGAGACTCCATTTTTCACATGGCCATTTGTCATTGTAAGGAAAAATATTTTCCCACCTCATTCTCTCCGTATGACCTGGCATGGGAGGAAGTAGTCTTGTAGCCAGCTTAGCATGGCCAGGAAGTATCAGAGATCCTATTTGTGCTAGGTAAAAAGAAGAGGCTCTTAACACCGTCCAAAGCTCTTCACTGATCGTCACCCAAACTTCAGAAGATTGAAGGGATTGCGGAGTGGGTAGAGGGGATGTAATAGCACTGAGAAATTTTCCTGCAATATCTTCTTCCCACTCCCCCCAGTCAAGTGCTGAAACATCTACCTAAAAAAATGAAAATAAAAGTAAGACTACATATGTAGCACAGACATTGCTTCACTCTCCTGCCCGTAAATCTGGGAGTAGGGTTGTGTCAGCAGGCCCTGGCATGATCTACTGTGTATGTGACTTTTCTACCCCATGCCCTAGAAAGGAGGGCGTCAGGGGAGGACTGGGCCGTGGACACAGGGACGGAGCATATTGTTCTAGTGGTTCTACTACTGTGCAAACCAGGCTTCTTTCTCTCTCCCTGGAACTGACTTTGCCACACACACACACACACACACACACACACACACACAGGCACACACAATCTGTTCCTATTAGGTTTTTCCTTGGCCATTGTGGAACCGTAAGTATGGCTCCTGTGGCAAAGGGGTATTTTTTCTGGGTTGAGGGAAGCTGGTATTTCTATTGTTCTTGGCACATGGCTAGTACCCTTCTAGACAAGAGGGACAGAACAAAACTGAATGTTCACAGAAAATTCTTGGCCTTTCAAAACAAGAAGGAAAAATTAAAACCTCATTCTTTTAAAGCTTAATTTATCTATCTCATAAGTATTTGGAATTTCAGTTTAGAAAAATCAGCATGATCCTGAGGTGTATTATTACCTACTATCATCTGGCATTTATATAGGATATTGAAAAGTTATTTACAATAGTTTGCCACGGTCATTAGGTAAAGATGATCTCTACTTCTACGAGGGAGGGTTCTTGCGTGCTTGAGGAGAATGTTCAGGATTGGGTGAAGTATGTTTTGCAATTTGAAATCACTTTGAACTTTGGATTTGGGGCAAAGTAATGCGTTTTATGATACTGAAGCAAAACCATCACTTGGAAAATTTTTTGAAGTTTATTTATTTTGAGAGAGGGAGAGTGAGGGAGCAGGGGAGAGGCAGAGAGAAAAAATCCCAAGTAGGCTCTGCACTATCAGCATAGAACCTGACATGGGGCTCGAACTCATAAACGGTGAGATAATGACCTGAGCTCAAATCAAAAATCGGCTGCTTACCCAACTGAGCCACCCAGGCACCCCATCACTTGGAAATTTTTAATCGTTGCTTCACTTAGGATCTTTAAATAGTAATTTATTTGACAAAGGAAGATGATCTACCCATGATGTATCTTTCCCGATCCCCTAAGACAGTGCCTGTTATATAGTAAATATTTGTTGTCTTTTGTGGAATCTGCCGTTCATTAAAAAGCTTTAAAGGGAAGTAAAGTGAGCTCCTGTTTCACACTTGTAACGGCTTGAGATGAGCACGAGGATAGATGAGGGTAGCAGGCAGGGACCATAGACACTTAGACTCACACACTTCCTTTTTTATCAAGTTAGGCTGGCTTATTTCCCTTCCGCTGTATCAGCTTTACACGTGGCCTCAGATAAACGAAGGAGCATATGCAGAATTATGTGTATATATTTGTCTTTCTCTTTAAATGGCTCTGATGAGCCTTCTCGTGGTTGATTTTTAAGTAAATATATTAAAATTTAATAAGAGGTTTTCTCTGAAAAAGGAAAGAAATCATAAGGAGGAAATGGACCGGACTAGTACAAGTATGATTTGCTTATGCCGCCAAGTGTGAAGTTGCACTTGAGAATAAATGATCTCCTCACCTGCTAACACCACACAAGAGCTGAAGAAGGAAAACAAAGAAGGTATAGGGTTGTGTTTTGTTTCTCCTTTAAGTAAACGAACAGGCTCCATCAGCACAGGGGCTAGATGATTTTCCTGCCAGGAGTTTCATTTTCACATAGAACAGTAACTGGTTGCTCAAAAGTCCAGAGGTGAAAAGTATGAGCCCTATTTACAATGCTTTGCTTCTCCAGTACCCTTCCCTCTCTCTTCTTCCTTCCCCTTCAGGTCCTATTTCTCAGGGCCCTCACCTCCTCTTACCCTTGTTTTGGTGTTCTCTGCTGAGAGGAAAAACTATCTTTCACAGTTAGCCTTGTCCACAGCCTTCAACAGGCTTAGCTTTTTAAATAATAAGCTATGATGCTAAGATTAGAAATTTCCACTATATTGCAGAAAACTGCCCAGAAGAAACAGAATGCTTACGCGAAATATTATAAGGAAGGCCAGTTCAATACTATTGCTGTCTGCCTTGTGCCTAGCATAGAGCTTGGTGGCTGAGAGGTTCTGAATAATGTCTGCTGAATGAATGAATGCTTGCATGCATGAATACTGTATAAAAAAAGCCAGACGTAAGACAACAGATGCCATTTGTGCCACATGGCAAATAGGAGTTAAAAGGTATTAACGTAGGCACAAAAATCACCTGTGGTCATAAACAGGAGTCTGGCATTATTTTTGAGTTTTGAGTATTTTATTTCCAAAATGAAATACTGAAATCATTTGCCAAGCAATAGAGATATAACAGTCCCTCAGTCACTCACTTGCAAAGGAAATTTTCAATACAAATAAAGTCATACATATTTATACTAGGGTAATTCAAAATAACTTCCTCACATAAGCACTGCTACGTTCAAATAAAATCTTGCCAACACTTCTGAGTACATTGCTTTAAGAAAAAAAAAAATGCTCCCTGTAGCGTCCGAACTATTTAAAAATCTTGCCAGCTTCTTCAACATACATCAGTTATCTCTCTTTAAATCACTGACAAGAATTTAAAAACTGCTTCATCAGAACAACTGTTACCCTTTCTCATACTCTAGTTAGAACCTGATCTTCTAAAAAAGACCATATTTACAGCTTCTTTTGAAATTTTGAAACCATTTGGCTGATATGTTTTTGCTACATTTTCTTTCCCTGATTTAATTACTGGGGACATTTGCATGAAAACAGGAGGACAGAGACATAAGATTTTTGTCTTATGAGTTCATCTGTTTCTGATGCTTATTCCCCACCTGAGATCAGTGTTTGTTTTATTATAATTGGGAATCCAGGAGCAAGATTAGAAACGAAGTTGTTGGAAATGAAATAAAGTTCAGAAATAGGGACATGGGAGGCTAAGAGACTGTGGATGGTATGATACTGAATTTTCTTCTAGGTTACTTATTTAAGAATAGTCCTCAAGTCAGTGACATATGGCGTGTTATTGAAAAGGTTAAAAAACCAAGGAGCTTAAGGAACTGGGTTGTTTGTGCTTCCCTAAGAAAACCACACTCAGGCAGCCACTACTCTGTCATAGATGCTAAGAAGCATCGGAGAAAATAGTGAAGGAGGCAAACCCAGGTCATATAGGAAGTCTAGACATGGCCACCGGAAGTGAGGAAGGAGATAAAGCCGAATGGCCCACTAATTCTGATCACCTTGCAAATGCTTGTGATTTTTCACAGGAGAATCAGAGAAGACTATCGGGAGGAATTCAGAACATCTTCACCTGGATTTTCATCGGTATGTAGAAATGTACATGGTCAGAGCTGAAGGGATAATCTAACTTTTGACTTTCTCCTATATTTTGCAGCTTATTGAAGGGCACAACTGTCCATCCCAAGTCTTCCAAGCCCAAATCCTGGGGTGACTTTTAACTCCTTTTTAAAAATTTTTTTAAAAGTTTATTTATTTTTGAGAAAGGGAGAGAGAGAATGCATGAGTGAGGGAGGGGGGAGAGAGAGAGAGAAGGAGGGAGAGAATCCCAAGCAGGCTCCATGCTGTCAGCAACAGGAGCCCTCTGTGGGCTTAGACCCACGAATGTGAGATTGTGATCTGAGCCAAAATCAAGAGCCAGACGCTTAACCCGCTAAGCCACCCAGGTGCCCCTTGACTCTTTTCTTAAAAAAAAAAAAAAAAAATCATATTTAATGAGTCAGCAAATGCTAATGATCTTACCTCCACAAGTTCCTGACATGTGCTCACGTTTCCCAAATCTTCCACACTTTCATCTTACCCTGTTTCAGGTACTCGTCATCTCTTTCCTGGAACGCTGTGCCCACCTCCCGACTGGCTTTCCTGTTTCCAGTCTTTCCTCCCTCGTATCTATTCTCCATCACCGGTATGAGTCATTGATCTACAACAACATCTATCTGACTGTGTCACCACTGTCAGCAGTTCCCAATGACATGACTGTGGTATTCCTCAAACTCAGCGAACCTCAAAGATGGACCCCTGAGGGTGGGTGTTTAAATATTTATGAATATTGTTTTGAAATGATAACCTTTCAATTTAAACTTTGTACCTCTTCCATAGTTTTGGATAAAATCGAGAATCCAAGCAACCGGGCCAGTTTAATCCTGCCTGTCCCCATGGTTTGAATACTGCAGCATTTCTTATGCCTATGCCATAAACCACAGGTTCTTTAGCCAAGCACATGAGGCTCTCTTGGGTGGAACACATTCTCTTCTTCATTTTCGTCTCCTGCCAATCTTCAAAGGGCACATTACCTTTTGTACTATTGTTTGTATTTCCCCTTAAGCCATATTATTTCCAATGTTAGGGCCTTTGCACCTATGCTTTTTACTGGGAGTATTCTCTCCTTTCCCTTCGTGTGGCTGACTTGAGCGTTCATTCTTTAACTCAGCTCACATGTCATCTCCTCCTAGAAGTCTGAGGCTGGCTCTTCTGTGTCCTCACAGCACTTAACACTCTGCACTGCTGTGTTGCCTTTATGTGTCTTCTTTCAACTAGAATAAGGCTTCTCTGAGGCCAGGGACACTGCCACTTTCATCTTTATACTCTCGTCTGGTCCGAACGTTCTATCTCCCAGAACCGATTTATTGAAGGCCTAATTCCCAATGTGATGGTGTGTGGAGGTGGGGCATTTGGGAAGTAATCAGGCTGAGATGAGGTCATGAGGGTGGGAGCCCAAGGTGAGATTAGTGCCCTTGTAAGAAAAAGGACACAGAGAGCTTGCTGTCCCCATGCACACAGCGAGAAGGTGGCTGTCTACAAGGTAGGAAGCCAGTTCTCACCAGGAAGTGAACACACTGGCACCTTGATCTTAGAATTCGCAGCTTTCAGAGCCATGAAGACTAAATGTCTATTGTTTATGCCACGCAGTCTATGGTATGCTGTATAGCAGTCTGAGCTAAGGCATACCCTCGACTCCTAGTAAGTATCTGGCACACGGTGGACACTTAAAAATACATTTTGAAGTGAACGTGAATGTCATGGTAGGAGCTGATTTTCACTGCTGAACAAAGAACACCAAGCACACGCATGTTCTGCAGATGATGCATTTAGCTACAGGAGCAACGCAGCTTTCCTGCACTTCATATTAACAGGGCCCCCCCCCCCCCAATCGGAAAGGTCTCATTGTAGTTTGCAATAACTTGTATTTAGATTAGACAAGCATTTGTGAAAGTATTCGAATAAAAATAACTTTCACATGTAAAACATTTTCAAATTTCAAAGCTTTTGCATATGTATTATCTTCACTTGATCCTTACAATAAACTTTCAAGGTTGGCAGATATTATTATGCCCCATTTGGAAAAGGAGGAAATTAAGATTTTGATGGAGTCAGATGAAATAAACCCATTTTGGAAGCCCCAAGTATGTTTTCAGATATGGAATCATCTTTGTGAAACTGGCCAAGGGCAAATTTTAGTACTCTTTTGTGACAGATGAGGAAACAGAGTGTTGAAGGGACTGGCTCAGAGTCATAGCAGAGTGCCATCAAAATGGAATTGAATTCTGCCCTGTGACTTAGATTAGTTCTGATACATACATGTACAAATATGTGTACACATTAGAAAGGGAGCCTTGGTTTTAGGAGAGCAACCTGAAGAGATTTTTTCTCTTCTCTTCCATAACTGGTTTGTCACTTGTCTTTAGTACATAAAGGCACCAAGTCATAAACAGTTGGTCAAGAAAGTGGTTTGGGAACAAAATTGGAAAATTATTTGGGTTTATTTGAGATGGGAAAGTAGGGGCAGCCGGGATCGTATAGATACTGAACATTGAAAAATAATTTTTTCCTTTTGTCATGAAGTCACAAAATTATTAGTTTTAAGTAAAGATAAGGAGGCTATCTCAATATATTCTACCTATAGTTTTCTGGACTTTTTGCTGATGAATGTGAAGCCCAAGAAAAGGTATATTTATTATAGTTCTGTTGTTGAATGAAAATGCTACTTCCAGTAAGGGGCTGTCTTTTCCTTCTGTTTACTTAGAATTTTATAAAGCAAAGTTGGCAAATACTCTTTTGAAGGGAGAAAAACTTCACATGTTAAGATGGTAGATAAAAACATATTATTTGTGCTTCAATTCTCTCTTGAGAGGCCAGTAATACAAACTAAATTCTGTATATACTATGAAACAACAACTGAATGCAAAGATATTTGTAATCTTCCTCCTACCTACGCCTAGACATTGGTTAAATGGTTTTTGAAAGTGTGCCCTTATGTGTAAATATGTTAAAGTTTAATTTTTCTTTTTAAGATTTATTCATTTTTCAGAGACAGAGAGAGACAGAGCGTGAGCAGGGGACGGGCAGAGAGAGAGGGAGACACAGAATCGAAATAGGCTCCAGGCTCCAGGCTCTGAGCTGTCTGCACAGAGCCCGACACAGGGCCAGAACTCACAGACTGCAAGATCATGACCTGAGCCAAAGTCGGATGCTTAACCGACTGAGCCACCCAGGCACCCCAATATGTTAAAGTTTAAATGTGTTTACTAATGCATCAGGATTATTGGCCAATTAATAAATTCAAATATGTGATGGGGCACTTCATGTCCTAAACAAATGAACTGATTGACAATTATACACGTGTATCACATATTTATTCATTCAGCAAATGCTTACCAATTCCCTACTATGTGTTGGACTCCATGCCGAGAATAAGGATACAGACCTAATCGTTGCAGGCTGGCAGGGAAGACAGATTGTGCGTGATGAATGCTATTGGGAATATAGACAGCAGGCCATCCAGCCAAATGATAGCTACAAAATAAAGTGAAGGGAAGAGTAGATCTTCCTAATGCACAAAAGGTCAGGTCTTTGAAATCCATTAACCACCACTGAAATTAGTTTAAATCACCTGTGACATGTTATAACCCTTCCAGGCTGGGCTAAAGGCATGTTGGGACCTCAGAGCTGGCTCGGAGGGAGTGAGGAGAAAGTCTAATGTCAGAACTTCAGGGAGGGAGGCCAATGTTTCAACGACAGTAGCTGGAGGGCTTTGATGCACAAAGTTCATGAGAGGCTGACCTCAACATCCAGGGCTCTTTCAGGTGCTCAGTGGCTCTTCTTGCCAAGTATGAGGCAGTACGTCTTACTTTCTGAGGGGTTCTGTTTCAGTGGAAGTAGGACTCCAATCAGCTACTGGGTCTCATGGATAGGCTCTGGTGACTGACAGGAGGCTACTGGTAAGGGCTAGACGGATTATTGGGGGAGGAGCCTCAAACTGGGGTTCAGGCCAGGGCACTTGTTCCAGGAGAGAACCAAATGATGGAATGGGCACCAAAGCAGATACAGTGAATAATCAGAAGGGATTGGGTATTGGGGAGCTGCTCCTTATGAGGCTCTAGGGTGTCTTGTCCTCCTTAGGTGTCAGGCTCGGTCTCTCTTTCCTCAGTGCCCTCGTCCTGCCACCACAGCTGCTCTCTCTCTCTTTCTCTCTCTCTCACCTATTGGTTTGTATTCCAATACTATCTGTGATGCCCAAATATTGAGTAAGGCTTCTGTGTACACCAAGAGCAATTAATAGCTTCTGAGTGTGGATTTGGCTTTTGTGGAGACAATATTATTTCAGTGTCAGTTCATTAGAACACAGGTGGTGCCTGGGTTTTCACTGCGAAGGGTATGATGCTTGAAATTTAAACAAATATAAACAAACAATTCAGTATGTTGATTCATTTATTATTAACTGTAATGGCTATAATTTTTTTAGCCTAAAACAACAACAACAACAAAAGGATAGCAAAACTATAAAGAAGTCTTTAATTAGTAAATTGTATGAATTTTGTTTCCTTAGGTATCTTTACCCTTAAAAAAAATTTTTTTTAATGTTTAATGAGAGAGAGGGATGTGAGTGGGGGAAGGGCAGAGAGCGAAGAGGGAGAGAATCCCAAGCAGGCTCCGCTCTGTCAGTGCGGAGCCCAATGTGGGGCTCCACCTCACCAAACCGCAAGATCATGACCTGAGTTGAAACTGAGAGTCCCAAGAGTAGGTCCTTTAAATGACTGAGCCACCAGACACCCCCCAGGCATCTTTACTCTTAACTTGTGAGAATGAAATAGTACATATGCTTATCTAGTTACCATGTAGGATTAAGTCTTTAGAAATGGACCCAATAGATTTAAGTTTATCATTTGTTTATGTTTTTGCTCAACTTTATTTTTTTAAAACTCACATTAGAGATGGGACTTTATTTTCTGTTTGAATGTAAGTTCATCTTATATCCATGTTTCCAAGTATGCATGTATATGTGTGTGTGTGTGTATTTACTTATATATGCGTATTTATATATGTATTTATATATGTGTGTATATATATACATATATATATATATACACACACACACATATTTAAAGGTGGATCTACACAGCGCATGCTTTAACTCGACCACTTACCACTTGGGCAAGTGATTTTAGCCAAGTCCCTTACCTTCATTGGATCTCAGTTTCTATGTGTAAAAACATAAGATAATAGCACCAACCTAAGGGGACCATGATTTAGAGCAAATGACACAGTGGGGATCCAAGTGTGTGTTAATTATAAAGTGCTAAAGCAGGTGCTTGGTATTTATATTCAGATGCAGGTTATGCCCACATCATTTATATTAAAATATGAATGTGTTCAAAAGCTCAACCACTTCCTGAGGCAAGAAATGTGAAATGGCAATGACTAAAAGGGTCAGTGAAACTCTTGGCTTCTAACCAATCCTGTACAAAATCTTTCCTAACCACATATTTTAAAAGATGAGGAAAGATAAAGGAATGAGAACTGCCCTTTTTCTCTAACCCTTAAAATATTTTTTTCTTCCTAAGAAACTGAGCTATAGAAGCTTGAGGCCTAACTCCAAACTGAAGGTGGTGGTCATGCAAAGGACTGCTTAGAATGTTGTATTTATGAAAGTGAGGTGCCATGAATATGTACTCGTATCAGACAGAGGTGGACATGATCAGAACAAGCTTGTTCACAGAGCCCTTGTCTCTCCTTGGCCATGAGTCACAGAAATCTGACATCTGGATGTGAAATGCTTCCTTGAACAAAAGTTGAAATGTGTGTGTGTGTGTGTGTGTGTGTGTGTGTGTGTGTGTGTGTGTGTTCAATACGTAAAGGAAGAATGAAATTGAGACACCAAACCCTTTCATTGATTCGAGTTTAGGACCAGATTTTAATAACACAGCTGTCCAGATGTGAGACACTAATGAGAACATAAGGAATTCCTGGATAGAAAAGGGATGGTTGGCCCAATGGCCTGTCTCCTTCAAGTTTATTGCAACACACCTCTCTGTGTTGTCAGCATATCTTCCAACCCCCTTGCCTACATAAACATGTCCAGCTGTCTCTTGAACTCATTTTTACTTTATGTTTCACTCAATGGACTTATTTGGTAATTTGCAGTGTTTTCCATATGCTGGTAGATCTTTGGATGAAGTGGTCCTACATTATCCCTACTTCTTAATTAATTACATGAAATATTTCAGTAACGAAATATAGCAGATACCATTGGAAATTTGGAAGAAATCAAATATACCTACAATGAATTTAGAAAGGAACAAATATAATTTTGCTACTCTGTGTTTTCATTTTTCTTAAAGATGTGAAGATGTAAGTGGAGAGTGACAAAGGTGGGTAAATATAAAAACTTTCTTTCACTGTATTAGTTTCATTAACAAATTTCTAGGCAAGAAGAAAATGCTAAGCTCAGCTGATAAAATAAAGAAAAGGATTTGATGTTTTATTTTGATTGGGGTAAAGCCATATTCCAGATAATATTTTACTTCCTTAATTATATTAATATTTCAGGCTAACATAAATTTCAGCTGAATTATTCAAAAAGTAAAATCAGTTCTCTGATTCAGTATAGAAACAATTTTACATTAAAACCCTTTTCTCAAAATTTTCCAATTTCCTGAGGACCAGTGGGCTTGGGGTAAATTCTTAGGTTGACCATGGGTCCTTTTGATTGGAAAATACACCTGAAAATTTCCTTTAAGGTTTGATGGGAGCTCACAGAAGTAGAAATAACAAAAGGATGCTGAGGGAAATTAATGAATAATTAGTATATCATTTAGCTGAATATTTTGCATTCTCATTTTTAAATGGCATGATTTTAAAATTATTTCAATACATGTGTGTTGATTTGATGTGTGTGTAACATCAAATATTATGATTAAGTGCCAGTTGTAGTCTTTTATTGACAAATACTTGGGGTGACCAACTTGTCCAGACTCACCCTGGCATTTCCTGGTTTTAGCCTGAAAGTCCCACTTGCTGTGAAATCCTCCAGCTTCTGGCAAACAGGTACTTCACAAACACATATGGGGGAAAAAATCTGCCACTAAGATTTGCTTGGCTTTGGTCTGTATACTCTTCAGACTCTGGGAACCCAAAAAGCAAAAGTGTTACGTCAGCATTAAGGATTCTACTCTCTTGTTATAACAGCCTGTGTTAGGGTGTCAGCGCCTTGGTGACTAGGACGAAAGACGATCCATGTGATTTTTTTTTTCTTTTAAGCTGTTTCTAAGCTCAGATGCATGATGTTTTCTTTAAGAAAAGAGAGAGAGCGGAAAGCTAGAAAATGTTTAAAAATCAAACCTATTTTCTTCCAAACTTTTCACCCCCAACTTCCTTGCTCTCTGGACACACTGTAACATACATCCTAAATCTAGCACCTTGAACAACCTCCAAAATCTCTGAAGCATAGCAATATCCTATTGTCCAAATTATGGTAAGAAAAAAAATTATCTACATTGAGTGGTTTTAATCTGACTCATGTGCCTCACAGCTAAAGGGGTTCTGTAACTATTTTGCTACTTTTAAATTTGTGGACAGTGATTTCTGAACTTTTTCAAGGAGGAGGTCCAACAAAAGAGCATGCCCGAATCTACTTCTTAATGATTTTTAGCTTCAATGAAACCGTTTACAGGATTCCTCTGCCTAACAACTGCTCTGCCAAGCATTGTATAAAATAGCATTCTGCATGGTTAGATGATCCCATGGAAGGTGACCAAAAGATTTTAAATAGAGAGGAATGTAACCAGCCACTCATCCGAATTTGTACATTTTTCATGTGTGTGCTGTGTCTCTGTGGAAGTGCCTTGTTCAGTGCTCGTGCGTGTGTGTGCATGCGTGTGTAAACACGTAGCATTTAGCTACAGAACAGAATGTGTCACAAATTTCTTTCCTGGTCACCATGCTGCATGACTGATCCATTTCATGTGATGTGTTTAGTATGGTTCATTGCCCACTGGTCTTATTATTTAACAATTTGCATTAAATTGAATTTTCTATTTACAGGTGTAAATGGAAATTTTGGCTTCTGAGAATTTATTATTTGCTGGCCAGAATGTTCTTGGTTGAATTAGCTCTGCCAATACTGGATTGCAGATACCTGGAATAAAGTTTGGGATATTTAATTAGAATATCATCATAAAAGAACTTGTTATTTTTATGGCTAAGCTTGAGCTACCGAGGCCAGATCAGTATCATTAGTCTAGGAGACATTTACCATCATTCTCTAGAGGTTTTTAAAAAACCATGTGTATTTCTTGATGGATCAGGGGAAGTTAAATTAGTGATAATGTGTATAAATTACTCAAAAGTTCAAAAAGCTTGAAACCTTTATCATCTGACATAACATTTTGTTGATAACTGGACATTTCTCACTTTAAACTCTTGGCTTCCCACAGATTCAAGGAGCTAATACTTATTGACTGCGTACTGTTTGCCAGACTCTGACTCCATGCTTTACCTATCTTGTTTCATTAAACCCTGAAAGCATCTTGTGAGGTGAGCATTATGTTTATTACCATTTTACAGGAAACGGATGCTTAAGAAAGATCACAAGCTTGCCTGCACACGTGCCCAGTGAATGGCAGGGTCACTCTGAAGCCTGCTTTCCAGGCCTCTGATGGGGGCAACTCTTCCATATCCATAGTGATCGCATGTCTCCTTGTTCTCTGGCCCCCTTTCCCATGTCCTGGCTCCCACTTGTCCTCTCAGTGCTGCAGAAGACACTAGCTCCATTCTCTGTCTTGGGCTTTGGACGAGTGGTTCCATTCTTACCCTCTGTGCCTGCCATACTCTTAGTTTTGTGAAGTTTTTGTTTTCAGCTCTAGCATTGGAATGGTCACCAACGTCACTATCTCTACTGGATCTAGCAGAAGTCTGGCCAAACTCCTAGGACATTGTGTGCATGTGTGTGTGTTTTCATATTTTTATTTTTAGTTTCCTTCTCTTTCTTTTTAAAAACAGATTGAGATATAATACACATACCTTATAATTGATCCATTTAAGCCTACAATTCAGCAGTTTTAGTATAGTCACAGATACATACAACCATCACCAGTGTCAGTTTTAGAATATTTTTGTCTCCACAAAGAGAAACACTATACCCTTTAGGTCTTACTCCCTCCCTTGATTTCTCCATCTCCCTCAGCCCTAATCGACCACTAATCTACTTTCTGTCTCTGGGGATTTGCCTATTCCGGACATTTTATGTAAATGGAATCACATAATACATGGTCTTGTGTAACTGGCTTCTTGCGCTTAACATAATGTTTCAAAGATCCTACATACTGTAACATGTATCAATGCTTCATTCCTTACTCTGACTGAATAGTACTCCATTGTGTATATCACCTTGTATTTTTCTGCTTGGGTTGTTTCCACACTTTGGTAATTGTGAATAGTGCTGCTGTGAACTTTCATGTACCAGTGTCTGTTTGAAAATCTCCTTTCAATTCTTTGGGGGTATATACCTAGGGATGAAATTGCTGGGTCTCGAGTCTATGTTGCACTGTAAAAATGATTTTATTTTATTTTAATTTTTTTAAGTGTACTTATTTATTTTGAGAGAGAGTGAGAGGGGGAGGGGCATGTAGAGAGAGAGGGAGAGAGAGAACCCCAAGCAGACTCCACACTATCAGCGCAGAGCCTGATGCGGGGCTTGGACCCACAAACCGCAAGATCACTACCTGAGCCAAAACCAAGAGTTGGATGCTTAACTGACTGAACCACCTGAGCACCCCTGTTTTTTTTTTTAATTAGAGAGAGAGAGAGAGAGAGAGAGAGAGAACATGAATGGGGGAGAGGGGCTGAGAGAAAGAATCCCAAGCAGGCTCCCCAAGGAGCCTGATGCAAGGCTCAATTCCATGACCTTGGGACCACAACCCAAGCTGAAATCAAGAGTCCGATGCTCAACTGACTGAGCTACCCAGATGCCCCTATGTTACACTTTTTGAGGAACCACTAAACTGTTTTCCACAGTAGCTGTGGAATTTTATATTCCTGTGAGCAATGTATAATGGTTCCAATTTCTCCACAAACTTGCTTTTTTATGTTGTTTTTCTTGTTTTTGTCAGTGGTGGTGTTTTTTTTTTTTTTTGTTTTGTTTTTTTGTTTGTTTTTTTGATTGTAGCCATTCTAGTGGGTGTTAAGTGGCCTAATATTTAAGATCTTTTAGAGACTTTTCAAGAAAACTTTATTCTTTTGTGTTCTCAAGATTGGTTTATAACTCCCTTAAGTTATTTGTCATCATATCCTATAATCTCTCTTTTTCTTTCTCTGCCTCTTTATCCGTTTCTTGAAACCAGAATGGACAGTCTTGCTCCTTTTGTATTTTTCCTGGGCTCAGAACATGCTTGTGCTGGAGTGAATAAAGGCATGGGGTGACTTGTGAGGACAAGGAGTGCTGGGAATCAGCATTTCTGTGTAATCCCTTCCATTGTGCCAGACACTGTTGTAGCACCAACATGTCTTATCTTATTCAATTTTCACAAGAATAGTAAGAACAAGGTGTTAATTTTGCGGAAGAAGAAACAGACCAGAGACAATCTCTTGTCACCCACCTGAGCAGAGCTTGACTTCAGACCCAACCCTCTCTGAATCCAGGACCTGTGTTAATTTCATGACAATGTGCCACAAGAGAGAAAAAAAAAAAGACATGAGAAGGACCATTACTACTCTTTTTCTTGTTACTGGGACTACCTCCACGTATTGGATGCCTGCTGGTGCCATACACCATGACAGCTAAATTTTGGATACCATCAAATCTAATCACTTTAAGAATCTAGTGATTCAGATGTTATTATTATTTCAGAGAATGAAACAGTCACTGAGAAGTTAAGTAACTGCCCAAGAACAAACAGCAAGTAAACCATGAGCTCAAAACTGGGTTGGCTTCATTGCAAAGTGTGGGTACTTCTGTCAATGTAGGAAAACGCATTTAAGATCTGGAAGTTTCACCTGGAAACCTGAGAGTTGTGAGATAAGTCAGGAAATCAGGCAACCAGACTGCTCAATAATTTTTCCAGATAATTTTTCGAAGTACTTTTGTTTTCTTATTTGCTTCCAGTCATGATTTTGGTGGTGTAGATATTCCACTAAATCTACGTATTATGAAAAAGTACTCCGTGATCCTAAAAAAGAATGTTCTGCTTATTGGCTTATTCCCCATTATGTTTTAAAGCATCTTACCTATATAATACATGTAAAATATACTACATCTGATCAAACCATTTTTTTTTTTTAGATTATAGTAGTAATTTGGCTCTTCTTGCTTTTAACAATTTGAGCATTCATTCAATATTTATTCCACATAGCCATTTTTTTCTTTTACTGTGTAAATCCTACCTGGAGATCTATGAAATACTGGTAAGAGTCTATGGTAAAGACAAATAAGGAATATTATAACTAGCATAGAAGATTTTAAAACTATACTCTGATTTTATACTAATTTGTAGTCTCTGATTTAAGAGGATCTATCCTAGATCACTACTAAGCTATTAAATGTCGGGAACCCTCTGCATGGCAGTATTTTGGGGCCAGGTGTAAGTGGAAAAGAAGAGGCCTCAGATGACTTTAAATAATTTTAATCAATATGTCTTCTCATTCCCGGTATCCTATTTTGATGTTTCACTCATTCTTCTTGTACCATGCTCTTCATTGCTCTTCATGCCTTTGTCAAGGATTTTTTTTTTTTTAAACGGAGACCTAGGTTACCATTTGGCATATGTCTCCCTTGTCAGTGACATCTTGAAAATTAAAAAAAAATAATACCTCCCTCACATGCATCCATTCAGGTTGGCTGCCTGTAACCGACTGCGCCATGCTTCAAAATGTGTCACCTTATTAAATTCTGCAAATTGTTCTGAACATTGTCTCTATAAATGTTTTGGAAGGGCTTTACTGTCAGGTCAGCTTTCTAAGGGCTAGAAATATGTCAAACCTGGCAGCCTTACCTTTATTTAAGAGCCAAAATACAAATAAGTAGATTACAAAGCAATCAATCAATACGGCATTGCAGGATGTTATGGTTGGCATTGACCTCGGAGTTCGGCACCCTCATTTTACAGATGAATAAACTCATCCATAAGCTCTGCAGGAGATGGGGTTCGGCCTTGATTCAGTTACAACTAGCTAACCTTGGACATGCTGCTGTGCCTCAGTTTCCTCATGTGACAGGGAGGAGCTTTCCTTTTGTTAGGTAATCCCTCAGGCATTTTCCTACTTCCAGTTTCTGTGTGTCACGACAAAATGGATTGTATTGATGCATTTCTAGTCCTTAAAAAAGTTTCTTAACTCACACAGAATAACTCTTCTAATCTTTTATGGGGCCTCCTTATATATTCTCTAAAAGTTGGACACATGAGCAATTTACAGTTATTGGGAAAAACGTAACTTTTATTCACTGTCAAAAGAATAAACAGACGAAGATCTTTTCCCTGTTCTGAGCATTTCTTCACTTTTTTCCCTCCCTGGTTTGTTGTTGTAGGGTTGCTTGGGGATATTAGGTTACTGACCTTTGTTTTTCTTTCTACAAGAAGCTTTCACTAAAGTATTTTTTTGGGGGGGTGTCGTATAAGAAACAATGACTCTCACATGCAAGTAATTAAATGGATGTAAGGCAAGAAAAAAAGTGGCACAAATTTGAATTGATGAATTTTCTTTCTGGAAACTCATGGAGCCTAGTCTGAAAGCTGTGTGCAAGCATGCACGGGCTTTCTGAGAATATTTCCTCTCTTCTGATACACTGAAGTCTCTGGGTGAGTTTAGTTCCCCTGCAAGGGCTGGGCAGGCAAGTTTGGCAAACAATCTAATCTGATATGATGCATGCTTTTCTACTCAACTGTAAAAATCTATTTCATTCAGATATCACCTGCTATTCTTATGGCAAGTCTTTGGAATAGAGATCCTAAATGTGTCAAAAATATGTAATGCATTTATGATAGAAATAAATAGAGACGAGGGTGACTTCAGCTTCCTTTCACATGTGCTGGCCAGCACTTGCAGAATTCAAAGTAGGTTATGTTAGCCTTCCCACTTTCAATGCCTTTATGGATGTGGTGTTTATATACCCTAGATTTTCCAGGGCAGCCCTGGGTTGTAAATATTCTGTCCTGTTGTTCCCATAAGTACAATCATACTTGTCAAGCCATGTGTCATGAGTTTCGGTTTGGAAAATACGGGCGCTGTATGTCCATCAGAGCCTGTTGCTCTGGCCTGATGCCTGATGCTGCTGCTCCACTGTGCCCTACCCCTAGCCCACTTCCCGTACTCGTCAAAGGCTTGTTTCAGTTTTAGTCCACTTGCTCTCTCTGCCTCGTGTCTAGGGGACAATGTGAACAGTAAACTAATCTGTGCTAATGGGCAAGCTGGGGAAAATCAGCAGGAGAGGATCCGCCTGGATCCTCACATCCCAGAATGTTCTGTCTCCATCCAGGTAGCTTAAGGGGCACTTTGGAAATTGTGCCTTGACTTCATTTATCTCTAAGACAAAGTTGTTCTGCTGGTGGTTGGTGGGGACAGATTACTTTTTTAAAAAAATGTCTATTTATTTTGAGAAAGATAGAGAGCATGAACAGGGGAGGGGCAGAGAGAGAGAGAGAGAGAGAGAGAGAGAGAGAATCCCAATTGAGAGCCCTAGGCGGGGCTCCATCTCACAACCACGAGATCATGACCTGAGCCGAAATCAAGTGTTGGACACTTAACCAACTGAGCCACCCAGGTGCCCTGGCAGGGACAGATTTCTTAAAGGAGGCAAGAGCTCCCATGTTTCACTGCAAAGATGGCTTCCACCCTGTCAATATCTTTGGCTGGCTTTGCATACGTGTCCCAGATACGATTAAATCTCTGTAACAGTAGGAGAGGAATAAAAGGCCAGTGTGCCAACTTTACTTTTCTGCCCACAATAATTTCTTCTGGTATGTGTACACTGCTCAAATGCTCTTTTTACAAAGTTGGAAAGCAAAATTGTTTTATGACAATATTTGCTGAGACAGCAAGATAAATCTATGCCTCTCCATTGTTAAATCCCTGACCCTCATCGAACCCTGACTTAAAAAAAAATATTCTTTAATGAGGAGGCTCAGTTTAACATTTGTATAAAGATGTTTAGGATTATTTGAAACATTTTGTAGATTTCAAGTTCATTGCCTGCCATTTTCCTTTTAACCTAACCTTGTTATTTCTGTTTATTTTATGTGATTTTATTATGTAAACATATAAAGATTTCTACTAACTGTCCAAACAGCTTGCTTTTAAAATCTCTGCTTAACCACTTTTATTTGTATCACATTTTTTTTCTTGTCTTGGTTTAGTACTTAACTGTGATAAATTTCAAATGAATCTCCTTTAACTCTTTAAAAAATAACTTCTCATTCCTCTGTGTTAAGCCGTTTACCTTTTAGAAATTCAATCAGCATTCCTTTTAGCAGTTTGTATTATCTTAAAAAGCAGCATTAGTACCTTGACTTTTCAGTCCTGGGAGCATTTGCTGAACCAGATGCTTTCAATATCATCTATTATTTTTAATCATACATGGTTAAGTCTCAAGAACAGTCTCTTGAGATTGTTGACTACTTAGGAAACTAGAAGAGCAAACAAGTACATGGTATCTTTAGAAACAGGATACAAATTTAGCTTCATTATTATCCTAATCAATATCTGAGTAATTAAGCTGCCTTATTATCAAATTCAAGCTTTCCTTACAGTCTATTATCAGTTTGTCTTTCCTCTTCCTTTATGTCTATATTCAGCTAATTTAATGCTAACATTGTAGAATCACCTGGTCTCTTCTGTTCCCTGTAATCCTCTGATAATTATATTTAACTGAGGGATCAGTATGTTCCACACATATTAACTTCCAAAATCTTAACAATAAATCCGAGAGATTTGTATTATTATCCCCATTTTATAGATGGGAACATAAGTTTTGAGTGGGTAAATCATGTTTTTCCGGCTCACAACCAGTAAGAATGAGGCTTAAATTCAAACCAAAGTCTGTCTGACTTAAAAACCCCCACTTCTAACCACTGTGCTATAGTACTTCCTGTTAATGAAGGATAAAGGTGTCTGTTATGTAAATCAACATAGTCATTGACGATGGACTTCCTTCTTTAATCCTGCAATATGCATATATGAAAGCATTTATTAATCTTGCCTGCTTTTCCTTTTTTATTTGAAAAATGCCAAAAAGTATATCATACATTCATAAAAATCATATAAAATTAGAAGCAAAAGACTTCCCCATCCCTCTAAGGTTGCACAACAACCTTACACTCTTTAGTGCGTGTACTTTCAAAGTTCTGCTAGGCGTATCTAGATGTGACTCTATAGACATTTCCTTTTAAATTTTAAAGTTTTAAGGTTTATTACCAAAATTACTGTATCTTATCACTTCTTGCTTGCATAGGGAACATATAAAACTTTATTCCTCTGGAAAATGACTGCAAAGTATCTTTTCTTTTTATTTATTTATTTTTTTTTTTGGTCAGGACTTTGAGAGTCAGAGTCTAAGCTGTGTATCAGTGAGGCAAATAGCTTTAAAATATTGATTTTCCTTTTTTTTTTTTCCTCCTGATATTTGTCCATCGTTAGACTGTAGGAAGAGAAGTTTGGTCAAACACTTAATATTTCATAGTATTTTTTCTCAAAGTGGATGGTTGGAGATTTTTACAAATCCTTTCCTCTTTTAGATCAGAAACGTCTTTTACCAAGAGACATTTAACATAGACTTTTTAGGGCTTCCCTCCTCTACTAAAAAACAGGGGTATTTTCATCTTGAACGAGTGAGGGAGGCAAGGATGAAAAGGCGAACAGAGAGGCAGTCATCACCGCAGAAGTCACAGGAGCACGTCTTCGGCCCCTTTGAAGCCATCGGAGTTGGTCTTAGATAAAAGTGCCTAGAAGGCAGAACTTGCCTTCGTTCTTTCGTTCATCAGGGCATTCTCCCTTCCTCCTGTGGGCTCCAACTCAAGGCTATGCATCTGCTTTATTGCTGCTTACATGCAGGGCTTTTGCTTTCATATCTGTTTTTATTTGCTGGATGCTAAACCATGCAAGCCAGGTATCCTGTCTTTCTATCCCAGTGCCTATTTAGTGCTGAATAAATGGATGCAAGATGAAGACCAACTCACACGTGGGTGATTGAATAATGACAATGCTTGATGTTTGGGACCCTGAGAGTAAGCGACAGGGATTTGCAGTAAGGTATCAATGTCAGCGTGAGAGCCAGAGTGTGCTACTGAACACAGTGTAGGTGTGGACTCATTTATCTCACAAATCCTCCACTTGCTAGAAATGTGTTCTTTTCTGAGGTTCGAGGTTTGGGCCTTAGCTGTCCCACCTGTAACATGGACATAATATCACTCATGGCCTGTGTTGCTGTCAAGATTCAATGATAAAATGATGTAACAGGCTTGGCCCTCATCTTCAGGCTACAGACTTTGTCTATCTATCTATCTAATTTATTTCGATGTTTAAAAACATTTATTTGTGACAAAATACACATCACGTTAAATTTACCATCTTAACCAGTTTTAAGTATACAGTTCAGGAGCATTAAGTATATTCGTGTTGTTGTGCAAGTGATCTGTGGATCTCTTTTCTTCTTGCAAAACTGAAACTCTGTACCCATTAAACTACAACTTCCTATTCTCCCCCACCCCCAGCCCTGGGAACTACGATTCTACTTTCTGTCTTTATGAATTTGGCTAGTCAAGGCACTTCGCACAAGAGTATTTGTCTTTTTGTAAGCGGCCTATTTCACATAGCGGAACGTCCTCTAGGTTCGTCCATGTTGTAGCATCTGTCAAAATTTCATTCCTTTTTAAGGTTGAACAATATTCCATTGTACATTTGCTTACATGCTCTCATTAATTGATGCTTGGGTTGCGCCCACCGTTTGGCCATTATGAAATAATGCTGCTGTATCATGGATGTACCAATATCTCTTCGAGACTTTCCTTCCAGTTCTTTTGGGTATATACCCCAAAGTAGAATTGCTGGATTAGGTGGTAAATCTGTTTTTAACATTCTGAGGAACTGACACACCATTTCGTGTAGTGGTCACACCATTTAATATTCCCACCCACAGGGCATGCCTCCACGTCCTCACCAACACTTGTTATTTTTTGTTTTGGAGCGCGTCTATCCTGATGGGTGTGAGGTAGTATCTCCACCAACTTTTAAACCTTCAGACAAATTCCCGTGTTTTGCCTACTAACCCCCAGAAATAAAATATTGATTATAAAAACAAGTTCGGAATAACATGTAGGCAAAATTAGGGAATGTTGACCACAGAGCAAGATGTTCCAATGCTTATTAGTTGGTTTGCCCTCAATTATCTAGATGTGAATCTATAATTGTTCTTACAACAGATTTTATGTTCACTGAATCTGTTTAGGGAAAAAGCATGGTTAAATGAATTCTGACCTACTTGTTATAAAGAGTATAGAGGAAGCTCCTTCCTTTCCTTGAATGGTACTATTTTGATTCCTCATGTTTTGCTTATTGAAAAGGGCTTGTTATTTTTACTAAGTGATTTAAGATTTTTTAGACATCACTGTTATGTTTAGACCAATGAGACAAAAGCATGTGAAAGATTTACAACTTTACTGTTAGTTTTATGTGCCGGAGGGAAGGTGGCTATATAGATGCTACCTTAAAGAAGGAGTCTATTTTCTGCTATTGAATCAGACCTGGGGCTTGTTGGTCACTGCAGTGAGCCTGCTCGTGAGTAAATGCGGGTGCATTTTAGTGCACTGTAATGTGATTTTTAAACTTGATCAAACAATGAATTCACTGCTGTCATCACATCTCTTCCGATTTTCAAATGCCAACTTGACACCGTCGTTCTCATTAACAATTAAAAAAAAGTTTTGCCCCTCAAGTTTCTATTATAAGGGATGTATTCTTGAAGTTATGGTTACATTAAAATTCTTACTACAAATGAAGCCAGCTAAAAATGTTTACCAACTTGAATTGAGCTCATCATGTTTTGTTTGCTGAATAGTGTTTTGTGATTTTACCAACATAAGAATGAGTCTCCAAACTATTTTTAAAAGTGGAGCTTTTACTCTAAAGAAGTGCTTGCCTCATTTTCTTCATGCTACTCCAAACAAGATGTTGTTTATTACTTTGAAACACTATATGTAAACCCCAGGAATATGTTAAATATGATTGAAGTCTTGGCTGTCTTTAACAAATTGAAGTTTCCAGAAATTTAGCTGTGTTTAAAAACCAAAGCCATGTTTTCAGGAAAGATTTCTATTTCCAAATATGTGGTTGCCCAAACCTTTTATATTTTCATGTCAAATTCAGCTGCCAAATAACACACACTGTACCTTAGCTATAATAGAAAAACACACATAGACGAGATTTTAAAAAGCACTGCAAGAACTATGATCATATTTCTCGAACTTCTGCTATTCCTATGCATATAAGTGTGTCTTTGAGTGAGCTCTATAAGGCGCCGGTCACTTATACTGGGGCAAAGTGACACGCACAACATGAGATTGGCACTGTGTAACAGCTGATCTGGGAAAATACAGGAATTTCTAGCCAGACCAAAATATGAGGTCAAGGAAGTCGCTTTTATAATAATAGTGGTTATCTGTTTAATGTGTGATCTGGCAGTGATATGATGTTGACCATAGGCAATTATGCATATTTCTAAACTGGTTGTATGCAAGCCCAGAGTAAGAGAAATCCCCCGGTTTGTGATAAAAGGGTATTTATTGCCCTTTTATTTCCTTCGTATGCTTTACTTAATCATTTATAAAAGACAAATTAATAGTGAGTACCGATTTCATTTTGTGTTTTATTCTGTAGTCATTCCTACACATTTGGGATATGTATTAATATGTGCTCTTAATAGTTTTGGCACAAGTTCAATGTCAACGAATGAGTGATGTACACATTTTACAGTCCTTCTTAAGGGATAATAATGTTGTTCAGTGACAGTGTGTCTTGATTTCTTCGGGGGCAGCGTACGCAGATATGAGTCATATGGGATAGAGACCTATTAGTTATTTTTTCTCAGCTTGTGCAATGAGGCAAAATTTTTGTTTCATTTTAGTGCAGTTTTTTTAGAATGGTATTATCAGGATTAGTGTGTAGATTAATGCCTAAGAAACTGGTTGATCGCTTGGGACTCTATTTTCCTTTATCCTTTCAATGTGACTGAAAAGTTATATTCTATATTTTCATATCAATGACAATGTGATGACACGGCAAAGGAGTTACATTGGCTTGTTGCACACATCAAATCTAATCTTCTTTGTGGAAAAATATGTTTATTTTGAGCAAGAGAAAAGAAATTTGAGTGTTTCAAGTATCAGGAAACCTATGTTGGAAAGGATAGTGATTGGCTGTTGTTTACCTACTCCATGGGCTGAACAAGGAGACATGGGGTTGAATTTTTTAGTAAAACAGGTTTAAATTAGCCATGCGAAGCACTTACAGAAGACACCACGATACGATGGGTTGCAACTGCTGCCTTCTTTATTCCCAGGGACTCCGTCTGCTGTACTCACCAGGGCTCAGCATGGTATCTGGCACAGAAGAGGGGCTCAACCGATATTAAATGAGTAAAGAGAAAGAATGGATTAGGGAAGATGCTCATAAAAGGCTGAGCATTTGTGCCCAATGTAGGGTATTAATTTTAAGGTTTAATAGTGTCATTATTTTAGGAACCTCTACAAAGAAATCAGATTGTAAATATTGAAAAATCTCCCCAGAATTTTAAATTTGAACAATACGCCATGTTTACCTACACAGTTTCCAATTTTCCCTTTAGAATAGCACAGCATACTGGGGGCATCTGGGTGGCTCAATCAGTGAAGTGTCCGATTTCAGCTCAAGTCATGATCTCAATGTTTGGTTCATGAGTTTGAGCCCCTAGTCATGTCTCCCTCTGCCCCTTCCCCCGCTTACATTCTTCCTCTTTCTCTCTCTCTCTCTCTCTCAAAAATAAATAAACATTTTAAAAAGTAGCACAGTGTAAAGTAGCTACTTTAAAAAGTAGCACAGTGTGGGGTTATTGGTTGGGAGTGGTGGGCTGGGAGACTTCTGGCCCCAGAACAGTTCAGTAGAGGTGGGGAGGCTGGGCTATTAGCTGCAATGTTACCTTCAAGAAGCCCAAGACTGAATATGAGATGTTAGGGGGTATATGTTTTGTCCATTTATTTCTGAAGGCTTTTTCCAGAGTAATTTTCTTTCTTTTTTTTTTTTTTTTTTTGTGGGTGAGGGGGAATGTGGTCAGTTATATATTATATCAAGCTTCTAATGTCAAGCTGAACCTCAACAAAAGATTTTATTTGAAAGATGTGAAAAAAGAAAAGCTTCAAATAAGGAGCTAAATGTAGCCACCAGACCTTGAGGAGTTCTGAAAGCTCAAAGAAGGTATCCCATCTGGGTGTGGACTGCTTGCTAGAAGACTGGCTGGCCAGTGCCAGACTATCAGCAGAGAAGACCAGACAGTACCACACGGTGACCAACCCTTGGGCTGGGTGTTTGGTGGTTCAGTCCACGAGGACTCCTATGCTAGATCCCTGGTGGAGATGACATCGGGGGCTGTCGTGGGTGGGCCTAATTCATAATAAACTGAAGGCACTCCAGAGTTGCCAAGTTTTACAGGCCTGGGGAAATATTTAAGGCCTGATCACAAAATACTGGTTGCATATTAGAAGTACGGAGGCCAGGTTAATAACTAAGCAAAATGCAATATTGTGTCAGCTTCATTCATTTTCAAAAAGAGGATCATAAAAATGTCACTGCCTTTGAAAACAGTTTTTAAGTTAAATCGCAAACATTCCTCTACGTGCTGGCTGATCACTTAGAAATCGTAGCTGGTTATAAATTAGGCATGTTACCCAAGGCCTAAAATTTCAAAAACAAAATTGTACAAATCCTTTCAAAAATTTCATAGCGAAATGATTCTATTTAATATGGGATATGGGTACATTTTAATCTGCTTGATATCATTGATCAGGTGCATAGGGTCTGCAGGGCGTTTAAAGGGCCTCAAATCTGAGAGACTAGGTGGGAAAAAGTAAGAGGTTAGGTATATTTTAAAAGGCGCTAGGAGAGCATTACATAGATGCCTAGCTTTATTTCTTTATAAAGTATTATTTCTTTATAAAGTCTTTTCCTTTTTATTGAAGTGTAATTGACATGCAATATCATATTAGTTTTATGTATACAACACAATGATTCAACTTTTGTATACGCTGTGAACTGATCACTGCAATGTCTAGTCACGTCTGTCACCATACAAGTTAACACAACGCTACCGAATGTATTCCCGCTTCTGTACGTTACCTCCCCATGACTTACTTATTTTATAACTAGAAGTTTATACCTCTTGATCCCAATTACCCATTCCCCCATCTATCTGCTCTCAGGCAACCACCACTCTGTTCTCTGGGCCTATGAATCTGGATTTGGTTTTGTTTTGTTTGTTAGATTCCACGTAAATGAGTATTTGTTTTTCTCTGACTTATTTCACTTATTAAATGCCTTCAAGATCTACTATGTTGTTGCAAATGGCGAGATTTCATTCCTATTTACAGCTAATTAGTATTCCATTGTAAATTTTTACTCTGTCTTCTTTATCCATTTATCCGTCAATGGACTTTTAGGTGATTTCCATATCTTGTCTATTGCAAATAATATTGCAGTGAACAGAGGATGAATATATCTTTCCAAATTAGTGTCTTTTTCTTCAGATAGATACCCAGTAATGGAATTGGTGAATCATATGGTAACTCTATTTTTAATTTTTTAATTATATTGTTTTCCATGGTGGCCATACCAGTTTACATTCCCACCAATAGTGCACATGGATTCCCTTTTCTCTGCATCCTCACCAACACTTGTTATTTCTGTCTTTTTGATACTTGCCATTCTGATAGGTATAAAATGATATCTCATTGTGGCTTTTGATTTGCATTTCCCTGATGATTAGTGATATTGAACATCTAATTATGTGCTTCTTAGTCATCTGTATATCTTCACTAGAAAAATGTCTATTAGATCATCTGCCCATTTTTAAATCAGATTTGTTGTTGTTGTTGAGTTGTAGTTCTTTGCATATTCTGGATATCAACCCCTTATCAGATTGGCAAATATCTTCTCGAGTTTAGTAGGTTGCCTTCCACTTTGTTTATGGTTTCCTTAGCTATGCAGAAGCCTTTTCTTTGTTTTTCTTTTTCTTTTCTTTTCTTTTTTTTTTTTTTTACAAGAGAACAAATCTATACCTTTATTTACTTTTCAGTAAGTTTAAATCCTTGAGGGGTACAGCATCACATGGATTCTGTGGCCAATGGTTTTAGCAGGAAGGTTGCTTTGGAATTTGGCAAATCATGCCACTGTTTCCATGAGCATGAGTTACTTTTCCGCAGATTACTCTGGTTTTGTTCAGTTTGCCACCGGGAGTCACTGTGTTGTTCTTTGCTTCCTACACATAAGCACATTTCTTGGCCTAGGTGGAATTCAGTTTCATCTCAAGCATAAACACCTTCAATTTTAAGAAGGGCTGTGTTCTCCCTCTGGTTCTAGGGAACCCACTTATAGCCCGCAAATATGGCCTTGGACTACAGCCTTCCAGACATATTTGTCATTTTAGGAGTCCTGTCAAAAAGAGTATCAGGAGAATCTTGGAGTCTGTGGAGGCTACGTTTCCCACAGGCCTCCACAGGCTCCAAGATGGCAGAAAGAGCTATGCAGAAGCTTTTTAGTTTGATGTGATCCCATTTATTTTTGCTTTTGTTTCCCTTGCCTTTGGAGTCAGAGTCAAAAAACTATCACCACAACCAATATCAAGGAGGTTACTGCCTATGTTTTCTTTTAGGAATTTTATGTTTTCAGGTCTAACATTAAAGTCTTTAATCCATTTTGTGTTTATTTTCATAAATGGTGCAAGGCAGTGGTCCAGTTTCATTCTTGCACTGGTAGTGGCACACCATTTTTTTTTTTTAGCACCATTTGTTGAAGAGACCATTCTTTATTCGTTGTACATTCCTGACCCCTTTGTCATAAATTAATTGACCATACATGCATGAGTTTATTTCTGGACTCTCTATTATATTCCAGAGATCTATGTGTCTATTTTTATGCCAATACATATTGTTTCAATTACTGTGGCTTTATATTATAGTTTGAAATCACAGAGCCTGATACTTCTGGATTTGTTCTTCTCAAGATTGTCTTGGTTCTTCAGAGTCTTTTGAGGTTCCATATAAATTTTGTAATTATTTGTTTAAGTTCTGTGAATAATGCCATTAGAATTTGATAGAGATTGCATTGAATCTGTATTGCTTCAGGTAGTATGGATAATTTTACAATATTAATTCTTCCAATCCATGATCATGGAATATCCTTCCACTTATTTATGTCTTCTTCAATTTCTTTCACCAATGTCTTATAGTTGTACCTCAGGGTACAGGTCTTTCACCTCCTTGGTTAAATTTATTCCTAGGTATTTTGTTCCTTTTGATGCAGTTGTATATGGAATTGTATTCTTGATTTCTGTTGGTTATAGTTCAATATTAGTGTTTGGAAGTGTAACAGATTTTTGTATATTAATTTTGTATCCTGCAGCTTTACCAAATTCATTTATTAGCTCTAACCATTTTTAGTGGAGTCCTTAGGGTTATCTAAATATAGTACCATGTCATCCACAACAAGTAACAAATACTTTTCCTTTCCAGTTTGGATGAATTTCTTTCTTTCTTTCTTCCTTTCTTTCTTTCTTTCTTTCTTTCTTTCTTTCTTTCTTTCTTTCTTTCTTTCTTTCTTTCTTTCTCTCTCTCTCTCTCTCTCTCTCTCTCTCTCTCTTTCTTTCTTTCTTTCTTTCTTTCTTTCTTTCTTTCTTTCTTTCTTTCTTTTTCTCTGCCTAATTGCTGTGGAAGGACTTCCAATACTATGTGGAGTAAAAGTGAGGATGGGATGCCTGGCTGGCTCAGTCAGTAGAGCGTGTGACTCTTGAGGGGTTGGGAGTTCAAGCCCCATGTTAGGTATCAAGATTACTTACAAATAAAATCTTTTTTTTTTTTTAAAGTGAAGATACTGGGCATTGCTATTTTATTTCTGATCTGCAGATGTTGAACCATCCTTGCATCATTAGAATAAATCCCACTTTGATCATGGTGTATGATCTTTAAAAAAAATTTTTTTAACGTTTATTTTTGAGAGAGACAGAGCGTGAGCAGGGGAGGGGCAGAGAGAGAGGGAGACACAGAATCTGAAGCAGGCTCCAGGCTCCGAGCTGTCAGCACAGAGCCCGATGTGGAGCTTGCACTCATGAATCTTGAGATCATGACCTGAGATGAAGTTGGACGCTTAACCAACTAAGCATCCAGGTGCCCCATGGTGTATGATCTTTTTAATGTGTTCTTGGATTCCATTTGCTAACATTTTGTTGAAGATTTTTGTATATATTTTTAATATCCCAGTACAAGGATCTTGGCCTATAATTTTCTTTTTTTGTATGATGTCTTTGTCTGGTTTTGGTATCAGTATAATGCTGGCTTCAGAGAAAGTGTTTGGAAGGCATTCCCTCCTCTTCAATTTTGTGGAGAAGTTTGAAAAAGATAAGTATTAAATCTTCTTGAATGTTTGGTAGAATTCACCAGAAAGCCATCTGATCCTGGACTTTTGTATGTTGGGAGGTTTCTGATTACTCATTCAATCTCTTTATTTGATCTATTCAGAATCTATTTTTTTCATGAGTCAGTCTTGGAAGATTGTATATTTCCAGGTATTTATTCATGTCTTCCAGGTTGTCCAGTTTGTGGGCATAGAATTGTTTATCATAGACTCATAATCCTTTGTGTGTCTGTGGTACCATTTGTTGTTTCACTTGTCTTATTTCTGATTTTATTTAATTGAGCCTTCTCATTTTCTTGGTGAGTCTAGCTCAATGTTTGTTAATTTTGTCTATCTTTTCAAAGAAACAGCTCTTAGTTTTGTTGACCTTTTCTATTTGTTTTTTTTAGTCTCTATTTCATTTATTTCTGCTCTGATTTTTATTATTTCTTTCCTTCTAATAACTGTGAGTTTTGTTTGTTCTTTTTATAGTTCCTTCGGTTGTAAAGTTACATTGTTTATTTGAGATTTTTCTTATTTCTTGACTTAGGCTTGTTACTGGCATGAACTTCCCTTTTATATCCTCCTTTGCTACATCCTTAGCTTTTGGTATGCCATATTTCTGCTTTCATTTGTCTCTAGATATTTTTTGATTTCTCTTTGATTTCTTTGATGACCTGTTGGTTGTTCAGTAGCATGCTGTTTCGTTTTCACGTTTTTGTAACTTTTCCAGTTTTTCTAGTTTTATACCATTGTGGTTGGAAAATATACTTGATATGACTTCATTCTTCTTGAGATTTGTTTTGTGGCCTAATGTGATCTATACTGGAGAATGTTCCATCTGCTCTTCAGAGAAATTTGTATTCTTCTGTTTTCAGATAGAATGTTCCGTGTATGTCTATTAATAAAGTGATCTAGTCTAATGTGTCATTTAAGGCTGATGTTTCCTTATTGATTTTCTGTCTGGGTGATCTATCCAATTGATATAAGTGGGGTGTTAAACTCCCCCACTCTTATTGTGTTGCTGTCAATTTCTCCTTTTAGGTCCGTTAATCTTTGCTTTATATATTTTATTGCCTCTATGTTGGGTATGTGTATATTTATAAATGTTAAGCATTCTTGCTGGATTGACTCCTTTATCATTATGCAATGTCTTTCTTTATATTTTATTTTAGTTTTTGTTTTTAAAACCTTTTCATTTGATATAAATGTAGCTACATCAGCTTTTTAAAAATTTCAATTTGTTTGCCTATCTTTTTCCATCCCTTCACTTTCAGTCTGTGTGTATACTTCTGAAGTGAGTCCCTTGTAGGCAACATAGAGAGGCATCTTGTTTTTTATCCATTTAGCCACAGTGCATGTCTTTTGATTGGAGAATTTAATCTGTTTACATTTAAAGTAATTATTGATAGGTATAACTTGTTGCCATTTTGTTAATTGTTTTCGGGCCATTTTTGTAGTTCCTCTCCATTCCTTTTCTCTTCTCTTTCTCTTTTCCATTGTGGTTTGATGGCTTTCTTTAGTATTATGTTTTGTTTTCCAGCTTGCTGATTAGTTCTGCTTTATTCAGTCTACTTTTGAACCTGTAGTATAATTTTTAGTTCAATTATTATGTTCTTCAGCTCTGTGACTTCTGTTTGGTACTTTTTAATATTTTATATCTACTTGTTGAAGTTCTGTGTTCATCTGTTCTTCTCCCAAGTTTGGCGAGCATCTTTATGACCATTACTTGAACTTTATCAGGTAGATTACTTATCTTCACTTCACTAAGGTCTTTTTCTGAGGCTTTGTCTTGATCTTTCTTTTAGAATGCATTCCTCTGTCTCTTCACTTTGACTGATTCTCTGTGCTTGTTTCTATAAGGTGAAACAGTTACCTCTCCCAATCTTGAAGGAGTGGTCTTGTGTAGAAGGTGAGCCACTGGGCCCAGAAATGCAATCCCCTCTGACCACCAGAACCAGGGCTCAAGCGGCATTCCCTGTGTAAGTTGCACATGGCTGCTGATGGTTATGGCTGGGCCAGGGCTGTAGCATTGGGTATGTGGGGTGCCTGGCTGGCTGGCTGCCTGTGGTATGGCTGTGGTGTGTGCGGGGGGAGGGTGTGCTCACGCGTACCAGCAGGCTAGAGGGAGATTGCCAAAGTGGCACCTGCCAGTGCTGACATTAACAAGGTAGAATGAGATCCAAGAGTGGTGCCTGCCAGAACTTCCATCCCCAGAGATGGTTCCATTGGTTTCCCAGCTCTCCAGCACTTGCTTTAAGATTGGTAAGTAGATCTCCTTCATATGTGATATAGGTGCTTTTCTAACTGCTGCTCTTGTGCTAGGTCCTGGGGTGAGAGAGTTTGCAGGTGTGAGTCCTTTAAGGGCAGGTTCTCCGTTTCCTATAGTTCTTTGGTTCTCTTGGGCATAATCTCCATTGGTTTTAGATTTGGGGGGCTCATCTTTCTGATGCACGACCCAAGAGTTGGGATGCCTGATGTGGAGACATGAATCTCTTGGTCCTCAAGGAAAAGTTTCATGTTGTTGAGGTCCCTGCTGATTGTGGGTTGCTGGGCCTTAGGTGGGATTTTAGCAGGAGCACATCTCTGCCTCTTCTACCTATCTTGATGTGGCTCTTTTATCTTTTGTTGTGGAGGCATTGTTCATCGAGTTTTCAGAACTTCTTCAGAGACAATTATTCAGTATGTAGCTGTAGATTTGTTATGTCTATGGGAGAAGATGACTTCAGGATCTTCCTAGGTTGCCATCTTGAACCTGAGCTCTCTTTGTGAGTCCTTTTCTTTCTTTCTTTCTTTCTTTCTTTCTTTCTTTCTTTCTTCCTTTCTTCTTTCTTTCCTTCTCTTTCCTTTCTTTCTTTCCTTCTTTTCTAACCTTTTTCTTTCTTAGCATCCTGGTTTTTCCAAGGAGTTTATTTGGGCAAACTTGGGGACAGGGAGGCTCTGCATCTACAAGAAAGTTTTGGGCCTCTTGGTGGTTAAGCATGGCTTGTGCTGCTGATGTAGGACCTGGTGAGGCAGTGGGAATTTGATCTTGAAGTCATGCAACTGCTTGACTGCCACTCAGCGGCACTTGCTGGCTGCAATCTCCTACATCTTCATGATCTGGATTGAATGTGCCCAGGCACTTGTGCTGGTTGCCCATGTTTCAGTAGCACTGGGTGACAACATCTGCAGTGGGGAGGTTCCAGGACTTACAGTACATGTTGTAGGTGCTGCTGCAGAAGTCCTAGCACAGCTAGATGCTGCAGTTCTTCACCTTCCAGGGAGGTTTCTCAAACACCTGTCCACAGTAGATCATTTCCTCTGAAGACTTACTCATCTTCTTTAGCTAAGAGACAAAAGCAGAAGCAGAACTTGGTGATAATAGGATTAGGTAGAAAGGTTCACATGCAATGGAGGGGCAGAGTGCAGCATTTGGAGGTGGGCAGGCAGCGCAAGGCACTCTCACAGTGTGCCCAAGGCCTTCGTGGCGTACTCTCCACACTTGCCACCATTCAAGAAAGGGATCCCTTTACTTTCAGTGAAATATTTTATGGTAAGCAGACAGGCAACTTGGAAAGCAATGGATCCGATCCTAAAGTACCCAATATGTGGTAGCCAACCCGAATGAGGAAAAGGTAAGAATTTGACCTTGTATGAATAATACTGTGCAGTGCATCTTGTGATATATGCTTTTATGTTAAAATGCTTAAAATTGGTTTAATCTGTATAGTCAGGAGATGTGCTCTTTGTTTTCCAGTTGACTACATGCCTTTGGTATAACTTGCAAGTTAGGGAAAGAAGATGACAATTCTAGTTTCAGTTAGAGGGGTTGTAAATGAATGTAGAACTCTCTCTGGGGCAGAGTTATTTCTTAGTATGCTCTGAACTTTGATAATGTAAAATGACTATTATTTTGATTTTTTACTCCTTACGTAACCATACTGTTTGCACATCAACAGATAAGAGTACATGGGTGCTTCCATTTCAGGCCAGTCCTAACTATGTTTTTAACATTCTAGAAGGGCTGTATTTGTAATTTGGTGAGTCCTTCAGTGCAAGCCATAAAATGTTATTGATACAGTTGTCTAGTGTTTAGGTAGAATAAATTGTTCATTTTAAAATTTTTTTATTATATTTTTATTATATTTTATTATTTTAAATTATTTTTTATTATCCTGTTGTCTTCTTCTTCTTCTTCTGATTTTTGTTTAGTAATCTCTTCATACAAACTCTACACTCGAACTCATGACCCCTAGATCAAGAGTCACATGCTCTACCAACTGAACCAGCCAGGTGCCCGTCATTATCTTGTATTGTTAGCCACAAGTTTCTAATTATGACAGACACTCAGACGTACTTATGTAATAATAATTTAAGGGTCCATTTTATCAACATGCATATATTATTTTTATTTTTTAAACTTGATTTATTTATTTTGAGAGAATGTGGGGGGGAGGGGCAGAAAGAGAGAGGGAAAGAAAGAAAATCCCACGCAGGCAGCCACAGGGCTCAAACTCACAAACTGTGACATCAGAACCTGAGCTGAAATTAAGAGTCGAACACTTAACTGACTGAGCCGCCCAGGCACCCCCAAGATGGACGCATTTTAGAGGTAATACTTCCATAGTGTTTTTAGCTTTCATAACTTACTCTTTTTAATCTTTCACAGTATATTATGATGTATTTGTTGCATATTAGTTTCATTCTTGATAGATGAGACAACCAAAGGCATGGACTACTGAAATGAATCGCAAGGCCACAGTCTTTAGTTAATTCCAAGGAAGGGCTGCTCTCCAGATTCCCAGGTGAATCCTTCCACAGCCTTTCGGAAAAAGAGGTAGGATGTAGGGTTTTAGTTATTAGTTCTCCAGCTCAATGCTTTTTTCTTGAGTTGTGTAAATTAAGAGCATCTTCTGGTAGAGGGTAACCGACAAGCTTTGTTAGGAAGGGGCACCGTGAGTCTTGTCCAGCTATGCTTCCCGGGCACGTCACCATAATAACTACTAATAGACACTGGTCAAATCAATGACTGAGTGAATAAAGGAGTGGGAGTAACGGCTCCTAACAGGTGTTTGCCAGCGGCAACTGGAGCTCTCTTCAAAGCCCGGGAATGGTGGGCCTGTCTGTATCTGACCAATGAACTGACACAACCTGTGAGCACACCACTGTCGAACTGGTTCTCTTGGCCTGGCTTTGCTCTGCCCCCTTCACTCATTCTCCTCAGGCCAACTTGAGACTGAGTCTCGTGCAGAGACTACCAGCTTCGATCTGTTCTTCATCAGAAGAGGTTAGGAGATGTGCCTTGTGTTCAGATGGAGCGAGCGAGTGGAAGGGGACTAAATACCCCCAGTGGACACGGGTTGGGTGTCCTAGCAAAGATGTTATGGGAATTAGCATTAGTGTTGAATTTATGCAGGGCTTTCACACCCTCACGTTCGGCATGCTATCCCCAAAGAACTGCCATGACTAAATGCTGCGACCTGGCACTAACAAACGGTGCATTAAATAACCGTATGCAGCGCATTGCTCTGCAGGCTGGCGGCATACTGTCGAGGTGACGCTTCCTTGTTCTGTGCTATGCCTTCTCGAGGAGGGCCACAGGGACAAATTTCTCTATGGTCTCAGAACCAGGAATAATTGCATCCTGCCGAGCAAATGGCATATTCTTTGTGTTAGGGACACTCCGATCCATGCAGTGAATCATATTTCCCTCTTCACGTGGCCTGTCTGAAAGCTCCAGTTCAAATTTATAGATACTGCTGGCAAGTACGTAAGACTTCCTTGCAATAATTTTGTCTTTTAATTTCATTGTAGTTTCCCTTAGACTCATTTTATTCGTCAATTTTAAATTTAGTTTATCTTATTATCAGATGTGTTTTGCGTTGTTTTTGTTTGTTTGATAAATCATCTTAAATCCTTTTGGGAAAAAAATAAAAAGAAATACCAGTATATTCATGCAACACTTTTACTTTACATTTTAAAAAAATGTTTATTTTGAGAGGAGGGGAGGGGCAGAGAGAGGGGGACAGAGGATCTGGGCTTGTGGGGGGGGCTCTGCACTGACAGCAGGGAGCCCAAAGCAAGGCTTGAACTCAGGAGCCGTGAGATCACCCCTGGGCCAAAGTCAGCCGCTTAAGCAACTGAGCCACCCAGGCATCCTTCAACACCTTTACTTTAGTTTTTTTTCAATTCCCTAGGCCTTCATTTTATACCTTTTCTTCTGTAATCTATTGAGAAGAAGAAAATTTGCCACTGTCTAGGGGTATAATCCTTTCTGGGTTAGTTGTGGGGTTTTTTTTGTTTGTTTTCTAGTTTTTGTTTGTTTCTTTTGTTTTTTAAAAGGAATTTGACCATTATATTAAAAGTAAGGTGTTGATAGCTGAGCCCTACAGCTGCTACTTTCTAGCCATGTGAATTTAACTGAATTACTTAATCTTTCTTACTTATAAGAAGAGTAACACTATTTTTTTTTGTGAAGGTTGTGAGGATTATATGAAATACTGTATGTACAATACATAGTACTGTATTTGACACATAGTAGGCTTTTTGTTTAAAGTCTTCAAGTGGAGGAGTGCCAGGATGGCTCAGTTGGTTAAGTGTGACTCTTGATTTCGGCTCAGGTCATGACCTTCCCGTTTCGTGAATTTGAGCCCAGGTCTGGTCCGGGTCCATGCTGACAATGCGGATCCTGTTTGGGATTCTTTCTCCTCCCCCTCTCTCTGCCTCTCTCTCTGCCCCTCCCCCACGTGCATCCATGCACGTGCTCTCTCTCTCTCAAAATAAATATATAAACTTAAAAAAAGATTAAAAAAAATAAAAGTAAGAGTCTTCCAAGTGGAAAATGCACTGGACTTGCAGTAAAGTCTCTCTTTTTCTGCTCATTAGCTTATGAACTTGGGCAAATCATTTTACTTCTTTAGACCATATTTTTCTTCTATATAGTTTCATGGCACGACCTACAGTGTCCTTAGGATTCTAGCTTTGCTATTCTTGGATACTTAGGCTTGTCCTGAGTAAGATGTGAGAGTGGGTCCTCACTCTGTTTACACTAGGAATAGCATGAATCTATTCACCTGGGCATAGAGAGGTCTAGGGGAAGAGGATCCGGATCTGAAGCAGGGAAATGAAAAGGCCCATTGTGTTGGCTATTATGTTCTTCACTGATGTTGATTATGGTAATTTGCAAAGGTAGTAGCGTCTTCTGGAATACCCTGAATTGCTAGTGATTATAGTCCTGAATTCAAGTGGATTTCAAAAGACTTGCCATTATGGATGCTGTTCTCTGTAGTGAATGGTTTATAACGGGCTGCTTGGTGAATACTTGGAGTGGTAGCTGTGGGACAAAGGGAGCTGCTGCTGCTGGTCAATGACCTTGTTCACCATTGACCACATTTGGTTCAGTCGTGGAGTCAATCAGAACAAGTGTCTGTGTCCAAGACATGGTTTCTATTCAGGAACTATTGGGCAATAGGAGACCCCCAAAGCAGGAGGAAGCTCACTTATCAAGAAGATAAATAAGGGTTTATAATGGATGATGCAGATGAAGAATCTACACTGAAATTCACACTCGTAGCAATTCATCAAGATGCAGGGGTAGCTTTGTGGTTAAGGGCACAGCCTTTTTTAGTGTGTGGTTTCAGCCAAGTTATTTAATCTCTCAAAGCCTCAGTTTCCTCATATCTTAGAGGGATAGTGACACCTCATATAGTTGTTCCAAGGAGATAATGTAAATGCTGAGATATTAGTTATTATATTATTATTAAAACTATTATTATTAAAACTATTAGTGTTGTTATAAACTGCAAATTCACAGTGGGCTTTAAGGTTCTGCCCTAATCTAATAAACTGTACAGACTATAAGAATGAATGTTAACAACAAACCATTAGATGATCAAATGATTGGAGAAGAGTACATAGCAGAGAAAAAAATTCTAATAAATTTTTGAGTCAGTGCATCATGCCCATTAACTTTCTTCCTACCATTTATTCCTGGGAACTTACTTTCAAAAGGTAGCCATCTACCTTTGCTTTTGATTGATTTCATTCTTTTTACATGGAGGTGGGATTATAAATTAAAGACACTAGTTTCTATTAACTTCCTTCATTACTCTGCAATTCCTTTTGCCTACTTATTATGAAGTTTCTGTCTCCTGCCTTTCTGTGGGATGAATATAAATTTGCTCACCCTGTTCAAAGAGAAAGCATTATGACCCTGAATCCTAAAAAGTCTTTATTTTATCATATAATTTTTTAAAAGATGATTAAAAAGAAATGGGTACCTGGGTCACTAAGTCAGTTAAGCATCCAACTCTTGATTTCAGCCCAGGTCATGATCCCAGGGTTGTGGGATTGAGCATCTCATTGGGCTCTGCACTAAGTGTGGAGCCTGCTTGGGATTCCCTCTCTCTCTCTCTCTCTCTCTCTCTCTCTCTCTCTCTGCCCTTCTTCCCTGCTCTCTCTCTGTCTCTGAAAAAATAATAAAGTAAATAAATAAATAATGGTAAAAAATTAACCAGAGTAAAATGTAAAACAAACAAACAAACAAACAAACAAACAAACAAAAAACCCAGGAAAAAGTGAGTGTTAAGATATTGTGAAATTATTGTTACAAAAACAGAGAAACCACTAAAAATTAGTCTGGTTTAGATTCGAGTATTTTTGTCTGAATGGACTTCAGCTTTTGCTTGGTCCACTGAAATTCATTGAATTCAGTTAAAATTTGAGATTTCAAATGGTAACAATGTGTAGTAACAGAACACAGCACCTGGGAGTGGTGGTTTTCTTGTGTTTCACTCTTTGAATCTTTCAGAAGAGAAGTGAAATTCTATAATCCAAATTTCATTGATTTATTTAGTTTTCACATGCATTTTCATGTGCAGTTTCTCTTATATCATGTCATATGTAAGTCCATTTGGATTTGAAAACTTTATAGATAATCTTGCAGTCAGTATATTCATAGAAAAGAAATTAGGACTAAAATCCAAGATCTTGGCTGCCTAACACCTAAAAATAAGGATATCCTTAATTCAGTTTTTAAAAGATGTTCTGTAATCGTTCGTTTATTATTGAATTAATGCACTAGTTTTTTTTTCAAGCAGTTTTACTACATTATTTTATTTAAACATTTTTTTAACTGTGGTAAAAAAATAACATGAGATTTGCCATCTTAACCATTTTGAGTTAACTGCAGTTCTGCAGTGGTAAGTGTAGATTCACGTTGTTATGCAATAGAACTCCAGAACTTTCTCATCTTGCAAAACTGAAACTCTACACTCATTAAACAAGAACTCCCCATTTTCTCCTCCCCCAAGCTCCTGCTCCATTCAGTTTCTAAGTGAAGTATGTATATGTTTTGTGATTATAGTTTGATGAGGCCAGAGGTCATTCAGGTGGATTGCAAACTGTAGGGCACTGTGCTCTTACTTGAAAGTAGGAAACAAAGGTTCATAGTTAGCATTTTTATTAGTTGAACTATAGGATACTACTTAATGGCACATATGAAGTACTTGAAAAGCAGGCATCCCACATAATTTTTTTAAAGTTTATTTTTGAGAGAGAGAGAGGCAGAGAGAGAGGAAGAGAGGAAGAGAGAGAAAATCCTAAGCAGGTTCTGCACTGGCACGTTGTTCACTGCAGAGCCCAATGTGGCGCTAGGTCTCATAACCCTGAGATCATGACCTGAGCTGAAATCAAGAGTTGGACACTTAACCAGCGGAGTCCCATCACTCATCCAGGCGCCCCATCACTCATAATTTTGAGTAGTAAAGTTGAAAATCAAAATCAAAACCAAAACTGGAATAAGGCAGAAAACCTCGATAATGAAGGAGGGTAACTTTTGAAATATAAAAATAATTGAGAAGTTGCAAAATTATTTTCTGTTGAGATTTTTAGAAAGGAAAATATTCATTTGAATATTGTGGTTTTGTGGAGGTACTACCAGCATGCGAAGGAATATGTTAATAGGTCCTGAGCTAGCCCCCCTTTCCTGGACTTTTCAAAGCTATGCTTAAGGAGTCTGATGTGGCCACAGTATAAGGCAAAATCTAGAAGGAGGAAATGTTGGAATGTGGGTAGTGATATCTTAGAGCTCTAATTTGCTTGACTGAAAGCAATTTTTAAATACTCAAAGTCCGGGTTGGGAAACGAATATGATGGAAGAGGTTTAAGTGCCAGAGAGAGTGAGGTCCCAACACCCTGGTGCAATTCTCCATAGTGATGAGATGTCATCTTATTGGCTACCTACTAGCATCATCTTCATAGCCTCCATGCTCTAAAATGATGGGCACAATATGGGAAGTTAATGATATTGATGATGATGATGATGATGATAATGATGGTGATGATGGCATTGGTGTGATCCTGAGAATAGCAGTCACCCAAACTCATGGATGCTCTATTCTTACCTAAGGTATCTTGCCTGATACGTCCCAGATTTTGGGAACTCAATGTTTGATGACGCTCCTTAAGCCTCTCCAGGATTAAATTTATAGATCTCATGACTCACAGTTGTTTAAAACTTGGTTCTAGTGTGTTTCAGGTACATTTTACATTAAACAGGTTTTTATGTGTCAATCTGGGAACTTAATTATCATTTATAAACTTGTTTCCTTGCTAAAAATGTATTTTGAGTCCAAAACAAATAAATTAAAATTTTAAAGGAAACGACCCTTTTTAAGTAGGAAATTGTTTCAATTTGTTCTTGTAATTCTATATCAGCATTTAATAAAATATTTTAATTTGGTTTTGGAATGAAAGCTATAGCTTAATTTTAATAATGGAGGAGAACAGTAGGGTAGCTAAAAAATGAACAGTATTACATATATTAAGCTCTTGATACATATTGGTTGAATTAATTAAATACAAAGTATTTAGTTATTTGATTTTGAAATGCAGGATAAGAGTTTTTAAACTTCAATGGAATTTTATAATGATACTTTTCTTATTTCTATATTAACATGAATTTTCACATTTCTGAACTCACATGTTTTGCCTACTCTGGCCTTATTCTGTGTAGTGGGGAGAGTTAACCTAAAATTATAAGTATGCTTCAAGCAGTCTACAGATCCAAGCATAGATCATCAAATATAAATGATGTTAATACTACTTAGGTAGTAATAAGCTACAGGAAAATGTGATAGAGAGGAATAAGTGTTTATAGTGAGTCACTTAACCAGATCTTGGTTGCCAATATGCTGTTGAGATTTTTTTTAAGGTTCTTCCTATGGTTGAATGTATAGACATAACCCCACTATTAATTATAACATACTGGCGGGGCACCCGGGGGGTTCGGTCAGTTATGTGTTTGACTCTTGATTTTGGCTCAGGTCACATTTTGCGAGACTGAGCCCTGCATCACATAGACAGTGTGGAACTTGCTTGGGGTTCTCTTTCTCCCTCTCTCTATCCCTTTCCCACACTTGTGCTCTCCCTCCCTCTCTCTCTCTCTCTGTCTCTCTCAAAATAAATAAACTTAAAAAAAAGACTAAATATCTTGGTATATGAAATAAAACTATATGTTACATCTCCTACCTCGTTTCTTGCTTTAAGTGATCAGCTGATGTGGTCTGTAGGCCTGGGCTTTTTCCTTTCTCAAAGTCCCATTTGATTTTCTCTCTCTCTCACAGTTGCTAGAAACAGGCTTCCTGGTTGGATGAAGACCATTTTTAAGGCAAGTACATGTGCATGGCTACACTCCTCTATTAGGACCTACACCATAGTTAATACAGTGAGGACACTCTTTCACCCAAATGGTCATATAACCCTTGGGGACATTAAACAGTGTGGAAAGGGTCCAGGGAACACTACAAATGGCACCAGATTAGAACCCTAGAGACCTTGTGGATAGGTATAAGGAAATGATAATAATTTCATCAATATTTACAAATAATTAAATGTTTTCCATGTGCCAGGTGCTATATGCATCATCTTGTTCAGTCCTCACAAAACCTTGTAAGGTAAATCTTCTGATTAATCCCATTTTAAGATAAAAATAACCAGCAGAGAAACTCAGAGGTGTAGAGAAGTTAAATCATATTCCTCAAGCTAATGCAGAAAAGAGAATAGACCCAGAGTTCACCCGAAGATTGTCATACCCCAACACATATATGTCAGTTATTCTGCTGGTGTTTGCTACCGTGGTGGTGGTGGGGGGGGGGTTTGAGAAGACAAGGTTACTGTTCTTTGGGTGAACGTTTTGCCCAGTTATTGCCAATTAATTAGGTGTGAAGTTCTTTGCGTTTTCTCACTTGTTCTGTTTTCTTCTTTTTCACCTCTGGTCGTTTTCTCCCCACTTCCCATGTCACTTCCAAGTTGGTAGTGGAGGCCATGATTCCTGTCCATTCTCTCCTCTCACCACAGAACCTGGATTCATCTGGGCAAAGGAGCCAAAAACATGGTAGTCAGTCAGTTTCTCTTTCTACGTGCTTTAGCCTAGTTCTCAGGGTGAATTTAGATGAGGCATACTCGAGGATATCCATGAGTAATAACTATAAGCTTTGTCATAGATAACTGTATCGGGTGTGTTTAAATGTACAACTCTGTTTTTCTATTATTATGTGATATTTCACGTTGACTTGTCAAACTGAAAAATACCCATATTGATTTTGCAGAAAGCTTCACATGTGAGATAAATGCACTCAGAGACTCCTCACAAGTAGCTCTTTGGAGCTTCAGATGTGAAATGGATCATTCCTCAATCTGTAATAGACCCTTCTGTGAAGCTCTTCAATCAAACCTGAGAATTCAAGGTGAAATGGAGGGGAGACCGGGAAACCCCTACAGGGGGATTTGAGCAAACTTGCTGAGAAAGGAACCCGACAGTGTTCGCTGCCTCTTTTTTTTTTCAGTTTTTTTTTCTTGAGAGTGGGAAGGCTGTCAATCAATTGTGACCTTATCCACTGCTTGTGTGCAATACCTGGGCACAAGGAGACAAGCTGTGGAGGTGCTTGGATAGGTGCTGTCACATGCACCTTTGATTTCTTTCCACCTGTCCTTTTTCTCTGACAGTATTCAGATTATTTTTAAAGCGGCTATTTGATACAGATTTATTACACAGAGTTTCTCTTTCCCCCAAATTATTTATATCATTATATTTGAGAGGGTGAAAATTTTCTTTTGGGAACAGCATTCGTAATCTTTTTAAAAAAGTTAGTGACGTATAATAACCAGTTTAGTTGGAAAGAATTGTCATAGTTTGTGAAGTAGTAGTCCTGGTAAGTGCATCTTATTTAGGAATCACGTTTGCAGATCATGTAATGACTTTTAATTAGTTTCTTGCCAGTAAAGCAATAAGACAAGAGTCACCCCTAGTAAGGAAAACAGCATCTTCTGAAATGAGTTTTTGTGCCACATTTAAAAAAATGTATTTGGGGGCACATTTGCAGTTGGACATTTCTAGGTTAATTAAAAAAAAAAAAAACCCTGAAGAATTTTCAATGGGGAGCAGGGAGTCCTGACACCAAACTTAGAAAAACTATGCTTTGGAATTTATGTTCAAATACAGAATATGTTTGATAACAGTTTCTGATGCTCAAGCTGCTAAGAAATGATTGCTATCCCCTCACTGTAGCAGAGTTTTCCTAAGCCATCGAGACGGTGTTGTTTGTAAAGCTCGCATATTAGTATAATCTTAAGAGCATATTAATTGCCCGGGAGGTTTATGTATTTGTTCTGCACATGTGATTAAAGATCACGGCAGCTTATACAGCATAATTTTAGAGATGGAGAAAACGACTATTGTAATACTTGCTACTCTCAGTTTCCTCTACAGCAATGCCCTTACACCTTTCTTTTTCAGGCGTTTTGTAGCATCCTAAACAGAAGGATATTGAAGGGAGCTGATTCTGCTTTGATCCTTGTGCTTGTTGTCAAAGCGCTTGGGATTGAAGAGACTGTTGGCTACAATTGACTGTGACAATTAGGAGATGATCAGAGCCCTAGAGTGGAGCACTTAAAGGGTAATTTACATGTCAGTTTGTCGAATAAAAAAAAAAAGATATTCAGCTAAGATTTTTTTTTTTTTCCCCTCAGAGCCTTGTAAACTGCAATTTGTGCTCTGGTAAGAAAAACCTGGCAGAGGAGTTAGGATAGCCATTACCATTTGAAAAGAAGCAATCATAAGGCCGCTGCTGAGCCCTTTGTCCACTAAAAATGCTGATTTGCAGGCAGTGAGTGAAAAAGTGGAACCATCACTAAATAAAACCTTGAGCTAGGTAACTACCCCCATGGCTTTTGGGCGCTTTTATTGTCGGTTAAAGGTGTTTTTAAAAAACGTATCTTAAATCCTATACTTATGATCATTATAACATTGTTATTGGTCATGAATGTCCTTTCCTAAAAAAATAACATAAAGGATACATTGAGGAAGTGGTAGGTGGAACACAGGCCAACAGTGAATTGAAAGGCTGATGCTGGCTATCGGTTGTATCTGACTCTCACCCCTTTGTACAGCACCACGATTTTCCTCCAGTCAATCCTTTACACTCTATTTTCCCCCTGCCGTATCAGTGTGCTCCTAGATTTTCCCAGTTTTATTTATACTCCAATTTTAATTGTGGGAACTGCATTTCTAACCATCACATAGTTAGCCTATTTGGGTG
Organism: Felis catus; assembly: GCF_018350175.1. Taxonomy (NCBI): domain Eukaryota; kingdom Metazoa; phylum Chordata; class Mammalia; order Carnivora; family Felidae; genus Felis; species Felis catus. The sequence goes on from NC_058375.1 coordinate 135,532,618, forward strand.
TACTTGGCTGAAGATACAATGTACTTTCACTCGTGATTTGCTATTTATGTGGTCATCTCTACACTTTTCTGTTAGGTAATCCATATGCACAAGTAAAAAAAAAATAGCTAGAAAGTGAAAAGAGGATAATTGCCAGTAAATATGATGATAGCAATTACACATCACCCATTTAATTGTCAAATAGAATAAGAAAAATTAGTTATTTAAAAATTTTTTGAGTCTTCCCCCTTCCCTGGAAATCATTAATAAGAATAATAGTAATAATAATTAATGGTCACATGTAATTGCAAAAGTTTCATTTGGAAAGTTATCTAAAAAAGAAGTTAATGTGCTCGGGCGTCTGGGTGGCTCGCTTGAGCGTCTCTTGATCCAGGGTCATGATCAGGTCATGATCCCAGGGTCATGGGATCAAGTCCCACATTGGGGTCTGCACTGAGAGTGAAACCTACTTGAGATTCTCCGTCTTTCTCTCTCTCTCTCTCTCTCTCTCTCTCTCTCTCTCTCTCTCTCTCCCTCTCCCTCTGTCCCCTGCCCTGCTTCTGCTCTCTCTCTCTAAAAATTTAAAAAAAAAAGAATTTAAAAAAAAAATTAAAAAGAAGTTAATATATCAACCCAACCATCCTGTGCAGACTTTCTCAAATTTGGTGTGTGTATTTAATTCAGAGATACACATTAACTTTCAATGGCAGATACATTTTATATTCCATTTTTTGGATACTTAGCTACGGTGAAGGGCATTTGAAGAAAGGCAGCCGGTTAGAAATGAGTTTGTCTTTCTCCTGAAACATCAGGCTTTATTGCTGAGAGCTAACGGCACACATGGCCTTCAAAAGCCAAACTTTCCAACAGCCTACTGATGTTGGCTTCACGTCCTTCATCTGGACACTCGTGCCCGGTTTTAAGGCTACCCTGCCATTAAAGACACTCACGTCTCCAAATAAGAGGGCTTCATTTCTCTTCATTTAGGTCTGAGACCTTAACAAGAATTTTTTTTCCCCCTAAGGGATGCCTTCCAAAAGGACTGGCATTCTACTTGCGGAGGTTTCTGAAAGTCACAAAAGTCAGTGTGGAACTGATTGAGAGAAGTCAGTAATTCATACACAGACACTGGCGCCTCCTCTGACTGCTTTACTGGAAGTTCCTGAACTTCTTATCCAGTTGTTTTAACTCTACTTTTCCTTGTGTGCATGCCCCCCTTGCAAAGAAGAACACACAAGCCAAGGAAAAACTAAGAATGAATAGGTTAGTATGTGCAAAGAGGATAATGAGAGAGGGAGTCAGGGAAGGTTTGGGCTTCCCTTGCGTGTGTCTGCGGAATGCAGGCAATGGTAAATCTGTATCAAAAATCAGGCACAGCAGGAGGTGTTCGTCTCCCAGGTAATGGGTAAATGATGAGCAGATGAGCCGTCCTTGTATCGATTTAAGCATTTTGTTCCAGCCAGTCACAATTAACTTTGATTTGTTTTTACTTTCCTCTTATAGGTTTGCATTTAAAACGCTCTTGGAGCACTAATTGTATGAAATTCTGGTAGCTGCACATTCTCTTTTTGGAGAGGTAATGAGTGAATGAATGAAAAGGCAGGGATCATTTGCCATTCTAAGAGCGGGGATTGTCAGAATATTTCTACTTGACTGAAATTGTTTTGGAAGGTGAGCTGGAACAAGAATCTTGCAACTAAAATGACGTGACTCTGCATGTGGTTTGGGGATGTTTCTCTTCTCTGCAGAGCTGTTCTGAGACTTGGAAGTTGACTTAGATTTTATTTATAAGGTGAATCCTGTGAAAACATTTTAAAGTACGCATCTTTGAGTCTTAACAAGTAGGCGGGAGTCTTTGGAAAGCTCATTTGGAGTTATTTGAAAAGACTTTTCCTGTTACTATCACAGTGTTTTTTCAAGATACAGATTGCCAGGTTGTGACAAAATAAATTATTGAAAGCTTTGAAAAGTTTTTAGAAATGTGCCCAAGGAAACAATATGCAAATCGTTAGAGTTAATTCACATGTCAATTTATTGAAATGTTGCTACTACTGAGGAGTCCAAGAACCTTTAGCACAACATTCCAGAACATTTACAGTCTTGTTTTAATGAGTAGCTCTTTCTTTGTACTTGTTTGGACGAAGCAATAGAGTTGCCAGATAGAGCAAATAAAAATAAAGAATTCCTAGTTAAATTTGAATTTCTGATAAATAATGAATATTTTTTTTCAGATGAGTTGTGTCCCATGCAATGTTCCCATTTCATCAGGAAGCCCTAGGTGGCACTCTGATTGGATAGAAATTGCAACCATGCATTGAATGGACAATCTAATTATTTATAAATTATAAATTGTCACTTATAAATCATTTTACCTTTCACTGTCAGATTAGATAGGCCAACGAGCTTGCCCCTTTCAAACAGAAACCAAAAGGCTTTTTAACTCATTAATGCTGAGTTTAATTTTCTCCATCACGTTCCCTGCACAAGCTGTGACTCGTCATTTCAAGTATATAGTAATTTCTGCCTGACTAATACAATGGAGACTTCAGAGGACGTGGCTGAGGAGTCTGGCTTAGCCACATTGGTCAGGCTTTGACTGGAGTGTTTCCTGGTTACGGGGCTAGAGAATGGATGATGCAGTGAGAATATCTTATCTTTGACCAGCCACATCTTTCCTTTTGTGGCAATAGTATGACTACATAGGTAACCAAGTTTGGAATTCCTGTGACTCTCATCCTAGTAGCATCTTCTGGGAAAGGAAGGATTCTGTATCCTTGAACTGTTACTTTATTGTATTTAACTTGATTTGCTATAATCTGGTTGCCATGGAAGAAGCTAAGCTAGGGGTGCCTGGGTGGCTCAGTCAATTAAGCATCCAACTCTTGGTTTTGGCTCAGGTCATGATCTCACGGTTCATGAGATGGAGCCCAGCATTGGGCTCTGTGTTGGAGCCTGCTTGGGTTGTCCCTCCCTCCCTCTCTCTCTGTCAAAATAAATAATATAAACTTAAATTTTAATGTTTATTTATTCTTGAGAGGGAGAGAGACAGAGAGTGAGCAGGGGAGGGGCAGAGAGAGAGGGAGACACAGAATCGGATGCAGGCTCCAGGCTATGAGCTGTCAGCACAGAGCCCGACGCCGGGCTTCAACCCACAAACCACGAGATCGTGACCTGAGCCGAAGTCGGATGCTTAACCGACTGAGCCACCCAGGCGCCCCTAAATATGTAAACTTTTAAAACAAAATAGGAAAGAAGCTAAGCCAAAACTGAGAGAAAATCATATATCTGCTTTCTCTTTGAACCCAGCATTCAATTCTGTCACAGTTTGAGCTGTTATAACAAAGTATCATAGACTGTGTGGTTTATAAACAATAGACATTTATTTCTCACAGTTCTGGAGGCTGGAAGTTTCAGGTCAGAGTGTGGACATGCCAGGCCATAAGGAGAGCCCTCTTCCACATTTGCAGGTGTCCATCTCTTTGTGGCCTCAGTCAGTGAAGGGCAGGAACTCTGATCTCTTTAGTCCCTGATAAGGGCACTAATCTCACTGCAGAGCACTCCACCCTCATGACCTTACTGTCATGTTCCAGAAGTCCCACCTCCCCATACCATCACATTAAAGGTCAGGATTTCAACAAATGAATTTTGGGGGGATCTAGACATTCAGTCTGTAACAATTTTTCACTGTCTTGATGCTTTTCGTGGTCTGTCAGTAAGACTATTTGTGGGGTGCCTGGGTGGCTTGGTCAGTTAAGCGTCTGACTCTTGATTTTGGCTCAGGTCATGGTCTCATGGTTTGTGACATCGAGCCCCATGTTGGGCTCTGCACTGACAGCGTGGAGCCTGCTTGGGTCTCTCTCTCTCTCTCTCTCTGCCCCTCTGTAGCTCACACTCTCTCTCTTTCTCAAAATAAATAAATAGTTTTTTTTTTTAAAGAAAGACTATTTGTGCAGAAAAGTTTGCAGTCCTGTCTCTCATCCTCTAAGCCCTCTTTGATTTCAGTTGTAGCTTCAGTGGATATTTCCTCCTAAGTGCAGTCCTCCAGAACATTGTTGGAGTCTTCCTAATTTCTGCCTCAGAGCCTCTTCCAGAACTGCAGAAGCCTGCTCAATGCTTCTTCAAGTTTAGCATGGAAATGCATGGGAGAGTTAACACCCTCAAGGGCAGCCCAAAATGGGGGGGAGACAGGAGTCTGGGGACCAATGTTTCAGCCACCTACCTTTCAGACAAGGCAGTTCTGAGAAGCACTCAGCATGGTCCTCAGAGGTGCTTTCTTCAACAGCAGGAATCTTAGGTTCCCTTATGGTACATTGTTTGGATTTTCCACCAACCCTACTTTATTCTCTCCATGCTCTCGAATTCCTTATCACAGGCTCTGTTTCAGGGCAACCCCAGCTCAGACACCCCTGATGCTACCTCCTTCCCAGCACCATGGCCCTCTCCTTGCTCTGGGTTTAGATACTTTGCTTCCTTAGTTCCATTAAGGTTTCCTTTTCTTATTATTAGAGGAAGACAGTTCTGCCACTGTCCCTTCTATTAAAATGGAGCCATACTGCAATCACATCATGCATATTCACCTCACCCAAGGTCCATTACAATTAAAGTCACTTTTAATTGAACACACACCCCATGTGAGGGCATACACTAAGGGACCCATGAATATTGTTTCATTTAGTCCTTAGCACATCACCAAGAAAGAATCAGTATTTCTATTTCACAGATGAAGAAACTGAGGCTCAGAAAGACTAAGAGGTTTCTTTCTTTCTTTTTTTTAATGTTTATTTTTGAGAGAGAGAGAGAGAGAGCACAGGCAGGGGAGGGGCAGAGAGAGAAGGAGACACAGAATCCAAAGCAGGCTCGAACTCATGAACGTGGGGCTCGAACTCACAATCCATGAGACTGTGACCTGAGCCGAAGTTGGACACACAACCGACTGAGCCACCCGGCTGCCCCGAGAGATTTCTTTCAAGACCACAAAGCTAATGGGTGGTAGAATAAGCATTAAGTTCTGACCTATCTTTCTCCAAAGCCCATTTTTTAAATCATTGTCCTATAGAGCTCACCATATGACACTCTTAGAAATTAAAATTTCCTTGCCAAATACTAATAAGAGCAGCTAAAGAGATGACTGGATAGGAGGGAGGGACAAGAATTGGCTTGTACCAAATAAGGCAAATTATTTTTAAAAAAGCTTCTGCTAGGGCGCCTGGGTGGAGCAGTCGGTTAAGCGTCCGATTTCAGCTCAGGTCATGATCTCGCGGTCTGTGAGTTCGAGCCCCGCGTCAGGCTCTGGGCTGATGGCTCGGAGCCTGGAGCCTGTTTCCGATTCTGTGTCTCCCTCTCTCTCTGCCCCTCCCCCGTTCATGCTCTGTCTCTCTCTGTCCCAAAAATAAACGTTGAAAAAAAAATTAAAAAAAAAAAAAGCTTCTGCTCTTTTGCTCAGGCCTGTGGTGCCAGCAAGGTGGGAAAGGGTAGTGGTCTTCATACTTCTGGGAAGCTGTGTCACCACCGGTGAGATTAGAAGTGGCATGGTGAATGGTACAAGAAAGCTCATTTGGGCACAGCCCTGAAGGCGAAACCTTTTGGGGGTACTTCCCGTGCAAAGGGAATTATAGTAGAAAATTGTACTGGAAAAACTAGGTGTTGAAGCCACACAGTCAAATTCTGCCATTAGAAAGTGTGTCAGGGTCCAGCTGATCAAGAACAGGAAAAAAAAAATCACAGTCCTTTTCTTGAATCATGGTCGCTGGAGTTTTATTGAGGAAAATAGTGAAGTTCTGGTTGCTAGATTTGGTCACAAAGGTCATGGTGTTGGTGACATTCCTGGAGTCTGCCTGAAGGTTGTTTCATTCATTCATTCATTCATTCATTCATTCATTCATTCGAGAAATAGAGCACAAGAGAGGGAGAGGAACAGAGGAAGAGAGGGAGTGAATCTTCAGCAGACTTCATGGTCAGCGTGGAACCTTACGTGAGGCTCAATCCCATGACCCTGGGATCATGACCTGTCCCGAAATGAAGAGTCAGACACTCAACCATCTGAGCCACCAAGGCACCTGTAAGGTTGTTCAAATAGTCAATCTCTCTCTTTTGGCTGAAACAAGAAGGAAACAAAAAGGAAACAAGAAGGCTGAAACAAGAAGGAAAGACCAAGATCTTAAATTTGGTTCATGAAATATGGCAGTAATAAATATTCATACGCCAACAGAAAGCAAAAAAGCCTCCTTTATCAACTTATGACTGAACAATAATTTGGAGTATTGGTTTCTTCATGAGACCTGGAGCTCCACTACTTTCTATCTTTTCTGGTTCACAGTGCCTTACACATGGCAGGACCTGATGAGTATACACTGAATGAATTAATTGTAGTATTATAGGATATAGTTTAAAGTGACTTCAGACAGCTCCAATTTTTAGTCATCTGCTTTACTAAACAATGGACTTCAGCATCTTTTAAGATTTGTTACCTGAAAAAAGTAAAAGTTCCAACAGTGTCATATAATTTAAGACAGTGTCTAGAATAATGTAATAACATGGTTCTCAATGAAATATGGTGACTTCATGTAATTTAAGACTATTGGAGGCAAAGGGAAGGGGAAAGATTTCATCTGATGTTACAATATGCACATGATTAGAAAGGTCTGGGTGTGCTAGATTGCAAAGGTCAAGTGAAGCCTCTGTGGAGACAGGGAGAGGCTACTCAGAACAGCCTGGAGAAGATCTGTTCTCCACTTAGAAAAGAATGAAAGGGTTAGTAGCCCTTCTTTACAACTTAGCTTGGGGGAAATGGTTCCTCTGTCTGACTGTCTCAATCTTCTCAAAGTTAACATATTTCATAACTATTATAATTTTGACCTCCTTATGAACTGACTACATGTTGGGATCAATTCTATAAACCTATCATCTTTATCCCATTGCATCCATTGATGTAGAGTTGGGGGTTTACCCATACAAATCTTCCCAACTTTTTGGTGGTAGAACATCACATTCTGTGACGGGATGCAACTATGTGACAGTTTCTAAAGACTTCATGAGGTTGTTTAGAACAATACAAGAGATGTGTATGTGCAATTTCTATTCGTGCTTGTTGGTTAGTTAGTTTCTTGTGGCAACTATAGTAACTGGTAGGCCCTCAAGTGTGAAAGCAGAAAGTACCACAATCTCAGGGCCATCATCACTGGCAGCATTACCTACACCAAGAAAATAATATCAGATGTACTGGATCGTTCCATGGTTACTAATGGAAGCTATGTAACAAGAAAAAGTTGGTTTTGTCTATTGGATGGCAGATGATAAAAGAGGAGTCTAGTGTTCTGGCACTCAACATACTGGATGAAACTACTTTCACACAGATTCCATAGAAACTAAAGGAACCTCTCAGTATGGGTATAAATGTCTAAAATTCTACTCGAAGGATTTTTTTTTAAAGTAAGCTCTAGGTGCAAGGTGGGGCTTGAACTCATGACCCTGAGATCACGTGTCGCATGCTCTACTTTCAGAGCCAGCCAGGAGCCCCCAAAGGATATTTTTTTAAGTTCTTCGTACATGAGAACCAAACTTCTTCTTGCCTACAGATTATTTTGGCTGAATTTTAATGGATAACTTAAAATGTAAGTAACATAAAAGAATATGATTATTATATGTTTAGTTATATACCAGTTACTATGTCTAAATGCTAATTAAGATTAGGATATATGAATCAGTGCAGATAATATGTGAATAAACATGAACTACACAACCGACCCAGTTCGAAAAATTAGACTCATATACACCTTTGCATAACTAATGCTAACCGTGGGAACAGACTCCATCCAGAATATTTCTAGACCAAATTTAGGACAGTCCAGGGCATCTTGTCTCAAAATGCCTAAAACCGTATCTGACATTCAGTCTCCCTGTGTTTAAGTTGATCTTTGGTTAATAGCACCCAACCCACTTAAAGGTGTGGGATAAATACCATGGATGATACATATGTGAAGTAAGCTATTCAGTATCATTATTAGGAAGACATCTGTGAATTTTAACTTTTACTGATGGAAAAGTTTTCTCTGTACCCATGCCTCCACGTTATTTGATTCAGAACTCTTTTTCATCCCTGGGGTTTAAAGGTCTGATGAACCCAAACCCTTTCCCAGCAAAAAGAAGCATATTTTCTTCTCACACATACGTTACATATAACTGCTGTCAGAGTTGGGACTACTACCGGAAGTTAGGGATAGCGGTGACAAGCCATGGAAATCCACCAGCTACTATTCAGACACCCAGACACCAATGAGCACTTTGGGAAGTAGGCCAAGATGCTTGTAGAATAGCCAGGCTGTCCTACCTGTAAACGCTAGGACTCAGGAAGATTGCTTCCACTTTCTTAAGTAGAGATGACTTTACTTTGGAATATTGGCTGTTCTTTCTGTGTAGCAGATATCAAGAAGAAAACAGTGGGCTGTAATGAACTTCAAGTTTTAAAAAGCTGACCTTTTGACTACCATGCAAGTCAGGTTTGACTTTGATGTAGAAAAGCTCACTAGTTCTTCCTTAGACAAATGATGAGCAGCTTGGTTAGGATTACAGAGTGTTTTGTCCCTGGATCTCTCTGGTCTAGAGGCCAGACCAACATACAGGAGCCCTGTATTTAGCTGTTCTTTGGTTAACAGCACCCTTACATAACTTCTGCTTGTCACCAGGGACAAGGGATTATATTATCCCATAATTAACTTATAGACCAGTAGTATAGTTATCTTAGTGAGGTGCTGACTTTACATCTAGGCAACAATTTAGGCACTGGTAGAATGTAGCTTATTAATTTTTATATTGTTATACAATTATTCTCTAAGTGTGATGATATCTGAACACCGTATTATTTTATAATATACTTAATATAGTACTTAGAGAATAGGTGACCAATAACATTGGTCCATTCTAACTAAATATTACAAGATTTGCAAACAGAATGGTTTAGTAGAATAAAGCAGACCTCAGGAAATCTGATTTCCCAGCAATCTAGTTATGTGAACTAGATTAGTTTTATTACTTCTCACATCTCCTTTCCCTAATATCTTAAATAAAGAAATAGAAACAAATGATCTCTTATTTTTTCTGAGCTCTCTGTTCTATGCATTTGCCGAAAGTTGATTAGGAACACAATGACCTCATATATACTCTAACTGGAAAGATATACTTTCATTTTTCTTGACCATTTCAAAGTTTAACAAGTTTTATTTAGGATGAGTACTAACATTTTCTGTGGAACTCTAAGACTACCTTAAGTTTATGATTAAAACTTTTGTTTTTTTTACGGATAGGCAAGAAATAATTAAGAATTTATAAATGTTTTGGCCTTGTTCACATGTGTCAAAAATCCAGCAATAAAGATAAAGGCTTGCTTCATTTAGAGAAGGGTACACAGGCTTTTGTTAGTTTCAGGATGATAACAAGGGGCAGAATCATAGAACGTAGAACTGTCGATTTATGTTTGGCACACTGCCAGAAACTACAGGGTCGAAAGAACATGTCGACTTATGCAGATTCTCAAGATTTTGTTATCTAGTCTCAGGCTGTATGACCGTTTGCTGTGGCTCAGAGTCTATTTCTAATTCTTAATCTCAGACTGATACTTAGAATAAAAAATATGATTGATTAAAGGCCAGCTGTGAAATTCAGTAGGTTAGGAAGACAGATGGCAAGAAAGGTAAAACATCAAGAAAAGTTAATTTGTCTGACCAAAAGTAAGAAACAAATTTAGTGTCGCGTATTATTTGAAACACTTGAAACACATACTCATTCATCAAGTCTGAAAATGTGTTCAGAATTTGCTGTTTTAAAAAATTATTAACTTTTATATTTCAGATCCATAGCTTCCTTATTGTTGTATAATTGCTGTATCTTTGAGGTGGGTCACTTTGTCACTATTTCACACTTGGGATGGCAAGTTTCAATGTTATTGATGGTCTCAGTAAGTTAAGATTTGACTATTCTGATAGCTTTTATCGAGCAAAGTTTGCAATGTTACTAATAATGTTTTTCAACACTTAAATGCTTTAGGTTATCTTCTTACAAACCCATATCCCATACATATTGTGCCTTTCCATGTCATTATGGTTGATATTTGTCACTAGGAACTACTCATCATTATAATGTGCCAATAATAAGGCAATAAATAGTATTTCTTTAAAGAAAAAAAATTTAAGTTTTATTTATTTATTTTGGGAAAGAGACAGTGCAAGCAGGGGAGGGGCAGAGAGAGAGATTGAGAGAGAAAGAGAGAGAGAGAGAATCCCAAGCAGACTCTGTGCTGCCAGGGCAGAGCCAGATGTGGGGCTCACACCCACCAACCGTGAGTGAGATTATGACCTGAGCTGAAACCAACAGTAAGATGCTCAACTGACTGAGCCACCCAGGCAGTAAACAGTATTAACACCATGCTAAGCATTGTAATTTCCAGAGTTACAAATACCTAAGTGATCTAAGGTGGGGCCAAAAGAAGGAATAGAGGAGACATTCTAGACTCTAGATAGAAAACATTCAAAAATTGGTTTGATATCAAATTTAGGGAGAAAATATGCCAATTAAAATGAATTTTTTAGGATTCAATTCAGCATTTGTTACTTAATAGCATTTGTCATTTTCCAATTTTTCATATGTGGCAAATTAATTTCAAATCATTTTGCTTTTCCAAATGCCTTTGTGTATTGTGTTTCTTTTTTCATATTCTTTTGGATAACATTTGAAAAGAAAATAAGACTACAGCAGTCATTGATTACGGTCAGGATGGAAGACAGTTGTAAGACCGAGAAACAGGTGGAGCATATATGACGGGAATATTCACTTTTTGTGCCACCATTTTGTAGCTGCTCAAAAAAAAATTTTTTTTTAGCAAATGGTGGGTATTGTTTCTTTACAAAAAATGGTTCTGTACTGGATCCATCTGCGAAGTATAAACATGTCATCAGCACTCATTTTCCATCTCCAAAAAACATTCCCCATGTCCATATTTGATTTTCAAGTGCATCTGTGCACTGATGGAAACCCTCCCAGCATGATGCCACACAATTGCAAAACCCACACATTTCTGTCTTTGAATCAAGCTTTCACAAGAGCCTGGCCTCCTCTGGGTATAAGCTTGTTTCGAAGTTGCAAAGGTCCTCCGGGTGACCCCAATAAAAGGAGCTTCCATGTCCATGGTAAGGTTAAATTATTCCTTTTAGGGAGATGATTTTGTCCATGAAGTTTCTCCTACTTTGTTCCAAAACTTTTTTTTTTTTTTTTGGTATCTTAGAATTTCTCTTTTGTGCCCACACTATACTTACCTAATTATTAGCATTATACTATTGAATTTCTCAATGACTAAACTCACATTTAAGAAAGAAAGTTTGATTATTCTGAAAGTTTAAGTAGAAAAAGCAGGGAATTCGTCTCGGAAAGTTGAAAGGCAACCATCCCAAATTCGATGAGTCCCTAACGTTACTGGTAATCATATAACCTGAAAGAGTGGAAAACATCACTGGAAAAACTGAATCTCCTCATCAACACACATTCAGAAGTGAACTCCTTGCTAAGAAGGAAATTTTATTTTACCTCATTATTTTCCCTACGCAGAACCGGAGTTACCTTCGCCGTAGAGCAAGGGAGTAAGCCTTGCCTGTCATTTTTAATCAGGTTGTTTTAGGTAATTTTTGTTATGCCCCTCATTACTGAATTGTTTATCAATAGGTGCAGCAAGTGTCACTAGCTTTTCTCATCAAACCAGGTCTGACAAAGCAGCACAGTGCATGGGAAAGAGGCAGCTAGGTGAAACTAATGCCATAGATGTTTGATTCATTAGGAGCTTATTGTTAACGGGGATGTCTGATTGTAAAGGCTCAGTCAAGCAAAAGAGTGCAGAGTAATCAGTCGGATTTATAGTTTGCAGGGCTCAGAAAAAAATCAACATAAACCTTTGGATATAGCAGAAACAGAAAAATCCCCTTTGGGCAGCCCTAACCTGGAACCAGCCAAATAAGGTCATGCTACATGAAGGTTTCCTGTTAGGTGATGGGAGATAGAGGCGGATTAGAGCCATATGGCATGGCCTATCATACCTTCTGACTTAAGATAACAAAGCCAAGCTTTGTGCTTAGCTGTTTTTGACTGACATCATCAATTTTATTTTATGTTGGTCACCTCCGGTAACAGGAAAAAATGGCCTAGGGTTGATAACACATGCTTTTTTTTTTTTTCCCCTTTTAGTATTAAGATGCCTAGAAGCTAGTTTTGTGCTGTTAAAAATTTCAAAGAATTAGTAGCTTACTCTTCTATCACCCATCCTCCAGCAACTGTCAGCCCCCTCCCCCTTGTTTTCAGTTTGTACCTTGCAAATGAGAGGCTGCCTTATTCAGAACCAGATGTAAGGCTCCTAGAGAATGAGCATAAGCTGGTGTACTTTAAGCCTAATGGGAAGTTTTATATGCAAGGGCCTTGAACTGATTAGTATAATTCCCTCTTTAATACAGCTGTCCCTCCAGATTAAGGTAAACCAAATGTTGCAATCAGAGATTAGTGTACCTTGCCAGTTATTAACATCCCCGGTGCTCAGCAAGCACGTCAGACACTAATGCTGTGTATTTATTTGCCATTTCCCTACTGTAACTTGAACTTCTGCACCTGTCAAAGCATTCCAGTGAAGAGAGGGGCATTATTGGAAAGCAAAAGTTTTATACCTGTACACCTGTTTTGTTTTGTCACAGCTTCGATTTTTCTTTCGGCTTGCCAAGACTGCCAGGTGCTTTAATCTGCTCCTCTACTGGTTTTGTAAAGAAAGACTTTGTGTGCTAAATTGCATTTGTTGCTTTCATATGCTCTCTTTTATGCAACTGGAGAGCCGCTCACCTAAACTGGTGGCGCACACGCGTGCGTGTTTTCTTTTGCAAAAGAAGCAAAGGGTGAGGCTTCTTTCTCAGAAAACACACCTATGTCTTCTGTGCTCTTTAGATTCTGCAGTGTCTTAAATCACAAGGTGGGTCTCACAGCTGTAATATATTTGGCAGGATATCCTGCCTCCTTGCAACCCAGATGTCAAGAAAGACAAAGTCCTGGCTATCTCAGAAAGATCTGGCTCCGTTTCTTTCCCTCCCCGGCCCCCACTCAGAGCATGCTTGGACTTGAAGCTTGAGCATATACAATAGACACACCAGAGAAGCTTGGGATGGTAGCTCCCAGTTGTTTCCGGTAACGCTGGTCCAGTTTGGGTGCTCCCTGAACCTTTTCATCGGCGTGGCAGGTGGGTCAGAAAGTAAGGGAAAATAATGGCAAGTTTGATGAAGAGGGCTTATGTTTGTTGAATAAAGCGTCTTTGTGGTTTTTATCAGCATCGTTTATTACTCAGAGATTGAGAATCGGGTGCTTTTTCTGAAAAGTGCATAGTTTGCTGTGTAACTACTGGGGTCATCTCAGGGTCTGATTTTTTTTCACGTGTCCGATTAAAGCAGGTAGCTCTGCTCTTACAGAGCAACCCCCCGATGGCAGCAGCAGTGGGGCAACACCAGCACCCCCCGTAAATTTTGCCGTAGGCGGCAAGAAGCCACAGTTTTCCAGCCGGCCCATGACACTGGAAGTAGCCACCGGTTCAAGTTGGTATCAGTGCTGGGGGAGACGTTGCTTTCCCTTGCCCCCCTCCTCCTGCCCGGTTCCATCTTGGTGTTTGCACGTTGATTGCCTGGTGCAGAGTTTCTACATATTATAGCTTAATTGCAGATTTTTAAAAAAGACAAAAATATGTTCATATCTTAGGAATTATGTCTTGCAGCCTACTAAATATGCTAATGCAACACTAAGCAGGGATAAAGTTCTTGCCATACCCCCCAACAGTTGCGTGGAACCCGCTGCCAAGTGATTGTTAATTGTGAAGCACAAGCAGGCTTTGCAATCCATCTTAATTGTCATACTTACTTCAGGTTTCGTGATAAGGCTCGATGTTCTGTTTAAAGTGACGATGTTGACAAGGGGAAAGGGTGTGGGCCTGAGCCTGTGGTTCTGAAGGGGTTGCGTGCTCTGACCTGCCGAAGGTTGATATGGACGGTCTGCGAGGGGATTTTAGTTGTCATGGGGTCCCCAGGCGGTTGAATGGAGAGACTGTCTGTCCTGCTTTTTCCTGTTAGGATCCTGACACGTGGAGCATTGATGAACTCAGCACAACGTTGAATGGGAGCTTTTTGGCAGCTGAGACACTGGGGCTAAGCTGCAGGTCAGAGATAACACCAGTGCGGATCTCCTCCTGCACACAGTTACCAGCGCGCTTTCTTCCCTCCTGAGTGCAGGAAATGGCTCATGTTAAATACGTTCACTTTTCAGTTTTCCTTTCTTCTAAAATGGAGCTTGACAGATTGGACTTTTCAGCTCCCCCTTTTTTCACCACCTCTGCTTTCTACCTCAGAAATACTCTTCAGGAAGCAGGAGTTAATCTTGGTGAGGAAACGATAAGGTGATGCCTGATTTTCAGGGGAAAGCAGAAGGATATGGCTGCCTGGTTGTTGCACGGAAACTTGAAACTCCCCACCTTTGAGGCTTTTCCCTTCACATCTTCAGGACCCGCCAGAAGGGGCGCGGAGTGAAGAGCCTCCTACCTAGACAGATGGAGGAGAGCGCAACGTAGCGTCACGTAGCATTAGATAGTACTAAGAAGGACATGTTTGGGAGGCAATGCTGACTTTTAAAGAGGGGCCTGTCCGGTATTGGGTGAGGACAGCAAAACCCTTTGCGTGGTTTTACGTGCAGCTGACTCGTGCAGCGTTCCAAGATGCGGAAAACAGAGAAACCGACAGCAAGGGTGACTTTAATACTCTTTGGCCAGCCTCTTTACAGAAGCAGTACAGAAAAAAATTCTGTCTGGTTTTAGTACCTGCTCTAAATTTGGGCTGCCAAGGCCCCATTTAAAGAAAAGATAGATGAAATTGATCTTTGGGTGGTATTGAGTAGTGACTGTGAAACTGATATTTGAAACCGCCCCCAAACCAAGTGAGATTCTGACTTGGGGCATATGTAGGTGGCTTCAGTGAGGCCTGAGCGCTTCCTTTTCTCTGTGTTGAGTGCTCGATGCCCTGTGAAGCACAAGGGATGCAAGTAAGAATGTGTGCATGTGTGTGTGAGTGCCCATGCAGGTAGAGGGGATGGGCTAGGGCAAGGAAGACCGTGGGGAGAGAAGGGCATGGGGATAGGGAAAGGTTTCTGGTCAAGGATCAGTACAAGAGAAAACAAAAGGGTTGTGGGTGGAAGTGAGAGTAGCAGGTCAGCCCGAGGGCTAACAGCTTGGGACATGCAGGGCGATGTTGCTCTTTGATCTGTTACCTCTTACCGGTTCTGGTTCCGTGTACCCATTCTGTCTCAGGAAGGCAGAGGCCACAGCTGAGAGAGGTGGAGAGAGAGGGAGATGGAGAGAGCAAGGTAGTGATAGAATAGGAACGAGCAATCTGTAGAAGAGCCAAATATGATGAGCCCATAACCCTGGGGAGAATGATTCAGGCTTGCATCTCCACCAGAATTTGCTCTGATGCCCAGTAGTAGTACCAGGCCTTTTATAATAAGACAATTTTCCAGTCTTCCTCATCCAATTTTACCATGTAGCCTTCATTTTTCTTTAAGTGATTGGGACTAGGTT
The DNA here is from genome assembly GCF_018350175.1 of Felis catus. Lineage (NCBI taxonomy): Eukaryota > Metazoa > Chordata > Mammalia > Carnivora > Felidae > Felis > Felis catus. The sequence goes on from NC_058375.1 coordinate 135,548,222, forward strand.
ACTCCAGGACTTCAATCCCTGGCTACTGCTGGTGGGGGACTTCCTAAGGAACTTTGAATTTCCCCAGCTTTAACTTGAGAGAGAGTAGCCAGGACTGAACAGCCTCGCCAAGGACCCTAAAGAAATAGTGGGTGTCACGTGTTCAGTGAAATCGTTGACACATAGTAGGTGCTGGGGTAAATCCGCACTATTCCTCTATGAAGAACGAAGCCAATTGAATTGTTGTTAAACGCTCTCTTTGGCTGTGTTTTCAGCTGTAGTACTGCCCGAGGAAATTGTAGAGCTTAGAAAGGGCTCCTGTCCTAAATAGAAGGTTTAGTTTTGCTTGTGCTTTCTATCTGCTTGGTCCAGACCTAGTGTGAAAGTTTGAGTTGACCTGAAACATTCTAATCTTAGACGTATGTGGTCAATTGTCATGAGGTCAAAGGGAGACAAATACCTATACAATGTTATTTAAAGAGTCTGGGAAACCCCATATGTCCTCTGAGTATCTCCCCAATTAATCATGGCGCCAGTTAACATCCTGATATTTCCACTGGTAGAGTAATTCCTGTGAATAAAAGCATGTTTTCTTGGTTAACCTCTTTGTGTTGCAATTATGATACTTGAGAGAGGCCACTTTTTATTATGTGGATAATGTTGATTTCTTATTTACTACCTCTGTGACGACCAGAAAGAGAGAAACTGGGTACAAATGACAGTTTTGTTAAGGAAATACAATTCCTTGGCCCCAGGATGGATCAAGGATGTTACACTAGGTTGGGGTTCGTATTCTTCCAGATGATTTTGGAGTGAGATATGTAGATACTGGGAGCACTTCTGGTCAGCCTGTGGAACAATTAGAGCTTCATTTCTGGTCCTTTCTTTTTGACAAGACCTTTCACTTCTGATCACCCTGCCAGAGAAACTGCTCAATCCCCTATTATCTTGGGCTTTCCAGAATCCTTTGCCTTGAAGAGACGGTAGGTTAGGGATTCTCAAACATTTTTTCGACTCTAGAATGTATGTTCACACCTCGGACACTATGCCTCGCTTGTGTTACAATAGGCATTGTATTTCAACCTTTCTTTTAAACAGGTCTCCTTTTCCTGACATTCTTCTGTGTCCTCTTGGGAAGGCCTGCCCCTTTTCCTTTGTCCATGTTCTGTCATCTTCACATCTAGTCAGTATATGAGAGTTGCTGCCTTAAATGAGTCCTAATGATAGGAACTTTTTCTTTTTCACATGGTTTTTGTGCCTTTGCCCTTTCTCCAGGAGCCCCACTCCCTGTAACTCTGCATAATATATGCGCATGTGTATATGTTTTGTACGTGTGTGTGTGTGTGTGTGTGTGTGTGTGTACTTCTTGTTTTAGCAAGAAATAAGCCATCCTGTGTGTCTTGCAATTGATTTAGGTTAATGGTTGTTTTAAACTACAAAGACTGTTAAGTCACCAATATGTGTTCTCTTCTTTACCTGTATAATCTTGATTCTTTAAGTTTTCTTCACCTATCACGTGATTTTTACCCTTCTTTCCCCCCCCCCCCCCCACGCCCCGGCTTAAAAAGTATGTGTATTTTTTTTTTCTGACCGCACTAGTCTTACATACGTCTTGGAGAATGTTTGGAAATACAGAAGATTGTGGGTGAGAATAAACTCACCCCAAATTTCACTATCTAGGGTTCTCTGTTATTACAATTTGGTTGTATCTTTCTACCTCTCGGTTTATTGGATTAGACATTGAGAATGCCTGGGTCACTCTATAATTTTTAAGTTGTTTTTCTCTTTCCTTTTCAGACTTTCAACTCTCTAAGTTCTCCTCATTCCTTTTATGTTGATGGGTCCCAAGTGGGACCGATATAGTACTTTAGTATCTAAAGCTAGATCTGACTTGTATTCTGGGAAGGTTAGCTCACAGCCTCTACATACTATATTTTGAACTTCTTAATATGCATTTTCCTGCTCTGAATCAGTGATTTATTTTTTGATCTTTGTTAATACTTCTTTTCAAGCTTGAAACAAAAGAAATTATCTAAAAATAACCCAAGACTGTTATCCAAGACTTTAAAGTAGTGTGAGCCAATAGGTTGACACCTTTGATCCTTAGGTAAAAAGTTACAGTTCTTTTGTTGGCTTTCTGCAAAAGGAGGAAGTGGGGGCAAATTACACAGCTGATGCTTTTTTATGCATGAAGGAACCTACTTTTGACAGCTAGTAAACAAGTTTCAACATTTTTCTGGGTAAAGAAGCTCATTCATTTAACATTTATTTATTGAAATAACCTCTATTATGTGGCAGGCACTGTTCCAGGCATGGGGATTCAGCAATAAATAAAACAGGCAGAATCCACCTTACTACTTAGAAATAAAGTAGTTGAACTTTTTTACTTTCTATTTAAATTTCCACTTAAAAAGGCAATTGCATTTCACTTTCTAAGTTCTGAGTCGGTTTTGAAGCAGGTGGGGAAAGAGCTCTATTATTACAATATTACTATATCGAATAATGTCTTTCCTTCCAGAAATCTTTTACTCATTACTCTCCAAGTTTCAGTTTTTTTCAGTAGACAAAAAGGCAAGCAAATGCAGCGGCAAAGACACATTTTGATGACTTAAAACAAATGCGCTTGATTTAAATACATGTTGTTTTATTGAGGAGGGGGATTTAAAGAAAACAACCAAACAGGAGGGGTAAGAGTGGATATGATCTTAAAACTATTTTGAGGAGTCAATAGGGGGTGCAAAATTAGGAGAGGTCCTCCACTTTCAGATAAAGTTGAACAGTTATGTATTTGAGATTATGGGTTTTGCCATGCAGTTAACTTGGAACAGTAATGAAAAAATAACTATTAGTAGCTAAGCAGAGAAAGAATGCGTGAGGCAGAAAGACATAGGCCAGCATTTTATTTAATTTGACTGTGTAATCCATGGAGACTGTACTGGGTGTGAGTCACTGAAGGTATAAAAAAGTATGTAGAGGGGCACCTGGGTGGCTAGTTGGTTGGGCGTCCGACTTTGGCCCAGGTCATGATCTCATGCTTCGTGGGTTCGAGCCCCGTGTCGGGCTCTGTGCTGACAACTCAGAGCCTGGAGCCTGCTTCAGATTTTGTGTCTCCCTCTCTCTCTCTGTCCCTCCCCTGCTTGCACTCTGTCTTTCTGTCTTCCAAGAAAGAATAAACATTAAAAAAATTTTTTTTTAAGTATGTAGAAACTAAGAACAGAGCATCCAATAGTTATCTTGGTGGTTTTCTTACCCACTTGTTTCAGTGTGGGTGTGTTTTAGGTAGTTTGTCAACCAGACATCAAGAGACGGGAATTTCACTGATAGAATTGGATGGGTTTTTATCAGAATTCAGGATATGCCATAGGCAGTTAGATTGTGACATGGAACTAGCAAGAGTTTAAGTGGATGCTACATGAGAAATTATCCTGGATTCTTGAGGTTGTGTGTAAGAATGGAGTCTTTGTTACTTTTTTTAGCAGTTGATGAAAAAAGTATGTGTTATAACTCAACCGAGAAAAGAGGAGTGTGTTTTGGAGACAAGAACTTGCACAGTTAAATAGCTCAATCTGTGGAATAGAATATAGCTGCTGACTAGGGATTGAAGACACAGACTGTCGGCTAGAAGGGTTGGCCAAATCGTTCACAAATGGTGGAAAGAAGGAGGGAAGAAATGAAGGACAGAGGGGTGAACAAAGGAAACAAGCAGATGAACCGAGAAAACTGCAGTGGGTTGTATTGAGGCACAGTTATTCTGGAGGGTTCTTTTTTTTCATTTTTATAAATTTAGTTTTGAGAGAATGCAAGTGGGGGAGGGGCAGAGAGAGAGGGGGACAGAAGATCCAAAGTGGGCTCTGTGCTGACAGGCTGACAGCAGTGAGCCTGATGTGAGATCATGGCCTGATCTGAAGTTGGACACTCAGCCAACTGAGCCACCCAGGTGCCCCTGTTCTGGAGTTTTGATTCCAGCTCATCACTAGGGAAAAGTGATATTTTTCAGGTGGGGTTGTGTGATTTACATCTATAATTATTTAGACATGGGCCAATCTAGGGACAAAGCACAGTAAAATTATGTTTACTAGAAACTATAAGAAATCCTTGCTAGATTAACTGATAGTTTGTGAAGAAAGATGTAGAGACCCCATGTTTATATTTTAATCTATTTTAGCATGTTGTATTTAGTTTTTTTTTTTGAAAAGTAAGCCACAACTGACCCTTAATTTAGTTTCAGATCCACACTTTCTCCCTTTATTTCTCCACTAGACCTTGTCTTTGTCATATTGCAAAGCTTGTCAAGGTTTTCCTGCCTATGTGAGATGAGATGCAATGAATAGTAATTCAGAAACCTATAGAGATGTTTTTTTTTTATTATTCACTACAGACAGGAATGATGTCTTTCCTGACATGTAAGACATCATAGTGTTTTCACATTTAGAAAATGTACCCAAAACACACAGCACAGTGCGTTGCATCCGTGCTCTGTCCAATAAACATTAACTGATGTAGATGAGAGAGCACATGTCGCTAACCAGAACCTCCTGCCTGACTCCGGGTCCTCAGAGGCCAGAAGATTTTTGTGAGCAAGAATGATGGCCTGTTGTAATTCCTGGTGTTTAGGATAAGTGAAAAGATAGTTTTCAATTTTAAAGGCAGCATTCCTGGTGAATGTAGCCTGATGTATGCACTACTTGTTTGTTTGTTTGTTTTACATTTATTTATTTATTTTTGAGAGACAGAGACCAAGCACAAGTGGGGGAGGGGCAGAGAGAGGGGGAGACGGAATCCGAAGCAGGCTCCAGGCTCTGAGCTGTCAGCACAGAGCCCAACTTAGGGCTGCAACTCACAAACCGTGAGATCATGACCTGAGCAGAAGTTGGGCACTCAATCGACGGAGCCACCCAGGTGCCCCTATATGTGCCACTTGTATTGAACACAAGAGTCTGTTAATTCAGAAAATTCAAATATTTAGAATGCAGACTGTATATAATATATACACAGTATGAATATGCATATATGTACACAATATATGTACACACTGGGAAATACGGAATTTTAAAATAGGAAATGAAAAGATGTTATTTCTACTTTAACAAGAGCCAATGTATTTGGGGAAAAAAGAAATGAAAATCCTTAAAATTGTTTATTTTATATTCCACATTCATTCATCAATAACTATTCATATAATATCTACTAAATGTAAAGATCAAGAAAGCACCATTACATTCTCAGAGAGCTTTTAATCTGATGGGTTAAAGGCAACCACAAGACAAAGTAGACTGTTATTTTGATTAGAGAGCCAAAGAATGCTGAAATGGAATAACAAAAACATCTAGCACTGAAGAGTCAGTCCTTACTATGTGTTGGCAGCTACATGATACATTTTAGGTGCGTTGTCTCAATCCTCATAACAATTTTGAGTTACAGGTACACTTACTTCCTGAACCTCCCCCCACGTACACTTGGCAGATAAAGCAGGAGAGATCTATACATATTAATGGCTTACCCTGGGGCGCAGAGCTAGGCCAGGCAGAGGTGGGCCTGTGAACTGAGAGCCTGACCCCAGAGCCCGAGCCCTCAACCATTATACTCCACTGCCTCCTAGGGGATGGGAGGGAGAGATGACCTCTGTTTGGGGAGGGGTCAACAATGGGTTCTTGAAAAGAGGTCCCTTGATCTAGGTCTTAAAGGATTGGCTGGATAGTGTGGCAGGTAGAGCTATGGAGAGGGAAAGTCTGTTAGAGAAGAGTGATGGGGGTGCGTGGGGGTGGGTGGAGCTCAGGCTTGGGTAACACAGGGCCAAGTGGGGCTTTGGGAATACGTTGTATTGGGAGGTGGGCACATGGGGGCTGAAAAAGAGAGGAAGGCTGAAGAATCTGGTCTCAATCCTGTAGGAGCTAAGTATAAAATAGAGTAAAAGATTTGTAATAAAAATGGAAAGAATGGATATTAATAAGGCATAATCATTAGGAGGAGAGTTTTAATCAGCAAAATCTTCTTAGAGGAGCTGGATATTAAACTAGGGTTTGAAACTGATGTAAATGGAGTAGAAAAGCATGCCAGCAATCTAGAATATTGTGATTTAAATAGGACACTAGAACATAAGGAAAGCGGATAAAAGTCTATTTTTCTTGCATTCAAGGATTGCTGAGGGACAAAGTTGAATAAGTGAATGTCCACCTCTCCCACCTAGAAGAAAGAGAGTAGAAGTATTCCCCCCCACCATCATCTCTGTCTCAGTTTATCATCCACTCAACTGTTCAAGTAAAAAAAAAAAGGCAGTTATTTTTTTAGCCCTTTTCTTGTTCTTACTCTAAAATACATCCTGAATCCACCCTGCTTGGATCCTTCCTTAGACTCTGTGGAGTGCAGACACTCTACTGTTTGAAAGCCTCAATCAGATCAAGTCACTTCCTTGCCTGATATCCTCCAAAGGCTTCCTGTTGCATTTAGAACAAATTCCAACCTCCAAGTCCCTCAAATTTCCAGACTTACCTTATTTTGCTTTCCATTATGTTTCAGCCTACTTGCTTCCTTTCTATTCCTTGGACTCACCGAGCTCTTTCTCAGTCTAGCGCATTTTACTCTTTTTTAAAAGTTTTGTTTTTCCTTTTGTTTTTTTTTTTTTGAGAGAGAGAAAGAGAGAGCATGTGTGCATGTGCAGGGGAAGGGCAGGAGGAGAAGGAGAGAGAGAGAATCTCAGGCAGGCTCTGCACCCAGCGCAAAGCCCATCGAGGTGCTCATATCTCATGGCACTGAGATCATGACCTGAGCAGAAATCAAGAGTCGGTCGCTTAACTGACGGAATCACCCAGGTTCCCCTGCTTTTGTTTTTTGCCTGGCCTCTCTTCTCACAGAAAATCAGCTCAGATATCTTGGCCTTTGAGAGCCCTTCTCTGAACAACCAACCTGAAATGTTATATCCATGACTCTTTTTTTTTCCCACACTTGTTAAGGTCACTGTCTTCATATTTAGAAAACTTTATTCAAATTAGTCTTTATCGCTCTACCTAGTTATAATTTTCCTCTTGATTTTATCACTTCCCAAAGTGAACTAAAACAATCTCTGTCTTTTTCTGAGTCTCTAGGAGCATTTTCACTTCAGAGGATGGGACTGGCTCTGTCTTCTCTAGTGCTACAAACTCAATGTCCAGCAAAGTGCTTGGGATATAGTAGATGCTCAATAAATATTGGTTAAGTGGATGATGAATACATGAAAAGAATGGGTGTGAAGATGGCTTGAGTAATGGGTGGAAGGTTATGTTTTATCCAGTAAATGAAGTAGATTGTGAAATAACTTATGTGGCTGTATTTTCTAATGTGTTCCATTTCCACAATTAACCAAGTTGCTTTCTTCTTTGCACACCAGCTAATCGACAGTGGGTAGGTGGGACTCAAAGCCTTTTGTGTTGCAAGGGGAAAACAAGCCTGAGATTTAAAAGGAGGGAAAAAAAAATGGTCTTAGTTAATCCACAGGGTGGGTGAGAGCTCAGCCAGAATGCTCTTTGGAATCCAGACAATTCAGTGACAGTAACACCCTCATACAAGTGTTAGGGAGGTCAGAGGAGATGAGACTGTGACATGTGCAATCACTCTTGATGTGTTTGATTTTTCAACAGTATTTCATGGTGACATTTAAATTTGAATGGGAAATGACCTCCTTGTTCCCAGTTCCTTTTCTAGCCAGTATAGGATTGCTCCTTCAACAAATATCGGTATGTTTTGTCCAGCAGAGTTCTCCAGTATCTTAACAGATGGAGTTTACGAGTTTATTTTCTAGTAGAAATAGTGATTTCAAGGCAAGGAGGAGGTGGTAGGAGCTATTTATTTTTACTTTTTAAAAGGAATACCTTCCTGGCAAATAAGTGAGTACATGAGCAGACTCAACAGCTTTCTTGGAAGGAGTCAGCCGCTGCAGGTATGGGAGAATTCCTTTGGCCAGCCTTAGCCTCCCCGTGCATTTCTCACACTTGTGTTGGCACAGTTGGTGGAGTTTATTATTAGCGGTCTGTCCTACAAGCCATTCATTCATGGAATATGGCCCTGGGAGAGGAATCTTCACGCGAAATAAAAGTGTCCTCGTTTTTCATTGGCTCTGGGGGCGTCTCACATAATGGAAGAACATCCTTGAATAGAAAGATCTCAGTTCAGAAAACAAGGAAGAAAAGGTGAGGAGAGAAAGATGTTCTCGGCGGAGTCAGCTCGGAACCGAAGAATGAAGATTTTGTTTCGTGCAATGCTAGTTGCCTTGGCAGGCTCCAGCTGGCACTGTGGGCTTGCTGTAGCTGCTGAGTCTGAGCTGAGGAGAGGAGACAGTTCGCTTTGCTCAGCCTCACCATGCGTCCCAATATGTTTTTGATTTCGTATTTTAAAAATAAGGTGCATGATCTCAAAAGGAAATCATTGCAGGCGGTTTTATTCTTTGCTTTTTCTAATGGACAATTAAAAAGCAATCCTGGTTCTATTCCAGAGATTTTCTCATTCCTTAGCACAACTGTAATTTGGCCACATAGAATAGTGCGGTGGTATTATTAGATATTATCATGTTTATTTTATTCAGGAAAATGCGTGACACACCTTATTTGTATTCTTTTTGAGGAAATGTCCTGGAATGGGTTTTGTCCTAGCTCCTTTCTGTGCCTGCAAGAAGGTGTGTGTTAGGAATTTAAGTTCCTAGGAATAAGAATAGTATTTCTTTTCTGAGGGGGAAGCATAATGATTTTGAGCTTTGCGGAGTTTCAATGGGTTATTGTTGCCTTTTTTTTTTTTAAACAAGTCTCCAGCCACCAAGTCCTACTGTGACACACACTTCCTATCTGTGATGGCAGATATTTATATTTCAAATTAAATAAAATTAGAATTAATTTTCGTCTGAAAAATTTTTGGAATTTTGTTTTTTTAAGAACTATGAGGTAATTGGAGATATCCCAGGCTATCGCAAAACCAGGGCTGGGAATCACTGCTTTCGTGATTAGCACTTTGTAAGCCTTCAAAAAATATTAAAACCAGGATAGATTGTCTAATTTCTTGTGGGTGGATTCACTTTAGTATAATGTAATGTGTTAACAAATGCTCAGAGAGGAGGATGTGGATCCAGAAAGATGGCTTTTGCAGAAGGCTTTTATCCAAATTAATTCAAAGAATAACAGGAACAGTTGTGTATTGGGGCAGAAGGAATAAGGTGACTCAATTAAATGTTAGAGAAATCTCCAGGAAAAAAAAAATGTCTCATGTCAACCCAATACTAACAATAAAATTCTCATTACTGAAATCGATAATCCTGTAATAAATGCATAATAACTTCAAAAAGGATTCTTTTATTAAGTATTTTTATATGATTGGCTATGCACCAAATATTGAAATCAAATACTGCTTTGCTTTACTTTAAGAATGATAAAATTCTCTACTGTGTCTCTAAAGAGAATCTTAAATGAGATGCTTCAAAAGAGTAATTTGCAAATAAATTCACCTGCTGAATTTGTGCCTGAACCTACTATATTTACCTAATTCATTTTTGGCTTTTGCTTAGCTCTAGCCATGGCGACACTGTGAGAAATGAATGTCAAGTTCTCCTGGGTAGCTGGAATGTTTGCACAAGGCAGCAGGGGGGGGGGATAAGTAAGGGGGGGGGATAAGTAAGGGTAGTGGGAGCCCCAGGGTTTGGGTCCCACTCAGTGGGGGGTCTTGGGGGCTGGTCTTCCGCAAAGCCTGAAGAACCCTTCCTGTGGTCTGGTTAATTGGTACGGCTAGCCTGTTGCCATTTTGTGGGTCCAGGAAGACATTTCAGTCCTTGTCCACATTCAGAGTTGAGCACAAAAGCACTTGGTAGTCCTGGATTGGGAGAGTTCAGGATCCATGCATATGATACCCAAACCGAGATTGGCTTTGTGGCTTTCAGAGATAAATTGCAGGCATTTTTGTAGTGTTCACAGATCCACAACTCACAGACCTACGACTGTATATGCAGTTTGAGAAGAAATTAGAATTAGTACACAGGTGGACTGAGAGAGAATATGCTGCCCTGAAAATACTTTTGTTTTGGTTTTGGGGAGGGATGTCTGTTTTGAGCTTCCTGTGCTTCTTGCCTGGTGTTCTGTAGAGAATTTTGCATTCCAAAAGATAGGCCAGGCTCCCTTCCTGTGTCTGAAAGCTCCAGGAGGTGCTATGATAGAAGAGAGGCGTCCCCGGCCTGTTTTTGGGAGATCATCTCTCCTCAGCTGGCAATGCAGGTTGTATCTGGTTGACATGCCAGTGGTTTTGCATAGAATTTTCTCTAGAACCTTTTCTGAGGCATAAGGGTCCCCACTTCCTTGAAAGGAGGATCTCCGTTATGTCTTAGTAAAGTTAACGAGAGTGAGAATGAGAGAAGGGGTATCTAAATTATTTGGAAAATGACCGTTCTCATTTTTAACTTTTCCTTCTCTCTACTGTCTAGACCTATAGCACTAATATAAGTGAGGAGATGCTTTATGGAGACCCATAAAGATGCTATGGTCCTAACAGTCCCAGACTTGGTACATTTTTCTGTCGTTCATTTTTTTCTTACTGTGGTTAAATTTTCACTCGTGTAGTTTACCTCTTAGCTCTCTTATCTTTTTTTTTTTTAAGATTTAAAAAAAATTTTAAGTCATCTCCACACCCAATGTGGGGCTCAAACTCATGACCCCAAGGTCAAGCGTCATGTGCTCTACTGACTAAGCCAGCCAGGTGCCCCTTGCTCTCTTAGTTTTGCATTTACATGTCACATATTCAGGTTTGCTTGGAGTGTAAAATATGTTTCAAACTTGAGAGAGATCAACACTAGGTAAGTTCATGAAATATAGTGCCTTCTCTCCTATGCCAGAGTTATTTAAAAGGGAGCAATGGAACTTTTTGGATTGGTCCCATTCTGCACTGGGCTACTTAGGCTTTCAGTCTGTGGTTCAGTTCATTGGCACTCAATGCCAAAGGAACTAAGGTCAAGGGTTTGATCCTCAGGTGGGCCAGTTGGCTGCGTATTTTTCCAACAGGTTGTATGGAGATTCAGTACAGTCCCTACAGAAATGCTGGTCTTCAAGGGGTTCTGGTGAACATATGAGTGACTGGGTGAAAATCCAGCCCCATTACTGGAAAAGCAAAGCCCGTGCCCTACTGTCATTTTTGCATCTGGATGGAACGTGCCACTTAAAATGTGAGCTTGTTACTCAACCTCCTTGCGTCTCTGTGTCCTCATCTGGAGAATGGAGATAAGATTTGCTCCCTTTCTACCTCACCAGGATCTGTGAAGATTAGATAATGGCTGTAAAGTCCTTATACAAAGGTATGAGCATTATCATAAACAAGGAGATTAGTCAACAAATAAGAAAAAAAAATTTAAAGGACCTCCCAAAGTGTATTGCCTAATCATTTTTGATTCGGTATCAGTCGTTTGCAGTCTAACCCCTTTCGAGTTTGGTTTCGCAGCAAAAAGTCAGGTGTGAATGTTTGACCTTTCTATTTATTTATAAGGTTAAAAAATTGTTTGATAGTGAACATTTATATTAATAAAAACAAAGTGGGCTTTGAATCTGAAACAGGTTTTATTTGCAAAAGAAGGTGAAGGCTAAGGTCTCTAGGAACATATGCGCCACTGAGGGATATTTGCATATATTTGATCTGCAGGCACGCTTGGGTGATTTTCACAGTATACCTTGGAGTTTAAGTTGTAGCAAGGAGCCACGGCCATTGCTCAGCAGCACAGTTTGCTCTCTCCAGCTTTATTATGGCACACAGCGACAACTTCATTTTTAGCATTAAAAAAAAAAAAATCTCTTCACTTAATTCAGACAGTGACCTGCAGGCCTCATTCTGACTGAAGGAGCCATTCAGAATACTTGCAGACAAAAGCAGGGCTTTTTCCTAGCAACCAGATCAAAGCCAAATCTCCCAGAATAGCTCCCTCCCAGGTTTTCTTTGGCGCATAGGTTCACAAGGATTCTAAGGCTCGTGGTATCCAGTTCAAACTACTCTTTCAAACTGAAATGGAAAGGAAAACTCCTGAGGAATTTTCGCAGACTCTGAGAACCGGCGAGCACTGCAAGAGCACTTCATCTTGGGAGAACGTGGTGGTCATTTGGAGCATCCCTAACTTTGTTATCGCCCGCATCTGCATGTACATTCTGTCGGACTTCCACAGAATGAGGTCTCTGTTTCCTTTCTGCCAGTACCTAATATCAGCTATGCCCAGGAGCCGGCTGATGAAGACTTCCTGTTTGTTTTGAGTCACTGTTAGAGTGATAAATATACTTTAGCTCTCTGCTTAGAGAGGAAAGAAACCAGCTGCCCTGAACTACAGAGAAAAAATGCAGAAATTCCGCTGAATGGCCCTGTTATCAAGGAGTTTCAAGGGCAGCATCAAAATGAAAACTATAAGCCAGGGCAAAGTAAATAATTTCCATATTAAAGCATCTTGCTGCATGCATAGACCTAAGTTGTTTGTCTTTAATCATTTAGGCAAGCGTTGCATTTTTCACTCTTCTAAGACTAACTCAGCAATGTTGAGAGATTTTTAAAAATGTAAACTGATGCTACAGAATAATGGTGAGCTATATAAATAAACAATTACAGTTGTGGTTTTTTGATCTGACCACAAGCTTTTAATGCCATTTTTGCATGAGCATAGAATGCTTCTGGATAAACAATACTGTTTACATTGTCAGTGGCATCCACTGTTGCATTGAGTCATTTACATATGTGATTATTTGGATATAGAGTAACCCAAGAACAAAAGAATACTATAAAATGATTTAAAACAAGAGCAACAGGAAATCCTTTACAGCTTAAACAGCACTTCTTAAATAAAGCTGTGGAATTTTTGTGTTTTGATTTCGTTTTTGCCCTTTTATTTTGAACAGGTTTTAGATTTAATGGCTAGCGTGTCCTTTGAGTGGAATTTCTATCTTAACTCTGATTTGAAGGATGGTGAATTTAAGAAGCCTTGTGGATCTGAATGTCTTGACCACTGCATTCTGGCTCTCGTGTTTGTTTGTTTTTTAAGCTCAGTATAGACTTGATGTCCAGAAGTCATGAGTTGGAAAAGATGGCAACAGCTTGCATGTGCCTGAAGTGGGATTGAATTGCTTATTTCCTTCCAATAGCTATGGTCTCTCAAAACGATTTCTAACAGTAGGAGAAGAATACACAATCATCTACATTAAGTCTTTTTCTCCAGGATAAAGGAAATATTTAATAAGCAAATTTAAAGTAAAGTTAGCATCAACACTTTTAGGCTGTCAAATTTGTAATGCAGTTAGGGAGGCAGGATGGTGTGCATTGGCCTTAGGACAATGTGTCTGGTCATATTTGTAAACTGAGACTTACTTGAAAATGCACATGAATTGTTGTTTGTAAAGAAGTTTCCCCAACACGCTGGAAGTCCGTGATTGGAACATCAACACGGTGCCTTCCTGGATGAGAGAATTATAGTGCTGAAGGCTTTATGGAGATTGGCTCCTTACCTTGTAAAAGCTCATATTAAAAAAAAAATTAATGTGTCATTGGCAGATCATAAAGTAGGCCATGCATTTAGAAATGTTCACATTAGTTAAAACAAAGCCAAATATGCTATTGTTTTTACTTTCCAAATATGTGGCCATATATGTCTCTTTTACTCATACAACAAGAAGGAAGCATTTAAAAATGTGATTAAGGGTGGAAGGATTAAAGCACTGAATATTTTGTAGAGACTTGGAATAGAATCAGAGAATGGATGGTATTAGGAAGAGAGGGAAAAAATAGTGAAGCCAGCATGTTCTGTGGGTAAGAAAGAAGGGTATAAAACAAATTTTTGAGATAAAATGTATTTGCAGGGGTAAGGATGCTAGGGGACAATTTTCGTGGGCACATGGGCCTCTGTACTTTAAAAAAGAGGTTAGAATTAAACAGAAATATATGAGGGTAGGCGTTTAGGTGAAGTTTTTGGTAAAATCTCTTATTTAAAATAAATTGGAACTCTAGCTGGGTGGAACCTATCACTTACCAAATATAAAAAGGCGTGAAAAAAACCACGCTGTATCTTTTGGAGTGCTATTAAATGCCAAGTATCTAGTGCTGAAGTGAAACTATTATGGTCAGATTGATGCTGTCCATGTGAAGCCACCATTCTTCGCAGCAATAGCAATTGCTTAGATTGTTTAAAACCAGCTTTGGTTGTGATAGCACATTTATGATCCAGCCTTAAGGAACCCCAGCCACTGACAGCCAACATCCATTTCTTCATGATTGAATAAGAGCAAAAAAAATCACATCTTATGTTTGCACCTTACGCTGCCGTTTACAAAATGCTTTTGCTCGCAACGTCTCCCATGATCCTTGGTTGTATCCGGTTCTGGTTGTAAATGGGAACAGTAATAGTTTGTCATCTGTCCTGTGCCAGTGGTGGTGACTTCAGCAAACTGGTTTCTTTTAAGGGGACAGAAATATTCCTCATGCTTCCTAACTACATTTCAGGAGCATCGTCTTATGAAACAGATGCTGCAAATCCTTCTTTTAAAGTATAGTAACTTGTAGCAAAGTGAAAAAAAGTGTGTTCCATAGCAATGAACCCTGTATCTCCCTGACCTTCTCATGACACCACATTTCTGATCCCAGGAGTTTTAGACAATTCTGTTGGCGAAGGTTAAGCATAGGTATGGGGAATAAGGACTGTGGGACGTTTAGAATCATTCCATCCCAGTAGACGTTTAAAAAATAATAACGCGTTTATTAGAAGAAATGGTGGTGGGAAGGGGGGATGTTTTTCACACCTGTTTTCACACTTCTGAGGTGATAAGTCCAGCCCTTACAAAATAAAATGGCAGGTTTCACACTAAACCCACCCAGGCATATTCCTATAGTCTCCTAACCCACTTATTCTTTAAGCATAAAGAGGCGGGGCTGCCTGGCAGTCTCAGGCAGAAGAGTGTGCAACTCTTGATTTGGGGGTTGTGAGTTTGAGTCCCGTGTTGGGTGGTTGGGTGTAGCGATTACCTAAAAAAAGAAATAAAAACCTAAAAAAGAACAAAGAGCCAACAAGCTCTCTTGCACAAATCAGTGACTGAGAGAGGTCTCCACCATCTTTGCTCTGCCCTCCTGCCTTCCAGATGAATGAGCTATCTTCTGTATATCCTGTATGGATCTTCAGGGGAATGTACTAGGTCTCCAGTGACTTTGGCTCTAGATCAACAATCTTCTTGCCTTTTTAAAAATCTTAATACTCAGTGAATTAGACACCTGAGTTCATGATTTTACCAACTGGGTTCACACACATTTTCTATATGTCCTAGATTCTCTTGGCCACCATTTCTTCCCTACCCCAGTTACTCATTGACATGATATAACTTATTTCTCACCATCTTTCTTCTCTCAGAATGGTCTATCTCATCACAACCTAGAGTCACAGAATGTTATGAGTGGAATTAACCTTAGAGATCATGTAGGGCAGTATTTAACAACCAACTCACAGAACTCTTGATTTACCAACCCTCAAACCTGATCTTCACCACTTTTCTCCAGCTCAGTAGATGCCAACCTCATCTGTGCAGATGTTGAAAAGAAAAACTAGGACTCAACCTTGATTTCTTACTACCTTTACCACCCTATATCTAATCCATCAGTAAATCTTATCTTTTTGCTGTCTTGAATATATCCAATACTCTTCTTGCCTTGATATGGTAAGAGCCTAAAACTCATCTCCTTGCTGCATATTCTCTCACATTTCCCTGTGCTATTTTCTACATATTACTTTTTGACTTTGTTGATTTTTTTTTCCCTTTTGCAATTTTCTGGCTTTGCTCCCCTTACTAAGATGTTAAGCTCCAGGAGACTGGAAACAGTGGGTATAGAATACTCTTTAACACATGTAATTGTGCCTGGGACATCATTGGCTCTCAATGAATATTTTTTGAATAAATTAATCTCATCCTAAATAGACTGGAAATATGGACCACAAAGAAGTTACGTGAATTTCTTAGGCTCACTATATGAGTTTGTAAGTTTATAACTAGAGCATAGGTCTCTTGACCTAGGGGAAAGTGGGAAGTAAGCAAACTGCTGAGCACTGCCAGGAAACCTTGTCATACACTGGGTAGATCTGTCTATGGGAAGAGACCTCATCCCAGGACCAGGAGGAACTCTGGTTAGCTGATTCAGGGGAACAATGAGTAATAACATTGGGTTTATTTTCTTTCTTTTCTTTTCTTTTCTTTTCTTTTCTTTTCTTTTCTTTTCTTTTCTTTTCTTTTCTTTTCTTTTCTTTTCTTTTCTTTTCTTTTCTTTTCTTTTCTTTTCTTTTCTTTTCTTTTCTTTTCTTTTCTTTTCTTTTCTTTTCTTTTCTTTTCTTTTCTTTTCTTTTCTTTTCTTTTCTTTTCTTTTCTTTTCTTTTCTTTTCTTTTCTTTTCTTTTCTTTTCTTTTCTTTTCTTTTCTTTTCTTTTCTTTTCTTTCTTTCTTAATTAAAAGAACCAAGAAACCAGAGTTCTTGTAAGTGTAGTTTCTAAGTACCTGCTGTGGGGCTCAAAGCCAAAGATAAGAAAAGCTCCGAGAAATGTACTTGGGTTTTCAACACCCCAAGTGTCTCTAGAAAAGGGAGGCTACTCAGAAATGGAACTCAAGCAAATCCTAAGCTGCGCTCCAACCTATTGCCCTACCACCAAATGCTCATTACTCTACCTGGTCAAGCATAAACCACTCACTCCATGTTTACTCAACTCATACTTAGTGAATAAAATACCTACTATGGCTTTTCTCCTAGTAGCTAAAAATATTTTTGAGGAAAAAGTTTCAGTGTTTTATTTTAGTCAGAATGCTACCAAGGGCTAGTTACTGAAAATTAAATGGGATCAATCTTAATCAGTTTAGGTTATACGAAGGTCTTATATGAGGTACCATTGACATTTTGAGGCCTCTGAGGTAACTTGGTATGTGGGCCCTCAGGGTTTCACTTGCAACTAGGATAAGTTTGCTTGAATAGAGAATCTATCTCCTTTTATTGTTTTGTATTATATTTATCATCTTCTTATCTTCACTATGTGCCAAACAGTTTTCCATGGAATGATTTATTCTAATAATTAAAAGAAGGCAATATTCTTTTGGTGGATGACTGTTTTGTCTGAGTTATAAAATATAATTTGCTTTTTTCTTTGTACCATTGTTCCAGAAGAGATTCATCTTTAATTAGTTTGAGGTGTACTGTGGCTTACCTTTGTCTCCAAGTAAAAGATTTTTCTTTTTCAAAATCAGATGAATTCTGAGTTGACAAGGTAAAAAATCTGCACTGAGATTAAAAATGCTAGGATTTTCCATTAAGAAGTTGCCTCTCTAAGTTGCTGTAATTTAGCACTTCAGGTACTGAACACCTATTAAAGAAATGCTTGTTTGCGTTATGTTAGATGTAAATTAGGTGACTCACTTTCTCCATCTCTTTCTCTATATTTATTTTTAATCCTGCTCTAAAGCAGGAACTAAGACCAAATGAAATTAAAGCATTCTTTTGGTTTGATTGGTCTAATATTCTTCAACGAGCTGACTATGACTCACAGCCTGTCCCCCTTTTATTAGTAATTAAACTGAGACACTGAGGCATTATGTAAACTCATAATAGCAGATTAAATATCAAGTCTGTAGCCCACTGAACTGCATTGCCATGTTGAAACTGATACTTACAATATTCTCCTCAGATAATTTTAATATTTTACATTCTACGTTTGCCACAGAAAAATAGAGTAATTAAAAACAATCGTATTTTATTTTTGTTTTTGCTAGAACGGCGTTTTCACTTTGAATGGAAAAGAACAGAAGATAATAAATGTGCCTGTAACATTTGTTTGTTTGTTTGTTTGTTTCTGCTGCATTGACAAATGCTTCTGTGGTGTGTGGTGGCCATTTCTTCTTTATTTAAAAAAAAAAAAGCTATTTTTCTCTTAACAAAAGTAACTCAGATCCATTATAGAAAACTTAGGAAGTTTAGATATATAAAAGTAAGAAAGTAAGAAACAACCCACAATCCCACAATTAGAAAGTAACCATTGTTAGCATTTTGGCTCACATGCCTCTAAGCACTTCATCTACGCATGTTCTGTTGTATGCACATTAAAGAAAAATGTATCTCCTACTGTAATTTTTTTTAAATCTCTTTTTGTGTAAGAATCTATATTGAATATATTTCAGTGTCACTAAATATTCTTCCACAATGTCCTTTATCTTGCTGCCCAATTATTTATTTAATCAATCCCCTATTGTTGAGTATTCGGTTGTTTCCAATCTTTTCCAGATTATAAATACGATTGGCATAAATGTTGCATGTAGCCAAATATTTGTTCATATTCTTGGCGGCTGTCTTAGAACATATTTCTAGAAGTGGATTGTTGAGTCAGTATGTATGGATTCTAGGCTTTTAGTTCGTATCAGTACCTTTTTCCTTGGAAATATTACTCTAATTCACATGCTAATTTGGTTATAGCTTATTATTTCGGTATTTTAATACAGCTATTCCTTTTATGGCAACCAAACATACTGACTGTGTGGTGCTCTGAACCGCTCATATGAGAAGGTTGAGAAACAATGGACTAAATTCTACAATGCCCTGATTACTTCAGTTCCATTAATTTGGCATAATTCTTTTTCTGGTCTGCTTTTGGCTAGTTGTATCTGGACCCATCACATGTTTTACTATTCTTCTGCAAGAAGCCTCAAATAAATTGAAAAAGGGGGCCTGTCAGCTGCAATCTAATATGGTATATTAACACTCAATCCAAATCCAGGCAAATGTCATCTCTTCATCATAGGCCAATATAAGAAGCAAGTATTGTGATGATATTACCCAGGAAAAGGTTCCAGGATAACTCTGAGGCAGAACATGTAACCTATTCACCCAAGAGGCTATTATACAAATTAACGTGCTCACCATTAAAACTGGCAGAGCTTCTAAGGCTCAGCTAGGTTAGCTGCTCAGATGACATCAGTAGGAAGAAGGCCCGGGCATAATTTCATCTTTTAATTTTGTCTCTTGTCTCTTCCAAGCCTTTTTTCCTTCTTAGATGGGATATGGTAGAGATTAGGCATCATTTACATTTTTCAGATTCCAAATTATGAAAAAACACACATTCATACTGGTGTTTTCATTCGTGTCTCTTAACCTCTCTATAAGGCATAAGATCTATTCAGGAGTCATGCACCAGCAGAGAAACAATTAAAATATCACATCTTCCCCCGCTTCCACCCCTAAAAATGTTCCTTGGCTCAAAAAGGAACTAGGTTCTCGGCAATTTGAACCTAAAATGCTTCTTCAGCTTTTCTTAGACTCTGGCCATCTCAAAATGCAACTGAAGACAAAATTGTCCCGTAAAATTAATTTTTGGTGATTGAACTTACATCTTAAAAACTAAGCTGTTTCACTTCCTTATGAAAAAACAAATTTCTTGAAGATAGATTTCCATTCCATGTTTGTAATCCCTGAAGCACCTAATCTTTGGTATGTATTGTGGGGAATGAATGAGAATGTCCTACGTCCCCACAAAGGCAAGATATGACTCTGACTGGCAGCATGCGTAGTGGAGAAAATGCCTAGATGTGCAGGGGTCAAAATACCCAACTTTTCCTTCCTGCCCTGCCAGCCGACCGGCTGTGTCACCTTTGACGAGTTAATCAATCTCTCTGAACTTAAGTTTTCATCCTTATAAAATGATGACACAAATGTTCTTCTTTGAGAACAGGCTGTTTTGAACATCAAGGGAGATGAAATAGAATATTGTATAACCTGATTAGTACATTTCAAATGAAAGTTATTGTTATTTTGAAGACGTGTGTTGCTGTTTTCCTCATTGGAATCCTTAATTCTCATTTCCCAGTGCTGGGGATGGAAATGATAACTTAAGTCAACTCTCTTTGTATGTGGTCTTTTATCTTAACTTTTGTAAGTAGAGCTTTTTTCACTAAAAATTATGTGTATAAACACAACTGTATCATTTTTCTCTTTCCTTCTTTTTTAGCTGAAAGGTA
Source organism: Felis catus (assembly GCF_018350175.1). Classification (NCBI taxonomy): domain Eukaryota; kingdom Metazoa; phylum Chordata; class Mammalia; order Carnivora; family Felidae; genus Felis; species Felis catus. The sequence goes on from NC_058375.1 coordinate 135,568,185, forward strand.
ACATACTTGCAGAAAAGTGCCCAAATCACAGATGAAGAAGCCCACGGAAACAGCATCATAACCTTGGGACAGCACCCGGGGCCCCTCACACCTTTTCCAACCTGCTACCTAATTCTCCCTGCCTGAAGGAAACCAGGATCCTGGATACCAGGATCCACCCCTATTTAACTTACTTTCCCATGATGTCATGCCAAAACGGAGTGGGATCAGAGTGCCCACTGAGCCATGTGACATAGCAAGCTGCTCATGGTCTCTCGGCTTCAATTTGCATCTTTAAAAATAAGGAGGTTGAACTTTCAGGGTTTTTTTTTTTTTTCCATCTTGAGATTAAATGTTGACATTTAAAGAGTCTTCTAAAGGACGCTATTTATCTAACTTCAACACCTTCTGTGGTTTGTTAGCTCAGGTGGAACTTCTCAGAAGCCATGTTCTAAACGAGAGGTGGTCAATTAACTTTATCCTCTACCACGAGCACAAACAGACCCTGAACCGCATGGACCATATTGTGAATGTGGTTCCAGGAGGAGTGGGGGACAGAGAACTGATGCCTGGAGGGAATGGTCTCCTGCAGCACTGGGAGGCTTGCTGCAAAGCATTCTCCTCCGCTTGGTGTGCTGGGCAACATCACATCACAAGAGCAGAAAATCCTTTATAGTTTGATTGTTCTAAGCCATGATCCAGGTTTGGGACAAATATGAACTCCTGTCATTTGGCAACTAAAGGACTGTTTGATGAGCAAAATGGAAGACTTCAGTAGTAGGGTTAAAGTCTCCTTTTGCCTTAGTGATACACTATCCAGAAGGAACCTATAGCTGTACGACTTCTGTCCTCAGAAGCTGAATGAGATGAGGAAGAATGAATTAGGATGACTTCCCCCAGAAGTCAAAACAGTAGGCGTTGCCTCCAGTCTTGTGACACGTGCTCTGGCATGGGCTGCGTTTCCTATAGTTCTAAGAGCCTCCTAGCTTGAGGGATTTATTTAGATGCTTTTATTCTCTAACCTTTCTTGAATGATTTCTTCGAAGAGAAAGATTTGGTTTTTCTAGGAGCCAAACAGGTGAGTGAATGACAATCAACTTTTCAACAGGCGCAGAAACTCGACACTATGCCCCTGAATCGAAAGTGTACAAATCTCTAGGGTTCGGGGACATATTACCCCAGTACTTCTTGTTCTAGGCTTGAACCAGGACGCACATCTTTCTCTATGATCCAAAGTGAAAATTTCCCCCAGATACACACGTAGTGAGGTGAGAGCTCAAGTCTCTTTTCCTGGAGAGCCACGTGGCCCCCAAGGACAGTAAGAACTTGATTGTTCCCAATCGTGGTGGCTCCAAGCACATTCTGAGTTCATGGTTATGGATGCCCAGGACAGAGGCATGGTGAGCCGCCAGTTCACAATATAGTATTGCCACATCTTGATCCAACTGTAAGAGAGGTGGGAGACACTTTTTCTCCTCTGGACTGTTGTGGAATGTGCCTTTCAGCTCCTCCTGCAGGAGAAACCCATATTCAGCTGGGGACGGGCATGGTCTCCCGGGCAGCTTTGTTGCACGAGGAGAATACTTTCTGCTTACCTTTGAGAAAATTGCTTAAATACAATTACGCTCCCAACCAGCATTACCCCCACCTCCTCCGATGTCAAACAAGAAACCCAACCCCCAAATCTAAACACCAGACAAGTAGCTTGAAAAATGAAAATAAATGTTCAAATCCAAAAGCCGTGTGCTTCTGTGATTGAAAATCTTTTTCTTAGCGAGTGGGAGTTGCTTTCATCATTGCTGGTCATATGTTTTTGTTTTTCATTTCTGGTGGAGAAGTTTTCTAGGGTATTTTTCAAACTTTCCAGCTTAGCAAAGCGTTGGCTAAAATTGAAAAGAGAACTAGGCGTTGGGTCGGAGGCAGCGTTAGGTTTGTTCTGGTGAGGGGTGGGGGGGGGCAGGTTGCTGACACAGCGAAAATAAGACAAAACATTTGAAACTTCTGGCTTTGTACTTCTCAAATGCCTCTTTTAGAAATCGCTTAAGTCGTTATTAACATCCACCACCCACCTTCCCTTTTTGGTCCTGACATTGGGTAATAATAGATAATGTTGACATATGTTCCCTGCTGGTCAGAAATACTATACTTCTGTGAAAGGTAACATTTTCAAGCTATGACAAAATGTATTTTACTTGGACAGAACATTAGTTATTGGACTAATCTCAGAATGTGGGCTGTGGGGTAAAAGTTTTAACATTTTCGTTGTGGGAGAAAGTTTCTTGGAAGAGTAAAAGCATCAGTATGGGGTGTCTTTAGCTTTCACCATTTCTAGAGGTACTGGCTCGATGTCAAACTCTTATGTCCTTAGGAATGTAAAGGAAACATTCCCAGTATGTATGAAAAACATCTGTCCACGGACACAGCAACTTTTAAAAATGATTATACCCAACTTTACTGCAGTATGGATTATGGAATCAAAAAATATTTTTCACTGTGTACCAAAGAATTCTGTTTTACGGGCCAGTTTTAAAGCTTTTAACTGCATGAGACATATGCTGCAGTTCTGTCATTTGTTCTCCATGTGATGTACTACGAAATGTGTGTGTGAGAGAGAGAATGAGAGGATGCGAGAGAGAGAGAGAGAGAGAGAGAGAGAGAGAGAGAGAGAGAGAGAGAAAGGAGAAAAGCATGCAAATTCTTCTGATCAAATGTGGTCCTCAAAAGTACTTTTGAAACTAATTTAGGGGATGAGTAAGGAAATGCCCCAGCTGGCTCCCATGCTACTGAAGTCTGAACAGCCCTTTGCAAAACTGGAAAAACTGATTTTGTTTTGAAGGCTCACACAGACTTTTGTGTTGTGGAAATTGGACAGAGTTTTTATTGAATCTGGTCCTTTGTGTTTTATGACAGTCTGAATGGGTGTTAAGATTCCACGAATAAATCTCTTGCCGTTTCTGAAATTTCTGATATAAACATGGGCTCCGTCAATTTGTTCTCTGCACAAATGTCTTTTCGAATGTTAACAAACATGGCGCATTGACGGGTGGGCTGGCCAATGGGACAGCAGTCTGCCTTACTTGGTAGGACATATTGGTACGATTTTTCTCTAGTTTCTCAGTGCTGGGGCCATTGAGAAGTAACAGCTGCTGGCGGGTAACATGGTGGTGGTAGAGAATGAGGACTTCATGACAAAAGAGAGGTTAGACTGCTGGGGGAAGTGGTGTTAATGGCCTTCAGTTGAAAGCCTGGCCAAGACACCACATCAAGGGGATTGTGGCTTGACCCTCAGGAAATGAATTAGTTATCTTCTTCAGGACCTCAGGTGAATCGCCTAGAGGAATGTAGGTAGTGAAGGCAAGAATATATTTTAAAAATCTAGTCTTCCTATATTCAGTATCAATTTGTGATTTTTGAATGTCCTTTAAACTCAAATGTCAAATGGATAATGCCTAAAATTAGTTTCCAAGTGAATACTGTAATTTAAAGCAGGCAAGCAAGCAAAAAAAAAAAGGAAAGAAAGTCTCCATTTTTATAATAAAAATTAGGTCATGCTCTATATAAACACTTTTGAAGAAGAATCACGATTGGTTTTTTCAGGACCTATTATGTTCCACAATTAATGGTAGCGAAAAATTACATATTGTATAATTTGAAGTTTTCTAATATATGACTGTCATTATAGCTATCATTCTGAACCTAGTATTGGGTTTTCATTTTGAAACACAAGTCCAAGTCTCAGTGGCCTAAATCTTATTCTTCAGATATTTAATGCCCAGACTAGGGATGCGATGGCTCCTTTTTCTTCCATCAATAAGAATTTATTATGTGGTTAAACTGCCAAATAGCATCCAACTCTTTACTTAGTTTGTGCATAATTGCCCTTCTAGGGTGGTTATCGGGTATATGGAGCCATTCCCTGACCATATTCTCTCCTACACACTGCCCTTCCTGGAGACTTGGTAAAGGATCTGAGTAGTCATTTTGGTGGAATTTACATTCATGATAAAATCAGCGCACTAATGGGGAAGCTTCGTGGGAGATTTTAATACACTGTGTTATTGGCATGACAAATTGGGCCAGTTACTTGATGTGCTTCTCTTTGTGGGCCAAATTCTGCCCTGTGTTCCTTACTTGAGATTCCCACTGAAGTAGTAATTACTGAGTGGAAGAATACTAAAAATGTTCAGCCAAATGCTGTTCTAAGTTGCTATCATGTAACTCCCAATGAAGTTAATTACGACTTAGTAAGAACCAGTGCTACAGCATCTTAAGGGCTTTGGAATTCTGTGATCTGCCATCCAAGACACAAGGCCAACAGTCTGCCTTTAAATATCTCATTTTAAGAGGTGGATTGACTCTGTTGAAGGTAGACATGGTTGTGCTGTCACTACATATGTAACGGGATTTAAAGAGTAGAATTTAATGTCTTTGAACCCAAGAAGTTTGATCTTTTTTGCAGCTTCCCTCTTTGGGGGAGGGTTTGTTTTATAGAAACTTTAATTCTCTCTTGCGTCAGAATCCATTGGTATGAGTTACCTCCTATCCCATTTCCCCAACATCCCTTAACTGTAATAATATGTAATTTTTATTTCCATTAATTGTAAAACATTTGCTTAAGTCATCACTGCTTAGCTATTATTTCCTGGAGCTAAACCATTATCTTCCTTAAATACAGATGTTTATATTATGCATAATATAATTCCTGTCATAAGAATTCATTATAACTTTTCAAAATAGTTTGGTTCTCATTTAGCATATGTCTCAGTTTAGCCTTTTATTATTTTTTAATGGGAAAATAAGGGCCCTGTGACCCATTGAATTGGTAAGCTTTTGTCAGTGTGCAAATGGGGTAGAAGGGGCAGGCCATTGGCCATGGCTTTGGTGTGAGCGGAATATACTGCTATTAGTACCATTTACTGGATTGTCGCAGATTGAGATTCTTCTGAAAGTTGGTATGTGGAGCTTGCCAGCCTTTGGGATCTACCAGTTTTTGCCTGAGACTAATGGTCCAGGCAGTTTCTTGAGGTATGTATTAGGAAGCAGGCAGCTCAGGGAAGGCGGTGGAGAGTGACTAGTTATAGATCTCCAAAGTGATAGGAACTAGTTATAGGAACTCCAAAGTGATACTGGATTCACATTAAAGGCCCTTCTAGGTGAGAGCTGGAGAACAACCAACTCATCCTTAGAGAAGACTGGGCTTGACAAGAACCGATTTTACCTGTCTTCGGGGTTGCCAGCGTTCAAAGCTGCCTTTCTATATGTTGCTAACAAAGCTATCAGGGCATGAGGGGCATTGAGAATTCAATTTCAAAGTTATAAATATGGGATGTTAGGCTAGAAGAAATGCCCTTCTTTCCTCCCTCTTTGTTCTTTCTCTCCCGTCTTCCCATCCATCCTCTCCCTCCTTTTTCTTTCTGTACATAAGCATTTGTTGAACTCCTAGTATTTGGCAGGCATCGCAGCCACCACTGGGTATAAACAAGAAGAGTCATGGTTCCTGTTCAGGAAGAATTCACATTCGGGGCACCTGGGTGGCTCAGTTGGTTGAGCGTCCGACTTCGGCTCAGGTCATGATCGCACAGTTCGTGAGTTCGAGCCCCGCGTCAGGCTCTGTGCTGACGGCTCGGAGCCTGGAGCCTGCTTCACGTTCTGTGTCTCCCTCTCTCTCTGCTCCTCCCCTGCTCACATGCTGTCTCTCTCTCAAAAACAAATAAAAATTTAAAACAATTAAAAAAAAAAGAAGGATTCACATTCCACTTGGGATGATATTTGAGAAAAGCAACAATTATAGAACGTATCTTACATATGAGAACATTAAGAAGGCATACCCAGGGTGTGCCATTGAAAGGATTAGGTTGTAATCCTTTGTAAGTAAACAAAAATAATGTTGAAATATAGAGCCAGTGCAGTGAAGACCAGCAAAGTTTTGATTTTGCCTGGGATAAATATTTATTGCCTTCAAAAAAATCAAATAATTTCAGATTAGCTTTTCTTCCCCCTCAATTGTATGGTGCCCCTTCTAGATGGTGCCATGAGCACATGATGTCCTGACCCAGGTTGGACTTTCAAAGATTTCCAAGAGTAGATGATAGTTGAGTTGAATCTTGAAGAGGTTGGAGTTATGTAAATTGTAATGAATTTGGTAAGGTACCCTGGCTGGGAGCAGGAGAGAAAGCAGGATTTTGGGGGTGGTGTGTGTTATGAGTAGGCCAAGTCTCTGTGAAAATGCATTGAGAAATGGTGCCCATGGTTTGGAGCACAGAGTTGGTGGAGAACAAAGTAGAGATTTGTGGGAATTAGGACCATAATGACATATCGAGGAGTTTGGATGCCATCTAAGAGAAATGAGGAAACACTGAAAAATTCGAGTAATTAAACAATAGATTCATATGTTAGAATAAATTACTCATTTGATGGTGTTGAAGAGACTTGGAGATGGGGTTAAGGCAGTTGGGGGGCTATTGTAACACTCCTGACCAATAACAGGAGACCTAAGCAGATATTTTGATGGTTAAATCACCAGGACATATGCAAATTTCAATAATAGGAATGAGAAAGGGGAAAGCTCTCAGAATGACACTCATTTTTTCTGGCTTTTTGATTGGGTGGACAGTGATTTTAAAATTAGAATTAAAAACATACCCATAAGGAGAAATGATGTATTCTGTTTTATTTTATTTTTTTTAATTTTTTTTTCAACGTTTATTTATTTTTGGGACAGAGAGAGACAGAGCATGAACAGGGGAGGGGCAGAGAGAGAGGGAGACACAGAATCGGAAACAGGCTCCAGGCTCTGAGCCATCAGCCCAGAGCCCGACGCGGGGCTCGAACTCACGGACCGCGAGATCGTGACCTGGCTGAAGTCAGACGCTTAACCGACTGCGCCACCCAGGCGCCCCTGATGTATTCTGTTTAAAAAAAAATTTTTTTTTTAATGTTAATTCACTTTTGAGAGATGGAGAGAGACAGAGCATGAGTGGGGCGGGGGGAGGCAGAGAGAGAGGGAGACACAGAATGTGAAGCAGGCTCCAGGCTCTCAGCTGTCAACACAGAACCCGATGCAGGGCTCGAACTCACAGACTGCGAGATCATGACCCAGGCTGAAGTCGGACACCTAACTGACTGAGCCACCCAGGTGCCCCCGATGTAGTCTGTTTTATACACCTTGTACTTGATGTCTTTCTGAGACATCGAGAGGAGAGCTCTGTTGGTTTAGCCTAAAGAAAAAAAAACAAAAAAACCAAAAACCTATACCTCAGACCCAGAAAGTTTGGGTTGAAAGAAGATGTGAGGGCTAATTCTGCTCCATATTAAGGGATTTGAACCTCTTCTGTCCTCTATTTCACTTATTCACATTTGACTTATTTATTCAGAGTTTGCAAATCTCTACTAATATATGTGGTTTGCATCTTAGCTAGCATGAATCTCTATTGATTATAGAATATTCTTTATCAGCCACCAACACTGAGCCTCACGTTGAGCTGAACCAGTCTTTATTTCAGTGGCAATGGTCCAAATTCTCTGCTTTCAGGTAAATACAGAGAAATGTTGCTGTTGCCCATCACCTATGGCCTGGTAGGTGGCAGGATAAATGGGGGTGAGGCCAATTGTGGAAGTTGGGTCAACAGCAAATGATTACCTTCTTTTTTTTCTAATTTTTAAAACAGTTTTTATTTATTTATTTTGAGCGCGAGAGAGAGAACAAGCTTGGGAGGGGCAGAGAGAGAGGGGGAGAGAGAGAATCCCAAGCAGACTCTGCACTCTCAGCAGAGCCTGATGCGGGGCTCAAACTCACGAACCTTGAGATCATGACCTGAGCTGAAATCAAGAGTCGGATGTGTACCCAACTGAGCCACCCAGGCACCCTGCAAATGATTACCTTCATTCCATTGTAGGTCCAGCTCTGTATAATCTGCATATGCTGGCCTAGATAGATATTTTATTGACCCAAGAATACGAGCTTGGAAACAGGCAAACAGACCCGTTGTTAGATGAGGGGTGCTTAGCTGGGGTCCATGATCTGCCAGAGCCAGACTCACTTATAGGAAATGGTTAGGTACATGCCTCTTGTGATCAGTTCAGGTTTGGAGTCCCAACTTGACCCCTCCGCAGCTGTTAAAAAAACTTTCTGCAATTACATTTCCTTGTAAGAAAACCAGGGATGATAATTTCTACCTTATAAGGTTGTTGCCAGGACAAAATGACACAGTGCATAACACAGTATCTGGTACAAAGTTGTTAAACGGTTGCTTTTTTAAAAACTAGATTTTATTTTTTAGGGCAATTTTATATTTACAGCAAAATTGAGTAGAAAGTAGAGTTCCTATATATTCCTTGCCCCTACACCATCACAGCCTTCTCTACTATCAACATCCTATACCAGAGTAGTACATTTGTTACAACCAATTAACCTCCAATGACACATCATTATCACCCCAAATCCATAGTTTACGCTAGGGTTCACTCTTGGTGTTGTACATTCCATGGTTTGGACATATGTATAATGACATGTATCCAACGTGTTAGTACACGGAGTATAGTTTCACTCCCCTTAACGTCCCCTGTGCTCTGCCAGTTCATTCTTCCCTCCCCTCTGGCCCCTGGCAACCACTGATCTTTTTACTGTTTCCATAGTTTTTCTTTTTCCAGAATGTCACACGCTTGGAATCATACAGTATGTAGACTTTTAGACTGGCTTCTTTCACTTAGTAATACGCATTTTAGTTTTCTCCACGTCTTTCATGGTTTAGTAGCTCATTTCTTTTTGGCACCAAATAACATTCTATTATTTGGATGTATCACAGTTTACCTATTTATCTACTGAAGGACATCTTGGTTGCTTCCAAGTTTGGCACTTATGACTAAAGATGCTGCAAATATCCTTGTGCCATTTTTGTGTGTGTGTGGACATAGGTTTTCAGCTCATTTGGGTGAAGAGCAAGGAGTGCAATTGCTGGACCATTTTCCCCTTGTGTTTTACAACCCTTTCTAATCATCCTTTCCTCTGCAGACATTCCTGATACAGCCCATCCTGCTCAGAGAAGTCTATCCTCTTGTTCTTTCATTTTCTCTTTCCTCGTCCAGGTGCCAGGGCCATCCATACTCACTGTTCACCGCTGCCCAAAGTCTCCATTAGTATCCAGTCTCCCAGAAGAGGATTCTACACCGAACACTTTCTATCCTTTACTCTCCACCCAACTCACTTTCTGTCCTGGATCCTGTTTTCTGTAGTTCCGGATCTTAGGGAACTGAGAAATAAATTCTTCCTAAGGAATTGATGGTTGGTATTGTTATTCCTACAAAATACGATGCTTACATTTCAATAGGTCAGAATTTTCAGGGCAACACTTTCAATGAGGTGGAAAGGTTGGAGTGGAGATTTGGGCCACCTGGTCTACCAGTAATGGAGATATTTTTGGGTTTGGAAGCTTTATGGACTGCTGAGAAAGCTCAGTTTGTGATTGATTGTTTCCTTTGTCTTGAGTAAGAACCACACCTGTGAATTTTCATCCTTCTGCAGCTACTAAGACTTTGTTAAGCCTCAGGAAAGCGATAAATTTACTTTACCTCAGTTACTCTTTCAGCAAAATGGGAATGGCTTTAGACTTGCTGCCTAAGAATTGTATGTAGATTGATTCTTTTATTTTCCCTTTGTTTAAGGCAACTGGAAGATGGAATGGGCTAAGTGTTCTGAATTTATTAGATTTAAAGTACAAAATATCACTGCATAATGATAGATCAGATTTTTCAAGAAATCCCTTTGGGGAAGTTAAACTCCCATTTATACAGTGAAAGTAATATTTGTCTTGCCTCTTCATGTTATTTTGTAAAATCTACCTTAAAATAACACAAATCAGCAAAGCCTTCTTCCTTAAGAAGAACTTTTTAAAGGGAGTGAAAACATAGTTGTAACATCGCTTTTTGTGTGGCATGTGAAAAGAAAATCCTGGAAACACATGTTTATTTTTTTCAGTTCCTGACCACTGTGTTTGGAAAAACTGCCAAGTGTGACTTAAAACTTGCAAATACAGTAACTTGCTTTGAAATTTGGACCCATAATGTCTTAGGCTGTTTTCTGTAGAAAAGGAATTGTTATGTTAACTTTGACTTCTTCTGATCACTTTGGCTTTCTTGAAATCAGTTGCATGCAGATTAACAGAACAGATTCCAATGAATGAATACACTAAATGTAACTGACAGTCCTTAATATACAAATACTGAACGTAGGACATTATCAATTCTCCAAAGAAGTACCCTTTATGCTTTTTTACAAGCGCTTAAGAACAGATTTTAAAAAGGACATTGAAAACTTGCCAGACCTTCTTTGTATTTTGAAAGCCCACATCAAGAAGGGGTAGTAAATAGTTGTTTGAATATAGGAAAAAGGAAGCTATTAGCATTGTTGTTTTTAAAGATAAAAAGACATCCCAAGGAAAAGCTTCATAATCTTTGAAATATGAATATGTTGTTTAATCAGTTTGAAAAAAAATGACAAGTTAAAACTTACACATCTGTATAAGTAGACAAAATAGCTCATTACTTGCTAATTAAAGAAAGGTAACTGGCTGTTTTATTGAGGGCATATTTCAAGACAACCATTTCTACTTACATCACTTGGTAAGTTGCAGGCAGAGTGAGATGGACGTTGGGTTTGAAAACAAATATAGTCTAAATTCATCTAAATATATTGTGTTTGTTTTTCAAAACACAGTAACCAATATTTAAACTTTTCTTTTACAGCTACTCATTTTAATCTCATAGAAACTGACCAGTTAAGTCTTAACATTTAATTTTTTTTTCATTTGGTTTGCAGACAAACAGCCCTGCTGCACATTTTTGACCAGCACAAAAATATAAAAATATTTGTAAAATTGTCTGTGATCCAATAATGGCACGGTATGCTGAATTTCTAAAGCCTGAGGGACTGCTGATTTGTCAGTTTTCTCTGTGTAACAAGAACAAAGTTTAAAAAATAACATTTCATATTTCCTAAAGATTTTGATATGTATTATTCAAGTTTAACAGTGGCCGATACAGCAGGTGTTATTATTCCTTTTACACAGATGAGGAAAGAAGATAGATAAATTAAGAATGGAGGTAGAGATTCATTTTCTCTCTCTCCCAGTTCCTGCTGCCTTTAATAAGCAACCAACAACCATACTCATATATCAAAACCATCACTTCTGTCCTCTCTTGGAAGAATTCAGAATGAGGAAGCTGCCCTGTTTCTTCATACTACTGGCACCTAATAGGAAGGAAGAAGGATTTATTTGTCTGATTGCCAATATGACAAGTCTGATAACCATTGGTCCACATATCTGTGGTGGGGTTAATGTTCTAAGCATTATTTCCTAGGTGCTACTGAAATTTTTAAATGTGTGTGGATCACCTAGGCATCTTATGAAAATAATGATTTCAATTCAGTAGGTCTAGTGTGGGGGTTAACTTTGCATTTCTAAGAAACTTCCAGGGGTGATGCTGCTGGTCCAAGGATCAAACTCCGAATAGTGACATCCAAAAATGTCTTGTCTCCCTTGACTAGAGCCGCCCCTGTGGATATACCGTGTTCTCACCTTTTCCTCCATGTGGGAAGGGTCTACGATTTTCCAGGTTTTCTGCCTGTCATCAGTGAGTGAATTTAATTCAGGGGTCAATTGATAGAGAAGATGTAGAGTCACCATTTTGCCTTGGATAGAAGCAGGATTCTCCATTTTTTAAATTGGTTCACAGCTGGGAGGGAAGGGGATCATGATCAGGCCAGCAGGACATTTTCCAAGAATCTGTTTTCGTGCCTTTGGGAGTTTGCATTCCAGAGAGATACAAATAGTAAACAAATAAAATGTATGATATATTGGGCTCCTGGGTGGCTCAGTTGGTTAAGCATCTGACTCTTGATTTTGGCTCAGGTCCTGATCTCACGGTTCGTGAGTTCGAGCCCCTTGTTGGGCTCTTCATTGAAAGCGCAAAGCCTGCTTGGGATTCTCTCTCCGCCCCTCCCCCACTCATGTTCTTTCTTTCTCTCTCTCTTTAAACAAACAAACAAACAAACAAACAAACAAACTTAAAAAAATATATGGTACGTCATTGGGTGGTTTCAGTTTTTTGATAGGTGGTCAGAAAAACTCTGAACAAGGGACAGCAAAAGATTAAGACGATGAGGTCAAAAGGGACTCATTTAGGGCCTGATGAATGGCAGGTGCTGAGAAATAATCTTTCCCCTTCCCTCTACACACCTGAAGGGGTGGCCTGTATTTGTCCCTTGTATTCAGGGCTGGGAAGAGTGTTTCCCTGTTGGTGGGTGCCCGTGTGTGTTGTGTCTCCTAAGTGATATTTTGGCAGGCTAGTGGCATTTGGGAAATAGTCAGCTGGGACTTTACCAGGTCCGCTGGCCTCTTCGCTCCTGTATGTCACGGGCACTTTCCATAGGAGTCTGTCACCAGTGACTGATGATTATCCTCCAAGGGAAATTCACTCTTCACTAAATAATTAAAGGGAAAAATCCAGGAAGGTTTACCATTACACAGGTTAGGAAAAAACTTCCAGTTCCTTTATTGATCTACCTCTTCTGGGCTCCTTAGACTCTCCAAGTAGACAGAATGAGTTCTAAAGATTCATGGATGAGTAATTTGATGACGTGAATAGCACAGTGCCTGGCGTGTGGAATAATTATTTTTTGAATAAATAAGAGTGGATGATTGCCTGTTAAATAGGCATTATCTATTGAGTGAGTCACGTAAGCTTCCTCTCTTATTCTGGACTAGCCTAGCTAAAGACACTGTTTTGGGAAACATGGTAGTGGTGATGGTGGGAAGTATGTTTCTAGTTTTGTTTTTTTTTTAATTTTTTTTCAACGTTTATTTTTATTTTTGGGACAGAGAGAGACAGAACATGAACGGGGGAGGGGCAGAGAGAGAGGGAGACACAGAATCGGAAACAGGCTCCAGGCTCTGAGCCATCAGCCCAGAGCCCGACGCGGGGCTCGAACTCACGGACTGCGAGATCGTGACCTGGCTGAAGTCGGACGCTTAACCAACTGCGCCACCCAGGCGCCCCAGTATGTTTCTAGTTTAAATGAGTGACATGAGGTTGTTGTTTTGATCATCACTTACCAGCTTTGGTTTATTAGTATGTATAACTTGGTCTTAAGTGAAGACTCTATTCCAGTTTTTTATAATTGCAGAGTAAATTAGACTTGCCCCACTCACATGTGAGTTTCACAGAGGTCATCAACTAGTCACCAAAGAACTTATTTGAAAACCACTGTAATAGCTATTTGTTTTAGGATTGACTCTTAGCTATTTGAATATGTCTTTCACTTTGTTTTCATTATAAATGTATTACACATATTTCTAGGTCAACATTAAAATAATCTACAACTAACTGAGCTAATTGGGCACTCTGACATACAATGTCCTAAAATGGACGTGCTCTGAATTTGTTGTTCCAACTGAAATTCTGTTGACTCCCTCTTTGGTTTCTTCATCTGTAAACTGGGCACTGTGTTTTATTCCTACAGAGGAGGCTGTGACCATCAATTAGGTATTTGTTGTAAAGAGCTTTGATAGCTTGCAAGAATGACCTTTTATAAAAACAGGATACATTGTATTTTTCCTTACAGTATTTTCTTGATTTTAATTATAACTCATCTTTTTCCCAACCATAGAAAAAGAACGGAAAAGGGAAAATGTGAGTACAGAAAGTGGCACTGATTTCCATCACATAAAGAGATTCTACAAAGCTCTTGAGGCAAGTCCACACCACAGCATAGGCTGATCCTGGGTGGGTCTGGTGTTAAATTTAAATGCTGCCTTGAAGTCAGATAGCAGGGACTCCTTTAGAGTACTGACTTAGGGCTGAAAAACAAAATCCACAGTTGGTGTGTATTATTATGCATTTGTAAACTTAAGAATTCATAGTTTGTCATGATTAGAAGAGCCTTTTTAGATCTTCTACTTTAATTTCATCCTTTTACAGGTGAGGGAATGGAGATTCAAAAAGTTTTTATAACTTGCCCCAAACTATAGAGAGAGAATTGGTCTCCTGATCTCAGATCTATGGGCTTCCATTTGCATATGACCAAGTCTTAGGATACTATATGCATCATTTTCAAAAGATGTAAAAATATTGTGATGAATCCTAGTACACCGAACTGAGACTTAGGGATCTATTTCACTGGGGCATGTAACCATGACTTGTTTGATCTAAGCTTCTTTAAGTTAATTTCTGTCTATGTTATCAGTGGTTAGGGCACATATCTCCCTTGGTGTTCTTGGGTTTCAGAAGTGGACTCTGATTACCTTAAATGGAAATAAAGAAAAATAAATACATACATCAATAAAGTAAGGATGTTATTAGAAAGACATGATATAGCCTACAGAAGAAGTAATCAGGGCTCAGAATGCCCTAGACCAGCATAGCTACAGAAATTCAAGAAAGAGAACCTAATGGAGAGTCTGCTCCTAGCCCCGTGGTAGACAATGCAGCTCCAAGCTTTGCTCGTACATCTTACCATCCCAGGAAACCTACATGTTTCAGGGTCAGAGGATCTGATTTATCTATCTTGGATAACATGCCCACACGTTGGCTGGGCATGTGGTGGGTGGGTTGGGAGTACATAGAACATTTTGATAAATAGATTGCTAAGCCTAGATGTATAAGGAAGGAGTAGTTCCCAAAGGAGGAAAAATTGAGCAGCTGTTACCAAAAAGGGAGGCATAGGTTCAGGGCAACAGAAACATATATATGTCCTGGAATCCATTTCATACCTTAGATAGGAAAGAATGCCACGTGTACACATTCTTACTTTATAAAATAATTTTTTTATATTTATTTATTTAAACTTTATTTTGAGAGAGAGTGAGGGAGTGAGAGAGTGAGGGAGTGTGCAAGTGAGGGAGGAGCAGAGAAGGAGAGACAGAATCCTAAGCAGGCTCCATGTTGATAGTGTGGACAAGCTTCCCCTGATGTGGGATTCAAACTTATTGTGGTGAGATCATGACCTGAGCTGAAATCCAGGGTCAGAAGCTTAACCGACTGAGCCACCGAGGTGCCCCTGTAAAATAAATTGGAAAAAAAAAAGTCAGATGCTGACATTCAGTCTTAGTTGATACTTGTCACTTTATTCATTTATCTAATTCTGATTACATGTAGATTTTCATATTCCATTCAAACCAACTACAGCAAATATCATAACAATTACAAGGATTTTGTTCAGCTTGGTTATAAACATTCATTCACTTGGTCACTTCATTATTCAACACAGATTTATAATAGAATTTGAAAATACAGGATTCAATTTCTGACACTAAGTTGGCAGGAGGGAGAAGCAGAGTTTTTTTTTTTTTTTATTAAAATATTTTACACAACAGACTAAACTAGTGGCTTTTAAAGCAGCAACTTAAAGGTGCCTAGAAATTCCCAGTGGTCTTTGTAGACAGTGGGTAGATAGCCAACTGGTTGGGGTCCAATTCCTCTCTTCCTCTACCTCTCCTTACCTGCTATTGTCTTTTTTTCACCCAGTCCTCTCCATTTACTTCAACTGGAAGAGTTTCAATCTTGTTTGTTTGGTATCTGAGAAAGATTTCCTTTTATGAAAAAAGAGAAAGTTTTAAACTTAGTAAACAACATGTTACTGTGTTACCATGTTAACTGTTGGTATACTTATTAGATTTATTAAATAAGTATCTTTCTAGTCCTAACCCCAGATAGTAGGGAATATGTCTCTGTATGCATGGGAAGCTCATCTTCTTAATTAAAAAAAAAACACATTTTGAACCTATCTGCAATTAAATAAATAGAGAATGTTCACTGTAGATGAGGCTAGAGATTATTCCCTCTGAGGGAATATTAAGACAGATAAAAGACAGCTCTTTAGCTTAACTTAGTTGGAAAGACAGACCAAACCTATAAAATAATAAAAACTCAACAGAATAACTGGTTTTAGCAGCCAGCACCAAATAATCATACACTGGATCACCTCGTCTCCATCTGGAGGGAGTTATAGGAGAGTTCCTGTATCACCAGCCCAGGCAGAAGGGGCCTTTTGATGATGGAATGTTCTGTTTGGGTTTAAAGTTCTATGAGTCTAGGGGCACCTGGGTGGCTCAGTTGGTTAAACGTCCAACTCTTGATTTCAGCTCAGGTCATGATTTCATGGTTTGGGAGATTGAGCCCCAAAGCCAGCCTTCAGTCAGTCTCTGCTCTGGGTATGGAGCCCGCTTAAAGATTCTCTCTCTATCCCCCTCTGCCCTTCTGCACTTGCTCTCTCTCTCTCTCTCAAAAAAAAGTTCATGAGTCTCAAAATGTTTAAAAGTATATCAGAAAGTCCTTTTCTGTTATAGATTATTCCTGCATCTCCAAATTGTCCAAGTTCTTAAGTGGCTTTTGGATTTGTGGGTAAATACAAAAACAATATTTAAAATAATCTCATATTCCCTCTCTGCCTTTAATCTGACATTTCCAGGTCTGAAATGAAAGGCAAAGTTACATAATTGTATTCCTGTATATGGAGGGTGAAATGTTTTTATTTGGGCTGTCAAGAGGAAACAATGTTAAATTGTTAAAATAGAAATCAAAACTGCACAGAGAATTGGAGATTTTGTAGCTACAGATATTGCTTTGAGTTTGATCGCTGTCGTCTGCTGGGTGAAGTCTGACTTTATGGTTGTCCGTTATGTGTGCGTTTGAAAGCTTGGTTCTGTCCTCCCTTCATTTGAAACATTCCTAAAGGCATTTTCCAGTGAAATCCCACCCAGTGAATTGACTCACATCAGAAGAATTCCAGAAACAAGAACAATTGTGCCCTTTCTGTCATTGATGTAATGGTGTTTTTCAGCATACTTTACTAGTCATGAGCGATATTTTGGCAGGCAGCTGAAATAACCCTAGATATCTAATTGCATTACTGACTTCCACCTTCCAAAGGGTACCTCAGGGGAAGAGACATTATTTTAGGAACATTCTTTATTTTTTAACTGGAGGATATTATCTGTTAACAAAATGGCAGATTAAAAAACAGACTTTTTAGGTTTTTTGCTTTGTTTTGTTTTTGATCCTGTTTTTGAGTTTTTTAATGTTTAGTTACTTTTGAGGGGGGTGAAAGGGGTAGAGACACAGAATCTGAAGCAGGCGCCAGGCTCTAAGTTGTCAGCACAGAGCCCGATGTGAGGCTTGAACTCACGGAGTGCAAGATCATGACCGAGCCAAAGTGGATGCTTAACTGACTGAGCTACCCAGGCGCCCCTGTTTTTTGTTTTTTATTTGTTTATTTTTTTTTAGTGTGTCTGAGGAATACAATATATGTTCAAAACACCCAAGTTCCTTAAAATAGATTGGCATAGAGCATTTTGAGAATTCCTGGGCTTATCCTTTTATGACAGTTTAAAATTGTGGGAGTATTGAAATGTTTATCAACTAAAGTGGCAGCATTGTCTTAAAGATACAAGTTTACAATTCTACACCTTACTTTTATGTGAAAATTTTTCTAGAAATTATGCCTTCCTAAAAATTGAAAGAAACTCTTAATTTTGCTTAGTTTTGTTTCATTCCATATTAAATACACTTTGTAAAAGTTTCTTCAACGTTTGTTTATTTATTTATTTATTTATTTATTTATTTATTTATTTATTTTGGGACAGAGAGAGACAGAGCATGAACGGGGGAGGGGCAGAGAGAGAGGGAGACACAGAATCGGAAACAGGCTCCAGGCTCTGAGCCATCAGCCCAGAGCCCGACGCGGGGCTCGAACTCACGGACCGCGAGATCGTGACCTGGCTGAAGTCGGACGCTTAACCGACTGCGCCACCCAGGCGCCCCACTTTGTAAAAGTTTCTATTTTGCATATTTTGTAGATCTCTTGAGGAACATTAAAAAGTTTTTTTTTTTAATGTTTATCTTTTGAGAGAGAGAGAGAGAGCACAAGTGAGGAAGGGTCAGAGAGAGGGGGAGATACAGAATCTGAAACCGGCTCCAGGCTCTGAACTGTCAGCACAGAGCCTGATGTGGGGCTCGAATTCACAAACGGCGAGATCATGACCTGAGCCAAAAGTCTGACACTCAACCCACTGAGCCACCCAGTTGCCCCTTGAGGAACATTTTTTGATCTAGGATTTTCTTTTAGACCAGATAATTTGAAACTGAATGTCTTATGTTATAAAGACTCTGTATGTTCTGTATAGTTTGCTTAGTTTCACTTCTCAGGTAAAAATGGTCTTTCTTTTGATTTGGCAATTTGATAAGCTTCATACTTGTTTGAAACTGAGGTGGGTTTGTAAAGCAGATTGTTTTACTTAAAGTAACCTGTGTACCCTCTTGTACCTGGTATCTGGAAGAATTGCCAAGAGAGTCCCCAACATTTCATTCAGGGGAAGAGTGTATCAAACTGTTAGTTTTATTTTTTAATTTATTTTTTAATTTATTTTTTAGGGAGAGAGAGTGTGAGCCAGGGAGAGGGGCACAGGGAGAAAAAGGGAGAAAGAGAGAGAGAGAGAGAGGGAGAGAGAGAGAGAATCCCAAGTAGACTCTACACTCAGCGTGGAGCCTGACACGAGGCTTACTCTCACAACTCTGGGCTCATGACCTGAGCCAAAATCAAGAGTCCGATGCTTAAAATCAAGAGTTCGATGCTTAAAATCAAGAGTTCGATGCTTAACCGACTGAGCTACTGAGGTGCCCTAAACTGTTAGTGGTTTGTTTTTTGTTTTCTTTTTTTTTTTTTTTGAAGTCAAATTTAGTTTTTTCATAGTTCTAATGTTTTCTTCATTTATCAAGAAATCAACTCTAGTGGTGCCTGGCTGGCTCAGTCATAAGACATGTGACTCTTGATCTCGAGGTTGTGAGTTCAAGCCCCATGTTGGTGTAGAGGTTACTTAAAAAAGAAAAGAAAGAAAGAAATCAATTCTAGTCTCCCGGCCTCATGTTTTGTGCTAGTTTTAGGTTACGATTTAGTTTAAATTTTAGTTTAAAATTCTTTTCTGAAAGAATTTTTTCTTTTCTTATAATTATGGTGTAATTACAATTGATTAAAAATAGTAAAGATCACTATTTTTTTTTTTTTGGTCAGTGTTTAAGACAAAGTATTTTACGTATTTTCTCAACAATAAGAAACTGAAATATTTACCCTAGAGAGAGGCAGTGAAGATCTGAACAAGAGTTAAAAGATAATAATCATCTGAATGGTAATTACCATCAGGAATGCTAAACTACCTGAAAATAATCTTTGGCTTCCACCAAAAGTAAAGTGACCCACAAGCTCACCCACGGTGGGTCATTATCAACTGTTTTTAATGGAGCACAGTGCTTAAAAGCAGATGCTATGGAGGTAGAAAATTCTGGATCAAATTTCACACTGCCCAGACTGATCATTTGATACTGAAATAGCTATTCATCTCTTAAAAACCTCAGTTTCCTCATCTGTGACATATTACAATGATACTTACAGTACGGCAGATCAAAATGGTACGCGTAGCACCTAATTCAAATCAGAGCTTGTGAAGACTGTATGTATGCTACTTTCACAGTCAGAAGTTGCTATAGTCTGGATGTTTGTGCCCTCCACAATTTATATACTGAAATCCTAACTCCCAGTGTGAGGGTATTAGGAGGTAGGATTTGGGGAGGTCATTACGTCATGAGAGCAGAGCCCTCAGAGATGGGATTAGTGCCCTCATAAAAGAGACCCCGCAGAGCTCCCTCACCCCTTGTACCCTGTGAGGAAGTCTACAACCTAGAGGTGGTCCCTCACCTGAACTTCTCCAGAACTGGGACAAATGTCTACTATTTATATGCCACCCAGTCTGTGGCATTTTGTTACAGCAGCCCAAATGGATGAAGACCGAAATAATCACCATTACCATATTGGCAAATTTCATTCTATTTTTTTCTATGGATACGTTTTTTATCATTGGAAAAGTAGTCCTTATAATGCGTATCTAGCTTTTAGATTTCAGTGTTCTCTTGTGAGAAATTTTGTTAGATGAGCTTTAAAAATCACAATTTAAGAGACTAATATTCTATTATACAGAATAAGAATGTGACTTATTTAAATATTCCCCTATTATCAAATATTTAGGTTGTTTGCACTTTTTATTCATTATAAATAACATTTCCAAGAATATCCTTCTACCTGTATATTTAAAAGTGTAATGAGTACACTAAAATATATAAATATTTTAAAAGAATTTGAGGTATTCTAAATGCTTTTCTGAAAACTTGTAGCAATTTACTGGCCCATCAGTATTGCCTTATAGATTTGTGAAGCCCAAATCAAGACTTTCTTTTTCATTTTGATCTATAATAAATGGGCAAATTCTCACTAATTTCCCCCATGGTTAACACACAGACAAAAATCTGTCCTAGCTCATTATGACGTTTGGCTGCATATCTTGAATTACATTAAAGTTTCAATAGTTATAATTCATTTCTGAAGGAATTTTAAGTGGCAACAGAAAAAGAAAGGGATTAAGAGAGTTGTGTTATTGGCTATAAGAACTATATGGACTTAACTAACAATGGCTAATCATTACAAGGAACACAAGAGGCAGGCAAAAAGTTCTTGTGTCTTCTGCCCTCATTTCAAAGGGGAAAGATAATGAGGAGAAGAGACTGGAGCATAATTTGCCCAACTGCTTGGTCCTTCATGTGGGGCATGTCTCCTTTGCATCATTATCCAAAACTAGCTTTTCAGCCAAAATATGTTTACTGGATGTCAGGTTTAGTGGAAATGTGGCCAGTGGAATTTATGTGAGAGGAGAACATCACACATGTGGCCCGGGTCTAGGATTCAGTCATTCATTCTTTAAATATTTATTGAGGACCAACTGGGTGCTGGGCCCCATTCTAAGCATATCAGTGAGCTAAAGAGATAAAAACTCTTGCCCTTTTGGAACTTGTCCTTCTGTAGGAGAAGACAATAATAACATAAGAAATCCATTTTATAGTACATTTGGAAGTAATCAGTGCAACGGAGTGAAATAAGGCAGAGAATGGGAGAGCTTGGGTGGGAGTGGATGTTAACATTTTTAAATGGGTAGTTAGGAAAGGTTTCCCTGATCAGATGACTCTTGAGCCAAACTTGAAGGAGGTGAAGAAATGAGCCATGCAGATGCCTGGGGCAAGCACCAATAGGGGTCTAGGCATGTCTGGTCCATTGGAAAATTGGCTCTATGAAAGTATTTGTGAAGAGGGTCCAAGATATGTGAGACAGAACAGATCCTGACAGAGAACAGAAAGCTGTATGCATGAGAAGCTTGACCCAAGAACCACTGAAGATGAGAAGAAGAAAGATCCTACATGGCAGTTCATGCTTAAACTTGGTTCTGAATATGTCTAGAAAGAATTTTGCTGCCCAAGTACCACTGAGTTAACACGGAGTGTATCACAATAGGGGACGACCCATTTCCCTTCCCCCACAGACCTCGCAGCAGAAAGGACTATGCCCCTTAGGGTGCAGGGTGAGAAGCAGCAGTCACCACTATGGTATGATATCCCCCTCAGGGAACTTGGCCCCTAGCAGTGGGCTCTTGAATTGCGGATGCTGGTGGGGCTTGTTCTATCTTGTGGGATAAAGAACAACACCAGTGAAAGGTACTTTCTGCATCAAGAAAGCTAGAGGAGCTAAATGGTCAGGATGGCAAGAATTGTAAGTTAGAGACAGAATATGGCAAAGTGTGGTAGGCATACAAGTAATGGAGTACAAAAGAAAGAGATCCCTTGGGAACTTCTAGGTGTGTGTGTGTGTGTGTGTGTGTGTGTGTGTGTTTGTGCACGCGCGCGCCCGTGCATGTGCATGTGCGTGTGTGTGTGTACGTGCACACAACACTTTATAGGAGATCTAGGTCTGTGAGAGTAACTTATGTATGAAATTTATTTTTTCCAAGTTTTTATTTAAATTCTAACTAGTTAACATACAGTGTAATATTAGTTTCAGGTGTAGAATTCAGTGATTCATCATTTACACACAACACCCAGTGCTCATCACAAAAAGTGCCCTCCTTAATGCCCATCATCTATTTAGCCCATCCCCCCACCCACCTCCCTTCCGGCAACTATCAGCTTATTCTCTATAATTAAGAGTCTGTTTATTGATTTGCTTCTCCTTTTTTCCCCTATATTCATTTGTTCTGTTTCTTAAATTCCACATAGTAGTGAAATCATATGGTATTTGTCTTTCTCAGACTGACTTCATTTAGCATAATACTCTCTAGCTCCAACCACGTTGCAAATGGCAAGATTTTATTCATTTTGCTGGCTGAGTAATATTCCATTACCATATATTCCATATCTATCTCACATCGTCTTTATCCATTCATCAGTTCATGGACATTTGGGCTCTTTCCATAATTTAGCTATTGTTGACTGAAATTTATTTTAACATAACTTGTCCACACAGGCAAACCTATAAATTACTGAATATTAGTATTGAACCAAAGTTTTGCCATAAATAGTTTCTCATTAATTTTTTTTCCTTCTTTAGGTCAATTATACCAAAGATCAACAGTCAAAGCCAGTACTAATCTCTAGCAAGGAAGTGTGACTAGCACCACAAATCTGTAATTTAGCAAACTCACCTAGAAAAAACTGAATGTAAATGACCACAACTCTTCTGTTATTTTTACCTGGTCATTTCAAGGCCAAACCAGCAAGAGAGATTTAGATAAGATACAAAGGATTTTATTATTCACACCTTAGGGAGCAGTATAAACATCAGCGTATTTGGTGCCCTAAACCCTCCATTCTTACTGTGCGACCCTAAGGGATCCAGGTGATGCCCGCATGTATAGCTAAGTTGTATTATAGGATAGAAATACCGCACTTAGAAAATCTGAAAGTTGTATACTGAGAAACCAACTTGCTGGCCCATTACTTGGGACGAGGATATCGTCTCTATCTTCCATGAGTGTTCACTACACAAATATCCTGGTGCAGATAATCAGGAACAAAAGAAGTCAGTGCTTCTGCTTGCAAGATAGGCAGAAAATGAGAGACCCACAGAGAATTGTTGCCCAACAACATTAGCACCGGTTTCATGGAAATAAGCCAAAAACTGGAAAACAAACCTAACACCTTCTCTTTTTTGAGTCTACATCATTCCTGAAAGAAACCCTGTCACTACTAATACATTCTCAAATTGCCATGACCTTCAGATTGCTAGCCATATCTTCTGGGGCAGTGTGGCCTTCTCTTTTGTGCTATTGAGGGACAGCCCCTGTGGGCATGTAACCAGTGCTCTTCAGGCATGTTAGGTGAGTATCTTGTAGATACTGGTCTCTCTCTCATTATTTCCTTGATACACGCTGTTTCATGTTCTGCAGAACCTATGGCATTTGGTCCTCAATAGGCAGATCTAGCTATCTGGTTACCTAGCGTCGTGGGATGGAGTCTGAGATGGAGAAGAGATTGTTGGAAGGGAAGCATGACACAATGGCCAAATCATAAACCATAACTCCATTAAGTCCTATTTTCGTATTGAATAGGCAATGAAATTGTATTACCTGTCTCTTACAGTGGGAAGAAAAATCAATATGGGCTGTTTCTTCATGTGATGAATGTTCTTCTCCATCGTCCCTGCTGTCGCCCCCCGCAACATTTAACATTAGCATGATAAGAAACATTGCAAAGTGTGGGATGGGCCTGTGTCTTCAGAAGGTGATTTCTCATATCAGTCAGTGAGTATAGTTTTTAAAACAGCATTTGTCATTATGGCTAAAAATGTCTGTAATCAGGAGGGAGTAAAGCAACATTAAATTATTGAACAAAGATTTCTTCTACCTCCCTGTAGGATATCTAGAAATAGCAGTCAAGTGTGTATAATATAATAGAAAAAGTGCTAGAACTGGAATTCACTTCAGCTCCGCATGGATTAGTTATGCGGTCTTGATGAAATTTAACATCTCTGACTTTCAGATGTTGATATTTTGAATGGGGAGGATAATCTTTATTCCGTTCTCCTCATAGGTTCATAATAATTATTAAAATTAACAATGTACTATAAGCATATGAAGATGCTTCAGTAATCAAGTCTGATGTAATTGTGAAATGGTATTCCAATTATGGCAATATTTAAAGCAAAGTAGAATCTGTTCATAATATAGACATTGAAGAATGAGATCCGTATTCCTGCGAGTTTCATTTTTTTGCAACATAGGGAAAATAGTATGATAGATAACAAGACCAAATCCATGTAAGAATGAATGACATTCTAGAATATGTTAGGGTAATCTAAGTAACACCTTTCCAACATTGTTCTCATTTTTCACTATCATTTTTCTTAGTTGTTCAATCGCCATATATAACCAAGTGGTGACCAAACTGCTTATTCAAATTTCCTGGAGTCCTCTACCTTCTTCATCTCAAACTTCTGTGATAACATCACCCTTAATTTATGATTCTAGTCATAATGCTGGTGTCTTCTCTTTTTGACAACTGAGAAATTTAATAGGAATCAACAAATAAACTGTGGGTGGGTAGTAGAGAAAAGGGCTTTGTCTCTACATGTGACTAGAGCAATTCAAGCAAATCATGACCTACAAAGCAACCTACAATATCTGCTTTTGTTTTAATAAAACATGGATCCACAGTGATTCCATGGAAATAAGCCACCAACAGTGGGAATCAATGCGCACAAGTACTAGCTTTTTTTTTTTTTAAACTAATTCACTCACCACTAACTTATGTAAGTTCTCATCTTGAAACTGATGATGGCTGACACAGAATTATTTCTAGGATCAAAACTGAAAGCAGGTAGATGCTGTGGTTGTGATACTAAGAATATCAAGTCTGCCTGAACTGAATACATGTTGAGGTTGCTGAGATTTGGTTCATTGAACAACTGGGTGACAGACATATAGTTCAGATATGACTGCGCACTTGGAATTTCTTTCAGCAACTTAATAGATGCTGTGTGTGTGTGCGTGTGTGCGTGTGTGCGTGTGTGTGTTTGCAGGACTACTACCCAGCAGTTTAAAACCCAGTTAGTTTAAGAGTCAGGTGTTAGTTCTTTTCTTGGATATTGGGAACCAGCGGTCTCGCTGGAGTGGTATCAGCTGCATTGGAGGGAAAAACAGAGTGACAAGAAAGGTAAAAGGAAGCTGAGTGAAGAAGCTTGGTTGAGTCCCATTTCTTGGATAAACTTAGGTCAGTCAAGACCTAAACTCATTCCAGAGTATCTGCTTGCTAATACTCAACTTGGGCAGGTCTGAGTCACCCTTTTGGATATTATATAATGCCTAGACTAAGTATTCTTTTTTTTAAATAGATTTTTAAAGTTTTAATACAGTGAAATCAGTGCCAGGGTCATTTTAGCTCCTTTATTGCCAACCTGGGGGGCAGAGGCTGCTTCAGTTTCACTGCCCTTTCTTTGGCTGTGATGACCAAGATATCAAAGTATCTGTTGCATCGAACTTTAGACTTCACATTATCCTTATTTTTCTTGACCTTGACAGTGTTGGCACCGCTTCTTCTGGCTTTGAGCAGAAGGTCCTTGATTTCGTCAGTTTTGTGAGGCATGGCTATGGGGAGCACAGGAGAGCATGTGCCTGGCGCAGCGAGCTGCAAGGCTGGGGTAGACAAAGTATTCTTGAGATCACCAACTTTCCTGAGCAATGGAAGATCATGGTGGAATATGTGAATGGTTTAAGTTGGTAGCTCTCAAATTTTAGCATGTGACAGAATCATCTAGTGAACCTTTAAAACAGATTGCTTGGCCCTATTCCCAGAGTTTCTGTTCAGCAGGTCAGGGGCGGAGCCTGAGAATTTACATTTTTAACAGGTTCCCAGGTAATATAGATACCACCGGCTAGAGGACCACACTTTGTGAACCATCAGAATGGCCCTGTTTCCATGCATGTATGTTATAATAATCCTATCAAACTACGTATTCAAATCACTATGAGTAAGCTCCATTCCAACCTCCAACCCCTGCCACCCTCAAATAATAAATGGGTGTGGAGTTAAGTATAGCTTTTGAAAGTGACCAGTGGAGAGTCATGGAAATGAAGTCCATGCTCAGAGGGAATGCTGTTTTTAGTTGAGAACCTAGCTGGCTTATTTTGGAATGAGCTGAATTCTAGTGTTCGTGGTAGAGACTATGAAAACCAAGGTCCTTTGATGACAAAAATGATGACAGCCTAACCCCCCACCCAGATGATTATCTTCACTTTTAAGTATACCATGTGGAATTGAGTGGACTCAGAGAAGAAATTAAGAAGGATCCTGCAGGACAAAGTGGAAAGCCCAGACACCAGGCAGGCACGTATCCCCTCTCACTCTGCAATAGACTCCAGAACTTTTCATTCAATCATTTATTTACTCATGCAATCATACATCAAGTGGTGGTTGAGTGCCTACTACATTCCAGGAATGGATCTAGATGCAGGGATCACAACTGGTAACAAGGTAGACATAGTTTCTGCTTTTGTGGGGCTTACCTCTTAGTGTGGGTGGGGAGGAGATGGAGAGAGGAAGAGAGAGCGAGAGAATGAGCATGGATTGAGATTGAGGGAGGGAAGAGGGGACAGAGACAGAACATGAGCAAATAAATAATCCAGAAAAATATCACATAGCATAAATAAAGTACAGAGAAATAAAACAGTGATTTGATATCAAGAGACAGGTTACAGAGTGGCTATTTTGGATTGGATGTTTGGGTAGGTCACTCTGGATGACATTTAAGCTGTGATCTGAATGACAAGAAGGAGCCAACCCTGTGAAAGGTCAAGGGCAAAGAGTCTTTCAAGCAGTGCAGTGCTAGTGCAGTTAGTGTAAAGGTGGGAGTGAGCTTGGTAAATTTAAGGAGTGAAAGATCACTGCGGCTGGATCTTCCTGGGACATAGCGTGAGTGATGCCAAATGAAAGTGAAGGACAGGGAGGGGCTACTCTAAAGTCATTGATGGGATTTGATTATAGGTGTGATAGAAAAAAAAAACTTTGGCTAGTTGTGATCTGATGTGATTGGTATTTTAAGGCTGCAGTGGACACAACATCCTACAGAGCAGGGGACCAAGTGGAAACAGGGGAATGGTTGGGAATCTATGTCCATAGTCCAGGAGACAGATGATGGTGGTACTGACTAGGTGCTGTGAGTTGGAAAATAATCAGATTCTGAAGAAATTTGGTTGATGAAGCATTACTGATAGAACATGTGTGGGGAATGTTCACTAGGGAAACAGAGGCACTAAGAGTTACCTCAAAGGTCCTTGCTATTCAATAATGTGATTTGAAGACCAGCGGCATCACATCATTTGTAACTTATTATAAATGCAGAATCATATGTTATAACAGAGACCTACAGAATTAGAAGACCTCCAGGTGATTCATATACATATTAAAGTTTGAGAATTGTTTCAATGTCCAGGGAGGATAGTGCTACTTACCAAGATGGATGTTTCTAAGGCAGGAGTCAATTGGAAAGGGGAAGAAGGAACCACACTTTCTCTTTTATGTGTGTGAGTTTTGAAAGATTTATTTGGCATATAAGTGAAGACCTCAAGAAACAGTTGATTATATAAGCTTGGATTTCTGGGAAATGATCAGGGCTAGAAATAAAGATGTGGGATTTGTTAGCATTTGGGTGGTGCTCACTATCCAATAAGCGAATGGGTGAGCTCACCGATGAGAGCGTGTAGATGGAGAAGAGGGCCAGGAAGGAGCTGACCACTACAAAGTTTAGAACCCTACATTTTTTTTTTTAAGAGGAAGAGACAGAAAAGGAGACTGAACAGAGTAAAGCCATGAGAGTATGGTGTCATGGAAGCCAAGAGAAAAAAGCGTTTCAAGGAAAGGCAGTCAACTGTGCCAAATAATGCTGAGAGGTTGAGGGAGAGAACACAGAGAACATGGAGGTCAGTGGGGACTTTGGCCAAAGCAGGATCAGCATGGTAGGAATGGATGCCTTTGGGATACACAGAGGAGAGAAGTTGAGGTAGGTGAGTAGAGACAGTGCTTATGAATGGTGTTTTCAAGCTTCTGGGAGATAATACAGTTGTGTTTATTTCACTTGTGCTCAGAAACCAATAATCACTCTTTGTTTCTCTTTCTACCATAACGGAACTCCTAACTCTGTCCTTCTAGATGTGTGGAGTACAAGTACACAACATCTTAGCTACCGCCTTCAGGAAACTCCTGATCTAGTGAGAGAGATGCACACGAATAGTACAACGCTCTGAGAACTCTGTATTAGAATTGCTGGGATTTATGGGGCTGGGAAGAGAGTTCATATTTTTGCTTGTATCATGCTAGACACATTGCATGTGTTATTTGATTTAATCCTCACTACATTCCTTTGAGGTTTTCCCACTTTTATCCATGGGGAAGTGGGAGCTTGAAGAGGTTCAAGACTTGGCTTTTGTGTCAGAACTAGTTAATGGCGAAGCTAAAATTTGAATGGTGATCAAATTTGAAAATTTGGTCAGTTCTGCTGATCCCAGTGTTATATTCTTTGCAACATCATGTTGTTTTGCATGGTGGGGGAGGGAACAAATAAAAATTATGCTTAGCGAACTGTGAGTCATCCTTCACACATTGCAGTACAAGGACTCCTTACTACAGCAGAGTTGCACGTTGTACAGTGTTTAGGGATAAATTTTCAAATGGTGAAAATTTCCCCCAAATCCCATTATATCACTCACATGTCCCTGGGGAATGTTCACACTATGAGAGCCACTTGGGTATTGAGATCAGAGGAAGACATGTCAGAATTGTGTCTCCCTTTTCACTCAGAGAAACACAATTATTGAAGGAACTCATCTATAATACTATTATTATTGGCTATGTACCTATGGTTTTATTACTGTAAGTTAAATATATATATGTCAGTTATACCTCAATAAAAAAAAAATTGAAAATACATGGGGCACCTGGGTGGCTCAGTTGGTTAAGTGTCTAACTCTCGGTTTTGGCTCAGGTCACAATCTCACGGTCCTGAAATGGAGTACCTCGTTGGGCTACACTCGGGGGTGGAGCCTGCTTGAGATTCTCTGTTTCTCTCTCTCTGCCCCTCCCCACTTCATAAAAAGTTTTTTAAAAAATAAAAAAAATTAGATAACATGCAATCTAATAAGAGTTCATTAACATTAACTGAAAACTCACTATATATAGTCAGTGTACTAGGAATATTACATGCACAGTCTTTTTTAAAAAATGTTTACTTATTTATTTTGAGGGAGGGGAGGGCAAAGAGAGAGGGGGAGAGAGAATCCGAAGCAGGCTCTGTACTGTCAGAGCAGAGTCCCACGTAGGGCTTGAACTCATGAACCATGAGATCATGACCTGAGTCAAAATCAAGAGTCGGATGCTTAACTAAGTGAGCCACTCAGGCACTCTTATGTGCACAATCTCATTCAAATTTTAATTGACATACTAACCTGTGAGGTAGGTATTTTTATTCTACCTGAAGGAAAGACTAACTTTCCTAAGGCCATAGAGCTAGTTGCTTTCCCAGCCCCAAAGAACTCCTATGTAAGTATGCCTTCCACTTTGCACACGGTCTTCCTGGCTGGCCATCTTCTGTGGGGGCCAAGCAGATCCTCACTGTTATTTAACTCACAGGTTAGGGCTTCCTAACCATGCGGCTTGCCCAGTTCTTGCTAGCAGTAGATTTTCCCTTTATCTGCATCTCGAACATTCACCCCTTCCTTTACTAAGGCTAAGACTCGCTTTGCTTCTTCAGTCCCCACTGGAGCTTATTACTATCCATGGATCAGTTAGGGAGTTTGCATGACTGAGTCTGTGAGTAGGAAACAAACTTCTTCTGACGTCAGAAAGTATTAAAGACCGCATGATCTGATTTAACATAAATATAACAAACACATTCCTGCCTAAATAAAAATTAGTTATTTGCCTTCAAAGTTTTCAGAGCAATAGTTTTATAAGTTTAATTTTTTTAATGTTTATTTATTTTAGAGAGAGAGAGAGCAAGTGCAAATGGGGGAGGGCCAGAGAGAGAGGGAGACATAGAATCTGAGGCAGGCTCCAGGCTCTGAGCTGTCACTACAGAGCCTGACATGGGAGTCAAACATATGAACCGTAAGATCATGACCTGAACTGAAGTTGGACACTTAACCGACTGAGCCACCCAGGCATCCCAATTGTTTTAAATATTTAGTTGTTTGCAAGTACCCTCTGAAAGGCTCAATCAAAATACTGCTTAGCTCAATTCAGATATAATTTGATATTTGTATTAACATAAGCCCCAAGATTCTGTATAACTTCTGTTTTTCCAATCCTCTCTAGTGGCTCTCTTTGGACAGTGCCTTATTTCTGCAGCTAGCTAGTGGGCATTTATACTGGTGCTTACTTGGATAATGCAAACCTGAATTTCAGGGTTTTACCTAAGGTTTTTTTCCCCAACCCTCTTTGACTCTAGCTTTGGTTTTGAATGCCAATGTTCTGTTTTTGGAAATGCCCTGGGCATTGTGAGGGACCATTGTCTCCCAAGTTTCTTTCTTGGTGGAAAAGAGTATATGATGTGATTTAATTCACTTATTTCAAGATCAAAGTATAAAACAAAAGGGAATCAACAACGAGGAGAGGAGGGAAGTTGGAGATCAGTGGACTGGAGTGACTTCTGAAACTTCATTTGTTCACTCTCTTGTATTTGGAGCTAGAAAAAGGTAGCGATGACAGTTATGTATGGGAGTGCATCTAGTGAGATTTGGCTTGGAAATTAATTCTGACAAATTGTTTTGGACCAGATAGGCTAAGTAATATTGTAGCAACAAACAACACTAAAATCCCAACGGTGGTTAACCAAAATAGTATTATTTTCAGTCATGCAAACCTTCTGCTGCCCCCGGGCATCTCTCCGGGGGGTCCTCTGTGTGGAAACCAAGCATTCTGGGCTGTTTCTATCCCATGACACTTTTCTCTCAACGTGGGGCTTTAGGGTTTGTCTAAGCAGGGAAAGAGAACATTAGGGATTATGCATTGGCTCTTAAGTGTTTCCTCCTCAGAGTGACCTCCGCATCCCAATCCACTGTTCAGAATTAGTCACAGCCCTGCTCAACTGCAAAAGGGGCTAAGAAACATACTTTTCTATAGGTCTAGGAGTGGTTGGGAAACGAAGGTGGACACTAGAAACGTCTATTACGGACATCTGAGGGAAATATTCCTCCAAGCCTCATATTCTTTGACCTTCAGATGCTTAAGGTACATGACGTATGGCTTTAGGTGGGAGAGTGTGTGGGCAGAGTGATGAGAAATTTGTCCTATTTTGAAGATACCCACCGATGTCTTTATCCCTAAGCCTGGATGATGAACTTGCAAAAATTTTCTTGTATGCCATCTTGGCACAGAGACCATCAAAGAAAAACAGACTAATCTCCTTATAGCCGTGAGTAAATAAATACACTTTTACGAGATATTTTATAAGGTAGTCAAGGACTTTGAATTGAGAGCCTAGATCAAGAGCGTCCTAGGTACAGAACAGGCAAGTGTGGATTTAAGTATGTATTTTCAATTCTCTTTCTGTTTCTTCCAAGGTTTGTTATAGGAGTTACACATTAAAATAGAGTCTACGCAGCAATGATGAATCAGAGAGGGAATGTAGAAAGCTCAGGCACATGCACAAAGGATAAACCATGAAGCTGTGAACCTTCTCTGAAGGGCAGGAGTGGGATCTTTCATTTAACACATCTCAGTTTGTTATCCTGGGAGCAAGTTTGATACTAGCTTCTCATTATGGGAATAGTGATCGGGCCCCACTGCCTTACAAGCATCATATGTATGGGTATACAATCTCACCTCTAAAATTTCAAGGCAATAGAAAGTAATCTAATTATGTGGATAATTAAAAAGAACCAAGTGCAAGTTTAAAACTTGTACTTTTATGACTGCAAAGGAGGCTATCAAAATGACAGGGTGTCTGGATGTGATCGTTGCACGCACTCAGATTAAATGAGTGCATTAGTTGATTGTTTCTGGTATGAAGATAAGCAGAGAAAAGTATAATAATGTTGGCATTTAAGTGGACCTAATTAGGCTTCAAGTTTAACACTCCATTAAGATGAATGGGGAAGGGTCACCCCTGTTCAAGCTGTGGCATTGTCTTAGTGTGTCTGGATTTTGCCTCTGAAGACAACAGCCTGTCAGCATACGTTCTCACAGTTACCCCTGGGAAGCAGACTGGAAATTTCATTCTTTTAAAATTAAATCTCAGATTCTGAAGGCCACAGTGAAATCCGCAAGGAAACCTTAAATCTTCAAGTTCTGCAACTATAGTAGTCAAAAACAACAGCAGTAATGATGATACTTTTCCTTGTCTATAGGAACTTTCCTGTGCAGACTTTAGTGTTTCCTGAATATGATCTGGTAAGACTAACCACCTCCAGTTTACCACTAAAGGACCCTACCCATAGAAGGAACGAGTGACTTGGGTAAAGTTACACAGCATATCATGGGGAAAGCCAGAAATAACGTGGAGGGACCACTCAGGGTTTGTGGCAGTAGTTTGTTATCCATCAGGGAAAGGAAATAAGGAATACTGATCTCATCTACTAAACTGAGTGCGCAGGCATTTGAAAGAAACCCCAGGAATCAAAGCAGAGAACAGCACATGTTTATGGGGGAGATGCCCAGGTAAGTCCTATCATCCCGCCAAACGGAAATTTGGCTCACTGGTGTGTGAGTAGGGGAAACATTTAATTATGACAATGGCCAAGGTGCATGGATGTGATCTGAAAGTCATGAGACCCTGGAGCCACATTCACAATCATCAGCCAAACAGCCACAAGGTTACCCTGTGCCTTTCAGTGACTGGATTTGGAAACTAGATGTCTAGCTATTGCATAAGGAGAGGTCACATATGTTTTGCGTTGAGTGGTTGGGTAAAGGTTGTCATGGTTTTCTGATTCTTTGGAAGTAGTGTGGCTACATCTCTACTGCAATCTCAGGACTGGCAATTTATAATTCTGGTTGTGCTATAGACTTGGTGCATGTCATTGAACAGTTTTTTCTTGCTAAAATTCAGTTGTTTCTTTTTACAATTAGTGAGATGATATATAGCCTGCTTATTCAAATTCTATGCCTTGTGGCTGTGTTATTCACTTAGATTGTAGAAAGGAAGTTTGGGTGTACGACTGGTGACTACATCCAACCTTTTCTAAATGTGAAATCATTATAAATTTTGGAATTGCTTAAATGGTTCTAATTATAATAAAATGATGGCAGTATGTTTTTACTAAAAATAAACTGTAGAATCATCGACCTTCGGCTTTAGATGGAAGGAAATATGGTTCCTTAAGGCAAATTCTTACCAACGCTGAGGTTCATTACTTCAGATCCCTGACTGATGATATGCTTTAGCTTGAACACCTCTAATAATGGGGAGTTGAGAATGGGGCAATCATTCCATATGTTGATCATCTTGAATTATTAGTTCTTCTCACTCTGGCTTGTGATATTCTATAGCTATTGATACTAATCTGGACTCTGAGAATACAATGTCTCTTCCTTCCTTTGGATACCTAAAGCAAGTGATCATGTTAGCCCCTTGGTCTTCTCTTTTTCATTCATTATAGGCACACAGAAGTTTCCAGAAACTTTGTTTCAAATGTTTCCCTCAAACTTTAATATTACATGAGCCTAGCTTATAAATGTTCTATCATATGTCATTAATATTTGCTTATTTGCACTCATTAAGAACAGATAAGCTAGTATTTGGAATGTATTTTCTTTATATATATTTCAGTTTCTTTTATATATATTTCAGTTTTAAGTTACTTTTGCTTTAGAGAAAATCAAATTCACTTGGGTTTATCCTAGTTAATTAAAACATTTATTTGTAATAATTATTTGTAATAAATTTGCTTCAAAATGAATCACTAAGTATCATTTCCAATAACGCACCGACAAGATAAAAACCACGTAAATGGCACAAGGAAATAAAAAGTAGAAAAATAAGCTAGAACTGGGTAAAGTTCACCATATAAAATACAATCATGAGGTTATTATATCCTTATTTGTGGTGGGTCCAAATTTGATTCTGAAGTTGCTAGCAGCCAATTCAAAGAGAGAAATAAGAACAGTTAGGAGACTAATAGCATCTAAAGTGTTTCGAAGACAATTGAAAGAAGCTCGATGATTCCTCACGCGGAGTCCTGAGAACATATTCCCCTGAGGGTGCAGACAGATGGCTCTCTAGGATGAAGTAGGAATGTCTTCAACAACATTTTTGTTGTGAATTCCACAACAGATTTCATAGAACTTTTCCACGATACACTGATAAAATTCCCATGTGCAAGTGCCTGGTACTTAGTAAGTGATTGTGATGGGTTAAACTGTGTCCCCCAGCTAAACAACGTAAAAGTCCTAATCCCCTGTACCTCTGAGGGTTACTTTATTTGGAAATAGGGTCTTTGCAGATGTAATCAGGATAAAATGAGATCATACGGAATTAAGATGGGCCCTAATCCAATGTGACTGGTGTCTATAAAAGAGAGAAGAGAGACAGGGACATAGAGGGAAGACAGCCAGGTGAAGACAGAAACAGAGATGGAAGTTGTGTGGCCAAATGCCAAGGAACACCTGGGGCTATCGGGAGCTGGAAGAGACCAAGAGGCATCCTCCTTTAGAGGTTTCTGAGGGAGTGTGGCCCCGCCAACACATCGATTTTGGATGTCTAGCCTCCAGAACTATGAGAGAATACATTTCCGTTGTTTTAAGCCACCCGATTTGTGATACTTTGTTACCTAGGCAGCCTTAGGAAACTGATAGAGTGCTCAGTACATATTTATTAAGGTTTGGGTGAATTTTACGGACCACTTGACTAACAGGAAAGGGCCGCTCAGAAATTTAGAGACTGTTATAATCAACTAAGAAAAAAATCGACATAATCTCACTGGCTATTTTTACATCCATTTTTATTTTTACTAAAGTCAGTATTTCGGCATGGAAGATTTGTTTATTGTGGAGTTATAATTAATCACCCACAATCAGGAGGTTTAATGTGTAGATTTGGCCACTACCTGGTACCATTTTATCTCCCATGACACACAGCTCTTCTTAGAGCTTTGTGCGGCATCCAGCCTATAGTAGGTATTCAAGACATGTTTATTGGAATTACATGGTGAACGCTATTATTACATGATTAATAATGAGGGTAGAGGAAGCTCCTGTCCCCAAGTGCCATTGTTAGAAAGGAGGCATATTACGCCTGTGTATTTTAATTAGCAGTGTCACAGGA
The DNA here is from genome assembly GCF_018350175.1 of Felis catus. Lineage (NCBI taxonomy): Eukaryota > Metazoa > Chordata > Mammalia > Carnivora > Felidae > Felis > Felis catus. Next base: position 135,603,337 of record NC_058375.1, read on the forward strand.
GTCCTTTTTTTTTAATATATGAAATTTATCGTCAAATTGGTTTCCATACAACACCCAGTGCTCATCCCAAAAGGTGCCCTCCTCAATACCCATCACCCACCCTCTCCTCCCTCCCACCCCCCATCAACCCTCAGTTTGTTCTCAGTTTTTAAGTCTCTTATGCTTTGGCTCTCTCCCACTCTAACCTCTTTTTTTTTTTTTCCTTCCCCTCCCCCATGGGTTCCTGTTAAGTTTCTCAGGATCCACATAAGAGTGAAACCATATGGTATCTGTCTTTCTCTGTATGGCTTATTTCACTTAGCATCACACTCTCCAGTTCCATCCACGTTGCTACAAAAGGCCATATTTCATTTTTTCTCATTGCCACGTAGTATTCCATTGTGTATATAAACCACAATTTCTTTATCCATTCATCAGTTGATGGACATTTCGGCTCTTTCCATAATTTGGCTATTGTTGAGAGTGCTGCTATGAACATTGGGGTACAAGTGCCCCTATGCATCAGTACTTCACAGGAGTCCTTTTATCTACCCTTGTGAATTTTACTATGTATGGGTGTTTCTGCTGCTTTTTCCTTAGTCCTTTTCTCAAAACACATGACCATGACTTCAATCCTTATCATCTCCTACTATCTTTAAGAAGTCAGATGAATCAATGACTCCTGAAACACTGAGAAGAAGAGAAAATGAAAAATGAGCCAACAGGCAAAACAATGTCCTGATTCTGGTTGGAACACAGTCTACCAAAGTTGTTGGAAGGCCAGTTTCAGTCTCTTGAGTACTGGCTTCCTTCCTACTCTATCCTCAAGGCAGTCAAATGTTATGATAAGATAATGACAGCCACTAATGGGTCATATGCCCACTACAAATTATGAAAGCTCACCAAACTCTATGATGAGCCAATGTGGAGAAAAATTGTTCACGTTCTTTTCAGTAACCTCATATTTTATTTGAAATGATAAAACTTCCAAGAATCATTGAACTCTCATGAATCATGATACTGTCGACTTAAAAAAGCAGAGATGAAGCCTCTCAAGTTTTCAATACAAGAGTCATCATTCTGGACCTGAGAGGAAGACATAAAAAAAAAACAAAACAAAGAAACAAAACAAAAATAGAAAACCAAAAATGTGGTGGGCAATCTCTAGGGGACCCATGGAAAAAACGAGTGCTTGAATGCTCCCGTGTTTGCAGAAAGTTCTTTTCAGTTCATCTGTCCTAGGTTTATCCCACCGGCGGCTCCCCCCACCTCGTCAGAAATAGGATAGAGCACAATCTCCTAACTGCCCTTTCCTTGCAACATTCACAGGTTCTCTCCCCCACCACCACCAAATTTGAGCTGAGGCACTTTTCCTTTCTAAAGAGCAGCATCTGGCCTCTTCGTGCGCTCATTTGCATGCCAATACTGGATTGCTCTCCCAGCGCACAGCTATTTAATAGTGGTGCTGGTGTCCGAGCTCTGGGAACAAACCAAATGGTTTGGGTGTGCTTTTGTGTGCAGTGTGGGTCGTTGCTACAGTGTGCTTATTAAGAATAGTACACATTCATTATAACAAGATTGCTCTTTTGCTCAGGGGCCATCACGGCGCATTCTGTAAATGAATTAACAGTAGCATGCATTTGTGTATTATGGGCCCAGAAGATGCATTTGTTTATTAAATAAATCTGCAACACAGAAAGTATAGTTGAAAAAAAAACTAGAAAATAGAGTGCGCATGTACAGTAGCTATTTTTTTTTTTAAACCTCAACGTCTTGGCGAGTTTTCCTCCTTTGTTTCTTTTAAATTACCAGACATCACAGGCCACGCTATAGACTACCAGCCTGCAAAAATTGATGTTAAAAAAAAAAAAGAAACCAAATTTAAGTTACAGGAACACAAAACATTTCCAGAAGTGGTTCTGTAAATAATCACATACCTTTAAAATGATTTAATATTCTAATTCTTTTGTTTCTCTTTAAATTCTTTTGTTTTTCTTAAAATCATTTATTATTATTATTATTATTATTTTCCTTAATTTGTATTTTTGGCTGAAGTTTAGCATGCACCACATATATAATTTTCCCAGTTGAATTCTGTTCTCTGCTGAAATACAAACTCTGCTTTTGGGGGCATTCATCTACTATTGATCCATTTATTTCCAACCTTTTGGCCCAGGTATGGCTACTACAAGTATATTAATATACATGAGTCAGGCTGCTGGATTTTATTCCTGTTAACTAATGATTTTTTAAAGCCCAGTGGCAGTCCACAATTGCACTGAGAACTCAGAGTATGGTTTTAGATGTTGCTATTTGGTATTTCTTTCCATTTATATTTTGTATCTTGCTGTCTTTAATACATAATCTGATATGTTGCGCACTGCAAGTAGACAGAAAGAAAATGGAAATATTTTAAAATCCGAAATGCTGAAAGAGTCTAAAGCCACAGCAGGGAGAGTTGGAAATCTGTTAAAAAGAACTCAGGAAAAAAAGGAAAGAAGAAAGTCATATTCCCAAATTTTTGAAATACTTACGTTATTTAAAGGACAACTGTGTTTTCAAAGGGTAAACTAATTTCGTATTTGATTTCTTGAAAAAGTTTCTATAAAATCCAGGGATAGTAAGTGAAATTTGACAAAATACTTTAAAAAGCAAAGTGTGGTAGAATGAGTGGATTAGGATTTCACAGATTTTTAGTTTAGCAAAAGATCTATGACACTATTAAAAAAATACCCAGCTAATTAGTACATCTGCAATATAAAAAATGTGTTTTGTAGGAAACATGGCAGGACTTATAAAAGATCTTCCGTGTGTGGCAAAAATACGTAGCTGGTTGAAGCAGGATTCCACTTTGCTTTCACATGGAATCTTCAATGCTTAGCATTTTGTCCTTAAAGAATAATATTCAGCTGTGCTCTTTCCTGGGGAAAAACCCCCCAACAAACCAACAACCTACCATTGTAACAATTGACTTGAGAATTACGTAAGGGAGAAGAAAAATATTCACAACTCGATTTCTTTTCTTTCATTCTTTTTCTTGGGGAGGGGAGGGTAAAAAGCTCTATTTTCCAGAGCATTTTATTTAGTCCACTGCAGCTTTTAGAGAGGCCAGCCAATCAGAAAGTCTGTAAGGGCCCAGGCCCAGACTCAGTGCTGAGCTCCAAATGTGATTCCAGTCCTGACAGGGGGATTATAGGAAACAGATGACTTACGCTTCTAATTTGTGGCCTTAAATTGCAAACAGAATTTCAGGAGTCGAGCAGAGTAATAAATGGCAATAGAAAAAGCCACACACAGCCAAATCAGTATGTGGTGGTTGTAGGTTAAACTAAATGGGAAGAGACAGGTTATGATGGTTCAGTGTATTACAGAGAAGAAAGTCTTAAATTACCAGTGCTGAGAGGTATTGCTGTACAGCCGACAGCGCTGCGTTGTGCAGTCTACAGATATCCCAAGCAGAACAATAAAAAAGCAGGTTGAACGTAGAACCTGTTGCTGGAGGAATCATTTTTCCCCCCTCTTTTAGAAATGGAAGCGGTGTTTTATGTTTGTTTTGACCTCTGCTGTATACTTGGCCCCTTAACATCTGTTTTCGACCGTTGCCGTTTTTCACACCAAATTAAATGTCGAGGAGTCAGATAAAATAAGTCCAAAATATGTCCAAATTATTTTTGTTGACTTCCAACAAATGTCTTAGTAACTCTTTTCACATGGAACGATACCATTTAAATGCCAACGTAGGAAATTATTTTCCTTTCAACATTTTAGGAGCTGAAGAAAGGAATTTGGAGGTGTGCTTAAACTCGGGAAATATTGCATTGGCCTTTTTGGTAACTTGCACGACTGTTTCAGGCTTGCTTTGAGGCTAACTGCCGTAGGAAGTTATGTGCGTTTGTTGGATGGAAATTCCAGGGAAATTGTTTAACAACGGCATAGAAAAAAAGCCATTATTCAGAACTGCTTCAAACCGTAAATACCAGTTAGAATCAAGAGCGATCTACTGTTTATCATATGGAACCCAACATGTATTTGTTTTCCTTCGTAACCTCTACGTCTATGTTTCTGTGTGCATGTGTGTAAGAGAAAGAGTCAAGGCTATAATGACAACTTTTCATCGTCCTAAGAAGTTTGACGATGTTACACCACGGTTAAGTCTGTGGTGTAAGAATTTAACAAATGGCATCACATTTTCGACATCTCATCTAATAAATATTTTAATAGAGGTAAACTGTGTTGGGAAAGAATACCATCTTCTTTTAAGATCCAACGTGTCTGTATATCAGAGATTGGCAACTAATTCATGATAAAGATGGATTCAAAAATAATTACCCCATCTTATATTATTTACTGCCAGTATATCAAAAGAACACGTTCCCAAGTGAACGATGGAAATAGGGTTCATGTCAGTCCACGAGACTGTGCTCAAAGTGGAGCCATGTAATATCTACAGTTTCTCTTCCCCTGTTCTATAACAAATTATCACACTAAAGTTTGCATTTTTTAACAGTTACATTGCCTTTAAACTTGAGCTTTTTGTTTTATATGTTGAAGACAAGTTGTTATCTGATGGAGAGGTAACCTGAGGAACATGAACTATTTTCATTGTGCTCTTAAGCAAGTCTGTTGATAATTATTGAAGATGACCGGCTAAATAGATTTTGATTAATCACTTGCAAAAATGATGCTTGTTAGAACCACTTTATATTCCGTGTCATGGGGATGATATCAATGTAGGTTTTAGCTATTTCTTTGTAGATGGTGTTTTTTTTTTTAAATCACCTGGCAAAAAGAGAAAACAAACCTTAGTTGAAAGCTTTTGTCTCCAACAGAAAACTCTTTTCATGCCTGCCTTTTTTTTTTTTTAAGAAGTGCTCAATTATTATTTGTGTCATAGTGGGAACACTGGGTCTCTATAGGGCCTGAACCTTTTCAAACAGGAGATAGCTTTTGTTTTTGTACCCCATCAACACGGATTCACCTAATTAAATCCAGTATCTCTGGCTGAAGCAAAATGATTTGTAATAGTTCTTTAGAGTTTACTTAATTAGTTTCGATGTCTTCCGTGTGGTAAATGTGGTGATATTTTATAAAATGGAACTGAAAAAAGAGGAGGCAAAATGCACTCTTACAAGGGATGAGGGAAAGGGAGGTGAGAGGGAGGGCAGACCAGTACGACCAAACCATGAAAGCAAGGTGTAGCTCCAACGCGTGGGCTTGTAGACCCGAGTCATTCATTAGTTGAGATCATCAAAGCAGATCTGACCTGGAAAAAGGCTTCCTGTCAAACGTAGGCCTGGGCATCTGTCAGGGCCTCAGACTCGACACCTTGATCAGCCCAAGACACTGACACCATTTTCTTTAACAAACACCAACAGCTTTTTTCTCCTTCATTTTAACATCTCTCAGGGGTTGGATTCCCTTTCTTCTCCCGCTCTGTGGAGAGTAAAGGGAGCTTGTTAACTTGCTTAGATATTTTGACTGTGGATGCTCTTTGGCCACTTGCCTGTGGTAACAGTGTCAAAGCATAACTTGGTATAATTGCGAGATTTGCAGTCAGAAGAGTGTTCTGTCTTTATGTTCAAGCTGCTGAATAAAAAGAAGTGTCACTTTGGAAAATCGTGCAAATTATCCTCAAAGTTCAGGCAAAATACATAATACAAAATACATACCTGGTATGTCTTGTGTTCATTGCCAAGACACGGAAGAGTAAAAGAATGGGGTTTTAATTATGTGAATTAAAAGCTATAAATTCCCATGTTTGTTATGCTGAGACTGGCTGGCGCACAATAACATAAAATTAAACTTAAAATGAAAGCAGTAGAACGGGGCTCTTTACAATTTAAAAAGTAACTGAAAAGCATTAAAAATTTTAATTATCCATTGTGTCACAATTTATATACAGTATGGATTAGAAATGACAATTTTTGATGGACCTTCATTTAATAGAGACGTGCATAATTTACAGACATTAGCAATACCCATTCTGCAAGTGGAAATTAGGATTGCAGTGGAAGGTTTATCTTATTGATGGGTAATAAGAGATGGCAATCTAAAACCAGATTTATTAGGAAATGCACTTTTAAAGTGACAGAGTTGTGTTCACTCTGTATTTTCTATGTTTCCAGAGTCGTTTTAGTAGGGAAACTGCAAAATGGGGATTTGCGGGGTTTTCCCCCCTTAGTATATAACGATGTGAAATTTGTAGCGAACAGGGACTACAGATGTCCCTCTGGCCTTTTCCATGCAAGATGCGGGTGTGCACATCTTCGAGGATAATCCTTACAGAATGAGCGCCAGCTGATCAGTACGTAACACTGGTAGGCACCGGGGCTGGGGCTGCCAATGCTGGCGTTTAGTAGGAGAAAAACGATCCTTCTGGTTAAGTAGACCCTTCCTGTGTCTCACAAACTGTACAAAACCGCGTGCTGCTGGCAGGTAATGGCTAGTAATTAGCGTGGCAGGCAGGTAATGACTTGAAATCACCTGCTAATTGTTTCTGAGTGTTTGCTCACTTTCAAAACTCTGGATGAGCGGGGAAAGTCGTGGGGGGCTTTACTGATGGGAATGGAGAAAAGGGGAGGGACACAACCAGGGAATCTCTTTCTGAACAGGGTATCTCCCCTTTTGTTTCTTATTTTACCCGCAGGGCCTCTCTGAGGGACTCCGGAGAGGTACTGAGAATTGGCAGGTTACTTTACCAGCCTGCTGCTCCTACTGGGAAAGATGGTGCCTGTGGAGAAATCCTTTGCTGCTCTGGAATCCAACCAACCTTCTTAGTTTCAGCCTCTGCACTAGAAAATTGGGAGGGAGAGAGTAATGGCAGCTTGTTTGTAAAGAAAAATGAATTACTCAAAGCCAGATTTTACTTCCCTGACATAACCCACTTCTTTCGTGAGATTTCCCCAACATCATGGAGAGCCCTTGGTGCTGATGCAAGAGCGACCGGGCAAAGAGCCTATGCCAAGTTGAGACTGGATCACTTGGTCTAAGGATCCTATAAATGCTTCAGACAAGCGCTCACACACAGAAATCCATACAGGGCACAAGTGAGTAACATAACTGAACATTTTGAGAAGGGGATGGAGGGAGGGGGTCATGGTGAGCTGGAGAGAATGTGGCTTCTCTAAACTTGAATGAGGGGAGCTTGGGTGGCTCAGTCGGTTAAACATCCGACTCTTGATTTTGGCTCAGGTCATGGTCTCCCAGTTCTTAGGATTCAGTCCCACATTGGGCTCTGTGCTGACAGTGAGGAGCCTGCTTGGCATTCTCTCTCTCTCTCTCTCTCTCTCTCTCTCTCTCTCTCTGATCCCTCTCTGCTCATGCACATGCATGAGTTCTCTCTTTTTCTATAAATAAATAAATAAATAAATAAATAAATAAATAAATAAACTTTAAAAAATAAAAAAAATAAACTTGAATGAAATGCGTTCTGCTCCAGCCAATTGCTGGGATATGGATATGGGGAGGAGAGGTCTCCCAAATACTTTAAAAAAAGTTTCTGAGTATAGTTGATGTACAATATTATATTAATTTTGGTTGTACACATAGTGATTCTCTATAAGTTATGCTATGCTCACCGTTAAGTGTAGCTACTATCTGTCACCATACACTATTACAATATTATTGACTATATTCCCTAAGCTGTGCCTTTTATCTTTATGACTTACTCATCCCATAACTGCAAGCCTGTGTCTCCTACTCCCCTTCACCCATTTTGTCCATTTCCCCTCCCCTCTGGCAACCATCAATCTATTCTCTGTATTTATAGGTCTGATTCTGTTTTTTATTTGTTTGGCTATTCATACATTATGTTTTGTTTTTATATTCCACATGTGAGTGAATTCATATGGTATTTATACTTCTCAGTCTGACTTATTTCATTTAGTGTAATACTTCTGGTTTTATCTATGTTGTTGCAAATGGCAGATCTCATCCTTTTTTATGGCGGTATAATATTTCACCGTGTACATGCGTGTGTGTGTGTGTGTGTGTGTGTGTGTGTGTATGTACATACCACATCTTATTTATCCATTCGTCTATCAATGGACACTTAGGTTGCTTCTGTATCTTGGTTATTGTAAATAATGCTGCAGTGAACATAGGGCTGTATATAGCTTTTTGAATTAGTGTTTTCATTTTCTTTGGGTAAATAGTGGTAGAATTATTGGATCATATAGTATTTCTATTTTTAATTTTTTGAGGAACCTCCACCCTGTTTTCCACAGTGGTTGTACCATTTGTATTCCCACCAACGGTATACAAGTGTTCATTTTTTTCCACATCCTTGCCAACTTGCAATTTCTTGTCTTCTTGATTTTAGCCACTCAGATAGGTATGAGGTGATATCTCATGGTGGTTTTGATTTGCATTTCCTTGATGATGAGGGATAGTGAGCATGTTTTCGTGTGTGTGTTGGCCATCTGGATGTATTCTTTGGGAAAGTGTCTAGTCATGTCCTGTGCTCATTTTTTAATTGTGTTGTCTGTTTTTTGGTGCTGAGTTGTAGAAGCTCTTTATATATTTTGGTTATTAACCCCTGTTGGATATATCCTTTTCAAATATCTTCTCCCATTCAGTAGACTGCCTCTTTGTTTTGTTGACTGTTTCCTTCATTGTGCAAAACCTTTTTATTTTGGTGTAGTCCCAATAATTTGGTTTTGCTTTTGTTTGCCCTGCCTCAGGAGACGTATCTAGAAATACGTATATGATGCTAGGGCCAGTGTCAGAGAAATTACTGTCTCTGTTCTCTTCTAGGATTTTTATGGTTTCAGGTCTCACATTTAGATCTTTAATTCATTTTGAGTTTATTTTTGTGTATGGTGTTAGAAAGTGGTCCAGTTGCATTCTTTTGCATGTAGCTGTCCAGTTTTCCCAGCACCGCTCATTAAAGAGACTGTCTTTTTCCCATTGTATATTTTTGCCTCCAGATTTCCTAAATTCTTAAGAGGAGCCAGAAATCTGGAATTTTATGGGAAAATATCCTGTTTTAAAGCTTTGAAACTAATTAGAAAAAATAAATCTTTGTGTAGGGGAAGCAAAACCACTGGCTTGATTTTAGGTCACAGGCTGCTAGTTGCCGACGTCTGTTTTAAATTATATATATTTTTACTTGGTACCTTTTCTTTTAGTATCTTGTTAGATGGCAAAGAGGAAGAAAGCAAAGGTGGGCTTACATATTCAACAAGTGTTATTTGGCTGTTAGAATTTTCTCGTGTTTCTTATGCCCAAACAGTTAAAGAATGCCATCTTAGGAAATCGTCCCACATGATGCCTGCCTGGTTTTGAGCTTTTCCCTAAATGCTGAAGGCCCCCTTGGGCCAACTCTCTCGGGCTCTTTCAAACATATTTTAGTGGAGAACTTCTCTGAGCACGGACTCACTGGTTCTAATAAGTCATTGTTAAGGAGAATTGACTGACTGTCCCTCATGCCGGCAGTCCAGTAGGCTCCGAAGAACATAGCCGAGGAGCTGGAAAGGCCTAGATTTCATTCAATTTGGGCTCTGCCTACTTATTAGTATAACCTTGGGCAAGCTCCATCCAACTCAGCCTCCATTTTGTCACTGGCAAATTAAGAGTAATGTACTTACCTTGTGGAACTGTGGTCAGGGTTAGAGAAAAATGCTTAAATTATCCCTTTTATGAATCTTTCATATAGCACACATGAATAGATTGTGGTCATGAGACTTAATAGCCAGATACATACTTTACACTGGTTAAAATCCAAATCATAAATATGCTTTATATTGATTTGAAACCTTCTATGCTTTTCCAGAATACTTAAAGAAAATTAACAAACTTCCTGGTAAAGTTTATTTCCAGATTAAACAGTTTCAAATGAACACTAATGTAATTATGTGATGAGTTTGAAAAAAGTTCAAAAGCTAGAGTTAAGTAAATTCAGGTGTTTTTTTTTTTTTTAAACCAGGTGGTCATTTTTATGTATACAAGTAAGAAATCATCTAGCAGATCGAGGTTAATAGAGATTAGTCATACATAGGATTTACTAGGTTAGTATTGGAATGGCAAAAAGTGGAGCTGGTCACCGTGCTGAGGACTAGAAGAGAAAGAACTTGCATAGGTGTCTTTTAGTAAAGAGCCAGATTTTGGAGGTGGCCTCAACATAGTCTGAAAAATCATCAGGTCTACCTTGGATTTTCTTTCTACGCAGTTACTGTCATTTCAGAAGAGTGGTTTCTAACTGCATCACATTACATCAAATTGAAAAATTACCCTCTTATTTGTTCTTATTTGTTAGGTGGGTCTCTCCCCTACCCCCCCTCCCCCCACCTCCAGGGGCAGGGGATAATATAAGTACTAAAAATTTTATTCTCAAACTGAAAGAGAAAATTGAATTTATACGGAGATAAAGGTGCAGTTGGCTTAATTTGCCCCTTTTCCAAATGCTTTTTATATATAGTTGCCTAAGCAGTTTGTGACACTTATATCCTCTTTCTACCAGCCATCAGTTTTATACATAGTTTCTCTAAAAATAAAGATATTAAAATCAGTCTCTTATTCAGCCACTAGCTTCCAGTGTTCAGAGTTTGATTGTTCAGTTGTATAGTAATTAAGAAGAATGTCTAGCTCTGAAGCTTTTTGAAGTTTTTTTTTCCCTCCCTCAGGATAAAATAAAATAAAATAAAATAAAATAAAATAAAATAAAATAGGTACCTAAATTGTTTGAAGACCCAGTTTAATTTAGAAAAGGCAAAACCAAAATGTAAGTATAGAGAACTATGAATCTTATCTGAATGTAGAAGTTGAGCTACATGACCTATTTAAAGACAAGAGAAGTTGTGCTTTTTATTATATCATTGTTACTTTTCTTGAAACATCTGACTATAACAAAAGGAACTTAGTAATATATCATGATTTTTACGTAGCCCGATGGCTACAGATCCTGAGGTGTCACTCACCTCCTTCATCTATTTGCTCTTATATGTGTTCACCTCAATATTCAATAGAATATTAAGTGATAGATTTCATTCTCTATAAAGTAGTACTCTAATAGAAAACAATAGACTTTAAACAGAGAAATCCAAACATACATTATGAAGAGTTACGTATAAAAAGTGCAACACTTAGGGAGTTTATCAGTATGAAAATGAAAAGATAGCTCATTATAACTATGTACAATCATCATCACTATGTTACATTGGGAAAAAAATCCTCTTAAGGTCAGATTGGTTGTGTTGCTAAATAATCAGAATTTTCTGTTGTAATTTGCGAAACCTTAAAAATGAGAAGAATTGATATCATGCTTTCAAACAAAAACTTAAATCATTTCAAGCCAGATTTTTATGAGTCATTGCCAGAGTTTGTGCGTTTTCTCTAATTAAATTATTTTCTTTTAAAAAGCCAGCCTTGGTGGGAGTGGGGTGGAAGTCAGCAGGCGGAGGGAGAGAAGGGAGCTCAGAAGATATACACATAAATTGTCTTAATTTCTGAGAAATGGGGTCTGACAATCACTTAAGACAATATAGTTGATATGGCTGTCAGGACGGACTCTTTTCAAAAGAATGTTTTCATAGAATATTATCGTGACACTTTGCTCAGATGGATGTCTTTAGCAGTATTTGATTAATGTAACGTAATAAAAGAGATGCACACCAAAGTGTCTGTACGTGTCTTGTTAAGTATGTTTGATTCATTATATGTGGTTCTCAGTTCTTTCCTCTTTCCGCAGTTCATTTTTTATCATTTCAATAATATATCTATAAATATGAAAAAGTTGGCACTTTCAAAGTCTTTGACATATATGGCTATTAATTCATAACTCTAAAAAATTGTATCTTTCAACTTGTCATTTTAAAGCTCATAGAGTTTATTACAGTAAGTAACCTGTGTTAGAAATTAGATTTTGAACTTTAGCAAGAAGATAAATAAGCTCATGAACCTAAAAGTTAAAGATACCTAGACATAGATCTAAGATAGAATTACATGAAAAGATCAATTATTAAAGATTATAATTTCAAACTCCCTGAAGATATCATTGAGGTTTCTTTGGTTACTAGTTTCCAACTAATTTTGTTTTCCAACTCCAGATATCAAATATGGAGCAAGTTTGTAATTAACAAAGCTATCCAAATTCACTTTTACGATCATCTTAGTTGTAATGGGTTAATGGGTTTACCCATGACATAAATGTCATGGTTTACGTATTAATGACATAGATGGTTTTAAGACAAGGTATTCTGAAGGCAAAATAATGGTATATATATATATATATATATATATATATATATATATATATATACACATATATATATACACACACACACATATATATACACATATATACATATGTGTATACATGTATATACATATATGTGTATACATATATACATATATGTATATATATTTATATTTTCTTCATGTTACTATTTTAATAGGAATAAGCCATATAAGGTAGATGCTATTTTACTGACAGAGAAGCTGCGACAGAGGTGACATGGCGAAGATCACACATATGCCAAGGGGCAAAGCAGAGCTGGGCTTGGATCAGAAGTCTGGCTCCAGAGCCTTTGACCACCTCTAGGTGAAGCTACATGTGGAATATCTTCTTCTTGGTGCCTTTGGTCCTGCTTCATACCCTTTGCTACGTAAGTAACAGCTTGTCCCTCTCACTTGCCATGTTTCTTTCCATGATTCAGTGAAGAAGATAATCAGGGATCAAGATGGCAGAGGAGGAAGATCCTAAGCTGACCTCCCACGGACACACCAAAACTACAACTACCTATAGAACAGCTATCTCTGAGAATGACCTGAAGACTAGCAGAACAGGTCTTCCACAACTAAAGACATAAAGAAAGAGCCACATCATGACAGGTAGGAGGGGCAGAGATGTGGATTGGTCGGGATGCACACCCCTGGCATGGCGACCCACAAGGAGGAGGGTTATTACCAATGTGGAGGTCCGCCCTGATGAGTGAGGGGTTCACACACCACATTGGGTACCCTAGCCATGGGGCTCCCACTAGGAAGATGAGTCCCCATAATACCCGGCTTTGAAAAACAGAGGCAAAGTCCAGGAGCGCTGGAAGGCTATAGGAAACCAAAACTCTACTCTTAAAGGGTGTGAACACAAACTCCCTCACTCTGAGCATCACTGCAGAGGCAGCAGTTGGAAAAGCACTTGGGCCATATGTGAAAGAGACTCACTGACGAATTTTAGGGCAGGTACCAGAGGCGCAGGATCTGTAGGAGTTTTCTTTAGGAACAGAAGTACTGGTGGGCACCACTGGTTTTACTCTCCTACCTAGCTGGTCCAGTGTTGGTGGGTAACATTTATGACTTCCCCATCCACATTGCCATCACTGCTCTCTCCACCCCCATATTCCCCTGTGGAACTGCTGGGGCAGGCACCCCCCACCCCCAACCAGGAGCTTCAGCCCCTGCCATTTATATGTGACATCTAAAAAATAAAACAGAACAAAACAGAAACAGTCTCATGGATACAAATTGGTGTTTTCCAGAGGGGAGGTGGATGGGGAGAGGGATAAAATAGGTGAAGGAGATTAAGAGGTACAAACTTCCAGTTATAAAATAAGTCAGGGGCACCTGGGTGGCCCAGTCATTGAGTGTCCGACTTCCGCTCAGGTCATGATCTCACGGTTCGTGGGTTCGAGCCCTGCCTCGGGCTCTGTGCTGATAGCTCGGAGCCTGAAGCCTGCTTCAGATTGTGTGTTTCCCTCTCTCTGCCCTCCCTTTACTCTCTCTGTCTCTCTCTCTCAAAAATAAAAATAAGACATTAAAAAAATAAAATAAATAAGTCATGTGGATGCAAAGTCCAGCTTAAGGAATATAGTCAATAATGCAATTAATTTGTATGGTAACACATGATAATTGGACTCACCAGGGGTGGTCATTTCATATAAATGTTGAATCACTATGTTGTATACCTGAAATTAATATTATATGTCAACTGTACTTTAAAAAGAAGATAGGGGTACCTGTGTGGCTCAGTCGGTTAAGCAGCTGGCTTCTGCTCAGGTCATGGGCTCACGGTTCGTGGGTTCCAGCCTCACATCGGGCTCTGTGCTGACAGCTCGGAGCCTGGAGCCTGCTTCGGATTCTGTGTCTCCCTCTCTTTCTGATCCTCCCCTGCTTGCACTCTGTCTCTCCCTCTCTCTCAAAATAAATAAACATTAAAAAAATTTTTTTTAAAAAGAATAAAAAAGAAGATGAAATAGCATCTTGAAGCTTGAAAGAGAGTCTATTTAAATGATGCAGCTAGAACAAAAGAAAAACCTCTAGCACATGCCCAATGGTTCCTCTCAGTTTTTATCCAGAAATACTGCGTGATTATTGATTAAAGTGAATCCTTCAATAATAGAATGCCCAAGTGATGGGTTTACTCTGGTTAGTGGAATGTTGTAAAGAACTGAAAATGAACAAGAAACCCATATTGTTGTTTATTTCCTCATTTTCTGTTAAAAATACATGTGAAAATATGCATGCATCCATTTCCCTCAAAAAGTGAGGGTCTAGCAAAATGAATGAATTATTTGATCAGTGAATTCCATCGTAGCTGAGAGAGAGAGAGAGAGAGAGAGAGAGAGAGAGAGAGAGAGAAAGAAAATAATGGCCGACCATGAGGATAGCAAGTCTGAAGTGTTCCACATAATGAGGTCTGACTCACAGATGATCTGCGGGTTTCGAGTGCCAGGCTAGCACATCATGTGTGAATAAGCCTGTGGCAGGGGCTGAGGGTGAGGCCTGAGGACATGGTTTATGTTGGAGCCTCACGGTGTTCTGGGTGACTCATGTACACTAAACAGCAGAGTCATGAACCATTTATACACACCCAATATCAGGTTCACTTCGAGGCTGTTCTCCTGCAGCCATTTTACAACTCTCTCTAAAAAGCACAGAACTTATTTCGGCCTTTTCCAGGAGGATCACGAAGAGGAATTAACAGAGGGCCTTAATGTCTTGATGGTCCTTTCCTGGGGAGATTGTTCTTCCTCTGAGCCCCGAAAGACACTCCCATGGTACTTTTTCTCTATTGTGCTGTGAAAGGAGTGGGTTTGGGGTCAGCTAGAGGCCTAGCTCTCGGCAATGTCCTCACCACCTCTGAGACCTTGGGCAATTCGCTTGTTATTCTTGGGTATGGTTTTCTTGGAAAACTATAAACCTTACAGAACGGGATGGCAGAATTTTATGCATTCATGGGAAATTAACAGAGAAGAAATGTTAACATTCTTTTCAGTGGTCACTTATCCAATTGCTTCAGCTCAGGAATGACCGATGCCAGAGCACTAATTAAGGATGTTAATGTTCAATTTTGTATCTGTTTAGTGTCAAGAGAGAGGAAGAGAGGGTTTTCAATGTGCACTAGTAATTTTTTTATAGGTATGTACAAGGCTTTCTGAAACTATCAATAAAGTCAAGGGACCTATGCAAGGACTAAGAGAAAGTCAAAAGAAAAGAAGCATTCCACATTGTAGGCTGAAGGGGTAGATGGCTTCTTCTGGGTGAGAAAGCATGATCTAGCGTGCACTGCTCATGGAACGACCTGTCTGTGGCTGGGCAGCGCCTTCAGGCCTCTGAGTCCTGCCCAAGCCAGGACCTGCCTCTGCTCATTGTCAGTGCTACCACTCGATGCCGGGGAGCAGAGGGGCCCCAAGGGAGTCAACGATGTTGTTTAGGGTTGTCCATTTTGGGGACACATTGGCTAGAACGAATCATACGTTCATAGTCTTGAGGGGTCCTCCGTTTTTAGAGAATTAGAAAGAAACACCGTGTTTGTCATTTTAAAGTGCCCAGGCCTGGCACTTCTATTCAGCATGTACTTTGGGCAAGTCCCCTCACCTGTTGGGGACTAACTTACTGCCTCTGAGAACTGAGGGAGCTGGACCCAAAGGTCTCTAAGGGCTAAAGTTTTCATGCCACTGACTCTGGACTTCTCTATGTAAATACTAAGTAAACTTACAGTAACTATGGAGAAGGACTATGTCCTTGCTGATAATTGTAAATGTCCATGATGTCAAAATGCAGGATGGTAAAAAGTGAAGTTGAAAAATGAGGAAGAGGTGTGACAGGGTGCAATCTAAATAGTTTTGAAGGGTGTGCACTTTTTAGGCTGCCGAGGATCAGGGCATGTCTTCTAGCGAATTTCAGAGTTGACCAAAGTACATTTTGGTTCGGACCTACCTTATCCAGCAAGAGAGAGGATGGTAATTAAAGCAACGATAGCCCCATGGCTCACATGACCCCTTTTCCTGATTGAGGGAGGAGGCAGAGGGGAACACGGGAAAGAGAAAACACTTACATTAAGCAATTATGTCAAATTCATTACTGAAACATATATTTCAAACATACACAAAAATGTGCTAAAGAGTATAATGAATCCTCATGTTCCTGTGAACATTCAACAATCAATTCATGGACAGTCTTGTTTCATCTATATCTTCACTTAATCTTGTTTTACTAAGATTATTTTGGGGCAGATCTCTCACATAATTTTATCTGTAAATGTTTTCCAATATATCTCTAAACATTAAGAACTCTTCATTTAACAGGCAATTGCAATGTCATTAACACACCTAAAAATTTACCCCAAATTCCTTACTATTATTCAGTATCAAGTCAGAGTTCAGATTTCTCCAATTTTCTCATACACATAGATATTTAACAATTTGTTTGAATCTGGACCCTAATAAGTTCATAAATAGCTATTGGTGAGTATGTCTCTTCAGTCTCTTTTAATCTATAGGTGTCCTATCTTTCTTTCTTTCCCCCCACCCCCTAATCTCTATTTGATGAAGAAACTGGGTTGTTTGTTGATCAGAAAATCATGAATTTTCTGATTTTGATGATTAACTTTCTATGTTACCTCTTCACATGTTCTTCAGTCCCCTCCGTTTCCTATAAATTGATACTTAAACGCATGATTAGATTTCTTTTCTTTTTTTTGACAACTCTTCATAGATGTGTACTGTATTTTTATCAGGAAGCAAGTAATGTCTCATTGCCTCCTTTTTCTTGTTCTATTAGTAGCCATTATTGACTACTGTTTAATTTCTTCATTATAGGTTGTCCTATATTAATTTTATTAATATAATCAATTCCTTTTCATCCTAGTAGCTGAAGTATTTTTATTAAGAGAAACTTCCCCTACTTGAATACTTGAAGAATTATATATTCATTATAATTTGTACATAAAACTCAGGATAAATACTGGATTTAACCCTCTCTTTGCCAGTTTGAGCTTATTTTCTAGCATTCTTCAAAAGTGACCAATGAGAGCTGTGTGTGTGTTTAAACTGTTTATTTTGATCTCGTGGATTTAAAAAATATTTGGACCTCGAGCTTGTAAGTCAGACGGATGTAGGTTTGCATCCCAACTCTGCCCTGTTACACCAGGAAGAATTTTCCCTCCTTTATTCCCATGATTAAATCCTGGTGACCTTTAGCTCTCCTCCACAATAAGACTTTCTCTTAACTCTCCTGACCAGGTTAACACCTCTCACATGCACAATTTCACATTCATTTGTGTGGATGTTGGTTTAATGCCTGATTTCTTTGCTAGACTGTAAGTTCCCTATGGGCACAGACCATGTTTTGCGTTAACTAACCATCAGATCCCCATTATGAGGGTGTCTGTAAATATTTGTTCATTGAATGTTGAAAAACTTGGCTAAATTAATCTCTCTGAGCTTTAGTTTTCTCATCTGTCAAATAGGGGTGATAATACTGATGTCACAATATGAAGATTGTGAAGATGTGAAGATTAAGTGAGACAATGGGTGCAAGATACCTGGTCTATCGTAAGCATTCTCAAGTGGTAGCCGGTTTCATATCTGATGACCTTGGACACTACGCTCCTGTCATGAATTACTTGGCTGACACCTCTGATTGTACTGCTTGGGAAACAATTATCAAAAAGTAATTTCTGCTTCTGTTTATGAAATGCTAAGTCAGATGCAAATCAACAGAGTTCTAAAGTGTTCTGAAAGGGAGAAGAGAGAGAAATAGCATTCAAGTCTCCTGCCTCCAAAATTGAGAGGGGGGGGGATGAAGGAATAAGTGAGAATGATATCAAAATAGTTATAAAGAATTATATGAACCGATGAAATCTGAGGGGATGGATGGAGCAGCTTAAGTTAGGGGAAGGAGAAGCACAGTCTCTGGAAGAGGTTTTGTGAGTGGAAGAGAAATTCTGAAGTTAGGACTGGTCTCAGTGTCAAAAAAGGAAGTTGTCGCTTTAGGAGGGCTGACTAAATGTCCTCCGAGACTCCCTTGACTAAAAATATCTCTTCCATTGGCTTGGGGTCATTCAAATCAGAGTCTATCCTTATGCAAGTGTTAGGACTTTAGATATTTTCCTACTCACACCACATTGTGTCCCCACCTCCGTAATTTTGCTCAGGCTGGTCCTTCCTCTGGAGTGGTCTTCTCACTTTTCTCTACTCACCATTTTTGTATCGTGTCGGGAGTCACTTCTTCTGGGCGTCTTTTTCAGGCTCTTGCTCCAATCCACCAGGTGCGTTAAGGACTTTCATTTTAGCAAATTCAATAAGCTAACAGTGTGGAGGCCAGAGACCAATTAGAAGAACGCAGGCAATAGGGAGGTCATAGTCCAGGTAGATGATGAGACCCTGAACTTGGGCAGGGGGCTTTGGAAAGAAGAGAACAGATGAGGAAGCAGATTCAGGAGGTAGAACTCATAGTGGCTGACTACAGTGTTTTGTCTGAGGCGGCTCCTAACATTCAGCACACAAGTAACTAAAAATGTTGGCCCCTTAGCGCAGTCCAGACCTTATGATTCTTGTATTATTTATTTGGCGTTTAGACTTAAGACTAAAAGGCTCCCATTCCTTTTCACAAAGCTGAGTGACCCTGATTTTCCCCCTGTTTTCTCAGGACATCCCATACGTGTCCCTGTCACCGCATTTACATTTACCGCGGTGTTTATATCTGCTGACTTCACTAAACTGTGAGCACCCGGAAGGTGAGAACTCTCTTATTCATCTTTGTAACCTCGGCAGAGTGCTCAACACATACTTAGTGTTTAAGAAATAACAAATGGGTGATTGAGGTCTTATCTAACCATTGTACATTTACATTTAGATAAGATATTTAGTTACCTGGAAGGATAAATCAGTAACGTGTTAACACATGAACCTAAGTTAGTTTATCTGATTGACCCCTTTTCAGCAGCAGGAACAGAGTGGCGGAAAATCAGCAAGCTGATTTGGGGGGAAGGTCAACAGCACCTGCTAACTTTCAGCCCTGGCTGAGATGGAGGGAAAGAGCAAAGGTGGTTTGTGTGGACCCCCTTAGCATGATCCCTGTGTGAGAGAGTAGGAGAAAGCAAGAAGTACTTAGGGGAGAGCAATCACTATTTTAGTATTGGCGAGATTGTAGAAACTGAGCAAAGGCAAACTGGATTGAGGTTCGTGGGGGTGGGCAAGTGTTGGAGAGCCTTACAACATGGTCATGACAGGGTAGTATGTAGAAATATCCATCAACGAAATGCATAATAGTCTTTCCAGAAAAAAAGCCGCCTTATATTCGCAGTGTTTTGTATATTTGCACAGAGAACTTGCTCATTTATCTAGGTTCTTAAAACACTCAGCTATCTGCCCAAGAGATGCTTTTTGACATAAACAACTATCTACCTGGTGTCGGAATTTCTCAACAGATAAGACATGCTTGTACTCAGGAAGGAACTTCTGCAGTAAGATAGCACACCAAACTTTTATTGTTAATATGGGAAGAAAGGCGTGTGTCAGAATAACAGGAAAACCCACTCCGGTGTATCTGAACCTGGTGTGGGGGAGGGGTGGTCGTTTTTATCCGGCACACTGAAAGCAGCCTTTCTTGCAACATGGACTGTCCTTAGAATTCATTGCTTTGTGAATTTTTTTTTAGTACCAGCAGAGATTAAATGAAATCTAGGATTTTTTTCAGACCCAGTGAGAAATGAACAATAAGACATTTATCATTAATAATCAGACTGAGCTTATTGTATTTCATGGGATTTAGCATGTGTCTTTGTCCAATTAAATGTTTCCATCCATAACATGTGTTTCTTCCCTAGGTGGAGGGATGGGCAGGTGTGGATCTTTTTCTATGAGCAAATTTTCCTTCTATCATGTTTAAATACATAAAATATTGTAGCTATTTCCAATAGCTGTGTATTTGCTAAAAAAAGTTGTTTAAGTATAAAGATTTACAGGTCACATTTTGACTTCTGATATATATGGAATCTTAAGAAATTATACTAAATACACTTGTAAATTATATCGATTAGGAAGTCTGTGAGAAAGACAATTTACAGAAACGCCAACCGGATTGAGACTAGAGCAGAGTTGTTCAAATATACTGGTTCTGGCCTCCTTTGGATTTTTATTTGTTTCCTTATTACTGTCAGGTAGACTTCCCCTGAGAAATTTAGGTGGAGAATTTAAAGGAGATGTGTTTTCAGGAAGACTTAGTGGCAAGACCAGAAGGAAGTCTTAGTGAAATATAGCAAAGGTCATTATAACGTGGCCTTGTCTCATAACTCTAGAGGAAGTAGGTAAGAGGTAGTGTCAGAAAGGGAAAGATACAGAGGTGTTTCTAATGCGGGCACAGGAATATGTGGCAATGATAGAATATTACTAAAGTTTTCCTCTAGAATGAGTCATTGCCAAATATAATTTGAAGCTTTATGCAGCTTCAAGAAAATATCAATTTCTATGATTTTTATGAACTTGCACTTTAGAAAGGTTGGCAAATTGATAGACAATGAATAAATGCGTTCAGAATTCGCAGTTGAAGCTCATATTGTGGCTTGAATTTAGCTAGGTATGATACCAAAGTTAGTGGCACATGGATGTCTTTCCGATGGTCTGATTTGTTAAAAACAATGCTGACAGATCAATATAAATATAAATAAAATGCCAAAATAATTTGACAGATAACTAGGTATTCTAAGCTTAATTTGGAAGCACGGTTTACATTATAGTTCAAGACTAGACAGTAGTTTTTCAAATCAAGTATCTAACCACCCTAAAGAAATGAATTTCATTGTGAAGCTAAAATGATTACGTACTATAGCCCCTAACTTATTAGAGACAGATGTATCCTTGGTCTAACAAGCTCCATATTGTTAAATGGCAATGCTAGCATCTCCCTTCTTCAGTGTTATCCAAAATGTAATCTTAATACTATTTTATTGAATCTACGGTGATATCTTGTTATTTCCTTTTTGTTCTTGTTTTTGTTTGGGTGGTAGTCAGGGTGTGTGGTGCGGTGGGTGTTCAGAGTGTTGGGGGTCAGTTTGTATGTTTTTCCAGTGAATAACACTGAAATAGTTGGTGGACTTATAACCGGAGTTCTGTGTCCTCAACATTTCATATCCAGGAAAATTTGCTACATTAAACAAAAATCAGAACAAAGAGACTGATATCTGTTCCCACATGAACTATTTTCCTATCAATATAAAGTACAATAAAATGTGATAAGAAGCAAAATTTGGCATAGTTTTATAGGAGTTTGATACTGTAGGTCCACATACATCAGATATTCAACTAATTTAGTAGAAATAGTCTAGCACTGTCAAATGAGAGGCAGATAGGATAACTTCCTTAGAGAGCACATAGTTAAAATAATACTTGGAAATGACCAATGGTCAAATATGGGCATAACTTTTGATTTTAGAGATACCTTGTTGTATAGACCAATTTAGTAATAGTGTGTATTTTACTCCTAAGAATTTGCTGACCAAAGTACTTTGCCTTCCCCCTAGTGTTCCGATAATAAGATTTCATATTCTGTGAGCATTGCCTATTTCTCCATCCTATGAGCCCATGAGCAGTCATCAGCCCTTACATCTCTACTCTCCCAAGATACTGCTAAAAAGGAGAAGTCCAGTTCCTTCCACAGGCACTGCCACTACCACATGGCAAACTTGGCCTCTTCCATGGAGGACTGTACCATGTTCAGTGGTTATTTAGTCAAATTGAAACACCACCTGTCTGCAGCCCCATTCAACTTTCCCATGATTCTTAGGAAGGCCCTGGCCTCCATTTTGAAAACAGAAAACAAAACCACAGATCGATGAGGGTCAAAGAAGAAGTTAAGAAAGCTGTAGCAATTGTTAAGACGTGGAGACTTTTTGTTTAATTTTTGTTCATTTCCCTTGTATTGACTCTCAGGTAGATGCACTAATGACCTATAATTCTGTTAGGTGCTTTATGAAACAGAGGGAAATGGTATACACATGTGTAGAATCAGAGCCACAATATTGGTAATTAGCTCAATGGAACAAAAAATGGATGTTAGGCTATTTGCTAGAAGTTTGAGTGCAGATTTGACAAGGCAAGGAAAACAGATTGCACTCCAGAGAGAACCGGCTTAACACTTGAATTCAGAGAACTGCAGATTCCTTCCTTGTTGAGTCCTGCAAATAGAGAAGAGGGTAAGAAAGAGAAGTAATTCAAAAGGCGGGGAGGTTAGGAGAGTAAACTGAATTTTTCCATGGAAATAAGATGGGTTTTTTTAATGTTTTTTTTTTTGGCCCCTTTTAAGCCATTGCTTTCAGTTCGCTTCAATGCAGTCACTGAAATAGCTTAGAAAGAAATCTTTGATATGCCAGATCAACCAACAGTTTTAAAATATCCTTTTGTGCCTCCATTTATAATGCAAATAGTCAGTTGGCATTTTGGGTTCATCTCACCATTGTCTCTGAAGTGGGTTAACATACACAGAGTGAGGAAGAGAAGGGAGTCCCACAAGAGAGCACCTCTTTGATAGTTCAATAATAGTAAAAAATGTATTTAGGTCTTTTCTAAATACCTTTCACCTCCTAAGAATATAAAAAAAAATGAGAGGAAGAGATCTAAGAAGAATAAATTGTGGTTGCCTTCTACGTTAGCTGAATGACTAAAGATATTGTTCTATGAATTACCCAATACTTAAATATTCCGAAGTCTGGCCTTTATGAGCTCATAAAAGACTTTGCTTATGTATCTAGGAAAGCCAGTATCTTTATATACTGTTAGAACAGAACTAGCATACTGTTTCAATATAAGTTTGAAAACCAGCAGAGATTTTGTTATATAAAGCAACTGGGCAATCACCTTAAACCCACGTTTACATTTAGTTTTATCGTACATAAACATTCCTTAGCTGAAATAGTTTTAAAAACTGGTAACCTATGTTTGAGAATGATGGAAAGAGACTGAATCCTAGTTGAAATATTATTGCCACTGTAGTGTTTTATTCATGGGAATCTCCAATCTTTTTTTCAGATATACTAAAAAAGCCAAAATTCATTAATGTCAGAAACACAAACGAGGGTTGGCAGTGATCATGCATCCATGCTGGGAGGAGGGAAGGCTGGGAGCCCTGTACAGCGTATAAACCCCAGATTCTACTTTTTCATTTGAGTTCCTCCATAAATCCTCTCATGCATTCTGAAGCTCGAGAATTTCTTCTAGGCAACTGTTGTCAAAATACATTTTCCGACAAATACCCCCAAAAATGCAACCAAGAGCAACAATATTTCAGGAAGCTTCAGCTCAAGTGTGAGTAATAACCATTGGGTAAACAGAAGTTTTACCATCTTCTGTTTCATGATTGAGCTTTTCAAATGTAAACAGTTTGTAAGGAAAAAAGTGGGCCATGTCAGATTGGAGAAACAGAGGAAAGCTTGACAGGAGGTGTGCTTTGGCAGGAGAGGTAGTTAGGATACATCTGTGATTCCAAACTGGTTGAAATATCTTGTCTTTGAAGTCATCATTCCTTCTTCTCCCTTTCCCTCCTCGCCTGCCCCTCCCTCATGGGCACTGGCATGGACTTTTTTTGCCTTTGCTTCTCTCAGGGACATGAGTTCAAACCCTTCACATTCTCCCTTCTCCTCTCATTCATCTCCCCAGACCCTTCTCCCACTTGGGCTTACTGAGCAACCATTACTCTCCAGGTCCTCTCCTTGCCTCAGCCTTGGTTAAGTATCTCTTATATACATTTCTTAATGTCTATATTTTAGGAGAAAAAAGATCTCCTGGTGACTCCCTTTCTTTTTTAATCTGAGCTGAATTACATTTTACAACTCTGATTAAAGACAAATCTTTATTTTTCTACCCTGCTCCTTCTTCTGTCTCATTTAACACAGCTGGTGGAAAAGTGATCAATGCTGAAAAGCTTAGCGTACCAAGACTTCTTTGCAGAAATGATGATAAAATACCATGAGAAAGGATGCTACGTGTACTCTGCAGTGGAACCCTACCCAGGATCCTCTTTAGTGGTTGCTACGTGCTCTCCTGGCTGTTTGAGTGTGGCTGGTAAACTCAGCACTGTCTCCTTCTCTGGAGAATTGCCCTCTGATCAATGACTGCCTGGGAAGGAGGAAGCTTGCAAAGGCCAGCCTTTCAGCCTCAAGGTGGACCCAATGCTGGGTTGCGATTTGTACTCCAGAGCTTCTCCATGGTGTCAGCTGAGCTGTTCTCTGGCCGAGCTTGTCTAGTGTTCTTTCCCTCTTTCTTCTCTCTCCTTCTTCTACGAATGTTCCTCAAAAAAAAAAAAAAATCTTTCCAACAAGAATTCCTATCTCAGTCTGTGTCTAGAGCAGTCACCTAAGACATACACCTTTCAAAATAAAGAGGGAAGCCTGAGTGGCTCAGTCGGTTAAGCATCCAATTTCAGCTCAGGTCATGAACTCCTGATTCATGAGGTCGAGCCCCGTGTCGGGCTCTGCACTGACAGCTCAGATCCTGAAGCCTGCTTTGGATTCTGTGTCTCCTTCTCCCTCTGCCCATTCTCACTAGTACTCTGTCTCTGTCTCTCACTCCCCCAAAAATAAAATAAAAATTAAAAAAACATTAAAAAAATTCAATACATAAGAAATGACTAGTTTTAAGATGGATGTTGATATGTATTTGGAAAAAACAGAATGAGAACTTAAGATGTTTTCAGTTGTGGCAAAGCTTAAGAACTATAGAGATTCTATCTTTTGCCTCATAAAAAAGAGGAAATACTTTTTAAGGAGTTGCAAATATTTAAAATGTTATTAGCCCAGAAAAATCCCTTGAGTGGGGCTGCAGTAGTCTTCTAAGTACTTATTTTATGACCGACTTTATAATTTCCAAAGTAGTTTCAATTACATGAACTAAAGTCAATCTCATGGCAGGCATGACAAGCAGGGATAATTATTAGCCCCATTTTCCACATATGAAGACTGTCTCAGAGAGGTTGAATGATGCCATTATCTCCTAGGTAGTAAGTACCTGGCCTGTAGTTGGTGCTCAAAGCCAGGTGTCTGTGTGAAACGTGAGTGAGATTTGCTGATTAATTTAAGTCATGTTCTTAAGTTTATTATAGGCTGGATCTTCATAATTCTGTTATTAAATTTATTTGGGCTGCCTGGGCAATCCACCCGCTAATCTTGAGTTAATCTGGGGCAAAGTGGTCAAATTCATATAAATGTGTATATTGGTTATCCATTGATGTGTAATAAATTATCTTAAAAAATAGCAGCTTAAAATAAGAAATATTTATTATGTCATAGTTTCTGTGGATTAGGAATCTGAGGGGTGGTTGAGTGGTGCTGCTGTCTCAAAGACTTCTCAAAGCTATAATCCAGGTGTTAGGCAGAGTTTGCAGTCTCATCCAAAGGCTCAGTTGAGGGAGGATTAACTTCTAAACTTACTTAGGTAGTTGTCGGCAGGGTTTAGTTCCTGGGGAGGTGTTGGACTGAGAACCCCATTTCTTTACTGGCTGATGGCCAGAAGCCATCCTCAGTCCCATATTACATGGCCCTTTCCATAGGGCAGCTCACAATATGGCAGCTGATATCCCTCAGAGGGGGTAAATGACAGAGAGTAAGAAAGGACAGACAAGGTGGAGGCCAGAGCTTTTTTTCTAACCTAATCTTGAAGTGCTATTGAGTCACTTTTACTGTGTTCTGTCCATTAGAAGTGAGTCACTAGGTCCAGCCCCCTACCAGTGGGAGGGGATGATACAGAATGTGAATATCAGGAGGCAGGAGCCATTTGAGAAGCTGCCTACCATCACAGGTCAGTTGGCTTTCTTATGTAGGAAGCTATCCCACTGATCCAACCCCTTCTTCTCTCTATAAGGAGACAAGGGATTATTTTCAATGTGTTAATTTCATGGATTTAGGTGTATGTGCCCTAGTTGAGTTCTCTTCTCATTTCTTCTTCCTCCTACCTACTCTTCAATTTCTCTTCTCTTTTTGCTCTTCCTTTCTTGCTTCTCCTGCCCTCTTGCTTCTGTCTCTACTCACTTCTCTTTCAGACTCTTTTTCTCTCTCCCTTCTCATTCTCTCAGCAATTTCCTTCCTTTCGGGATCCAAGTCCTCTATATCTTTCCTGCTCCTATAACCCTCACTGTTTCTCTCTCTGCTCATGGGAACATGGACAACCAGCAGTTTTAGATGCTGGCTTTAACATTTCTAAACAAAGTGATTTAATTCAACTGTTGGGTCTAGTCTTCCTCCCAAGTTCCTCTAGGAACTTCCTCACCATGATGAGGTGAGACAAGATGCTTTTATAGAATGTTGAAAATTCCATTTGGGAGGAGGATGGGTTTTTCTTCCCATTGCTTCATGTATAATGTCAGGTCTCAATTGTATCTAGTGTCCAGTTTTGTTTTATGTTAAATTCTTTACTTAAAGAATTTAAACATAAGATGATCATAATAATGACGAGATGATGATGATGATGATGTCTAAAGTACACTATTACATTACTTATCCAAGATAACCTGTTTAACTCTTGATGGCAGGGACTTTTTCCAGTATCTAGCACTATCCAAGTGAATAAATGAATGCAACACTTTGGCAGAACTACAGTAGATTGGATAGGTTAGCTATTTAAGCTGTTAAAGCTGGGTGGAAAAATGGTTTTACCAAATCTTATGTGAAATTCTGGGAAAAAATGTTAATGGGATCTGTATTTCTATTTTTCAGCATGAGAAGATGCTTTCAGGAAAAAAGCGACTATTTGACCCAGCAGAGAGCATTTTCCCGATGTAGGGGTGATGTGCAGCAATTAGCTTGTTTTGGTCTGGGATGACTGACAGCGATTCCATGGATTGTTTTGTGATATTAGACAAAGGTTCTCGGGGCAAAATGTGATTAGAATATGTTCAACTTGATGACATGTATGTTAAGCCTGTTGGCACGTAGCAGCCAATTTCATTGTATGACCTACTGGCTAGAGACATCGAGAGTAAGAGTCAAATCATTTGGAGAAGAGTTGTTTAGTGAGTTAGAATGAATGGAGTCTTTAGTGAGTGTCCGCATCAAATTCTGTCCCAGTTTGTTGCTTGTCATGCCCTATTCTCCATCTGGGATGCCCAAGGCACTCTTTTTCAGGACATTTGACCTACAAGTCATATTTCAGAAACTACTGATTTGGTGCTTGCTGATGGAGTTTAGACTCTGAGGAGTCCGCCTGCTGGATTACGTACAGACTAATGACCCATCAGATGCTAAAGGCAAAAGCTTAAAGTGCACTTGTGAATTAAACCACAGTATTGTCAGAAAGGAAGAATTTATTATGTCATTAAATTTAATTCAATAAGTTTTGCTTCTTTAGATGCACTGCGCTGAGGGAAAAGTAAGAAATTAATTTTAAACAAGTGTTATTTTTCTTCTGCTTATCCAGGTAAAGGATATTCATGTGAAAGAGACAGAATATTTTATCGAGATTTTAAAAAAAGCCATTACAACAAATGATAAATTGTGAAAACTGGGCATGACTGCCTAGCCAGGCATGAACTTCTAAGATCAGAGACTATGTGCTTCAGTTAGTAAACACAGAGGAAAATCAACCTTGCCTAATTTAATGACACCCTGGGTGAAGTTTTCAGGCTTTGCATAAAAATCACAGAGGCTCATTGATACAAAGATGTCAGCAGTAATTGTGGTTGATGCTTAGAGTTTAATCTGAAAGTTAGGATGGGCAGAAAATGAAAATCAAGATGGAGAATTTTTGCTTCAAATCTAGAAATTATTATGATATGAAGAAAATTCTCATAGGTTAAATATTAGAATAAAACATAGAAGTGTGAAATATGTGGTATTGAATCTTTCTACATACATCTCATGATTGCTTTAGAGCAACAGAGAAAATGTTGATAAATAGTAACTTAAAGGTAAGTGAGGAAATTGCTGAGTGTTTGTACCTTTTGTCATTTACCAATCAAAACAATACGATGATCTTACAGGGGGTCTAGAATGAAGTCCAGTGATAAATACAAAAATTAGACTTTCCATTGTATTGATAGTGCTCATTCTAATAAGTGAGAGACTTTTAGTATTTGTATTCTAGGTAATAAATTTTCTATTAGTAACTATTATGTTAGCGGAATAAAAGCAAGAGTGCAAATCCTCAAAGAACAGATTCTGGTCATTGTTTTAATTCAATAAATTCCATAGCAGATGGCTTATGTCAAGTAAGAGAAAAAAAACAGTTGACCATTGAACAACACAGGGGAGTAGGGGTACCCATGCCCTGGGCAGTGGAAAAGCTGTGTAAAACTTTTGACTCCCCAGAAAATTAATTATTAATAGCCTAATGTTGACTGGAAGCCTTACCAATAACATAAAAAGCTAACCAACACATATCATATATGATGTATGTATTATATATTATATTCTCTATAATAAAGCAAGTTAGAGAAAGAAAATATTATTAAGAAAATCACCAGAAAAGACAACCTACTGAAAGGGAGAAGATATTTGCAAATGACATATCCTGTAAATGGTTAGTGTCCAAAATATGTAAAGAACTGATACAACTCAGTACCCCAAAAGCAAATAGTCCAATTAAAAAATGGGCAGAAGACATGAACAGGCATTTCTCCAAAGAAGACATACAGACATCCAACAGACACATGAAAAGATGCTCAGTGTTACTCATTATCAGGGAAATACAAATCAAAACTACTATGAGATGCTGCCTCCCACCTGTCAGAATGGCTAAAATCAAAAACACAAGAAACAGCAAGTGTTGGCAAGGATGTGGAGAAAAAGGAACACTTGTGCACTGTTGTTGGGAATACAAATTGGTGCAGCCATTGTGGAAAACGGTATGGAGTTTGCTCAGAAAATTAAAAATAGAACTACCCAACAATCCAGGAATTGCACTATTGGAAATTTACCCCCAAAATACAAAAAAACTAATTCAAAGGGATACATGCACCCTGATGTTTATAGCCACATTGTTTACAATAGCCCAACTATGGAAGCAGCCCAAGTGTCCATTGATAGATAAATGGATAAAGAAGAAATGGGACATATATACAATGGAATATTTTTCAACCACAAAGAAACAAGAAACCTTGCTATTTGCAACAACATGAACAGATCTAGAGGGTATTATGCTAAGTGAAATAAGTCAAAGACAAATACCATATGATTTCACTTATATGTGGAATTTAAGAAACAAAACAAGCAAAAGAAAAAAAGAGACAAACCGAGAAACAGACTCTTTTTTTAAGTTTATTTATTTATTTATTTTGAGACAAAGGGAGAGAGAGAGAATCCCAAGTAGGCTCCACACTATCAGTACAGAGCCCAATGTGGGACTTGAACTCATGAGCCGTGATATCATGACCTGAGCCAAAGTTGGAGATTTGACACACTGAGCCACCCAGATGCCCCACATATGGTGCACTTTTTTTTTTTTTTGCTTTTATTCATGCATTGTTAAAGGTGATGATTTTAATTTTTTGAAGACAATCTGATTTGGAATTTTCCTCTTCCTTCCTTCCTTCCTTCCTTCCTTCCTTCCTTCCTTCCTTCCTTCCTTCCTTCCTTCCTTCCTTCCTCTCTGTCTCTCTGTCTCTATCTCTGTGTTGTGCTGGAGTCATAAGGTTTATTTTAGTTTTATTCTGAAATTATTTTAATCATGGACCATTACCAGGAATAACAGATAAAAAAAAAATCCCACCTTCTAGTTTTTCAATATGTTTAGTAATGCAAAGAATATTTTAAAAAAGAATAGGTTGGTGGTCTCACATTTCAAGGTAAGGCACACCTTGTCAGGAAGGGAAAGCTGAGATGGGAAATTCATCTGCTCTTTGTAGAGCTTGCCATTTTTCCAAAAGTATCCTTCTCCACAATTCTGGGATGATTATCTTGCCTGGTTTCTGTGTCAATTGTGTTTTTCCCCCAAGAATGGAAGGTTTTAAGTGAGGAATGACAGACCAAGGTCACCATGGATGTCCACAGAGTTTTCCTAAAGAACCTTTGTGTGCCCATTAGTGGAGTGTCAGGAAAGAAACCAATTCCACTCATAATACCATTTTGAGCATCTCTTACATATGTGAAGCAGGTTTTTGCCTGTATCTATAAAACTGTGGTCTTTACACTTACCTTGTGAGTTTATTGTGTGGGTTAATTAAGTAAATGCATTTAAGCTCCTATAAGAGTGTTTAGAATACAGAAAGACATTCTGTACTTTATATATATTTATTTGTTAGCTCAGTGTTTCTCCAATTTTAGTGTTCATAAGAATCATCTGGGATCTCGTTAAAATGTGGATGATAGCTCAGTAGGTCTGGGTTGGGGTCTGAGATCCTGCATTTCTAACAAGCACCCAGGTGATGTCAGTGCAGCTGATCCACAGACTGCACTTGGAGTAGCCAAGATTAGGCAGTGAGTTATCTCCTTGGTTAGATACAACTGTGACTAGAGAGCAATGAAGTTTTAGTCCTGATGGAGGGTTATCCTACTGCTGATCCAGAAGCCTCTGAGAAGTGGCACAACACTATTTCACATGTATTTCTTGCCAGTAAACTCTCTGGAAATCTGAAGGATTCTATAATGTATCACAGAAGTAATTATAACATGTAATTCATAACCTAAAGTCCAATGAACTATAATCCCACCAGCCCATTTACACTTCGAAGAGCGTTACGGCATTTGGGAGAAATGAGTGCTCCAGGGGAGTAGAATTTCATTTGGTGAATTCAGAAACCATTTTTGGATTACACTACAGAGAATCTTCGAGACGAAGTCTACTTGCTGTGTTGCTGGGAAACCTCTCAAGGATTTCATTTCAGGGATTTTTTTTTAGCAAGATCCAGGTGCTTGCCATGACCGGTGACAGGTTGCTGTGGAACATTAGTTGCGTGGTCATTCATCCTGTTTGCAAGGTTTACCTACCGACCGACCTTGCCTGGGCTGTTACTTCAGGTATGTGGCTGTGAACATTGTTGTCTGTATTCGCTCTGCTGTGCTTTTCATCCCTGTGACTTATATCTTTTATACCTGGAAGTTTGTACCTCTTAATCTCCTTCACTTATTTCGCCCCTCCCCCACCTGAATTTTGTTTTCAGTCTAAAACAGTGAATGGATTCTGAGTGAGAAACAGGGGGCTAGAAATTTGAACTTCATGGGTGTTTTATCTTTGTATTCATACTCAAACTTTGTATGGAAAAGTAAAACTTGCTTTTGTCCTGGAATGAAGGAAAATGGAATGAGGGAGTAATTCTGACTTCAAGCCCGAGTTTACAAACTCCAAGTGCTACCGACAGTGGCAAAATCTGTGAGTTAATATTTATCCCGCGCCTTGGTACCTTCAGATGAAAAGAACTACACAAATATCAAGCACTGTGAACTCTGTAGAATTTTCAGTCCTTACAATTTGCTAACCGCAGGGTCCTCAGTGGTTCCTTCTGGAAGGTGTTCCTTTTGCAGGACCTCGGCAGCACTGGTTTACGCTGGTGTCTGAATTGATTAGTAAAATCACAGTTCTCACCTGTTTTCTTTCACAGACTTTCTGAGCTTTAATATGGCCAATGCCACAGGCTACCATTTTAGTCTAAACTATTTTAGCAGCAACTTGATGTCTGAATAGCAGAGTAAAAAAATATGTTTGAAATCATATTGGATGAATTCTACATAGTGTATACCACCTTATGTTGGGTACATAAAACTTGAGGTTTTTCTTTGGCGTTTGTGTCCAAGACTAGAGGTAACTGCCTCTCAGACATGAGTCTCTCAGGTGTGCAATACATCTTTTTTAAACCGTCAAGCACAGACAGGGAGAGGCTGCTTGAAGGGATCTTTTACTAGCTGGTATTATTGGAAATGAGATGCTGATTTACCTGTATATATTTTTTAACTGGAAGATAATCTGTAATGTGCAACACTGTTCTGAATGCAAAATGCTATAAAAGGAGGCCTTTCTTCAGGAACTTCTGGAACAGTTGCACTACAAAGTTACATTCGATGGTATATTTTTAGAAATTCAGCGTTTGAATGACCACAGATCTACCGTGTAGGAAGTGGTCCATCAAACTGAGCCCGTGGATTTTGATAGCACTCTCACAAAAAATATGTAGAATTATCTGGCGACCTCAGTAAGTGGAAGAAAACCAACAACATACTCTCACACGCACCCATACTCACTCACACCCACACTCAGCTACGCATACACAAAGTCACAAACGCACTGGTCCTTGCCCCAGACTTCACGTGGGAAAGTCTCACGAGAAATGACAAGGCTGTAAGACAAGTTAGAGTAGAAATATAAAGAGCTGATAAATAATTGGCAAGTGGCAAGCAGTTGTATAAAGAGGTCTGTTGTATAAAGAGGTTTAAAGACTAGACCAAAATGTAAATGCCAGATTCCCCTTGTGTCTGTTTCAGTCACTGTGCCCGTTCCCCATGCCCAACACCTGGGAGGCTGAATTATTTTCTTCCCTCAGACTAAAATAATTTCCATACACATGGTCGAAATGCAAGAAATGGATATTGGAAAGCATCAGGAAATTAGGAGACATAACTGTTACATTATGAAGTATAACAGTTTACCTAATGTGTGTGGCAAACACTTCCTTATTCTCCCCACCCTCCCACTTCCCTCCCACTGTTTCCCACCCCACCTGGTGTCATACACACAAATTCAGAGGCTTTTTGCCATCCTTGCTTTACAGGAATCCCCAGATCGTGATGCTTTCAGACGACAACTTTTGACATTTTTCGTTCTTTCTTTCTTCCGATGATTTTTTACCAACAACATTTGAATGTAGAGTTGTTGGTCTTGCAGGCTGTGATACATATTTTCGTCTCCAAATCTTTTGAACATTGTAAGGCTGGTTGTTGAAGCTGGGAGTTACCCAGGTGGTAGTTATTAACTGACGTGTCATGGTTCACGGTGAACAAGCTAGGTCAACAAACTTGTTTTTCATCATGGCTGGTTTTAATTTGAAAGGGAGCTTGTTACCTATTCGATAATGCTTCACTGAAGTTCACCTATTTCAGGTAGATTAATAGCTTGTTCAGGGATGAGAAGCCTAGGGGCCCTGTTGTAACTGTGTGCTGCAGGTTCAAGGTTCAAACTTCAGAAAGCAGAAAAGTCCTTGTTTTTCTTCTACCTATTTGCCAGTGCATGCCTTAGTGAACCTTTATACTTGGTAACACTTGAGCGGTCACAGGTTTGAGATCTTATAGTCATATTAGGAGCCGTGTTATATAATCAAGAGAGAGTTGTGCTCTGGTAGTTCTTCCCAAATTACAAGACTTTTCAATTTCGAAGATCATGGGGTTGGCGGACATTTAAAAAAATACGTGTATATAGTTGCCTGGTCATCCGTTAGGAAGAGAGATTTAAAATCTCTTTAAAATGGAATATTAAATTTTGTGCAAATCCGGATCCTGTAGGGAGGTATTAGATTGAAGTAAAAATGGAGAAAAGGCTTTTCATGTTTGAACCAATCCATGATGGTGACATATCAGTAGTCCCTTAAATGAATGTCTAAGTACATTTATAATATGTGAAAAAAATTGTAGTAAATTACTCACTCGAAAATTTGCTTCTTTTCAAAAAGGGGAGTTTCACCCTATTTGTTTTCTTTTAGCCATTCGCGTAATAGTTCCTTGCACACAAAAGATGTATCAGCTAGCTCTGTCAATCTGGAGAAGAAAAAAAAAATTTAAACTGCACTTTCTTCCTCACATGATTCTTATGAATCTCAGTGTAGCTGAGGTTCCCACTCAGATCTTGCTCCTGGAGCATTTAAATTCAACACTACTATTTGAAGATTAAACCGCAATGGAAATATTAATGATGTCTCTGCGCTGAAAGGAACTTGGCAATCTCTTCAGTTGATAGGTTTCTAAAGAAACTCTCCATTTCAAATAAAGATCTGATATCTGGATCTCCTAACCAGTCTGAAACGTAGCTCACCTACATGGATTGGCTATCTGGGAGCTTGTAAACAAATTCATAAAATTGTCATGCTGATTATAGTGTTGGCAAACACAATGGCTGATCATGTTATAAATGTTTATCAACACCCGCACTCACCCACCTGCTAAGAGGTGCTACGCTTTAATGAAATTGTTTGAATATCAAGGCTGGTTGCTAAGATACAATGTTCTTGTTACTAGGGATGTGATGCTTGCAGATTTCTGTTATCAAATAATGATTAGAGATGTGCTAACCTCAAGGTGCTCAGTGCAGTGAAAGGTTTACCGAGCTACAAATTAGTAAACTGTCTGCTTGAGCAGGCACTGGCAGAAGAAACATGTGCCTCGTCCATACACGACTGGCATTTGAAAAGAAGGGAGGACAGAGGGAGCACAGCCATGAATGACGGGTCCTTGAAAGTTTGCCACCGAGGGTTTACCTACTCTGCTGCCCAGCGTGATGTATCTTTAGCCAGCCAGGGAATTTGTTGAAATCCATTGCCAATAACTCCTTCCTTTCTTATGAAAAATCCATTCTTTACCTTTCCTTTTAATTGATTGTTATGGAATTATTATTGTTAAACACATCACATCTCTTATGAGAAATAAAAGCACACAGAAGTGTAATGCTACAAAATGGAGATGTATGTTACCATGTGCACATTCTCAAGATAATGCCAGGTTTAAGAGACTTATTGGCATAAGTGTCATATTTAGCACGATGAGTTCTGCAATAATGATGCAGATTTTTTTCTATTGAGAAGGCAATATTCCATGATATCTACTACAGTGTAAGATCTCATGTAAGTGCTGGACTGCTTCTCTTTCTTTTCGCGTTACCTTAATGTAATGGAGATGACCAAAGCCCTGCTGTCTACAGTAGTCTGTCTGGTTGTTCATCTTGTTAAAGTAGGAACGGCGTTGCTGTGCTGTACCTATTCTGGGGATGTTTTGAGCACAACATATTCACACTGAAAACATTTCTATGATTCTGTGACAGGCTTTGGAATTCCCAAGTGCTCTACTCATGGCTAGTAATATTTCAGAAATGTGTGGGCAACTGTACTTCTGGTGTCATGTACAATTTTTACTCTTGTTACTTTATAAGAAATCTCAATTATTGGGATCGCAGATCTGATGGGTATTAAATTGACTCTTGAAAGTTCCCTTAATAAAAATGGAAACTGTGGATATATTTTAATAATGAAAGTGTTACAAGAGAATGATATTCAGATGTAACATGTGGCCTTCCATTAGATCATGACTACCGTGAGAGCAGAGACTGAATCTGTTTGGGCTCACTGTTGTTTAACCATCCTCCAGAAGGCTGCCTGCACGAAAGAGGCACCTTAGGAATCAATGAATGATACCTAAATCCAGAAAACTTGGTAATATCTGTAGCAGATACACAGGCGTTTGTAAGTGGAATTTTCCTGCCTTTTGTGCGGAGTACAAAGAGATGGGAAGAAAAACGTGACAATGCCTCACCTTTGCGAAATAGATTTTGCATACCCTAATTTTACAGATGAGGAAAGCAAAGTTCAGAGGAATGCGATAATGAATTACTCAGTGCCACACAACCAATGTGAGGCACAGCTGGGGCATTGGTAAATCTAGTCCTATTTCCCAAACCCCAACCGCCTCTCTGATATTTGTGAGACCTGAGTGGGGATAGTTAAGTGGGCACAGATGGGGGGCACGTTTAAATGCAGCAAACGTTATGTGCCTATTTTGTGCCAAACATACAGGTAGGTATATGAAGGGTAAAAAGCAATAATTTATAAAGTCCTTGGTCATAAGAAGTTTCAGTGTTGAAAATGTTGAAATATGATACGGTCACTTTAAGGAACTTGAAGACTAAATGTGAGTTCCAAGGAAAATATATTTAGCCTGAGCACGGAGAGTTCTCATGTAGGTGAGGTTAGGAGATGGCATTGAAAGGATGGGTCTTTGTTTGAGAGATGTGGTTTTGTTATCAACAAGATCCGGTTTGAATTCTTGTTCTGCCACGTCCTGGCTAAATTGGGGTGAATTTCTTAGCCTATATGTGCTTTTCTTTCTTTCTTTCTTTTTTTTCTTTCTTTTCTTTCCTTTCTTTCCTTTCTTTCCTTTCTTTGTTTCCTTTTTTTAACATTTTTAACGTTTATTTATTTTGAGAGAGAGACACACAGAAAGGGAGTGGGGGAGGGCAGAGAGAGAGGGAGACAGAATCCCGGCAGGCCTCAGGATCTGAGCTGTCTGCACAGAGCCTGATAAGGGGCTTGAACTCACGGACCATGAGGACATGACCTGAGCCGAAGTCGATGCTCAACCGACTGAGCCACTCAGGCGCCCCCGTGTGCTTTTCTTGTTGCTATTATAATTTGCTCATGTGGATTAAATTGGTCGTAGTAAGGTAATATGCTTAGCACCTACTAAGCAGTCAATACATGTTATATTTAAGACCTGCTCACCGTGCCCTACAGAATTGAACGACATTACACTTGTTTTAGCCCAAAAATTGTTCCTGAAACCTAAATGTCACCTCTTTCACGAGATACGTACCTTGTTTTTATACGGCCCAAAGGCTGGTTCAGTGAAACAGAGTCATATTTATTGATGAATGCAAGAGATGTGGCAAAGATGTCTTTATGTTCTTTGCGACTTTGGTGCTTCAAATAGATTTATAACCGGCACATGGTTAATTATAGCTGGACAGACACACGTGGAAGTGTTGCTTGGGCAGGAGTGTGATGTCATGCTGGGAGTGACTAGTGGTGGGTGGGCTTATCTGGAAGAGATTTGCTTTCTTCCTACTCAAAGGGTTCTTCGGAGGCTTAAGTGAGAAGATAAATCTGCACGTCAGAAGTGGCATCCAAAGTCAAGGTAATTCAAATGATAATATTACTCTATCCTCCAAGGAGGAAGGAGTAAACAAACACCAATCCCTCACTGTTGTCAGGACTGTAATGCTTGCCAGTGACACCGTATATAAGGAATTTTGTTGGAAACGAACTGTCCTGGTACTCAGGAATGCCATCTCTCCACTTTTAGTTTTATCCTAAGTCACTGCTCTTTCCTTTATTTCTGCGTCTTCTTAACACCCGCACTTGCCTGGAGTGTTTTATCTGTAGCCTAAATTAGAATACTAAATATTTGGCCTACTGGCTCAGAAGCCAGCATGTCGCAGCCCAAATGGTCTCTACTCTCTAATTTTGAAGGCTAGAGTTTAAAATTATTCACTAGTGTGGGATGCCTGCGTGGCATCCGACCTCGGCTCAGGTCACGATCTTGGGGTTGGTGGGTTCGAGCCCCACGACGGGTTCTGTGCTGACAGCTCAGAGCCTGGAGCCCGCTTTGGATTCTGTGTGTCTCTCTCTCTCCCTCTCTGTCCCTCTCCTGCCCACACTCTGTCTCTCTCAAAAATGAACAAATGTTACAAGAAATAAAAATAAAATTCTTCGAAAAAAATTATTACAAAGAAATGTGAGGTCGGCCCCACTTAGAGCATGTATTCCATGCACCCAAATGCTCCTGGTTCAAATTTAGAGATGTCCCTAAATATAGTTGTGCTGAACTACCTACATATAATGCAGACCATGTCGAAGCACAAAGCCCTCTCAGTGTGGGGTAGTGTGGGCATTTTGTTATCTTCAGCAGCTGTTGCCTCTTTTTGAGGAGAAAAACCTACTCCCGTTTAAATTTATGTTGCATCCAGCGCGTTGTATTGCTTGCGATTATCTGTGGCTCAGCTGTGTCACGTGGGGTGACCTGCTTTAACCTGAGTTAATGCAGTCCACATGTTGTGCTGAATGACACACATTAAAACATTCCACTTCTCCACGGAACTGTGTGAGCAGGTGATTTCTCTAAATGGCAGACACTCCCATGCTTGTATTTTAAACCTCCACCACTTTAACTAAAAATATCTTCAAAAGCCCACCCCAAACACTTCCCGTGGTTATTTTTGCAAATTGTTGGGTGACTTACAAAGAGCAGGGAGGGATGCGCGAGGGGAAGCTTCGAATTATTTACATAATTTGATGGGATGGTGCCTCCTTTGAAAAGTCCACTCGGTGGAAGTCACAGATTTATTTACTTCGCATACTCAGAGTCCTAGAGAGGCGACCTAATCATGTAATTATTAACTTACTGCTGCTTGGATCCCAGCAAGTTGATAGTTATATTTCTCATCAAACTAAACTTAAAAGAAACTTATTTGGAAAGTACTAGGTCCCAGCAAACAGCCCTCATAGAAATGCACACTAGTGTTTTACCGAGATATTTACTTCTCTTCTGTGAGAACAATGAATTCGACTCGAAGTGTTTGGCTGTCAGTGATAAAATTTTATTGCGGGCCATTCAGACGGTTTCGCCCGATTCCCTGAACGACGCAGGAAGCACAATGCTAGCACACCTAGGGCAGAACTCTTCTTTTCTTGTTAAGCCAACAGACCAAACGGGTTTCTAACGCATAGTCCTGGTTTCTCCAGCATTGTGCTCTAGCCAAGTGAGGCAATCAGCCAGGCGTATGGTGAAGAACAGAGATCCTTAGAATACAGGTCCGGGAAGCCCAGCTCCATACTGTTCAAAATCCCAAATGCACACACTAGCTGGGTGACTCGGTACAGGGCACTCAACCCCTCTGAGTTTTCCTGTCTCATAAAATGGGCCGATGGTAGCATGTGCGCTGGAGGGTGCTTTTATAAAGGAAGTTAGCTAACTTGGGTGAAGTATCCTGTGAAATGTTTGATACATAGGAGGTGTTTGAAGCAGGAGAGCTGCTGTTAGGTTTGTGAAGTTTAACTAGAGGAAGATAAAACCAAAAACTCTCCACATGTAAACTGAGTAAAATAAGTCAACACGTTTAGAAGACACTCTAAGATCTCCTGTCCTTCTTTGTTTTCTGGAAATCTTCAGGGCCCCAGTGTACCATGCAAGTCAATTTTTCTGGGCATTAGTTTTCTGGGACGTTGTGTTATGGGCTTTAGAGCTTCTTTTTCTCTTTAATTAAGAAGACTGTTTATCTAAAGCATTTGAAAATATGAAAGGCCAGAAGGCTAAATGCCACAGTAAAGGCAAGAAATAAAACTTTTGCTTACCTAAGACATTAGTTTTCATGATGTAATATATACATTTTTAACCTGGTGTTACCAAGATCTCCAACAGTGACCCACTGAAGACAAAACGTCAGGTTAATTGAGCCTATCAAGAAATGTAATGA
Source organism: Felis catus (assembly GCF_018350175.1). Taxonomy (NCBI): domain Eukaryota; kingdom Metazoa; phylum Chordata; class Mammalia; order Carnivora; family Felidae; genus Felis; species Felis catus. The sequence goes on from NC_058375.1 coordinate 135,642,675, forward strand.
TTTCTCAGTAGAGTATCTATTAATGATTGAATAATTTATCAGTTGTCAAGTGCATTTGTACGAAGATATGTCCATATTGGATAGAGCATAGGAAATAATACAGCAAAAAATAAAATTCTAGTGAATCACATTTGGCTGCTATCTGACATAAAGGAAATATTGGATGGGGAAATGGCTCTACAGTGTTGGAAAATTTACTTTTTGCCCGTAAAGCTAAGATATAACTAAATGAACAACTATGGTTATTTCTTTCAAATGGAATACCTGTTGATATGGGATGTTTTTCAGTCATTTCTCAGGACATGACTTTACCCAAATTATCAACCATGATTTTCTCTTCCCATGCAGATCAAATTAACATCTTTCCCACTCCAAGTAGTTTCCTTCTTTTCTTCTGACTTTTGGGTTTTTTTTTTCATTAAATTAGATAAAAGGATTTTTATGTGTTCCCTCCATAGTTAAACGTTCTTTGAGTTGCCTATTTGTTTACATTTATATAGCAGGCTCTAAAAGTGAAATCATTTCTTGCATATCATCTAATATGATAAAATTGAAACTGAGCAGCTGGTTGGCTGCTCATTCACAGTAGATGCTCAGGAACTTCGTATTGGATGGGTGAGTGGATGGGTAAGTGAAGCAATGAATCAAAGCAAGCAAGTATAAAGGAAACAACTGGTTTATCATGAATGCTGTGTACCAATGTAGTTGTTATTATACTTCTCACAGTTATGGTTTGTGCTGTTTTGATTTTAAGGTTCACTTGTGACACGTGACTTTACATTAAACATAGGTATTTCCTAAATACAAATCAAAGCCACAATGAGATGCCACCTTACACCTGTCAGAATGGCTCACGTTAACAACTCAGGCAACAACAGATGTTGGCGAGGATGCGGAGACAGAGGATCTCTTTTGCATTGTTGGTGGCAATGCAAGCTGGTGCAGCCACTCTGGAAAACAGTATGGAGGTTCCTCAAAAAACTTAAAATAGAACTACCCTACGACCCAGCAATTGCACTACTAGGTATTTATCCAAGGGATAAAGGTGTGCTGTTTCGAAGGGACACGTGCACCCCCACGTTTATAGCAGCACTATTAACAAGAGCCAAAGTATGGAAAGAGCCCAAATGTCCATCGATGGATAAAGAAGATGTAGTATATATATATACAATGGAGTATTACTTGGCAATCAAAAAGAACGAAATCTTGCCATTTGCAACTGCGTGAATGGAACTGGAGGCTATTATGCTAAGTGAAATTAGAGAAAGACAAAAATCATATGACTTCACTCATATGAGGACTTTAAGAGACAAAACAGATGAACATAAGGGAAGGGAAACAAAAATAATATAAAAACAGGGAGGGGGATAAAACAGAAGAGACCCATAAATATGGAGAACAAACTGAGGGTTGCTGGAGGGGTTGTGGGAGGGGGGTGGGCTAAATGGGTAAGGGGCAGTAAGGAATTTACTCCTGAAGTCATTGCTTCACTATATGCTAACTAATTTGGATGTAAATTTTAAAAAATAAAAAATAAAAAAAAACAGGTATTTCCTAGATTAATAGTAAATTTGATGAAGTCTCCATTTAAAGAATTTGAATCCATCTTCCACCCATAATACACGTGGACTGAATTAAGTAGAAGCTACAATATAAGGAAAGGCAGGATGGTTGGCGGGATGGGATTAACTTTGACTCAGGTCTTATGTGAGCATATGATTTTCCTCCTGGAACATTGCACATAGGTGGAAGTCTGAATATAAAAAATAGACACCATTGTGATTTTGGGTAACAAATCATATTTATTGAAACACATGTGTTAAATATATCTGGGTAGGTTGATGGAAATTTGCTTTGGGAAACTGGCTATAATTTGAAAAGAGCTTCTGTTAATGTCTGTGTTTTCCATACTGCATCTACTGACCCTTACCGATCATGTGGAAGATGCTGAAGGGAGAAATGTCTCTGGGTGGAGAAAAATCTGGATTACCCTGGCTGTAAAAGTGCATGGCCACAGTTACTCTTGTTTTCAGAATTACTTTTTCTTTCTAGAAACACAATTTAAAATCTACAAGAATAAGCATTCTGTTTAGCTGACATCTAGTCTTAATCCTTTCTTTTACAGATGAAGAAACTCAGATGCTTGTCCCAATGGCACTAGTTTATTGCATAGAACGTCAACTGAAGTCTCCTAACTTCCAATTCGATATAATTTTTTATTATAAAAACAATCAAATAATATCATTCCTGAAGATGGAGACATAATTATCATGGCATAGATTTAGCATGCTCAATAGCTATGAAGCATTTGTACTATACCACGACATATCAGCACTGACGAGAAAGATTGGAGAAATAAAACAACCAACCAAGCAAACCTAAAATACAAGAACTTCTAATGTGACCAGGATTGACATAATCATCTGGTTAGAAAACAGTTCAAGAAAGGACATACCCAAAACTAACTTTTGCTCACAGAAGCTAAATTGTGCAATTCACATCAAGAGAGGATTGGGCCGGTGGGGAAGTGAGACTTCATGTAGAAAAGGGCTTTAGAAGGGAGAGTAATGTTTGCATGGTTAGGGAGGAAGAAGGACATCCAGTTAGGGGGAAAAAACCTGATGTGAAAGCGTGTTTAGTACAAATGTGCCTGTTGCAATGATCCATTGTTGGCAGACATTATCCAAGGGTTTGGAAACGGGAGAATGGGTTTTGTTGTGTAGGGATAGGCAAGGTTAAGCTTTGTAGTACATTGGGAAGCACATAGACTTTGGAGTCAGGTAGACCTGAGTTTAAGGTAGCATCTGTTATTTAATAACTTGGCAACTCTGCTCAGGTTACTAAACTCTCTGAGCCTTGGATTCCTCATCTGCCTCACGGACATAATGTCCGCAGGGTCACGTCCAGTGAGACAACATATAAAGCGTTCAAAGAGCCTCCCACATCCTAGGTATACAGTAAGTATGTCCCTTTATCTTCTTTTTCCTATTGGTCCCTCTATAACACATAGCATATAATTCTAAAAACACTGAATCATCTCACAGATATATATATTAATTGTGTATGATGAGTCAGTTACTACGTTGGCACTGGGAATATTTCAGAGAGGATATAGAGAACTGTCTAAGATCAGGAGCATGTTCTACAGCAGAGCTACAAAAAGTGAATACCACCAGGCCATATAGCTGGAGGATACACACATTTCATCAAATTAATATTCTGTCCAATTGAACCAAACTAAATGTTAATATGAATTTGTGGAGAGAAATGTCTGATTGATCTTTTATTGTAGCCAAGAATTATCTGCAGAGCGTGACACAAGTACTTAGCCAAGAACTATCTGCAAAACATAAGTATTACATTACGCATCCAGAAGGTGATATTTAACAATTCCAAGTACATGGATTGTTTTTATGGAGTAGTCAGCTTTATGGGCACTTAAAGTCTATGAGGTATATCTTTGAATATTCTTTGGTTGGTACAGTTTGCCTAAGTCTGCTTTTTTTCTAATTGGAAAAGTGTGCCTAAGGAAATAGGATTTGTATAATCGGTCCTATCTACTTCGGAACTTTTATTTGAGGAATGTGTACAGAAAAACATCAATTCAGGTGGACTGGGGTCATGGGAATAGATCTGGTTGAATTTAAAGGTTCTTATAATTCCACAGATTAGCCCAGTCTCTCTCTTTTGGACGGTTAACATCAGTCAGGGTTTGATTGTTGATGCTGCCTGTTCTATGGGGACACTCACTGCAAAGCGTTCATTGTCTACATCATAACTGACGACACTTTAAGGATGTGGATGACACCTGTAGCCTGTTGATATACAAAGAACAGTTTTCCCATGGGTTTGGAAATACCAGCTTTTAGGTACTTTCAATTATTCTTATCTATGGCCGCGGACCTATGTTTTCATAAAACGGGGCCTATTATACAATCTTCCTCTTTTCTTTTTAGAGTAATGGAAGTGTTTGAACCCAGTATCATAAAATAGGTATTAATACAATCCTTCCAGAAACTGACTTCTTATATCCGAAGGCTAAACTTTAACACGGATGTAAATGCAACTTACGTTTAAAAAGATGAGAATTAAGAAGTTCAAGAACAGTAAACTAAAATAAATTAAAAGGATGATTTTGGTTTAGGAAACTTTAATACAAAAAGTTTCTCTTGTCCCTATTATTCAGTTTCCCTCCTTTCATGATACAGGTTTTTTGTGGTTTTTTTTTTGTTTGTTTTGTTTTTGTTTTTGTTTTTTGTCTGTAACAACGGAGTCATTCAAGGTGAGGTTTACCAATGTGGAGGACTTTTGGCTCCATGCTGCATATATATTCTGTATTTTCCAGAAGTTACAGTGTGATTCTGTGTTTGATAATCTGGTGCAATAGGCATTGTTGTGGTAAGAATCTTGCCCTTGATGGAAAGTAATGAGACCACATTTGTTCCTTTTTCACTTTTCATTTGGAAGATGTAAATGCAGGTGGTGTCTTGGTTCTTGGGGGCTTTCCTCTCTGGCTCTGTGTGTTGAAGAAGTCATGTTGATTTTTTTCAATTTTATTCAAGATTTTGACACTCAGGAGCACAGCGGGCACTTACATGTTGTATTCCCAGAGTGTTTTTAATTGAGGAAGGGCACAGCTGATGAGAAAAATATAAAGAAATGAATACATTAAGGAAATAGTCAACTTTTTCAGTTTTTCTTTATTGAATAGTGAGAGTATACATGGTGAGAACTCCTGGGCTTGAGCAGGGATAAGAATCTCTCTATTTTTTCATTGCATTCGTTTTCCTTGCTTATTAGTGTTTTAAAGATATTTTTCTCACAACATTTTTATTTTCCTTCAAGATTTTCTGTATGTATTTTCTCTTCACTTTCTAATGTCTTCTCTACCAGGTATCCTCTGGTTAATTTCTAGACTGTCAGATACTCACTTTAACTCAATTTACCTTTACTGCTAAATCATTATGATTAAGAGGAAAAGAAGCTGAAAGAAGGATCAGCTGGGTTGTGCTGTGTAACAAAAATCTTCAAAGTTCCATTGGGTTAAATGACAAAGGTTTATCCCTACTCACGCTCCTTGTGCGTTACACATCAGCAGAGGGTTTCTGCTGACTGATTTCTCAGAGCTCCACGCTGACGGAGCCACCACCATTTTGAACATTTCTAGGTTTAATGTAAGAGGGAAGAGATAGTTCTGAGAGGTAGTGAACTAGAAATTAAATATTCCGTCCTGTGACACGTTCGCTTATATTCACAACGCATTGGGCAGAACCAGTCACATGTTCCTGTGTAACAAGGGGAGGAGGAAGTGTAATCCAATCCGATCTTGCGCCTGCAAGGGGTTGGAGTGGAACTGCATTAAGTACCACGACGGGAAGCTTGCCAGGCTGCCTTTGATCTTAGTTGAATGTTATGGATCACAGATGGAGAGACAGACAAGTTTGGCTTTATTCACAGATGTGAAGATGACTGGCATCTGACAATGTCTGCCATGTAGCCAGTTAAACCACACCATACCTTGGACAGCGTACTTTGAACTCCAGTACTTGGTGCCATGCTAGCTCAGTTCTAGGAGTGGAGGCAGTATGGCCTAAACCTGTGGTCTATTATAAACACAGGCTTTGGGGCTAGGGCCCCAGATTGGAATCCTCAAATCTGTCATATGCTGTCAGGGTCTTCTTTGGAGCTATTGAGTTCTCTGAACATTACTTACTACATCTTCAAAGGAAGGATGATTATGACAAAATAAACAGACTTGCTGTTTACCCCTTTTCTTACCTGCCTGAAATGTCAGTGTTATGAGAGCAGAGATTTTTGTCTGTTTTTGTCCCTGAATAACTTCTAAATTCTTGGAGCACTGCCTTATACATAGAAGGCACTTAATAAATCCATGTTGAATTAGTACATGTATGTATAGGATTTTTATTAGCATCAAATGAGTTCATGTATCTGAAGTCTATTACATAGTGGGTGGTACATTTTTAGGGATCAATAAATGGTAGATGTTTTTTATAAATCTGGAGGGCAATTAAAAGATTAATTGAGGTCTGCAAATAATAGGGGAAATCTTTCCTAGGTGTATTCGTAGCAGACTGTGTCTCCGGGAAGACCCAGGGACAGAGTAGACTTTGGTGGGTTTAGAGGTCAAATTTGATTCTAAACTAAATGTATTTCTGTCTTAGAGAACACTCAAATAGGGGGCATTCTTATAACTGGCATTGTTTTATAACTGGAATTGTTTTATAACTGTCATAGGTTTGTAGCTTTTCTTGGGGTCAAGACAAATTGTCACAGCGTTGCATTGGTTGGGACTTCTCCAAAAGCTGTGGGATTGACATTTGTAGTGATTAGGCTTCATAAGTGTTCCTGTGATCCATCCATCCATCCATCCACCCATCTGTCCATCCATCCACCCATCTGTCCATCCACCCATCCATCTAGTTCAATAAATATTTTTTGAGTACCTACTTCATGCAAGGGAATGAAACTTTGCTCTAAAGTGTTCTCTTATTAGTATTTTATTTTCTGTTAGCAGAGATTTTAACTCCAGTATTGCCAGTAATGCTTATTAAAGATCTGTAGTTCAGATTATGACAAGACCTTCCTGGTAACCAAAGTGTCATATTACATGAGCACACAGTCTTGTCCACAGAATGATGATGTATTTGGAACGGTTTTCTTGGTAAATTAACATGAACCAGAAAGCCAGTAAACATTTTAGCAAAAATGGGATGATTATGATGCTAGCCCTCCAATTGGCATCACCTCTAGATAAAGGGCCTGATCTGATTAGCTCCACTATTAAACTTTTGGTGCTAAGTGTAGCTAAATGCCATTTCAAGAGTTTAAACTTGAGGAATTTTAGGAACGTGTTGTTCCTTTTATTTTGATTATCTGTGGATGGTTTGGCACAAATACCAAAAAAAAAAAAATCTCTGCTGTATTTATTTATGATATGTCTCTGTTGGGAAACAATAATCTTTCTGCTTCTTAATCTAAATTGAACTGCAGTATACCAATAAAACAAGTCACAACATACAAAGTAAATTTTCTCCGTATAAATAATTAACTCCTCAAGATTTATTGGCCTTTCTCTATTTCCCCCTTTCTCTGAGTGGTGTAATCCAAATAAAATGTTGCATTTATTCTGATCTTATAAAATATTCATAAAAGAAACCACTACCTTTGAATTTGGATTAAGAAACTATGAAGAAAATATGATTATAAATGTTGACCTTTGTCTAAGTACTACCTAAAGCTTATTAGCAGAAAACAACCATCTGCAGGGAACCTCCTTTTACTTTACCTTTATTTCGCTCCTGGGTTCTTATTGAAACTTTCATTGGCTTTAAACTACTACGTAATGATTCTGAGACAAACAAAAGTGAGCGATCAGTTTGTCTTTCTGTCATGTACACACGAGGATAAGTGCGTCAGGATTTGGCCGGAAGACTCTTGGATGATCTGGGTGGCTTTGGAAATAATGAGGACAATGAGGAAAAAGGATCTGTGTCCCAGATGAGCAGATTTTGCTGATGTAGAAGTGAGAGTTGGAACTGAAATTTTATCTTTTATGGTCATTTGTTGCTCTGTGCCTTATGGAGATAAAACGTATCTGTACCAATCCTCAGGGTAAACTTGCCTCATGCCCCTTGGTTTTTCATGTGTCCTGGGACAACACATATCTTGGTTTTGGCTCTCACCTAGTCTAGAGGATTCCAGCAAGACTGAAAGGACACTGGTGCTTAAGAATCTGAGTTTACTGTGAGACAGGTTCTATTGTGAACATTCTAAAAACCCCAAATTCATGATGGTGGATGTAATGTTCTCAGAAGAGGTAGATCTCTGATGCTCCTTTTACCCTCCAGAAAAGATTTAAAATGGATTATCAAAAAAGCAATTCCTTGATTGTTCTCTGGAGTATATCAATCCTGGGTGAACAACTAAATGTTTGTGCTTTGGTTTGTTTAATGGCAAATACCTCAGTTCAAGAATGAAACCACCTTAGCCTCTGAGGGAAATTTCACCTCTCAGAGAAATCACTAGATATTGGCTGTTTCAGGAACTCTGAAATACCAGTCCAAGGATCACCTCCATTTGGGGATAATATTTTCAGTGGATAGTGTCACACATATGTTGCAGTGTAATTAAAATGATTTTTCTTGAGAAGCCCAATATTTCATTTTGGGATCACGCCCTCCTAATTTTTTCACATGAAAATGTGCTTTCTTTTATAAAATTATGATGAGAATAAAAGGTAGCAAAATAAAATTTTTAACTCCATAGTTATCTTAATTTTCACTGCATATGGGGCAATAAAATGGGAAAGTCTGGAAACCGGTGAACCGAACAACTTCAGGTCTAGAAGGGGCCTGTCATTTCTAAGGGCAGTCAGACTTCTGTCTCCTAATTTCAGGGGTGACTGTCCTGGTGAGGTTCCATGTTATCACCTGTCCTGGTCCAGCCTGGCCAAATGCTGTTGGAAATGTTCGAGCTCATCTTTACTGTTTGTAGAAAGCTGAGTTAAATTCGACTAGAACAGCAAGCCCAAAGAGGATCTGAGTCAACAGGAACTGACATGGCCTTTACAGCTGAAGAGTCAGCGTTTGATGGCCTTGTTGTGAGATAGACACATTTTAGTGTTAGTGTCAGGATTTTGAGCAATACTTATTTTTCTGACGTGGATGAGGCCTTAAGTTTTTCAAAATAATTTCCTTTCAATATTAAATAGTGATTGAGTATTATCGGATGGTGTTTCCTTTTCCTTAAGAAGTGATTGCATTTAGTGGCTTCACTTCCTAAACCCTGGAGAAAGATGCAGAACTCTGCCGATGAGTAGACATTTTATATTTTTAATTACGTGTTTATTGAGGAAATGTTAGGGAATTTGAAAACACGTGGATAAGAAAATGAAAAAAAAAGTTTACTCACCACAAATGGCAACTGTTAACATTTTGTAACCTATTCTTTGGTCTTCTCTATGCATGTGTTTATTAACCTGGGATCATACTGTATGTAACATTTTGTAATCTGATCTATCTTTCATATTTTATAATATACAGTGAGTGAATATTTGATCATTTGTCACTCTTCAATATGATCTTTAATAGCCCCATGATACGCTATTTTATAATCCTATCTTGTTGCATATTTAGTTTTGATGAGCATACTGCATCTCATATGTATACATATATCTTAATATATATATTTCAGGATGGCTCTGAAAAAGTAGAACTACTGGGTTAAGGATACAAATATATTTCTAAGGACATAGATATTTTTATTCAAAAAAATTTTTTAATGTTTTTATTTATTTTTGAAACAGAGAGAGACAGAGCATGAGCAGGGGAGGGGCAGAGAGAGAGGGAGACACAGAATCTGAAATAGGCTCCAGGCTCTGAGCTGTCAGCACGGAGCCCAACGCGGGACTTCAACTCACAAACTGCGAGATCATGACCTAAGCCGAAGTCGGATGCTTAACCGACTGAGCCACCCAGGCGTCCCCCAATTTTTTTTAATCTTTATCTATTTTTGAGAGGGAGAGAGAGAGTATGAGCAGGGAGGGGCAGAGAGAGGGAGACACAGAATCCGAAGCAGGCTCCTTGCTCTGAGCTGACAGCACAGAGCCCCAAGTGGGACTTGAACTCACAGAGTGTGAGATCATGACCTGAGCTGAAGTCGGATGCTCAACGACTGAGCTACCCAGGGGCGCCAGGACATAGATATTTTTAAAATCTGAAGAAAGACTTGAACACTTTGAGAGGGGACAATAAAAGTCAGGTACTGTTTTGAGACCTATAAATCACAATCCAGATTAAATGTCTGGCCAGCAAACATTCATATTTTCTGCTGAAGATCCTGAGAATGTAGGGAAAGAAAGAACGCAGCTGTAACGTCAGTGTGACCAGGTAGGAATGTGGGAGAGCAGAAAATTATTGATTTGCTGGTCCCTGCAATGAGGTTGGAAAATATTCATATAGATGATCACATTTGGTGGTGATATCTATGTTTACATGATTAAGAGCTACCCCATACACATTTTTTTCAATGTTTATTTATTTTTGAGACAGAGAGAGACAGAGCATGAGCAGGGCAGGGGCGGAGAGAGAGGGAGACACAGAATCCGAAGCAGGCTCCAGGCTCTGAGCTGTCAGCATAGAGTCCAACCTGGGGCTTGAATTCAAGAGCTGTGAGATAGTGACCTGAGTCAAACTGAGACGCTTAACCGACTGAGCCACCCAGGTGAGAGCTACCCCATAACAAAGAGTCCAACAAAGTGGACACAGGACTGTTTAGTTCTTGATTGTATACATTAAACTTATATATACTGAGGAAATATATAAACTTATATATACTCAGTATATACTGAGGTATATACTTTCTACCTGTTGAGTTTTTGTGTTTCGCACAATATATTAACTACAGATTTGGTGGGGGGGGGGCGGTTGTTAATTCTGAGTTCAGTTGACAAAAGTTTTATTCAAGAGGTACCTGGAGATAAAATGCATGTCAAATATCAGGTTTCATGTAATTTATGCCTTATTGTGTTTGCAATTTAACCTGCAGTTTTTCTACCTACACCTTAACTGGTGAAACAAGGTAAGAGCGCGACATGCTGAGTGAGCATCGCTCCCCCATCCGCTGCTCGATATGCAATTTGATCACACCTCTGGCTTTGTGAGCTATAGGCATGGCTTTCATTTAAATTGCCAGACTGCCATAAATCTGATTTTGGACTGAATCTCATGTGTTCAAAGTATTAAACCACTGTTTACCAATCCCTAATGAGAAGTCATCAAATAATTCAAACAGCAGTACAAATACTTCTATTTAACTCTAGGTAGAGCCAAATTAAATAGGAGCTCATCTTCATGGAAAAAATTGTGCAAACATAGTTTGAAAACATTCGCTCCGTTCTATTCCGTAAACAAAGTCAGGCTCACGTGAGTTTATTTTAAACACCTTTATTAGGGACACGCTTGAACTTCAAAACTAAATTTATAGCCTATTTGACCCCAACCTCCTTCAAGTGGCACCTCTCCTCTTGAAGGTTTCCTGGATCACCAGGAATAAATCGCCCCTTGCTTCTTCATCCAGCCATAACGCCTTATGCATTGCACTATTGCCGCTTATCTGCTGGTTACTTGTTTCCAGGAGTTCCTTTCCAGTTAGTCTGTGGGTCTGGTGAGATCTTGTTCTCAGTCTTTAGTTACCTGTTTTCTTGGCTCCAGGTACAAATAGATATTTGAAACTTACCTATTGAATACACGCTACATACAGAGGTTGCTATAATCCAAATGCACTTGAATTCCAAAAATATTCGGTGATTACTTATTTTCCTTTAATCTCTTATCTATTTTCAAATATAGCAGGCATCGTACTCTTCTAAATTGCAATAATGTGCACTACGCATTTGCAGTTCCATGTTTTGGAGTTAGGAAGGGATATAATGAATAGTATCATTAATAAACTTTTATTAAGATCTTTCCATGACACAGTACACCTCACCTAGCTCAAGATACAAAAAAAGTAGGAGGATCTCCTTAAGATACAAAAAGTAGGTCTCCCTTAAGACCTGGAGAATCGAAAAAAATATATATAAATACAATTTTTCAATTTGTGGTAAGAGATTCTGCTGTTTTTTCCTAATAGCCACAACAGCCCCATCAGATGTCATCCAGGTTTGCCTCGGTACAAAAAGATAGAGACTGGTAATGTTTCAGAAGTGACACATGTTGCATTCCCTCACGGTTCAGTGGCCAGAAGTAGTCACATGGCTTCAGTTGGGCTGCAACGGGGAGTGGAACATCGTTCCCTGTGCCAAAGAAGGAGATATCCTGGAAATGGTGAACATTAGTGACTTTAAAGACTAAAACTGAAAAAATTTTTTTAAATAGATTTAAAGTCTTAACAATAAGAGTGGTAAAGGCTTATGTAAAAATTCAAGCAGTATAAGATAATGTAAAATCATTAACAAAATCCTTCCCCAAATATAGCCATTTTTCATACAGTTTTGTGCATCATTTTAAGAATTTTTTATTGTATTTACATGTACACACATACTTTATAAATCACAGTGTAGATGATATTAAAGTAAGGATCATAGATGTTTTTGTGGAACATTCTTTATTTAAATAGTCTATTATGAACATCTTTCCCTAGGATCATATATGGACCTACCTCATTACTTTTTATGACCTCTACCTGCAGTGTTTTCCATTTGTGAAGATGAAATTATATAGATAAAGCGTTGCTCTAATGGTGATAATAATGATGACGAGGAGGATATAGGCGGTATCCCTTTAGGATACAACTTTAGGAAGTATGAGGTAGGTACTATTATTATTACCATCTCACAGAGGGGGAAACTGAGGCATAGCGAGGTTAAGAAACTTGCACAAAAATCACACAGCAAGGAAGTGACAGAATCACGGTATGATTCACTTCTTTCTGGATCCAGAGCAGATGCTCATAACCACTGGGATATATTGCCTCTCCAGGGTGTAAGACTTTACATTTTGAAGTATATTTCAAAAGTACTTTCTAAAAACGTAACGTCGTATGAAAGTCCCAGCAATAATAAAGAGTGTCCATTTCCTCACACTTTCATCAACCCTGAGCTGGTTTCAACTCTGCCATCCTGACATGTGAAGAATTCTCATGTTCAATACTGTGTTCGTTTGTGAGGACTTCCAGAGCAGTGCATTGGAACATGAAAAGAAGCAGGAAAGATGCTAGACACTTCTGGGAAATGATACTTGTTTTCGCAAGAATCTCTTACATTCATACTGTCTGAGAGGAAGGATTTGACAAGATGATTAATTTGTCTTTTCTCTTACCTAATTGCGTAGTTGCTCCTCATTTGAAGCAGTTTCCTTCTAATGTTAGCGTCAACCCAATCCTCAAGCATCCGCAGTTACATTTTTGTGTGAGGAATTTAGAGAAAGGAATGAGAAGAAGCATTTGTCTGGTTTCTAAAGTGTGTAAATTATGATAGTGGCTATTCAGCGTTATGGGTTGCACCGTGCTATGTGCTGAAAAGTCTCGCAACAGAGTGTCTGCATGTTCTTAAGTTCTCTTTTGTGTGTGTGGTGGTGGGGGGTGGGTGGGTAATGGAGGGAGGCTCTAGAGAATAGGACTATAACAAGGGCCCATCTTAGCCAGATCTAAGAGCAGTACTGTATACAATTATTTAGTGAGCACCAACTATGTGCCGAATCGTATGCTAAGCACTAGAAATACAGTGAGAACCCGAAGACAAATGGTTTCTATCCTCATAGAGGATATCACCTGGGTCAAGGGGCAAACTAAAGTAGTACGTGATACTTTAAGAACCTGTGACTAGTCACGGATGTCTTCCATGAGGAACTGATGTTTGACTTAAGATCTGAATGATGAGGAACCATTAAACATTTTTCTTTCAGAAAGGATTACATTTGCTACCTTTATGAGATCTGGTTGAAGACAGGTCAGATAGTGCTAGGAAGCTTATTGTCATTGTCCAGCAAGAGACAGTGATGATCGAGGTTCAGGTGTTAGTGGAATAGATGGGGAGGAGACACATACAAGAAATGTTTAGTAGAGGAAATGGATAGGACTTGTTGACGGCTTTGATATCAATGGTAAGGGAGAGAATAGTATCAGAGATAATGCCAGGTTCCTGGCTTGCATACTTGGTGGTGTCTTTCTTAGCTGTAAGAGTCACTGAGGTAAGACTGAATTTGAGAGAGTGCATTATGAGTTTGGTTTTGGAAAGACTGAACTCTTAGTGCCTTTGAGATATCACGAAGACAAAAGTCTTATCTTTCTTATTCACTGTTGTATCCCCAGTGCCTAAAGTGGTATCGTGCATTTTGGTAGGTACTAAAACGGGTGGGTTTTTTTGTTGTTGTTGTTAATTTCATAAAGACATATCTTTTTCTTTATTTAAGTTACTTTACCTTTCTTAATAACATTCTAACATTTTATTCATGTAAAAATCTTAATTTTTTTAATAACGTTTCATTTTTTTTGTTACTGTGACAGGATCCATCCCCCAACCCCTTCTTCCTCCACCCTCCCCATGATATTCTCTAATGGGTTGTTTTTTTTCTTTAAAGGAATGCTATTTACTTTTTAAATTAATGCAACCAGCTACTTTACTTAATTCTTAGAGTTTTCTAATAGATTTTCAATCAATTCTCTAGGTTCTTGTAGTTATAGATTTCATTATTAGAAAGTAAAGATAATTTTGCTTTCTTATCACTTCCTTTAAAAAATACTTAAACCTATGTTATTTCATTTAATCCTTCCCATGACCTAAGTTTGAAAATTCCTATGAACTCCTTCTTCTGGGTAAGCTAATATACAACTTCATAGTAGAATAGTAGAGTAGTTATATTTCATTTTATTAATGGATTTGTCTTAAACAAGTTTCAAAGTACTGTTTCTTTCAAAATGTACAATGTGCCACCTCAGTGAGAAAAATCAAACATAAATGATGAGTCTATGAATCCTATAAATGAAGTCAATGCCTAGAGGCTCATTCATTCATTCATTCATTTATTCACACATATTCACTGAATAACTGGGGCATATCAGGAAAAATTCTATGTTCTGGGGATACAGTAGTTAAAAAATAAAGGGAAAAATATCTGCCATGATAGAACTTATATTTTGGTGGGGATAACAGATGATAACTGGAATAAATAAAGAAAATATATGTTTTGTTAGGTGGTGAAAGTTGCTAAGGATAAAAGTGGAGTGGAAGAAAAAATATAAAGTATTAGGGAGGGATGGTAAAGTTTTAGATAGGATGTATAGGGAAGGCCTCATTGAAAAGATCCCGTTTAATAAGAAGAAAATAAGGGGCAATTTATCTGGTCATCTGAGATGTCATTCCAGGCAAAGGGACACATTTTGTGCAATGATCTGTTATTGGAAGAGTGCTGTGGCTAGTGTGCCTCGAGCAGAGACATGAGGGAGAAATCAGGGAGTTCAGAGAGGTAATGGGTATGGGTGGTGGGGTAGAGGCCCTGTAGGCCACAGCAAGGACTTTGGCTTTTCTTTTGAGTAATATCAAAAGCTGTAGGTGAATTCAGATTGAAGGAATGACAGGATGTGGCTTATGCCTGAAGAGGGTCACTCTATCTGCTAGTAAGACAGGACTGTGGGTGGACAAGGAGACCTGTTAAGGCCTATTTCAGCAATCCACACAAAAGGTAATGGTAGCTTGGGCCAAGTTTATAGCAGAGGAGGTAATGAGAAGTGGTTGGATTACGGACATATTTTGAAGGTAGGATGAACAGGGATTTCCTAATTGATTAGCTATAGGGTATTGGAGACAGGGAGAAATTAATGATGCGTGAGATTTTGGCTTGCATAATTTAGAATGGTGTTGCCCTTGATTGAGGTGGATAGACAGCGGGAGAAACAGTATTTTTATCTGGGGCTTGGTTATTGGGAACTTTGTACTTCTATTTGAGAGGCAGAGTTTTAAGGATAGGCAGAGAGGTTTCACAGGGGTGTACCATCTCATTCTTTCCCCAGTTCCGACCCCTCCAGCCATGGCACTCCACTGACAAATATGTGGTTTCCCAGCAATATCAGGCTGAAGAAAAGTGGGGTGAGAGAAATGGGGCCAATTTCAAAATGGGCAAGGGAGAACAAAGGGAGCCTGGCTACCTGCACCTATGTTAAGAGATTTCACTATATTTGCTTACCATGTTGTGTTTGTTTCTGAGCTACAGAATGCATTATTATACAAAGATACACTCTTTATAAGACCTACACTTCCTTGCCATTTTATTTATTTAGCAAATACTTACCAAGCATTTCATCTATGCCAATTTCGGTGCCAGGAGTTGGGGATACGGGGAAGTATAAGATTTGGTCATTTCCCTGAAGCAGCTCACAGCCTAGAGGGCACATATACATAAATCATGAGAAGTATTATAACAGAAGGTCGATCCCAAGCTATGAGACTAGAGAACAGGGGACGATGAATTGTCAGGTAAGCTAGGCTGTGTATTTCTCTTTTGCAACTTAATTCTGGGATTCCATCTTATTAGTATTCTCATTTTCCTGTATGAATCAGGGGTTTAACTACTAAGAGATTGCAGGGTTCTATATCATAAGACTCTTCGTTGCCTGAGCTGAATTTCCTTCAGGACTTGCAAAATCTTGGGTCATGGGATTCCAACTTAAGATTTAAAAAAAAAAAAGTCCCAAGTTTCTGTTCCTTGTTTGCAATTCTCCTAAGCATAATTATCTAACTTCTTCTCCAAGTGCCGTGACAAAGCAAAGTTTTTTCAATGGGGGTACCTATGTGCAAATTGAATGTGTTGTTCATGGTCTCCGTAACCAGGTGCTTGCCAAGAAGCAAGACCGATATGCACAAGTGCACAGCTTAAAGGAGAATTCTTATTGATGGCGGAGAGTTGAAGATACCTGTGTATATTGTACTTCTGTGGTTCATCCTTTTGAAAGGAGTCTATGAGCCCAAGCATTCATTTCATGGAGTACATACTTCTTTCTCATAGAAATTTGCATTTCTGTTTTCAGTATAGACCAGTGTGATCCAATGAGGTTAGGTAGATTCGACTGTTGGTTGTTGTAGGATAGTTATAATGCTCTCACTTACCGTAGCAAGGTATTACTTGAAAGACACAATCTAGCTTTCTACCTTTAAATTTATGTAAGTATAGCAATTGCATTTACGTAAGCGTAGCGATTGCTTTACAAAGGATGGCTTGTACAATTTTCTACTGAGTCCAGTGTGGTCTCATCTTTGAGTTACTTTTTTTTCCCAGAGTCATCTATTTTTATGGTCAGAGGATAGGAAAAATAAGGAAAAAAATGGGGAAAACTAAAATGATGACCAAATGATATTTGTTCATTTATATGTACAACAGTTGCTTCTTAAGTGGCCAGTCCCTGTGGGAGTCATTTTGCATGGTTGGTTTGTGAGGGCCAAGCAGTAGGTTTGTGCCTGGGACAGGTTAAGAGGAGACTTCGCCACACTGTGTTTGTGTTTGGGGAAGTGTGACTTTGTTTCAGTGCCCCACCGCCCTTATGGAGCCCACACCCCTGCAGCTACCAAGAATTATAGAAGTAGTGGCTTAATGTTCTTCCTACCCAAAGTTCTCCTCCCACCGTCTCCCCATCTGGCAGCTCATCGATGACTTCTGCTGTACTCTCCACTCAATCTAACTAGTTTGGCTAGCGTCACCTGATTAGAGCCTATTTGTGGTTACTTCTAATGAAATCATTTTGCAGTAATAAAGTTTTCTAAAGTGTTAACTAGGGCAGGAAAGGGTTACATCAAGAAATAAGATCTTTTACCTTATTTTTAGAAGTTTTATTTATTTATTTTGAGAGAGTGAGAGAGAGCGTGCGTGGGGATGCACTTGTGCAGAAGCAGGGGAGGGGCAGAGAGAGAGAGGGAGAGAATCCCAAGCAGGCTTTGTTTGCACTGTCAGCGCAGAGCCCAACATGGGGCTCAATCTCATGAACCGTGAGATCATGACCTGAGCCAAAATGAGGATTCTGACACTTAACTATCTGAGCCATCCAGGCGCCCTCAAGAAATCAGATACTTAAAAATGGCTACAAATATTCTTTATTCTGATAACCAATGAACTTGGGATATATTATAAACTGAACCAGATCATGGTGTCTCTGGACTGTTTTTCCAAAAAATTGATTTAAGATCTTCTACTTTTTATTTCCAATTTTTAATCTCAGGTGTAGTCAAAGAATGTATTCGAGGGTGCCTTGGTGGCTCAGCTGGTTAAGCGTCTGACTTTTGACTTCAGCTCAGGTCATGATCTCACAGTTTGTGGGTTTGAGCCCTACATCGGGCTCTGTGCTGACAGTGTGGAGCCTGCCTGGGATTCTCTCTCTCTCTCTGTCTCTGTGTGTGTGTGTGTGTGTGTGTGTGTGTCTGTTCCTCCCCTACTCTCTCTCTCAAATAAATAAATAAATAAACAAACATTTAAAACAAAACAAAAAACAAAACAATGTATTCAGCCTAGTTTAATAAACAATTTTTAAGCCCTACTGCATGTTGGACACTATGCTGGATGTAAAAGACATGACTGAGACATAGTACTTGCTCTTCAGGAGTACATGCTCCAGTGGAGAACAATGGTGCCTAATAATGTCATTATCACAAAAATCACCATGTTTGGGGCATCTATTATGTGCCGGGCACTCTGCTTGAGATTTTTCATGCACTTAATCCTCACAATATTCATGCAAAGCATACGTTTATTTTCCACATTTAACAAATGAGAAAGCTGATGTTCATGAAAATCCAGTTACTTGCTCAAGGTGATAGTAAGTGATATATTTGAGTTTAATGTATGTGAATTATCACATTCCATGACGTGTGCTCTTACCATTAGGATATAGCACTTCCTAGTAAAAGGAAACCCGTACCTTTAGAGGAATGTGAAATGGGTAGATGTGCTCGTGTATCTACGTAGATGTCCTTCATTAGGCATAAAGTTTCTTATTATATTTCTGTTGTTGTTTCTTAGAAATTAAGTTGCTCTATTTTCTAGAAAAGTCAAGACGTGAGGGCAAAATTATACGGTATCATTTTAGCAAGCGTATGAAATTTACAAAGGAATGCTGACTTATCCAGGGAAGTCAGGTTGGATAGACTACGTTTAACCCTGCAGCGTTTCCCGCCATTCAAGATGTTTTCTGACATTTTGAAAATTTCTTTAGATTCATTTTTTATTTCTCACAAAGAGCTCATTTTATTATTTAGTAATCAAACTTATTTAAAGCAAAGACGATCGATTTATCATCAGACTTGGCTCTGGATAAACTTTCAATGTTTGCAAAAATCAAACCTACCCTTTTAAAGAGGACAATTTGGCACATTCGACATTCAAAGCAATATGAGGCAACATACCTGGTTCAGTTTTGGTGGCAGTTCCACCAACATTTCTAAAGCAATCGATGGAATTGATGTAATTTTCCAAGGGCACTAGTTGGAAGTAGGCAATACTCACTTATTGCTTTGAGTTCTTATATTTTTAGTGAATTATTGCTTTATAGTTACAGACCATCCAGGTATCTTTACTCCAATGAAGTAACAACTTGAAGCGTCCTGCTTCATGTGGAAGTGTTTCTTTTAACTTCCCCTCTCCTGGCCCTTGTCCATGAAGGAGAGAGCAGCCGGTTCAGGCTGCACCTAGCAAAGGATCAGAATCCAACTTAAAAAAGGAAACAAGGAGTCAGCGAGAGCCAGAGCAAGAGAGGGAGAGAGAAATCATCAAAATGAGGAAGTGATTCCTCTGGTTATCAGAAACAGGAGCAAAGTAACAATGGCTGAAAATTCACCTCCCCATGGGGGAATGAATCATCAAAATAACCGGTGGAAAACAAGGTTGTGCAACCTTGACCAGCGTGTGTCACCGGCTGGTGGAATTTTTAGAAAGGCAGCAGTTTGGGTTCATCACTGCGGTTCGTGATTGCACACACCTGTTTGGGGTATGGATTTTGCAACCCCCCAAAAAGGGGAAACTGAACTCACTGCTCCTCCCGAGCTGTGCAAAAAAGCAGAAAACCACAGCTGCTTGAGCAGTTAACAGATATCAGTAAAATACCCATGTTACATAATTAAGGATAACGTTCTTGAAGCATATGGGCCGGAGGTATTATACTCTCATTAAAACTTTAGGTAGGGAACAATTTAGCATATTCTCACACATTTCTAGGGTTGAGTTCTATAATAAATGTTTGTAATTAGACATGCTCTAAACAGTTTATTAAATAATACATGAAGAAATGGTTGATGAAATATAGACGGCTCTGCATTTTGTGTACAATGACACAGAGGCATCAAGATAAGAAATAAAAGATTTCTTCTCATTGACTTGATAACTAGTCACTCTGAGCAGCTTAAGTAAGACTGGAAGAGGTTTCATTCATCAGAGCAGCGTGTCTGTGATCTTAAAGAAATAGGGATTGATGGCTCTGGATTTTTTTTCCTTTTCTTTTTAAATACATTACATGTAGCAATCTTTGAACTCTACTCCTGAATAAAAAGAAATGCTTTTGACCAGAGCCATGCAAAAATCTCATGCACTTTATCCTGGCAAGAAAGAAGCAGCTTGATAGGGAATGATAGGGGTGGAGAGAGCCAAAAAAAAAAAAATCTGAAATTACATTTAAAAATTATACCTTGATGAATAGGTGCTGTTATTTATGAACTGGAGAGGAATAAGGCAGAGAAGTCTCTTGAAAATCGCCAAGGCAGGTGTTTGGTCCCTGGGGAAGTGGTAGGAAACATGCCCCTGAGATGATATTAGATGCAGGAAAGAAATTCTTTCAGTTCTGCAGCCCTGTTTGATATTCAAGCCAGGTGATTAATGGTCAACCATTCTTATCTGAATGGAAGAGTCTGTGATCTGTGGAAAATGAGCTTGGATGATCTCAGGAAGTTCTCAAGGGATGAATAACAACTTTTTGAAGTCAGGAAGGTCAACTGGATATTTTGTTTTCTAATGCACACAAATAAGAAATCTTGTAACAGAATAAACATGAAATTTGGAATGCCTTCTAGAACATACTTGGGGAAACTGGGCAAGGATGACATAGCTTTTACTGATTTGTCTGCTTAGTAGGTAAATGGGGCTGCCAGTCTGGCAGTTTGCACTGGCAATAAATCACCACTAGACATTTTATTTAAAAATTGGCACTGGCTCGGGGGAGGTAGGGGTTGTCAATTTGCTTTTATGTTGAGGCCAGGCACAATCATAACACACACAAGCCACCTGGAAACTTCAGGCCACATGGAGAAGCATGGCTCAGGTCTCTAATGGCTGTATTTTTGCATGCTTGGAGAGCGCAGGGCTAAATCACAGTCTCAGGATCCTGACCAGAAAGATCTTGGCAAACTGGCACAGCCTGGAGACATCCCTTTTGGAAACCAGTTTGGTCCTAGAATTATGATGTAGGAAGGATATCATAGATTTGATGTAGGACAGAAAATGTGATGACTTACCCTTTTATTGGTGATGGTGATGGGGGAGGGAATCTGCGGGGCCCATGCAGAGCACAACACTTAGTACATTTCAAAAATCACTCCATTATTAAAGAATTGGGTAGATTTCTTCCCCTCCCCCCACCCCCCGCCTTATCTGGCTTGGGAGTTCACTTTTTAAATTTGTGATAAATATTGAGAGGGGAAAAAAAAAAGATACCAACGTGATCATACAACCACCACCGTCCTCATGTGGGCGGGGGTAGATGTTCTTTGAAAATGAAGATTTTTAAAAGATAAAATGGAAAGGGGGAAAAGGCAATATGGAGCCATTATAGCTTCTCTATTGGAAATGGTGGGGATGAACCCCCTTTCTTGCATCTGGTTCCTGATGTGCTGCGTGTTCTTCAAAGCTTCACATATCCGTGCACAGTTTCTTTTGGATCTGAGTATATCAATTTGAAAATATGATAGTGTATCAGGACTATTATACTACAAATAAACTGATTTGCCAAATTGTTAGTCTTTCTTCTCCGTTTACATATTACATTTGTAAATGTTAATTATACTGCGTATTTTGTACCATGCAAACTATTAGAAAGGATCTGGTTAAGATAAAGATGTATTGACTTACTTTGGCCTCATGAATAATTCAATTTGTTCACTTTCTGGAAATATCCAGTTTGCTGTTGATGCTACAAATATTTGAATTTGCTTCAACTTGTCCATCAAAGATTTGTTTCCCCTCCCTTCTGGATTTCATATATGTAATTTTGATAACACTATTTACCAAAAAGTTAGAAAAAATATACATTTTGGTTTCTGCTTGGTGAAGTCATTCAAAGCAGTGCCTAATGTCAAGAGCACACAAGGCACCCCCTCCAATGAGGTGCTGAACCAATTGGCTGTTTTCCTGGTATTCGGGACATGGGAGTATTTAAAGAGTTTTGGCATTAATTACACATAAACACTTAGAGCATTACATACCTCGCCTGATAGGATTTTTCTTTGTTTTAAAATATAAAATATTAGATCCTTTACTACATGTTTATAAAAGTTCTGTTATAAATGTGATGGGATCTGCGTTCCTTAGGCCACGGTGTCTTACAAACTCTCTGCTAGTGAATGACAACATTCATAAAATGAAAAAGGGAAAGAAGAAAAGAAGAAAAATGAGAAACCTCCAAAGCAGTCACTTAAAAAAAATCCCACAATTCTGCCAGTATAAGATGCCTGCATTAAATGTCATGCCAGCAAATCCTCACTCAAAAAGATCAAGACGCAGCATATACAGTATTAAGGAAGAGAGCCTCTCGGGATAGCCTCTAAAATGATGTAGGTAACTGGCAGGTGTTTATATTTTTAATTTTGATTTGTGCACCGGTATTCATTTAATGGTATATTTTGGAGACAGACATGTGACAGTCTTCATCTTGCATGCATGTCTAACAATTATTTGGATTTAATATAGACATTAATTCGGAGTGAAATTTATTCATCCGAATTTACCATACTCGAGGGCCCTGAAAGATAAAATGTGAATATTTACAGCATCTTGGGTTTTGCAGCTAACCTGTTAATTTCAGGGCGATTCAGCTTCTAGTATTTACCCTTCTTTTTTCTCTTCCTGCTTGAGACTTACTATGGGCCACAAATTTGTGTGTGTGTGTGTTTGTGTGTGAAGAAAGTGTAACTTATTTTGTGGAGATCACAGTTCTAATCTTATTTTCGTTATTTTGTAAAAAAAAAAAAAAAGCCTTCTTTCATCCTAAGTGCAGAAGTGGATAACATAGTTTGTTTACATAAAGTTATTAAGATATGAAATATATCAAGGATAACAATGATTCCAGGGGAAATAATATGTATTTTAAAAGGCATCTTATTCTCCACGAAAATAAAACGCCATCACTTTTCACTGAATTCTCTGAGCATGAAAGGGCACAGGCATGCACAGGCGTCCTTGCACTCGCTCACTCGCTCACTCAAGCAAAAATAGTCTCTGAGGGAGAGAGTTGCAAAGCTGCTACCAACTTCCCCAACATACCCAAGAATGTCTTTATTTAGAAACTCCCATGTGCTATTTTTTTTTTTTTTCAGCTCTGGAATCTCAGGGATTTTCCCATCCCTCTGCATGCTTGAGACGTTTTAGAGCATGGTAACCCCCTCTTGGAGTCCTCTAACGCTTCTGTTTTATTTTTAAAATGTGGGCAGTGTTAGTCTACTGGGAAGTGCCCATCCTGTGACAAAGGAGGGCGAGGTTCCCAGCGCGTGTGGCAATACCTCTGAAGATCATTGTTGGGTCGAGAGCCCAAGGCCATGATCCACCAAGGTTTCTTTTGAAGGGCCTTTGAAAATCATGAGATTTTATGTCAAGCTCTTTCTGAGAAGGTACATCGAAGAGCCATGCGTGGCCACATTGGTAGAACATTTTGTGACTTCTCGTAGGCTCATTAAATGGTAACAGTTGATCTTTTGCCACAAGCTCAGGATATGACACATGTCTAGTCTTTTTCAAATTGTAATCGACAGAGTGGACCTGAATTTTGGTAACACATTTGCTTTCAACGCAAGTATGGCAACTTGGCCCTTTTTGGGCCAGACTGTGATAATCTCTGAAGCAATTTATTGTGGTATTGTCCCCCTGCATCGTGTGGGTGAAGCTATTAATATAAGTTCAAAAATCATATTTGCATATTGTTTTTGATAGAAACACACTACTGCCTTTACAATAAGGCACAATGTGCAATTGCAGAAAACTCCTTTTCACTTATGAACGTCTGAGTCTGAGATTCACACAAGCCGCACTTTTGTTTGCCTCCAAAATGTGGGTGCCAAATGAATCTACTGCACTAGGCTTATGAACACTACTGCAACTGTGCGGCCACTATTTCTCTACTGGGAGAATTGTTTCGGCAGATAAACCATCTGGCTTGAAACACAGCCCTCTTTGACAATATTCCCCATTATGTTAGCTCTGAAACAATGTGTACAACTATGCTCCAGTGGAGGACATGTTAACAGAAATTCAATGTCAAACAATATCTGCTCTGTAATCTTTTGCTAAATGTAAAAAAAAAGAGGTAATCAAAATGCAAGATTTTAATTCTTTAAAGAGTCATTGTGAATGTGGTATAAGATGAAGAAAACTCAGGAAAATATTTAATAAGGAACTATAATACGAGAATGTTTAACATAGTGACTGTTTCTTTAAGGATCACCCATGGAAAATGTGGCTCCTTTTGTTATAAATATCATAAAGATGGTGCCTTAATGCTTTGCGTTCGTCCATTTCCTTTTTTCTTAAGTGTGTTCTAATGTGGATTGATTATATGCGGTGGGAGAATTGTTGCAAGCCAGTATCTGTGGCTCGAGATCCTGACGTGAACTTGGGTGACTGACTCGCTGTGACTTAAGAGTCAGGGACACTATAGAGAAATTGCAGTGGGAACAGGTACCACCTATAACCAGCTAGAGGAAATGTGATAGAACTTTTAAGAATCCAAGCTACCAATGTTATTGTTATGGAAGAAAGAGGGAAACATAAATATATATAAAATATGTATATATATATTTATTATATTCATATATATATATATATATACACACACACACATACATAATCAGGTTCAAATCTATTTAGGGTAATGTTAAAAGAGAAGACTTGAGTGAATTTATAAGAAAGTTGTAAAAAGTTGAGCATATATGAGTCTCTGAGACCAGAAAAATCTATGGTGGGAGTGTTTGGCCCGTTTGTTGGGATGATTGTAGAAGCACTTAACATATTACTGAAATGCAGAGAAATTGAGCTAAATCCTAGGAATTGCTACAATGTATGTAGAGGAAGAGAGAGTCTTAGGGAAGAAAGCTAACTTGATGAATCCATGAGAAAGATTGATAACTTATGATAATAATTCCCATGAGGCTTGAAGAAAATGGTACACAGATAGGAAATGTTGATTGTTTTTTCCTCCATCACAAAATTGCCTTGTATATCTAAGACATTCAGGTTTTTTTTTTTTTTTAATTTACTAAGTAGATTTAGTCCTGGTTACTTTGTCTTTCTTTTTATGTTCTTCCGGTACCACTCTGTCTTTAGTTATGCAAACAACACGTCTCAATGAAAATCTCAATTTTTGGCTTACAAGGAACCATGGTGTTTATTTTTTCTAGTACTTTTACTGACGAGAGAACTAAACTACTTTTTCTTTCATTTTATAATTTTATTGTACTGGATAACCAAGAACTTGTATTAATCAAAGACTTCATTCCACATGCTCTGTGTCCAAGGTGATTTCTGAGTAATGGTTTCCAATAAAGAGGCCCAGTGAATCACATGAGTTGACCAAAGGACCCAGGAGGAGCCTCATGAAAGACTAATCAGTGAGCTACTGTGAATAGGAGAACAGAGGTCTGTCCTTAAATGAGAGGAAGGCTCTTTTGAGGGTTTGGCTGGTGAGCATGAGATTTCTTTCTCACATTCCTCTCAGAAAAAAACTATACTGCCTGCCACCTGGGAGCCAATGCCAGTGACCTACAAAAAAAAAGGGTCCAATGGAGACTGCTGGTCAGATCTGATTCTACTGTTGTTTCCTTGCTGAAGAGGAGAGATATACATAGATTCCTTCTGTGGGCTGGAGAGTATGCTCTACAGTCCTAAAGGCACTGGGATTTTCTCAGTCTATTCAGGGTCATTAGCTGTAGCAGGCACTCTATTAAGTTATATTGTGTCTATGTTTATGACTAGGTAGTGAACTCTGGATTATGTCTCTAGCAGGAAAAGAACAATCAGCAAATTAATGTATTAGACTTCTATGAAGTCTTCTTTGGTAAAGGTTAATTATCACGCTAATAGTATAAGGTCTGCTGCCAGGAGGAGAGTACTTAACACATGAGCTTCTGTTTGCATTTCCCAATTTTTTTTTCTCACCAGTGATGGAGACATACTGTCACGTGGTAAGGACAAACCTTTGATGGAGAGAAATTGGGGCATTGTTAAACATTAATAAGTCATTTGATTTTTTTTTGTCTCCCTAATCTTTCTCCGGCAATTTTATAGATTATCTGTGGTGTGTGTGTGTGTGTGTGTGTGTGTGTGTGTGTGTGTGTGTGTACACGTGTGTAGATTGGGTCTCTGTGTGTGCATGCATGCACATATTAAATTACCGAAGCTCTGACAAGTTTGAAAGGTTCGCCAGAAGAATTTAGATATAGATATGCCATTACTCTTTAATTTGTAAAAGATAAAATTCAAGTAATTGTCATTGGAAAGCAGAATGTGACTTGTTTGAAGGATTATCAGAATTTGCTGAGATAATCATTTGATGATACAGACATGAAATTGAGCTTCTCTGTGTTTTTGGTTTAAGTGTTTTAGGCATAGAATTTTAGAACTGAGAAGACAGTTATTTCTGATGATCAGAGCCCCAAGAACGGGATTCTGAGAAAACCTGAAAAGGTCTTGTCCCAGTAGGTAAGGGGACAGTGGTGAACGATTTACTTCTTTGCTGTCCTGCGCTGTTCTTCAGGTAGACCGTGTCCCCTGACCCTTGTAAACTGGACAAAGAAAATGAATGCAACAGGTCCAGGTAGGTTCTCTCCCCATCTTAGATGAAAACACACACACACACACACACACACACACACAATCCAGCAATCCAAGCAGATTTATAATTTGATGGTCATCACCGTTTACCCAAGTAAATGAAGCAATAGTTGAGGTTTAAGAAAACAAGAAACGAAAACCAGCCCACCAACCGCACCGAGGTAGGCGAGCAGCCCGTGCTCCGGGCAGGTAAGGCGGATTAATAACAGGCCACTGCTAAGAAGGTTTAGACTCTTACTGTCAGAGGGTAATAATTAATGATCAAATGTTAATGGAGATACTGGGCTGCTGATGTCATTAATTCAGCTCAGTGGAGCCAGTTCTGCCCGGGACCTGCCACAGCTGTCCCTGCATTTGCTTAATTATTCCAGTGCCTTCAGGCTCTTTTTCTTTCATTTTTTTCCTTACCCTTCCCTCTCCACCCCCCCCCCCCCCCCCATGAACTACAGGACATTATGTTTTCCCTGACGCAGAATTATGAAGAGCATCCCGCTCTCTGGGCCCTGCCAGGCCAAAAATACGTGAAAACCCAAAGGCAACAAAGGAGACCATAACTTTTTACTGGGATGAAAAGATGGGGAATGCTGAAGAAAGGCCATCTTTAAATAGCCTGATTGTGCTGACATAATTTTGGGGTTCTTTAAGGATTTGGATGTTGAAAGTGAACTCTGAGCTGTGCAAAATGTCAAAGTGCTCACTTCTCCCACAATCAAACAAAGAGAATATAGAAAAAGTGGTGCGAGAGTGTTGATAAAACATAATGCTGTACAATGATCCATCCAGGGGGGAACTAGAAAGTGAGCTTTGCTGGGTAAATTGGGGCAAGGAAAATCTTGGTGCGGGGAAAAATGCCACAATAATTAAAATTCAGCTGTAGGAGTGTATGAATTTGCCTGCTGTGTTTTCGGAAACTTCTTGCATTTCTTTAGCTGTGAGTCTCTTTCAGCCATTGTATTGCCTTAAATTTAGGGAAAAACTATTCTTTGCAAACCCATTTGGATCTTTCTGCCCTGGCCTGATCTGATAATCAGGACATTTCTCACTTTGCTGTTTCCTAATTGAACGGAGTGTTTATTTGGGTTTTAAAAGACCCTCGCTTTTCAAAATGTGTAATGGAGAAAAAAACTAGTTCCTTGGCTTTTGGGTATATATTTTCTAGTTGTGATGAGTGTTAGGGTGTCAAAATAGGCCAATGTGTCTTGTGCCTCAATGCTGGAATGCCGCTTGACTCCCTTCCAAACTGAAGCACTTAAAAAAATGTGAAACACTACAACAATTTCAGATCTCTCTCTGTGCGGCACATGGTGATTTAAAATAATTGAAGCTCTTCAAATTTTTATATGCGCTTGAATTTGGAAGTGATCGGCTCTGAGCATGTGCAGTACACAATGATTGAAAATTATTAGAGTCCCTCAAATTTATCGTGTTTCAGCTTGGGAGTGATAGGGGAACCAGGACTTTGGCAGTTAAAAGTGTTTTAAAATGATCATTACAGTCAGATGTTAGGTGATCAGAATTCTGGACACTTGTGTACATTTTTAAACTTATTGTTGAAATGACTTGATTTTTAGATTCAAAAGATATTGTTAGCCCACCAGAAGAAGGATTTAAATAAACCATCTAAAATGCACCATAGCACAATGTTACTTTCACGGTCATAGTCCCCATTGATGACCTGAATGTGATCATGATTGTAAAGCCAAATGCTCAAATTTGGCAAGAAAAGAAGTGTTCTTTTCTAACCCCTGCATGACAAAGAAATGTATTCAAGTAAAAACACCTGATGCGCTGTGGTGACAACATGTAGAGTCTGTAGTCTGTCCTTGTCTGCTTTTGCTTTAAACAAGGGGCTTTTTGAACTAATTATTTCTAATACATGGTCAAATTTTGTTTTTATTCAAATATTTTGAAGAAGCTGCTTTTATGAAAGATCATTTAACTAAAATATTCATGTTATGACATCTCTGAGATGAAATATACACACTCATTTTTAAGCCCTTTGTTTGCTCTGGCTATTTGGATATTGAACCAAATGCGAAGGTACAGCATTATGAAATGTACAAGGTGGAATTCTCAGATGATTTACTTGGTCACTTGATGGTCATTAAACATTCCTCAGATCTTTTACCAGAGGATATTTTCTACGCGGGAACATTTAAACTTTAGCTGAGTGCCCTGATGCCGAGATTCTAGGATGTAAGGTAGATTTATGGTTCAAAAGTTAATAATATATAAGAAGAAATCCAGTCATTAAGCAGTCAGCTAAAATTCTTAACATGTTTTATTTGTACCTTTGAAAGCCACATGGACGCTCTCTTATTTGATTTAAATGGAAGTGACAAAGGTGAAATTCCAGCATATTTCTCAGTCACTTCCCTTCCTCAGTAAATGTTTTCATTTTGATAAAAATTAGGATAAGTTGATTATGGATTTGATTTTTTTTTAACTAAAACCTGGAGTTGGAATTTGAAATAGTCTGGCACAGGAAAACTTTCTGATCTTATAAACTGGCTTTATGAAGCTCCATATTTTTATTAAGGCAAAAATTTAACAGGATTAAAATTAGAAAAATCTAATAATAGAAAATATGTTGTATTTGGGATTTCTGTAACCCTAGGGATTCAGGGCCTTGAACTATGTGAAGTCCTACATTTGGCAGAGTAGTCAACTTTTGCCCTCAAATTTATTATTAGTTTTTAAAGTTTGAAAAATTCTCTGTGTTTATATCCTTTTCGTTTCCCACTCTTACGTTGCCCTTTTGTGCTTAATTTTGACAGGCAGAAAAAAGCTAAGAAGGTTTGTTCTTAGTTTGCTAAGAAAAAAGCTAAGAAAGCCATTATTTGTGGCTCTGCTAAATTAAGAATGTGTCAGTAGACTAGTGTTATGCTATTAAAGAATTGAATTAAGCCTTATTTAGGTCACGAGTAGAATAAGCACAATTCTATCAAGATAGTCTTTGTTGAGCACATAAGAATGCCTAGAAATTGCCCAGGTTCAAAGAATGGTTGTACCAAAATAAAGTTCTTGTTTTTAGCTCTATCAGTTTGGAGTGCCTTGGGAGCTGGGAAGATTATTTGGAAAAGCTGAAGCTGCGTTGGTCCTTAAACTCTAAATTTTGCAGTAGTGTTAGCTCAGTAAACCAATTTAAAGAAACATCTGATCTGTATTGATACATCTTCTAAAATAAAGAATGCCATTATTTCATATTTTAGTATCGTCTACGGGGACAGCTGGTATTGTTTCGGAAACAATAAGGACATTAGTTACCACTTGAAAAATAGCACAAAATAGGCCACTCTTGACCTTGAGAAATTGGAAAGGAGGTTTCTCAGGTTAAAACTCACTGTCCTTTTCAACTTTGTGCATATTTAGAGAAAGAGCAGTTTAAGTAAATTCTTTTGTGCCACATACAAAATAAATCCCCAGAGAAAAAAGGGATAAATCAAAAAAAAAATCAAACGATAAAAACTTGAAGAATATAATAAATTATACAGTTTTTCTCTACAGGTATAAAAGGAAAAGAGAAATAATAAATTTGACCTCCTAAAAATGAAAATAAAAAAGATACTTCTACATATCAAAAATATGAAAATTGAAATATAAACAGATAAGGAAAATGTCTACAGATATCACAGATGAGTTCTCCATAACATGAAAATATTTTATCCAAATTTGTGGAAAAAAGAAGTAAACTGTAGTAGAGATAGAAGAAAGGGTGAAAGAAAACAGTGAAAATAAATTATAAATGATTAGCAATTTATGAAAATAAAGTTCAACAAAATAGATCATACTTAACATAATATCAAATATAACAAATCAGTTGAAATGAATATAATTATAAGATAAAATTTCCTAATCATGAACTGCAAACATTAAAAAAAGAGCCATTCATTCAACACATGCTTTGAATGTCCCTGGGTACTAGGAATAAAGTTATGAACAAGATGTCAACAGTCCATAGTCTGGAGAAACCTGCAATCTTGAGTGAATCACAGAAGGGTAACAGGCAAACATGGGGTGGTGCGATAGTCACTGTGCGGTCTAAAGAGCAGGGCCCTGGGGTACCCCCGAATCCAGACATGAGGAATGAGGGAAAGCCTTTCAAGGGAGTGAGGCTCAGGCCTGAAGGGTTAGAATCATTTTTGTCTCTCTGCTTTTTCTCACAATCCTCATTCAAATCCTTGAGTAAATCTCTCATTTCTCCTTCAGAATATACAGAGGATCCAACCAGTGCTTGGCCTCTCCCTTTGTATCACTCTGGGCCACAGTGCCATCACCCCTCCTGGAATATTGTAATTGCTTCGGAGTTACTCACCCAGCTTCGACTCTTCCATCATATGGTCTGCTTTCTCCCCAGCAGCCTAGTCCCTCTAACCTGTGCCTACTCACTACCTCAACAACCTTGCAGAGTTTTACATCTCACTCACAAGACCCAAAAAGCCTTTCATGACCTTCCAGCCCTACAGCGTCTGCCCCATGAGCCTGTTTGACCTTAACTCGTCCATTTTATCTGTCATTGCCTGAACCTCGGCCCTTCCATCCTTCTCCTGCCTAAACACACTATGTGTTCCATCACCTCATGAGCTTTGTACTTGCTATTCCTTAGATTAGAAATGCTTTTCTCTCAAACACATATAGGGCATTGTTTTGTGATTTCACTCAAGTTTCTGCCTAAAGATCATATCATCAGATGTTTTCCTTGACATTCTGTTTAAGATGACAGTCTTTTATCTGTGTCTTTACCTTCTCTTCATATTATTTATCAACTCTTAATGTTTTTATGTGTTTATTATCTGTCTCCTCCCACTTGAATGTAAGGGTATTGAAGTCAGGAACTGTATCCATCAAGGCTCAACCAAAGAAGCAGAACAAGTAGGAGATTATGTATGTATGTATGTATGTATGTATGTATGTATCTACCTACCTACCAATCCATCCATCCATCCATCCATCCATCCATCCATCCATCCATCCAGCTATCAGTCTGTCACAAGGAATGAATCAGGTGATTGTGGTAGCTGGCTAAGAAAGTTCAAAATCCATAGTGCAGGCCTCCAGGAAGGGAAGATTGTGGTCAGTATGAAACAGGCAACAGACCTAAATTGCTGTCCACAGGCATATTTTATTCTCCCCCAACCTCCTGCTATGTTCAATATAAATGTATAATTGACAAATAAAAATCGTATAGATTTAATGTGTACAGCATGATGATTTGATACACCTATATTGTGAAGTAAAGACTGTGATCAAGCTAATTAACATATCCATCACCTTAGGTTCTTTCTTTCTTTCTTTCTTTCTTTCTTTCTTTCTTTCTTTCTTTCTTTCTTTTCTTCTCTTTCTCTCTCTCTCTCTCTCTCTCTCTCTCTCTCTCTCTCTTTCTTTCTTTCTTTCTTTTCTTTCCTTCTCTCTCTCTCCCTCTTTCTTTCTTTTCTTGTGCTGAGAATACTTAAGATTTACTCTCTTAGCAAATTTCAAGTATACAGTACAGTATTATTAACTGTATTCAACACTCTGTATGTTAGGTCACTAGAAGTTACTCATATTATAACTGAAAGTTTATATTCTTTGACCAACATCTTCTCATTTCCCTCACCTCCAAACCCTGTCAATCACTATTCTACTCTCTGCTTCTGTGAGCTTGACCTTTTTAGCTTGCACATAGAAGTAAAGTCATATAGTATTTATCTTCGTGTGTTCACTTAGTTCATTCAGCATGATGTCCTCCAGGTTCATCCATATTTTCATAAATGGCAGGGCAAAAGACCTGAATAGATATTTTTTCAAAGACACAAATGACCAAAAGGTATATGAAAAGCTGCTCAAGAGCACTAAGCATGAAAAAAATGCTAATGAAAATCACAATGGGATATTACTTCACACCTATTAGGATAGCTATTATCAAACAGACAATAGGTAGCAAATATTGTGGGACGTGAAGAAAAGAGAGCCCTAGTTCACTGTTGGTGGGAATGGAATTCGGTACAACCACTATAGAAAATAGTGTGGAGATTTCTCAGAAAACGAAAAATAGAACTACCATATGATCCAGCAATCCAGTTTCTGGGTATATATAAATAAAATCACTATCTCAAAGAATTATCTGCACTTCCATGCTCATTATTGTGTTATTCACAATAGCCAAGATATAAAAACAAACTGTCAAAGTAAGTGATGACGAAGAAAATGTATAAATATATAATGACTACAAAAAGAAAGAAATCCTGCCATTGACAACAATAGAATTTTCACCTTCTTGTTTTTTGTGTGTTCTTTTTAAAATTACTATTGAAGTATAATTGACAGACAATATTATGTTAGTTTCAGGTGTACAACATATTGATTCAAAAATTCTACACACTATTCAATACTCACTCTAATAAGTGTATTCACCACTTGTCACCATACAACATTATTACGATATTATTGACTATACTCCCTATACCATACTTTTCATCTCTACTACTTAATAACTGTAGTACCTCTTAATACCTTATATTAATACCTTAATACCTCTTAGTGTCCTTTATCTGTTTCATTCATCCCTACCTTTTCACCTCCCATCTGACAATCACGTTTGTTCTTTGTATTTAAGACTGACTGTATTTTTTTTTTAGATTCCACACATAAGTACAATTATACAGTATTTATCTTTCTCTATCTGACTTACTTCACTTAGCAAAATACCCTCTTGGTCCACCCACATCATCACAAGTAGCAAGATCTCATTCTTTTTTTTTATGGCTGAGTAATATTCCTGTGTGTGTGTGTGTGTATGTGTGTGTGTGTATGTGTTACACACACTGCATCTTTATCCTTTCACTTATCAATAGACACTTGAATTACTTCCATATCTTGGCTATTATTGATAATGCTGCCATGAACACAGGGCTGCCTATATCTTTTTGAATTAGTGCTTTTGTTTTCTTTGGGTGAATACCCAATAGTGGAATTACTGTATCATACGGTAGTTCTATTTTTTAATTTTTTGAGGAGCCTCCATAACTTTCTCACAGTGGTGATGCCAATTTACATTTTACATTTTATAGGGCATGAGGGTTCCTTTTTCTCCACATCCTTTGCCAATAATTGTTATTTTTGTCTTTTTGGTACTAGGTATTATGACTGATGTGAGATGACAGCTCACTGTGGTTTTGATTTGCATTTCCCTGGTGATTAGCAATGTTGAGCATCTTTTCAGGTATTTGTTTATCTGTGTATCTTCTTTGGAGAAACATCTATAGATATCCTTTGCCCAGTTTTTATTTGATTATTTGTGTTTTTGGTATTGAGTTGTATGTATAAGTTCTTTGTATATTTTGGATATTAACCCTTTATCATATATAACCTTTACAAATATCTTCTCCCATTTAGTAGATTGTCTTTTTGATTTGGTGATGGTTTCCTTTTCTATGCAAAACTTTTTATTTTGGTGTAGTCCCAAAATACTTTGCTTTTGTTTCCCTTGCCTGAGGAGACATATCCATCAATATTTGCTAAGGCTGATGTCCAAGAGATTGTTGCCTGTGTTTTCTTTTAGGAATTTTATGGTTGCAGATCTCACATTTAGGTTTTAAATACATTTTGAGTTTGTTTTTGTGTATGGTTTATGAAAGTGGTCCAGTTTCATTCGTTTGCATATAGCTCCAGTTTTCCCAGTCATTTATTGAAAAGACTGTCTTTTCCCTATTGTGTATTCTTGCCTCCTTTGTCATAAATTAATTGAGCACTTAACTATAGATTTAATTCTGGGTACACACTGTTTTGGTTACTATAGATTTGTACTGTATCTTGAAATCTGGGATTGTGATACCTCTAGCTTTATTCTTTTTTGTCAAGACTGTTTTGGCTATTCGAGGTCTTTTGTGGTTTCATACAAACTTTAGAATTATTCTAGTTCTGTGAAAGGTGCTATTGGAATTTTGCTAGTGTTCATGTTGAATATGTAGATTGCTTTGGGTGGTATGAGCATTTTAACAATGTTAATGCTTACAATCCATGAGCATGTTATATCTTTCCATTTGTTTTTGTCATTGTCAATTTCTTTAATCAGTGTCTTGCAGTTTTCAGAGTAGGTCTTTTACCTCCTTGGTTAAGTGTATTCTTAGGTATTTATTCTTCTTGGTGCAACTGTAAATGGGATCTTTTTAATTCCTTTTTCTGCTACTCAGTTGCAGAAATTTTTTTCTTTTTCAGGGAAGCCTTTGCCTTGTTTTTTAAAGCTTTCTAATCAGTTCACCTAGATTATCGAAAATACTTTCCCTTATTTAAGTTAACTGGTTATGGATTTTACTTATATCTGCAAACATCCTTTATGTCAACAATTAAGTTAGGGTTTGGTTAAGTAACCGAGGACTATATCCTCACCAAACTGACACATCAGAAAATCTATCACATTAGAAAGGTCTTATCTGGGAATAAATGGGGCCTCCAGACACAAAGGGAGTTTATATTCATTCAGAAGCATTTCTGCATTAACCTCTGCTAGTTTCTCATGAGCAAATTTGGAGGAAGGTATTAAGTCTAGAGAGAGTCTTCCTCAATGGGTCTTCCTCAATTGACTCTTCACACTCAAAGGTGTGAAGGTGGTGATTAACTGCTGTGGGGGGTGAGCAGGCACAAATCTGCTTCTTGGCACCTTTTATCTCATAAAGGAAAAACCTGGCCAGGAAGGGGCAGCAGATCCTCTCTTCTAGGTTCAGGTATTTCTTCTGGGGAAGAAGTGGAAACAAAACCTGTCTGTTTCTGGAGGAGGAATAGGAAATAATATCTTAGGAACCAAGCAAAAATCCATTTTTGTGGGAAAAAATATAGAAGCAAAAACTCCTCCCCTTAGGGGAGCAGCAGAAATCCATCTTGGGCTCAAAATCCTATATTTAAAACAAATAGAGATGTGCTACTTCTGGGGGAGAGGAGGAAACTCCAAGGACTAGTGCAAATACAAGGTAGAATTTTGCTGCCATGAGTCAGAGGGCCAGGAATGCTGAGAAGGCCCATATATAGAGACCCTGCCTAAGACTGAAGCTGCACCAGGACAAGAGAGAACTTCCTAGCTTCCTGTGAACCCAGTGCTGAATAGCAAAGGAGGGTCAGGGCATGGAGGTAGACCCTGGTGTGGTATAGGCCCATGCACTATGCTGAAAGCTGATGAGAGAGCAGGGACAGAGAAGAACCACTTAGCACTCTAGCTGTCACTCACAACCCAAAGTGACATCAGTTAACTGCTAGAGGGATGTGAAAATTGAGGATTAATGAAGTTACAGTTAGCTAGCAACAACAAAACCCAACTCAGCTCAATTCCTGACTAGATTGGCTCAACACCCCCAAATAATCACTTCATAGTGGAAGACAGATGTCCATGAAGTCATGAAGGATATTAGAAAATACTTTAAACTGAATGAAAATGAAAACAGAATATATCAAGATTTATGGGACAGATCCAAAGCAGTGATTAGAGGGAAATTTATAGCATTAAATGGTTAGATTAGAAACCAAGAACAATTTAAAAACCATAATGGAAGCTTCACCTAAAGAAAGGAGTAAGAGAAGAGCAAATCAGGCACAAATTAAAAAATAGGAAAAAAATTGTGAAGATATGAACAGGTAAACAAAAGAGAAAGCCAAAATCCTAAAAGCTGATTTTCTAAAAAGGTCAAATAATGTTATAAACCTCTAGACAAACTGATCAAGAATAGAGAAAGCACAATTTACCAATATTAGGAATGAAAGGACGTCACTACAGAAAATTCAGATTTTTGGAGGACAGTAAGGGAATGTAATGAACAACTTTATACCAATAAATTTGGTAAATGAAATGGACAATTGCTTTCAAAAACCTAAGCTGTCAAAGTTTACTCAGAAACAAATAGATAACCCTGATAAGTCTGTACTTATTGAATTAAGTTTGCTGTTAAAAACTGTCCAAAAAGAGGCACCTGGTTGACTCAGTTGGTAGAGCATGTGACTCTTGATCTCAGGGTTGTGAGTTCAAGCCCCATGTTGGGTATGGAGCCTACTTAAACAAATACCCCCCCCCCCAATACACATACAATGCATACAATGGTCCAAAAACACAAGTTCCATTTATTGATGGTTTAATTGGTGAAATCTACTACACATTTTAGGAGGAAATAATACTAACTCCATCCCCAATTTTTCAGAAAATGAAGAGGAGGAAAACTTCCCAACTCATTCTATGAGGCCAGCATTATCCTGATACTAGTAGTTGGAAACGTCTTAAGAAGAAACCAAAACTATAGAATATATCCTTTATAAACAAAGGCACTGAAGTTTTTCACAACTTGGAAATTAAATTCATCCATATATAAAAGAGATAATACATTGTAACCTGGTGGGAAGCAAGTTTATTTCAACATTTGAAAATCAATGTAATTTATTATATCAAAAGATTGAAAAACAGAAACTCTATGGTCACCTCAATAGATACAGAAAAAGTATTTGACTAAATTCAACATTCACTCCTAATAAAACTCTCAGGAATTTAGGAATACAAGAAAGCATCCCCAGTCTCTTATAGGGCCTCTAAAAGAATCTACAGTTAATATAATACTTAATCGTGAAAAGTTGAATTATTTACCCCTACCTTCTGGAACAAGTTAAGGATATCCTTTCTCACCACTCCTACACAAAATGATACTGGAGTTCCTAGCCAGTGCAATAATGCAATAAGAAATAAAAGGCATAATAGATTAAGGAAGAAGAAATAAAACTATTTCTATTTGAAGACATATTGTCTACCTAGGAAGTCCCAAATAACCTGCAAAAAGACTACAAGAACTAGTATGTGAGTTTAGCAAGGTCTCAGGATATAAAAATCTGCTTGATTTCTATACGCTAGCAAGGAAAAGTTAAAAATCGAGATTGAAATAAGGCAGTAACACTTAGAATAACACTGACAAGCATGAAATATTTATGGAAAAACTAAAAAGACTTTTGCATTATTTGCACACTGCAGCACAGTTTAGAAACATCAAAGAAGACTAAAATAAATGGAGAGCTCTACCATGTTCATAAATGGAAGACTTAATATTTAGATGTCATTTCTCCTCAGCTTGATCTAGTGACTCAATGTAACCACGAGAAAAGCCCTAGCAGGATTTTGTGTGGAGATCAACAAGTGATTCTAAAATGCACATGGAAAAGCAAGGGGCCTATGATAGTAAAAGTAATTTTGAATAAGACAAGTAGATTGCTCGCACTTCGTGATTTAAAATCTAACCACAATGCTACAGAAATTAACAAGCATGGTTTTGGTGAAAGATCAGACATATGGATCACTGGAAAAGGATGAGACCCTAGAAATATACCCATACAACTATCTATAGACAATTGTTTATAGACAGAGATGCCAAGGTAATTCAATGGAGGAAGAGTAGTCTTTTCAATATATGGTATTGGAATACCCCATAAAGTGCTAGAAGTTAATGTTGACTTATTCCTCAACCCATTTATAAAACTCAATTAGAAACGTATCTTAAACTTAAAGGCACACACTAAACGTGTAAAAAAAAAAAAAAACATAGAAAAACAATCATTGTGACCGTTGGGTGAAGCAAACATTTCTTAGATAAGACACAAAAAGCAGAAACCATAAAAGAAAAAAAAATAATCATTTAGATTTAATCTGAAGAGATTTCTTTTGTTCAAAAAATGATGTTAAAACATGAAAACACAAGTTACCTACTGAGAAAAAAAGATATTTGTGAAACGTGTTTGGTAATACACTAGTATTCAGAACTATTGTATAAAGAACTCTTACAACTCAGTAACAAGAAAATCAACCAAATAAAAACAAAACAGGCAGATGATTTGAACAATTCACCAAAGAAGAGGTACAAATGGCAAGTAAACATGAAGAAATGATCAACACCATTAGTCAATAGGGAAATGCAAAATAAAATCAAAGTGAGATATCCTACATACCTATTAGAAAAGCTAAAAGTTAAAGAAAAGAGACACTACCAATTATAGCTCATAAAAGTCTGCACCTCGAAACCTGATGTTAAAAGTGTAATTAAAAATGACGTGAAACTAAGCAGCAGTTGAAGGCATTATCCTAATACAGTATCATCTCCTCTTTTCCTCTGTTCTTAAAATCCAGATAGAAATGAACCACCAGCTTTGTAAGAGGCAACTTTAATATCTCTTTGTAATAGAGGTGTTGAATAAAGCTCAGCCAAGATGCTTTCTAAGGGAATGATTTTGAAGTTGGTGTCTAGACTTCAAATTATGTATTTATTTATTTTTTTCAGTTTAATTTTTTGAAATTATTTTTTTATTAATATGAAATTTGTTGTCAAATTGGTTTCCATACAACACCCAGTGCTCATCCCAACAGGTGCCCTCCTCAGTACCCCTCACCCACCATCCCCTCCCTCCCACCCCCCCTCAACCCTTAGTTCTCAGTTTTTAAGAGTCTCTTAAGTTTTGGCTCTCTCCCTCTCTAACTTTTTTTTTCTTCTTCCCCTCCCCCATGGTCTTCTGTTAAGTTTCTCAGGATCCACGTAAGAGTGAAAACATATGGTATCTGTCTTTCTCTGTATGACTTATTTCACTTAGCATAACACTCTCCATTTCCACCCACATTGCTACGAAAGGCCATATTTCATTCTTTCTCATTGCCAACTAGTATTCCATTGTATATATAAACCAAAATTTCTTTATTCATTCATTCATCAGTTGATGGGCATTTAGGCTTTTTCCATAATTTGGCTATTGTTGAGAGTGCTGCTATAAACATTGGGGTACAAGTGCCCCTATGCATCAGCACTCCTGTATCCCTTGGGTAAATGCCTAGTAGCGTAATTGCTGGGTCATAGGGTAGATCTATTTTTAATTTTTTGAGGAACTTCCACACTGTTTTCCAGAGCGGCTGCACCAGTTTGCATTCCCACCAACCATGCAAGAGGGTTCCCATTTCTCCACATCCTCACCAGCATCTATAGTCTCCTGATTTGTTCATTTTAGCCACTCTGACTGGCATGAGGCAGTATCTGAGTGTAGTTTTGATTTGTATTTCCCTGATGAGGAGTGACGTTGAGCATCTTTTCATGTGCCTGTTGGCCATCTGGATGTCTTCTTTAGAGAAGTGTCTATTCATGTTTTCTGCTCATTTCTTCACTGGATTATTTGTTTTTCGGGTGTGGAATTTGGTGAGTTCTTTATAGATTTTGGATACTAGCCCTTTGTCTGATATGTCATTTGCAAATATCTTTTCCCATTCCGTTGGTTGCCTTTTAGTTTTGTTGATTGTTTCCTTTGCATAGACTGCAAATTATTTAAGATGAGAAATTTACCTTTACTGGGAAGGGTGGATAAAGGCAGAGTTTTATAGCAAATGAACCACTTTAATAATTCTAAAATCCAGTCCTGGGTGCTGGGGTACATAGGGAAATCATATTTTTCATTTAAGTTTTTGAAGGGCAGCGGCATTGGTTTCTGGAATATTAACAGACGGAAAGGTGTGGCTATGTGCATTCTGGGTAAAAGTTAATGTCTGCATTATGGGCTGTTGAAGGATTGTCACACCCACAAAAGGGGAGACAAGGTCTCTCCAACCAGAAAGATGAGATCAACCTTGGCTTTTCTAGTATCTTAGGATC
This sequence comes from Felis catus, assembly GCF_018350175.1. Lineage (NCBI taxonomy): Eukaryota > Metazoa > Chordata > Mammalia > Carnivora > Felidae > Felis > Felis catus. The sequence goes on from NC_058375.1 coordinate 135,682,879, forward strand.
TTTATAATATCCATAGCCTATTTATATGAAAATAAAGAGTGAACGACAGAAAAAAGCAGTGATATCTATTATTTTTATCTGTAAGAAATGCTTAAAACACAGCAAGAATACCTGGAGTTCTTGAAGCAAAAACCAATCAATATTAGAAATTTTATTTTCTTACTTTGTCAGGGTCCACATGTCCCTGAAATCGCATCTGTTTGGTTCATCCTGCCAAGTTCTCACTTACTTAGCAGCCATTGGTTTGAAAAAGAGTAACAGCAAGAAACAGAATATAAAATGACTCACATTTTTGCAAGTGATGATTAAAAGTATTCATCAAGGGGCACCTGGGTAGCTCAGTCAGTTAAGGGTCTGAGTCTTGCTTTCTGCTCAGGTCACGATCTCATAGTTGTGAGATTTATCCCTATATCTGGCTCCTTGCTGATAGTGGAGCCTGCTTAAGATTTTCTCGCCCTCTCCTTCTTTTCTTTCCACTGGAGAATATCTGTTAGGGTCAGTGAGAGGATCATTAAGGACATTTTTGGTCATGGTGGAAATTACAAATATCCCACATTTTTAAATTCTATGGTTTCTTAATAATAACAGCTACTATTCATTCATTCACTCATTCATTCATTCATTCATTCATTCATTCATTCATTTCCAGGTACTTTATATTCATTTCCTCTCCTACTTTTTATAACTCTGCATGGTAGCTATTTTTATGTCTATTTTACAGATCAGGAAACTAAAGTATTGAAGGGATTATGTGACCTGACTATGGTCACAGAGTTAATAAGTAATGAAGTGAAGATTTATTTTTATTTATTTATTTATTTATTTTTTCAACGTTTATTTATTTTTAGGACAGAGAGAGACAGAGCATGAACGGGGGGGGGACAGAGAGAGAGGGAGACACAGAATGGGAAACAGGCTCCAGGCTCTGAGCCATCAGCCCAGAGCCTGACGCGGGGCTCGAACTCACGGACCGCGAGATCGTGACCTGGCTGAAGTCGGACGCTTAACTGACTGCGCCACCCAGGCGCCCCTGAAGTGAAGATTTAAATTCAGTCCACAGTCCATGCTTTTCCCATTTTACTAGGTGAAGATCTCTCTTTATTAGTTGACTATATTGGCTTTTGACACTTTGGTGGAGTTTCTTGCTCTGTTGGCTTTGGTAGCTGCCAGCACACATCCTACTTTCCAATCACGATATGCTTGTGATTCTGCAATAATATCCGAGTTCATTTTCCTTCCTCAAGTGTCTCTTCAATCCATTTGACATCCTTGTACCTCTATACTAATAAATCTAAGATCTGCATTCCATCATGACACTTCTAAACACAAAACTTGTGATCTCGTTCCTATTGTCCTGGCTTTTTTGCTTAGCTTAAAAGACCTTATGTAGTCTTCCTACATTTTATTCACTGTTGCATTTCAGTTTCCTCAAAAGTACTCCTCACCCTGGTTTAGTTACTCTCTCTATCCTCAGCACACTCACTTTTGTGCCTTGATTCTCACTTTTTTTTGGGGGGGGGCGTATCTTTCTTTTTCATCTTTCTGCCTCCCGAAACCTATCCATGTCTCAGGGCCTATTTGAAGTCTCATTTCTTCCAGAACATTTGCCTTCTCCCACTTATGGTCTTTTGTTTCATAAACTCTGAATACATTTGACATTTGTTTGGGGGAATGGAAGATTCAAAAGGAAAATTTGATATACAAATAGACCTTAAGCTATGGATTATATCCTAGGTCATGGGTACCGGGAAGCTGTTCTATTTTCTTAGGTTAATTTTTTAAGTTTATTTATTTTCAGAGAGACAGAGACAGCACGAGGGGGGTAGAGAGAGAGGGAGACAGAGAATCCCAAGCAGGCTCTGCGCTGTCAGCATGGAGCCCAATGCAGGGCTCAATCCCATGAAACTGTGAGATCATGACCTGAGCCAAAATCAAGAGTAGGACACTTAACAGATTGAGCTACCCAGGCACCCCTCTTAGGATTTTTTTTTCTTGTTTTTGTTTTGTTTTGTTTTTTTAAATTAGGTTTTGTTTGATAAACTCCTTGGGCCCTACACTTAAGAAAACAATGCCCACAGTAGCTAGCATTTTTTGAATATGATCGACACAGAGGTAGGCAAGAGTCTGCGACCTTTTGTTTTTGTATCATTGCTTTTAAATTGCCTCAAACCCACTGATTATAGGTTATTCTAGCAGGATAGGTACCTTTAAAATCATTTAGACCTTTAGAGAAAGAATGTGATTTTGGTTATAAATCCAAAGTTCAAGTCCTTTCTCTCATGCTGATTATTTCTAAGAGCAATTCAATGCATGAGAAAAATTGTATCATTATATGACCATGTTTTTGCTATGATCCTCCTCCTGCCATCCCTTGTTTTCCCAGGATTTCCTGTACTTAAGGATACTATGGATGTGGTCCATGGCTGGCTCCAGGGTTCTTTCTTGAAAGAGGGTAATGCTGACACTAGATCTGAGGAATGTGTACCCACCAGGCTCTAGTAATAAAAAGTTTATTAATCCAAAAGGAAGATGTGCCAACACGCCTACATTTTAAGCTCATTAAACATCTCCAGTTATTTTACAAACGGCTTGTTTTCAATAAAATTCCAAATGCTTTCTATCCCAAGTATTTCCCGCCCTTAATTATTTTTAAATGATGTCAGGGAAATTTCATCCATATGTACTTACTTTCAATATATTTATTGAGTTAACTATTGTTTGTAAAGATTGTCGTAATATTGTCCTCCTTTCAAAAGCAGCGCTCCAGATATGCTTTTAAAATGGGTTTCCCCTGTTACTTTGGTTGTTAATCTTATTCAAGCAGTCTTGCTTGTAACCAACAGTTTGGGTTATGGTCAAAATTAGGACTTCTGAATCAGCTTTGTATCTCTTCTTCATTCATTTTCGTCCCTTCCACATGGAGATGCATGAAGTATACAAGCACAAACATTTTCAGATTAGGAATAGCTTTGAGTAATCCACTCCCGACTATTTTGCCCACCACTCAAAAGTGAAAAAGTCGTTTGTAACTGGAGTAAGCATTGATCCTAATATACTTCTTACTGTTGAGTACTTCTTTCTCTCTGCATTTCATTGTCTTGGAAATCCCTCTGTCCAGTTATGCAAATATACTGCATAGAGACACCAGAATCTCATGAATGAATGCTAAATAATTTAAAGTTGTCACTCCGGACTTAGGACTTGAAAATATGTTTGTATTTAAACTGTTATATCTATTATGTAGTTATTGTATGAAATGCAAAAAGGAGAGGTTCTTACTATGAAATACATTGATTTGAAAATTATAATTTATTTTACCATATGAAAGGAGAAAAAGTTACATGGTTTTTGTACATGTTCCATAAGGTTTACTCATTCACTTAAAGTATTCTAGGTGAATAAAATCATCTTATCTTTTTTATCTTCTAAATAAGTGATTAAACTGTATTTCTCTTTTGACGTGCATGTTAACCTAGCATAAATAAGGGCTGAAATTATAAGCCTAGTGGTTTTTGCATTTCAAGGTGGTAAAACTTGTCATCCTTGGTTAGAACCTGTTCTTTTAAGCTCTAAACTATCTAGAAGACAATTTAGAATAGACTAACGGCTTCTAGGGGAATCTGTTGTTTAAAACTTTTTCAGGGAAGAAAGAGACCCAAACCATTTTGCCATAGATTCAAGTGTTGCCTGATGACTTGATATTAAGAGAAATTAGACAGTGTCTATTAATGCTAAATATGATGGTGGGTCACTGAAGGTATATCTGGTTTTTAAACTGCAGTTTGATTTCTGTCTGCTCTGAGGAAGAGTTGTGCATAAAGATTTTTCTTGGGCCTTGGACTGCTAATTTTCAACATCTGTTCTAACTATATATATATATATATATATATATATATATATATATATATATATATATGTATATATATATATATATATATATATATATTTATAGCCCTGGCGGAATCCTTCTAATCTACTAGGTAAACAGTATTACTTAAAATACCCAATCTGCAGTTTAGAAGCAGATTCTAATAGCACCAAATAAAATCAGTAGCGTCCGTTGGATCAATAATATGTTTCAAAGTACCTTGATGAGTATTTGCATAATCTGCATTTCAAAAAGTCCACAGTTAAGTATTAACACATCTTTAGAACCTTTAGAGTCTATTCTGCCATCCCTTTTACACTTCTATGAGGAATTTCTTCCATTAAAAAAAAAAACTGTTATAAAAGGAAATTAACAACTTTTAAATAATACTCTTAGAGAAAAATCTCCAAAGCCAGGAAACTCAAAGTGAAGGCTAACACTTAATTCGTCACTTTTTCTGCTTATTTCTATGTGTTGGAGGGATCTCAGATCAGTATGGTATGAGCCATATGTGCTGCAAAAAACCAGCTACAGTGGAACAAGTTACGCATGGGGTGTCAGTTTGGCATCCTCCTCCCCAAACTCCCCCTCCTCTCATATTTGGTGTAAATACAGAAGAAAAGCACTTTTGAGGTGTATACCTATTGTACTTTTTTGGTGCATTATAATCCCTGTCCCCTTGGTCATAGTATCACATGACTTAAAATCCCTATCTAGAAGATGAAATAAAGCTCAATCATCTGGGGAGTTAGCATGTGACTGCATTACCTGGTTAAACATGTTCAGCTGAATTATTAATTTTCTGTGTTGTTAAGTACTGGCTTCATGGCTGGAAGTGAAAATGCATGCAATGTAAAAATATGCTGGAAAACAGTTGTAAAACCATCATTAGGTCTCAGTATTGCATGACTTCTTGTGAGACAGAGTGACACGTTTCTTAAAACAGGATCAGCTGTCATTTTCACAGGTTTATCCAAATAGTTGATATTGTAAATGAAATATTCTAAAAATTTAGATGACAGAAGATTCATATGAAATAATTTATAATCAGCCAAGGCTGGGAAGATTGGGGAAAATTGCACCTATCTTGGAAAAATTGCGCAACATCATCCTGGATTGTTGGTCCAAGTTGGAGAGAACTTTTCTGGCACTTATAGAGTTCAGCAACTATTAGAGTTTACTTTGTATTTGGAAGTCACGGCTTTGGTTTATCAGTACTTTTTCTGCTTGACCATAGGGTAGCTATGTCATTGAAAGTGATCAGAGGCCTATGAAGGTGGGTGTACAAGAAAGGAATAATTATTGTTATTGATTTTTATTTTTTTGGTACATTTTATATTACCAGAGTGTGTTTTGAAGTTACATTTTTACAGTTTCTTTTGGAATCACAAATATGAAAACATTTATCAGAGACATGTACAACAGAGTCAAGTGAATAATTAATCCACTCTTAATTTCTAGATAGACCTATAATCAACATTTTTATAGTCCTACCTTCTATACCAGGAATAGTTTCTATTTTAGTGTTATAGAAAGTTAAACCTTTATATATATAGCAATAATTTGGCTAGGTTTTTAGAGAGTACATTGTAGTAAGAAAAAACTCAACTCAACTCACTACTTAACTTTCTGGACCATTACATTCTAAATAAGTGCTTTTGCAGTACTGAAAAACAGAGTTCCACTTACTAATGATGAACAACAATGCACTTAAATTATTGGAAATGTTTGTGAATAAGCTTATTCTTAAAGGTCAGCAGTTTCCCCGTAGGGCACTAAATATAAAATGTTTGGTATTATTGGATTGATAAAGAAGTTAGGAATACTCTTCTATCTGAAAGATAAAAATACTAAAAACATACTTGAGAGGCACATCAAATTTTAATAATAGTAGTTCAACAAAACATCTTTATCTCTCTGAATTTCAGTGTCCTTATAAAAAGGGGACAGGAATATTTACTTCTAGGGTTATGATGAGGATTACACTGGTATTTTGTCCATGTGCCAAATAAAGCTCATTGAGTACTAACATTGCCATGATCATCAGTATTATTGTCACCATCTTCATTTTAATCACTACTAACAATATGTCAGATTCTATGGTCACTTTAGCTAGTTGTTGTTGGGCTGGTCGAGTTTTTCAGTGAGTACCTATCCTTGTTTAATAAGAGTTCCCAGAATACATCACTCATTCATTCAGCATTCATTCTTTCATTCTACAAATACTAATTCACTCATTCATTCTACAAATATTGACCTGCAGTATGTTGGAGCAGTGAATACGAGACCCTTCACCTACCTCATGGAGCTTATTGCTTGTATATACATCTCATGATCACACAGATAACTTTCATATTATAACTGATAAATACCACAATGTAGAGGTATAGGGATATTGTTACAAAAACATACGATGGGCAATTCCTAGGACAGGGAAGTCATAGAAGGCTTTTCCAAGGAAGTGACATTAAACCTGAGATCTGTAGGAAAAATTGACTGAGGCAAGAGGAAAAGAGTGTTCAGCGGAGGGGACATCATCTGAGGCAAGATGGAATGTAGTATGTATGGGAACTGAAAAAAAGCTAAGTGTGCCGGAAGAAGACAGTATGAGAGGAGGAGTATAGAATATATGCTAGTGAGATGGGTAGACAGGGAACCCATTAAGAGTCTTGAACTTTATCTAAGAGCAGTTGGAAACTACTGAGGTGTTTTATGCACTAAGTGATATAATCAAATTTATTTGTTTACTTCAGTTACTCTGGCTTTAGTTTGAATAGGCAAGAGTAGAAGGGGAAAGCTATTATGAGACCATTTTAATGGTTCAGATAGCATATAATGATAGTGTGAATGAGGGTAGGGTCACCGGAGATGGACAGAAATGGATGAACTCATAAAACATCACGGGGAAATTTTATAGTAGTTTCAGATGGATTGGTTATATGAGGAAGAACTGGTGGAGCATTGTTAAAGGTGGTCCCAGGTCTTTGGCTTGCACAACTGGACCGTTGTTGGTACCATCAAGAAACGTTGGAAGAAAACCAAATTTAGAATAAAGAACTACTATGAGATCAGTTCCAGAGAACTTAAAGATGTGGTTCTGTAAGAGAACTGAATAAACACATCAAGGCAGTTGGTTACCTGAAGTAGGAGGTCTAGGCTGAAGAGTTAAGTTTGCGAATTTTCTCCATGAGTTTAAAAAGATTATGTAGGAAGAGTGTGTATTGAAAAGAGAGGGTGACTTAACACCAACACCATTATCCAGGGAGAAGAGAATGGTCCACAGAGATTGACCAGAGTAGAAGGGAAAGTAGGAGGCCACTTATGGAGGACAAGGAAAGTGGATGTTTCAAGAAGGGACTAGTAAAGAGTGGGCTGTGATTTTTCAGAGGTTAAGTAAGAAAAGGACTAAAAATATGTCAATTAGATTTATTGATTTTTATTTATTTAGGTTAAGTAGATCTTTATTATTGTAACTTGAGTGGAACCAGTGTGTGTGTTCGTGTGTTTATGTTCGGGGGGTGGGGGGGAAGCTTCAAATGACAAGAGAGGGCTGGGTTGATGGACGAGGGAGAGATGAGAAAAAAAAACTATTTTATACAATTGTTCAGAGAAATTTGGGGCTTCTTTCAAAGTGTTTGTCATTTTGTTTCTTTACTATTAAGATTTTTTAAATATCTCAGAGGTGGGATTCAATTGGTCCAATAGTTTCTTCTTGTCTTAGGAGATTCTTGAAGACCACTGTGATAACTTTTCAGGGCTTTAGATTTTTTTTTTTTAATTAGAATCATCTCTGATAATACCTATGTCTCTAGGATTGCCACTGAACCATCATGTGCAGACTAATTTTTTTCTATTATTTCCTATTAATAGCCAATCTCAGTTCATGGTTAGATCAATTACATTTTAGTGTGATTAGTGATCTCATTTATTATCTATCTGGTCGTTTTTATAATATAGACACAACTTCTATGTCCTGGTGACTCACAGTCCTGGCACAGAAGTCACAGGGAGAAGCTCAGACTGATTACTTGAAATTGGCCAAATCAACTATTTTTATTGGGCACTTACTTTTAGATATATACACCCAGTGGACTTTTCTTATACTTTGATGTATTTTTTATGGTATTTTTTGGAGAAAAAAAAACAAGTATAGAAACAGCTGAAGTAAACAATGAATGTTTCTTAAAGCTTCTGTAAATTATATTTTTTGCAAATTTTGGATTTTTTAAAATTGAGCTTTTTATACATTCAGGTTCATAAACATTTTCCCCTGTAAGTGGAATCATTACTTCTCAAGAGAAAATTGACTTAAAAATAGATTTCTTCCTTGAATAAATGGAAACCTAGCTTACATAGACAATTGAGGCTCTTGTTTAAAAGCAATTCTCTCTCTGCTTCCAGGTCTCCCCAGGCCTACCAGGGGAATAAAATGCCACCACTACAAGGATTTGTAGCAGCTCAAAACTTCTGTGACACTCACTCAGAGCAAGCAGAATGGTGGAGTTTGAGTTTCTCTTAAGAAGAGAACCCATTTTGGATGAGTTCTCCAAATCCTTTCCTCCCTGGCAGTGCAGAGATGTGATGTTGCAGTCTCTAGCAGTGTTAAATCAGCAGGGATATCTGTAGCTAATGGTTATGCTGTTCTGTTCTGCAGTTTGACTAAATGAATGGGCTGTACTGTCAGTTCTAATGACTTTGGAAAGGAGAGGCAGGCTCCTGGTCCCCTCATGAAGCATTATATGTTCGATCTTATCATATGAAGCAAATATCTTGATCCCTGCTTCAAACCATGGGTGTGCATGCCTACAAAATTCCAGCAAGAGACCAAAGGGTCCCACATAGTGTGGCAAATTTCCCATAATGTCCTGCAAATTGCAACAGAGTTTGTGGGAAAAGTAAGAGGAAATGATTTCCCTGCATAGGGATAGCTCACGTGGGAAGGCTAATCCACAGGTTCCCACAAGAATGGAGAAATACATCTGGTACATTTTTGAAGCACATCATGGAATGGTTATTTTGTATCTCAATTTTACACTTTGGGGAAGTACTTGGAATGAGTGAATTTCTAAAAGATGACTCGAGAATATGTGTTTATACAATGCACCTTTTTGCTATTAAGGAAGTTGCTTCCCAAAAGAATGATCATAGCCCTGGCAACACTTATATATGGGTATTTCTTCAAACTGTAGGTTCTTAAAGCAATTAACATTGACATCACAAGTTGATGGCAAGCTAGTCCTAAATGCATCAGCTTTTAAAAGGGCGTTCCCCAACAACTTAATTGGTGAAAGTATTAGTATAAATTAAAACATGTGGGGAGACAGTATGTTTACACTTTCTTCTAGGCAATAGGAGAATAAAATGTTAGTGAATAAATGAATTTCTATTGTCCACTGTTTCTATCCTTCTATTTCCTTCTTCTGTACAAGTTGGAAATTAGGTTTCTAACAGCAGTTTTATTCCTATGACTCTACAGAAACTTTGTCATTCCCCGAGTAGGATGAATTTGATAAGTAGCCATTTATCCTTTCTGTGCTTGTTCCTTCTGAACAAGGGCAACTGCTCTCTACTGAACACTTTTACCCTCCCAAGCTGTGTTTGACATAATTACCGCACTGGAGCTAAGATTCATAATCTGATTGCCAATGTCAACGGAAATGAAGGCTTTCATGAAAAACAAAACCTGTTAAGTACACTCAAGGCTCAGCATCAATCCCACTCATGAGTAATTAAAATACCAATTTATGATACATTTGTCTTTTACTGGTAAATCTGGAAATCCTATGGATTTTTTTTTCTTCAGACATAGATGCTTGAAGGAGAATAAATTCTAAGGACAGTTACACATATTCAAGTTTTGGATTAGGATTTAATTTCACAAATAGTATTTGGAAGTACCTGCTATGTGTGAGATAGGCTAAAATGAACTGAAGTAATTTTTTTTGTAGTAAGATTTCTTTAGTCCTAAGTAAGAAAAGAAGTAATCTAATAAAGTGGTTGAATTCTCCATTGAATTTTTTTTTTTTGCTTGTATCTGGGGGTTTTGCTTCAAGGTTGATCCTTAAAGCAGGGAAAAAGCTACAAAGTTCTGTGCACTTCTTACGTCCTGGGCTCTGTGTTAGTAGCTTTATTTATTTATTTTTCATGCAACAACACTATGCAGTAGGTATTGTTACTTGCATTTAAAGATGAGGCTCATATACATGGAATGAATTGCCTATGGCTATACAATCCATACAGTAGTAGTAGAATGGGGTACATAGGAACACTGGAATGAAAAAGTACAGTGCCTGGTTACAGACGAAATTGTCTATATCAAAGAGTTTCAGCACCTTGCCAAGTTCTATCAGTCGGAGTCTGTGTAGCATATATAAGAATAGTTTCTAAGGGTCATAAGCCAGAGAGGAAAACTGTAAGATTAGACTGGGTCAAATTCATCCATATAGTTACCTTTTCCTGGGTTTTGGGATTTAATGTGTTGGCTCAACCACCTGAGAATGATGTAAATATGGTGAACTGAAGACTATACCCAATGGTGGTATAGAGTCAGTGAGGAAGAAATACTGGAGTTTTCCTGGAATGTTATAGCAGAAGGAGTCCAAAGGCCCAGGGAGATGTGAATGTTGGAATGAGTCTAGTATATGCAATTTGTGCAGCCACCCACTCACCATGTCCCCATGAAGAGGCCCCCTCACCTGAACATTCAGAAATGTGGTGGTAAGGCAAAACACCAACCTCTCTAATGTCTGTCCTTTGCAGGCTGGAGAGATAGCAGCAGGGGCTGCACTGGCACTGGAGCACTCAAGTTCCAATGGAATCATGGACTCACAGAGTGGTAGGGGCCTCAGGCCAGTGCCTATCTAGCAAAGACAAGATAAGTGTAATCATCTTAATGAGCTGCCAGGATGAAGCCGTGAGAAGAGTGACCCACAGGGACTTATGGCAACGGTTCATCTATCGTAGAATCTCTAGGGATGAAAGGGATGTGCAGCTAACTAAGGTGCTGCTTCTAATATGTAGAAAGAGTCTGGTTCACAAAAATTTGACTCAAATCACCAACATGAGCATTCATGACCTCATGTTCAATTCCTAGACCTCATCTAGCTCACAGACCTGGAGCCACTAAGTGTGTGGTAATTTGTTACAGCAGCAATAGGAAACTCATACAGTGGCAGAATGCAGTTATAAAGAAAAAAGTAGGTGCAAGATTTTGCTTGGCTGTCAAGTTGGCAGAAAAGTGAGCAACCAATTAATTTCACTATGGGCCGGTTCAAGGCCATGTATATAATTTGAAACAACACAGTCTCTACTTTTAAAGATGAAGTTTGGCCATTCAGTTATAATTAAGGTTAGGAATCTGAGAATTGTTACATGGATACTTCTCTGACAAATGAGATGAGTGTTTTTAAAAGGTAAGGGTTTTTAAAAGATGAGTGTTTTTAAAAGGTAAGCCTGGGTGGCTCAGTCGGTTAAGTGTCCGACTGTGGCTCAGGTCATAATCTCACAGTTCGTGGGTTTGAGCTCCACGTCAGGCTCTGTGCTGACAGTTCAGAGCCTGTAGCCTGTTTTGGATTCTGTGTCTCCCTCTCTCTCTGCCCCTCCCCGACTCACACTCTGTCTCTCTCTTTCTCTCTCTCAAAAATAAACATTAAAAAAAACTTAAAAGGTAAGAAAACGCTGGGCCAATTCATGGAGAATACCCTCTAGGGGAAGAATATTCTCTTTGTTGATTTTTGTATCAATCTTTACTTCTCCCTAAGGATCAGTTTCTTTTTTAAAAACAAAAATTTTTTTTTAACATTTATTTATTTTTGAGACAGAGAGAGACAGAGCATGAACAGGGGAGGGGCAGAGAGAGAGGGAGACACAGAATCTGAAACAGGCTCCAGGCTGTGAGCAGTCAGCATAGAGCCCGACACGGGGCTCGAACTCACGGACCGTGAGATCAAGCCCGACACGGGGCTTGAACTCACGGACCATGAGATCATGACCTGAGCCACAGTCGGACGCTTAACGACCAAGCCATCCAGGCGCCCCAGATCAGTCAGTTTCAAGAATCTAAAACTGAGGAGATAGGTGGAGAATCAGAGATAAGCCTATCTCTGGTCACGTCTCTTTCATTTCACTTCTCACTCCTGCCTTTGCAGTTGTTTTCAGTTTCTTCTATAGGGAAAATTTCTTCTCTTTCCACAATGCAGATAGGCTCTGACTTTTGTGTTGGCCCAGGAACGCTGGAGTGGTGGCTTAACTTTTGGGACAAGTACTCTTAACTTTCCTTTCAGAAAAGATGGCTAGTCTCAAAACCAGCCCATGTTGAGTCAGTAGTAAATTCTGAAATCTTAATGTGGGCTTAGAGAAAATTGTGGGTCATTCAGTATGCTTTAGTTTATGCCTCTATTTTGCTTATAATTGGGAGAAAGGAGTTTTCCACTGATCAGTCCAACAGACTAGAGCTCTGGTTTTGCTTAGGCATTGGGACCAAAGTCCAAGTTAATAATGAAGGTTAGTTTGCCTAGCTCTGCCATTTTTATTTATACATGTACTTCCATGGGGATTTTGTGGGGATGAGAGGTGGCTGGGGCAAGACAAGATTTACATATTTCTGGGTTTCTGTATGAACACAACCTCTTAAAATCCCCCCTCTTCACAACACCTACAGATGATGAGCAAAATGAAAATTTTACTTTATCCTTATTCAGTGTTTAGCTCTGAAGTACTGAGGATTTTATTCTGGTTTTCCCGTTTTAAGAAGAACACAATAGAATGGGAAAAATATACATAGAAAAAGAGTAAGTTTTGAATTTTAAAATTAAGTCATTTATTCACAATAGTCTCCTAGGTGTGAATAGTGCTTTAGTAGGTTTACCATTTAAATATGCTTTTAAGATTAAAGGAATTCATAATGAATAGAGATTTCTAATCTTTATATAAAATTATATTATGAGGTATAAATGTCTAAACACTTAGAAACATCTGATATATGTGAATTGAAAGTTTTTAAAGTCAAAACTTCTACTCTCAGCCCATTGCCGTTTATCAGAAAAATCTGGGAATACATTTTAAATTGTCCATGTAACCCCTTCCCCAAGGTTATGTTATGTTTCATCCCTTGGCTTAATGACATTTGGGAATGACCTTTGGCTTGAACCCTCGGATGTTGAGATCATGACCTGAGCCAAAGTCAGATGCTAAACCGACTGAGCCACCAAGGCACCCCTCTTAAAAGCTTTTTTTTTTTAAATTTATTTTAACGTTTATTTATTATTGAGAGACAGAGAGACCAAGCATGAGCAGGGGAGGGGCAAAGAGAGAAGGAGACGCAGAATCCAAAGCCAGCTCCAGCCTCTGAGCTGTCAGCACAGAGCCCGACGCAGGGCTCGAACTTGCGGGGTTCAAACTCACAAACCATGAGATCATGACCTGAGTCGAAGTCAGAGGCTTAACCGACTGAGCCACCCAGGCACCCTGAAAGCTTTTTTTACGGAAGGATTCTCCACCTTAACCTCTAAAGTTTTCAGGATAAGCATTAAATTAAATTTTTGCCTTATTTATTTTTTCAAAACTGAAGTGGCGCTTTTACTCTACTTGGCAAAAATTGTGTGATGAAGAGTATAACTTCTACATGTACATTTAAGAAATATGGCTTTCTCACAATGATCTCTCTCCCAGACAAGGTAACAATTTGTCATATCTTAAAGAAGTTGCCTTCCTCTCACTCCAGTCAGGTGTTTGAGATTAATGGCTATCTTTCTATCTTGCCTCACTCTCTCCTTCTTGGTCTTCTCTCCCTGCTTTCTTTCCCTCCCTCTCTTCTTCCCTCCCTTCTCTCTCTTTCTCTCTTACACACACACACACACAGATAAGCCTTTGATAGAAACTAATTTTAAAGTAACAATGATTTTCATAAGCTTAACTTAAAGAATAAGCACTTAGGGATTCCAGTCCAACTTGTCACTCATAGTGAATGGAGCTATAAAACCTAGACAAAATGCATGGAACAGCTGGTTGAGGATCTTACTAGAATTTGAAGTACCACCGAACCAAGAGCGAGTTTACCATTTGTTCCCCCTCTAGTATACCCCAGCCTGGATTCAAGTAGTACAAGATATGGAAGTTAGCGTCATACTGAGAGAGAGAATGTGGGGTGAAGCCCTCTAGTTCTGGCTGCAGGAACAGGGCAAGGAGAATGGTCTTGTGGTAGAAACAGTGGTGGGTACAGGGGCCCACAAGTGCTTTAAACTTTGAGGGATGAGAACATTCAATATTTTTTTTCTTTCTTTGTCCTCCTTCCGCTTGACCCTGAATGCAGATACAGTCATGGCAAGTTTGTGTCAGGGTGGGTAACTTAAGCCCAAGATTTCTGGGGAACTGCAAAGGGAGTCCTAGGGAATCACAAAGTATCAAGGAGATCATGGATATACAAGGATTGGGAAAGCAATCCCATAAAAATGTTTATAAATTCCTGTACTCACTTGAGTTGCCCATGAATTGATCTAATCATGAACAATATACATCATACTTTGAGAATGGAACTAAGAGATGGGCAACTGCCCAGGTCCTAAACTAGCCACGGAGTGGCAAACACAGAAGACAGATGTAAATAATGCTGCAAAGGTATTGAAAACTGAAATGTATGTTGAAAACACCGCAGGAAGGTGGTTATAACATGGAGTCTAAAACAACTGGGTTGATTGCCTACTAAAGTAAAATATCAAGATTTTCTATGGGATTTAAATAAGACTCAGAGTCTCATAAGATAACATTCAAAGTGTCTAAATATAATGAATAATTCATTGGCAAGCAAGAACCTCCTCCCCCCTCCCCCCCAAAAAAACAATCCAATTCACATGAGAAAAGACAAAGAACAGACACCAGTACTAAGATAGTTAAGAAATTGGAATTATCTGGCAAATACTGTAAGGTAGCTATTATAAAGGTGCTCAAATAAGTAAGGATGAACACTCTTGAAGCAAATATAGAGAAAGTCTAAACAAAAAAAAACTAAAAGATATAAAGAAGTACCAAATGGGAACTTTAGAACTAAAGCTATGATAACCCAGACTCTACAAAAATAAGCAAGCAAAAAAGAAAAACCCCAAATAAATAAACAAATGAAACCCTCACTGTATGCGGTCAGTGAAGATGAAAGAGGAAATAGTGAACTTGAAGATAAATCAAAAGAAATTATGCAATCTAAGGAATAGAGAAAAAAGGGGGGAAAATAAAGAGACTTGGGATAATACCAAATGTCTAACATTCATGTTACAGAAGTCCCAGAAAATGAGGAGAAAGTATAGTATAGAACAAATTATTTGAAGACATAGCAACTGGAAATTTCCCAAATACGGTCAAAGACAGAAACCTAAAGATTCAAGAAGCTTGATGCACTCCAAAAGGGATAAACTCAAAGAAATTCACACTCAGAAAAATCATAATCAAACTGTTGAACTTTAACAAATTACCAGCATAAGGAATGAAAGAAGGCTATTACTACACTCTCTGATGAAATAAAAAGGATAAAAAATGAATAATATAAATAGATCAATGTGGGGTGCCTGGGTGGCGCAGTCGGTTAAGCGTCTGACTTCAGCCAGGTCACCATCTCGCGGTCCGTGAGTTCGAGCCCTGCGTCAGGCTCTGGGCTGATGGCTCAGAGCCTGGAGCCTGTTTCCGATTCTGTGTCTCCCTCTCTCTCTGCCCCCGTTCATGCTCTGTCTCTCTCTGTCCCAAAAATAAATAAACGTTGAAAAAAAAAATAAATAGATCAATGTATGTAATTCAATAAGCTAGGTGAAATGAAAAACTTCCCCCAAACCAAAAATTTCCAAAAAGTCTCTTAAGATGAATTAAATAACCATAATAGTTCTATAATTATGAAGCCACTTAATCCATCATTAAACACCTGTGAAAAATAAATCTCCGGGCCAAGATAGTTTTACTGCTAAATTCTATCAGGTATATACAGAAGAAATAAAACCAAGGCTACGTTAACTCTTGAAGATGAGGACACACTTCCCAACTCATGTTATGAAGTGAGCATTACCATGATATGAAAAACAGAAGGACAATATAAGAAAATTATAGGTCAACATCTCCCACAAATATAGATGCAAAATATCACCAAAAATACAAATCAAATCCAGTAATGTATAAAAGAATATTTATTTATTCCATGAATTCAAGGTTGGCTTAGTATTTGACCATCAATCAGTGAAACCCATCTGTGGTATAATAATAAATATGTATTAGGTTTTTGTCCCTCCTAAAACCCTTGGAATCTCTGGAGTGAGAAGAGTATCTTTTGTATGCTAACGAGGTGACTGTGGCTGGATGCCCCTAGATAGCATCAGAATGGAAGCTGATTACCAGCTGGTTACCAGAAAGACCTAGGTATGATTAGGTTGGCTCTTTTAGTCTTGTATCCTCTGCCCCCCAACCTCTAAGGAGGGGAGAGGGGCTAGATATCGAGTTAATCAACAATGGCAATGATTTAATCAATCATGACTTCATAATGTGATGACAGGGGTCAGAGAACTCCTGAGTTGATGAACACATTAAGGTACTACCAGGAACAGGTAGAACCTGGAGAGGGCATAGAAGCTCCATGCACCACCCTTCTTCTCCCATCCCTTGCCCTATGCATCTCTTCCATTCGGCTTTTTTGAAATGCAGCCTTTATAATAAACCTGTAAGAAAAACTAAAGCACTTTCCTGAGTTTGATGAGCTGTTCTAACAAATTACTGAACCTGAAAGGGCAGGGATTATGGGAACCCCCTGCTTTGAAGCCAAATTGAACAGAAGTGTGGGTACCCTGGGCACCCAATACTTGTGATGGCATCTGAAGTGATGGTAGGCTTGTGAGACTGAGCCCTTAAACCCATGGTTCCCAATGCTAACTCCAAACAGTTAGTCAGAACTGAATTGAATTGCAGGGCACCTAGTTGGTGTCTGGAACATTGGAGGATTGATTGGTGTGAGAAAAAAAAAACCACATACTTAGTGTCAGAAGTTTTGGAAGTAAAAATAGTACAGACCATTTATTAATAGTTTAAGGAGAAAAAAATCATGTGATGATATTAATTAATGCAAGAAAGGATTTTTCAGTATTCAATATTCGTACATAATAAAAGTTCTCAGCAAATTAGGAATAGAAGGAAATTTCTTCAACTTGCTATGGGACACCTACAAGCTAACATCATATGTAATAGTGAAAGACTGCAATATCAGTATACATCTATTCGAATGGATAAAATAAAGATATTGACAATACCAAACATTGACAAGGAAGTAGAGCAACTGGAACTCTTGTACATTGCTGGTGGAAATGTGAAATGATACAGTCACTCTGGAAAACAGCTAAGGGTGCCTGCATTGTTTGGCATAGCAATCTGACTCCTAGGTATTTTTCCTAGAAAAATGAAGACTTATGTTCCCACAGAAGTTCACCTGTACATGGGTGTCTGTAATGACTCTATTCATATTGGTGTCCAACTGGAAACAGCACAAATCTTCTTCAGCAAATGAAGGAAAAACAAATCGTGGTACATCCATATATTGGAATACTAAGTACTAGAAAGGCGTTAATTATTGATACCAAATGACTTGGATGAATTCCAAAGGCATTATGCCAAGTAAAAGAATTCAGCCTCAAAGGTTACATACTGTGGATTCCATGTATATGACATTCTCAAAAGCAAAAGTATATTGGTGGAAAGTCAGGGGTTAGGAGTGCATCAGAATGAGCCCCAATGGGTGGTGCAGGCGGGTTTTTTGAGGTGACGGAACTGTTCTGTATCCTAATTGCAATGGTGGGAACATTAATCTGTTCATGTGTTAAAACTCAGAAGTATACATCTAAAAAAAATTCAGTTTCAATCTTTGTTAATTTAAAAAAATAAAATTAAAATAATAAAAATAAGCACACAAAGTGACAAAAAATATAATACAGAGTAATTTTTTCCAACAAGTTGCTGAAATTATCAAAGATAGAAAAAGACTGTAAGAAAATGAAAAGTTTTAGATAATTCTAACCAGAAGATTGTAATGATGAAAGGGGATTTTACCAAGTTATTAATTTTTTGTTATCAAATCCCAATACATGTGAGCTGTGTGGTAATACCTGATGCTTGGATGGGGCAAATTGGGAGCAAGTGTAAGGCAGCATAATTCTTTTTGAAGAACCCATAAACCTATGACACTCATATTTCAACCATTAGTAAGGCTGAAAAATAACTATAACAATGGTTAAGACCTTCCAAAGATGCTAAACAATAGTGACCTTGGGAAGGAAGTAGGAGTTTGGATATATGTATGAATACCCACATTTCTTTTTTTTTTTTTTTGAATACCCACATTTCTTAAAGCTTTCATGAAAGGAATCAATGCAGAAGCTCAAAAATGAAACTATATGCTCAGGCTTATACTAAAATGCAGTGGTCCCGAAACTTTTCACTCCTCACTCTCAGCAATCATTTTTAAAGGCAACACGTTTGCATCATTGCAGTTTCTTAAGCTTAAAAATATTATGTACATATTTTTAAATAACATGGTTACGTTGCTATTTTCCCTGTTAACTTTCTGACCTAATACCTAAGGATTTAGACAGTTTGCATCTTGTCCTTCTCCTCTCCCTACTTGTCTTAGTCCCTTCAGACTGTCACACAAAATACGTCAGACTGGGTGGCAAACAACAGAAAACAACAGAAAGTTGTAAAACAACAGAAAGTAGTAAACAACAGAAAGTTATTCCTCACAGTTCGGGAGCCTGGGAAATCCAAGATCAAGGTGCTGGCAGATTTAGTATCTTGAGAGCCCACTTTCTGTTCACAGATGGCACCTTCTTGCTGTGTCTTCACATGGTGGGTGGGGCTACAGAGCTCTGTGGGGGCCTTGGTTATAAGAACACTATTCCTTTAATGAAGGTGCTACTCTTGTGACCTAGCCCCTCCCAAAAGCCCTGTCTGTCACTACTATCATTTGGGGGAGGGGGTTAGGATTTCAACATATGAATTGGGGGGGGGCACAAATACAGATCATAGCATTCCTAATATGATGATACTCACAGTTCTGCCTTTGCTCATTTCTGTAATTTCAAACAATATATTAACCTTAATATCTTGCTGCATCATTAATAGACAGTATCACTTGCTTTTATTGTGTAAGACAGTGGCACTCTGTCCTTTTCCTTTACTGCTCCTCAGCTTCTGCTATCTCTGGTTGTCATATCCCCACTTAAAAGATCTTAGTTAATCAGTTTATATTAATCTGGATTTATGGATTCTTATTTTGTGTAAGATCACCTATGAGTGTATGAGTTATGATCACCTATTATCATTATTTTCATGCTCACCTTTAGCTAATGGAAACCTCTTGAGCTGTCCTTTTGATACATTCTCATCATTCTTTGAGGACTTCCTATTTTTTGCCATGGCAAAAGGTTTCAGGCTCATCCTATGCTTTTCCTCATGTGGTCTGGAATTAACGGTATATTCTTGGAGAATAATATTTGGAAATTGAGTTTGGGTGGTAAGTCTGCTCTTTGTTCCTGGTGTGTTATTATTTCTAGGTCCTCTCAGTGGTCATAACTAAGAAATTTATGTCCGTATATATTTCCATATAGATATACATGCACACATATGCATATATATTTATTTTAAAATAATGCACATATGTGTATATTTATATAGGGATATAAAGATATGTATATTCATTACAAATATAACATTTATATGTAATATACAGTTACAAATACATATGTATTTGTATATTTATAGATATATATTTAGAAGCATGACCTAATACTGATACCTACAATTCCAATTCAGCATCACAGGTATTACCTTTACTTTTGTATTTTTTTTTACTTGTATTTTATAACACACACTTTCTCTTCTGTAACCTTCCTGACAGAAGACATTGAATCTTCTGTGATCTGTATGTGTTGATTCTAAAAGTTGAAAAACAATGAACACATTTTACGTTGTTATGGGGGTAGCTCAATTATTCATTGTGAAGACATAGAGTGCTTCTTAGGATTCTTTTGACTCCTGCACATTTATGGATGGAATACAACTATCTCTCTAGTATTCAAAGGAGAATGTTTCCAGGGATGAATTAAATGGATTTTCTCTTTTTAAAATATTTAAAAAATTTTTAAATTCCAGTATTAGTTAACATAAAGTGTTACATTAGTTTCAAGTGTACAATATAATGATTCAACACTTCCATACATCACCCTGTACTCATTATGACAAGTGCCCTCCTTAATCCCATCACCTATTTCACCCATCCCCCCTTCCACCTCCCCTCTGGTAACCATCAGTTTGTTCTCTCCAGTTAAGAGTCTGTTTCTTGGCTTGTCTCTCTTTTTTTGTTTCTTTTTTTTCCTCTTGTATTTCTTTGCTCATTTGTTGTGTTTCTTAACTGCCACATATGAGTGAACTCATATGGTATTTATCTTTCTCTGACTTTTTTCCCTTAACATTATGCTCTCTAGCTCCATCTATGTCATTGCAAATGGCAAGATTTCATTGTTTTTTATGACTGAATAACATTCCATTGTGTATATATATCACGTCTTTATCCACTCATCTATCAATGAACAGGGGCTGATTCCATAATGTGGCTGTTGTAACTAATGCTGCTGTAAACATAGGGGTGCATGTATCCCTTTGAGTTAGTGTTTTTGTAGTTTGGGGGTAAATACGCAGTTCTAGGGTATGAATCAGAGAGTAGTTCTATTTTAATTTTTTGAGGAACCTCCATGCTGTTTTCCACAGTGGCTGTTCCCAGTTTGCATTCCCACCAACAATGCAAGAGGGTTCCTTTTTCTCCACATCCTCGCCAACCCTTGTTGTTTCTTGTGTTTTTGATTTTAGCCATTCTGACAGTGTGAGGTGATAATCTCATTGTGGTTTTGATTTGCATTTCCCTGATAATGAGTGATGTTGAATATTTTTTCATGTGTTTTTTGGCCATCTGGATGTCTTCTTTGGAGAAATGTCTGTTCATTTCTTCTGCCCATTCTTAAATTATAGTATTTGCTTTTTGGGTGTTAAGTTATAAAAGTTCTTTATGTATTTTGCATACTAACTCTTTATCAGATATGTCATTTGCAAATATCTTCTCCCATTCAGTAACCTGCCTTTTAGTTTTATTGGTTGTCTTCTTCACTGTGCAGAAGCTTTTTATTTTGATGTAATCCCAGTAGTTTATTTTTGCTTTTATTTCCCTGGCCTCGGGAGATATCTAGAAGGATGTTGCTACAGTAGATGTCAGAGAAATTACTGCCTGTCCTCTCTTCTAGTATTTTTATGGTTTCCTGCCTCACATTTAGGTCTTTAATCCATTTTAAATTTATTTTTGTGTATGCTGAAAAAAATGGTTCAGTTTCATTCTTTTGCATGTTGCTGTCCAGTTTTCCCAAAACCATTTGTTGAAGAGGCTGTCTTTTTCCCATTGGATATTTTTTCCCAGTTTTTTCTTTTATACCCTTCACCAACTGACTTTATTCAATCTTTAGGGTTTTCCTTCATTAGTGATAGTGCATAGTTACCTGTACACATCCTCTCACACTCATTTCCCTCTGAGAATTCTTTTTGAGTCATTAATCTTGCTGCTCTGATTTGGCCTGGGAGTATGCATCAAGACTCTTCCCAATTAAATGCACTGTTTCCTTAATCCTTTGGGTTGTTTTTTTATTTCACTTTGCTAAATGTATACCCTCAAAAGGGTCTATCCATTTTCTTTAAATGTCTGAATGTTGGGGAAATGTTTTTATTCTGTCCTGTGATAAATTGAGCTATTTTGGGTGGTTATAAAAATCAGATTAAAAATATGGTTTCACTCTCTTTCAGCGTCTTATGATGCCAGTGAGGAGTCTGATGCTAACCTGATCCTTGTTTCATTTCTCATTTTAAATGACTCTGTGAACATATTTAGAATCAAATCTTTATTCCTAGTATTCTAGCTTCTCATACTAGTGAGTCTAGAGTGGGTTTACTTTTTTGTATTAATTGTGCTAGGCACCTGGTGGGCATTTTTGGTCTTACTCTTGATAACTCTTAAGATTTTATTTCCTATTATTTCTTTAATAATTTCCTTCCTTCCTTCTTTTCTTTCCTTGGTCCACATTAATCAGATGTTGCTATTCCTGGGTCGATCTTTTATATCTAAATATTTTTCTCTTTTAGATTAAATATGAGAGGATTTTTTGTTTGTTTTTTATTCTCCTAATTTTTCTGCTAAAACCTACTATAAACTTTTTTATTTTAACAAAGTTTAAAAATTATCTTGAAGAGCTCTAATAATTATTTACTTCTTCTTTTTTTAAAATATCATTCTGTTCTTTTTAAAAAAAAATAAAGTTCTCTTCGGTAATTAATTAGCATTCTAACATACCCAGAATAATTGCCCTCATTCTTCCCAAAGAGATCATTCATTCTATTTTGCAATGAACTGTTTCTCTCCATTTGTCTGTTTTGCCTAGGGGTTGAAAATGCCCACTTGTGGAAGTTCTGTGTACGGTTTTGGGAGAGAGTCATTCATCATTGCCTCCTGTCTTCTGTTGTACTCTCTCCTCTCTTCCCTCCCCTCCCATCCATCCTACCTGACTTTTCTGAGCTCAGATTTATTAGAATTCTGCTTTGCAGATTGTTTTTCTTCTAGACTGCAGTTCCTTGTGTATATATTCTAGGGTATGGTTTCTGTTCATACGGCTCGTCTCCTGTTCTGTTATTGCAGGTATATATATTGTAGCCTGTTGTTCTTTAGATATGCATTCTCCCTACTTTTTGACATCTCTCAAGTCACAATGTTCTCAATTGATGATGTTTTAAAATAGTTTAAATATGTATATTACCTTTAAAAAAGTGAGGTCTTAGTTAGGTATATAAGCAATTAACCCACATGCTGTGTGTAATATTTTGAATCAAGCAAGTTCCTTTGGTTTCCATGTTTTGAAGTTCCTAGCAAAACAGGTAGCCGTGTATTCCCAAGTCACTCTGCTTGTGACCTTTGTCATAAGTAAGGGTTAATATAGCATCATACGTTTAGCACTTTTTATGTTTTTATTTATGAAGGAGTTGAAGAGAAGGAACTATAAAAATAGTAGTAGAATATTATGTAGGAATTATAATTACTAATGTAATTAATTGAATAATGATACTATGTGGAGAGTACTCATGCAGAAAATGACGAAAATTTAAATGAATGAATTGAAGGAAAAACAATTATTTCTCCTTGTTAGTATGATGTGTGTATTTTATGTGTTGGGATGGACAAATTCTTGGGAAGTCCCAATCAGTGTTCCATGGGCTCTTACTCCCTAGAGCTGCTGTATTTCTGCATCTCTCTCATTCTCTCTAATTTTCTTTGTGAAATAAGTTTGAGAAATATGGCACATGTTTGTCTTGGAAGGTCATAAAATTCATTAGCATGTTAAAGGCTGAAAGTCTGATAGTTAGGACACACATTAACATTGCTTAATCCAGTGTATCCCAACTTTTTGATTATAGAAATTAGTTGTTCTGACATTACATTATAATCCCACAATAAAATTCATGTTTCAAGAAACATCTTTGGATAATGCTGATATAATTCAATAAGTAAACCTTGGTTTCTAGGCATGATCCTGGCATAAAATAATAGGCTTTTGTCAATAGTTTATATTTTGTCCCTGTTTCTCACTCTGCTGATTGGGGTTTATTCTCTAGACTCTAAATCTAGACTCTCTTGGAGATCTCTTTTTTTTCTTATTTTCCATTTTTCCTATCCTATCTATCACGTTAAAATGATTTCCAGAATTCTCTGTGTTTGTCCTTTGCTCCTTAAAAAAAAAAAAAAAATCTCTTTAGATTTTTTTTCCCACTGAATTCATCAAACATTTCCATTTTGCCTTGCTTAAAGAATCCTATGTTTTGGGAAGTATTTAAATATGCTAGTCACCTAAAATAAATCAGTAGGCAGTGTTTCCTTGCTCAATTTGTTTTCTATTAAAAAAGAGAAAATGGGTGAAACAATGCAAACAAGAGATATGCAATTACATGACCCCTGTCCTCTTTCTGTCTCCAGCAGAGAAAAGTATCCATTTTGTTGCTTTTTATTTTCTGAAAAGGTATTAAGACCTTTGCCTCAAAGGTGTAACATCAGAATGACAAGACACCCTCTGTTGACTTCAGAGTGACCTTTGCTGCATATTCTCTTCATCCTTTAGAAGAGTCAGCTAAATATTGTTCTCTATTAGGAGATACTTCCTGGAATCCTGTAGTAAGCTTTCAGAGGGAAAAGGCAACTAAAGTCAAATTTCCCTGTGGAATGCTGAACACAAGAAATATGTTAGTAGCACTTTTGACTTTTTTTCCCCAGAAATTTATCAGTTATTGAAGTAGACACATTATGCTGTCTTTCTTTAAATTGTTAATTATTCTCAATTATTCCCAGTGATGTTGGGCTGAATTCATTTTAACCAGATTTCTTTAAAACAGAAAGAGGGAATGCTCTCCCTTCTAAAGAGAACGGATTCTGATGTGGCCTTAGTTTCTTGTCTTCATATGTGAATGATCAAAGTGATTAGTGATCATAAGCGATTCCATCATCCATCATGTGAAGTTAACAAACAATAGGTCAGAATGTGACAGAGTAACTTATCTGCCATTGAGTAGCAATATTTTTCTGCTATGGTTACATTGTGAAGCAAACTAAAATAAGCAAATCTTCATGCCAGGGTCTTAGTTAATGTCGTTTGGCTTGGCTGAGAAAATCTGAAACATCTCTGAGAAGACATATTTTAAGAGAGCATTAGGACATGCATATTTTTAGGATGGTAATAGAGCCTATCACCCTCTTTGGTTTTAGCTGCCAGAAATTATGATTCATCGTTCTTGATAGCATAGAACAGAAAACATTGTAAAGCGAAAGAAATTCTAACAGATTGCTTAGGAATGATTTCTAAGTGTCAGTTAATCAAACATTTCTATTTCATCCCTTCAGGAAAATGCACACTTCTGTTTTGAAAAATGGATCTAGAAAAATATTTATTTTTGCTTTCTAATAGCCCGCAATTATTGGTGAATTCTTAGCAGTATTAAGAAAACAGGATGGTGAAAGAATATTTAGCGTTATAATGATTTATAATAATAAAATGACACAGCTGAAAAGTTGCCTGCGAAGAATGTTTCAAAGGAACAAAGGGTGTGTGTGTGTGTGTGTTAAAGATTCCAGAAAACACCATAATATTATTATATTACTCCTACTATTTTTGTTACTGTTCTAGAGAAAAAAGCCAATTATAGAAGTATTTTTTAAAGTTTAAAGTTTATGTATTTATTTTGAGACAGACAGAGACAGTGTGAGTGGGGGAAGAGCAGAAAGAGGGAGAGAGAGAGAACCCCAAGCTGCACTGCCAGTGCAGAGCCCCATGTGGGGCTTGAACCCACGAAACTGCAAGACCATGACCTGAGCCAAAAGCAAGAGTCCAATGCTTACCCAGGCACCCCAAAGAAGCACTTTTAATAAAATTTTAAAACTTACTTTGAATGCAAAATTTCAAAATATGTGGCAACAATCTAAGTCCATTGTGTTATGTTAGAAAGTTTTGGAGTAATTTATACTGGGGGGGTTGAAAGAGAACTACTTGCTATTATTATAATTGATAGTCAAAGTGTCCTGCATCGAGAAACAACTGCAGAAATCCTAATTTATGCATGGTTTTGATTGTGGTTATATATTTTCTGAAGCTACTGGTTCTTTATTAAGGTTGACCTTACTTATGACATAGTTTTCCCTCAAATTCTAGTTGTTTGGACTATTACTATTACCTGTTCACCTTAATAGATTTCTACTCCCCATTACTTATTACAGCACATTTTGAAATATATCGGAATGTGAAGAGAACACTATTGCCATTGACAAACTTGCAGTGTGATGGTTATTTAGCTTTTGAATGGGCTTTTACATAAAAGTAACTGCTTTGTGGGAATTTTCAGGTATGAGAACATGTCTTACTGACAGAAAAACCCCCTTTATCCAACTGATCAGTGGGCATTAAAAAAATGCATGTGTGGGATATTGCAGACTGAAGTGTGCAAAGCATTTGTGTGTTAATTAAAATTTTAGAGGCAAAACTCATTCACATGAATTAATAGCAAGATTTTTAGCAGGTTGCATAAACGGTGACAAAATTTACATCTTTGTATTCAAGAAGGGTATGGAGTTACTTGGTGAAGATCACTACATATGTTAAATCCTTTCAACATGTGCTATAAATATTAAAGATCTGTGGCGATTAAATTACGTGAGAGCAAATGACTCATGAGTAATTACAAATACCTGTTCTGCTTCTACTTATCACTTATTTTATGAAAAGTAGCATGGAAATGAAATGCAAACATAACATAAAAGAGTATAACTTCCTGTTAAATGATGCTTTATCATATAATGCGATATTACTGGCTAATTCAGTGCAGGACTAAACCAACATTTGAAGAAAAGGAGAATTCCTGAAGCTTGGGAGCCTCAGGACTCTGAAGTGCACGCCATTTGCATGTCTCTCTAAAAACTTCTGTTTTCTTTTTTAATTGTTCCTGTAGAATAGACAAAGATTTTAGATTAAAATGGATTTCACAAATCATAGAAGTCCAAAGAAGCAACAGTATAGAAAATAGCAAAAGCTTGTACAAAAACTGCCTACAGAGCTGATGAATGAAATGAAATAAAAGTTGGCTCTGTCACAGTTTTTATTATCAATCAAATATATCCTTGGTAATTATTATCTTATGTCTTTTAAGTAGGGGGAGGGGCAATGATCCTTATCCCCTCACCTGTTGCTTTTTGCTTTTCTTTCTTTCTTTCTTCTTCTTCTTTTTTTTTTTTTTCATCTGACATGGATAAACAATGAGCCTGCTTCCTTCAATCTGCTGTCAAAGGAAAGCACCACTGACTGATGCTTGGACACACGGACACTTTGTCACTAGGAAGTGAGGGTGACAGAATGTTGGAAAGGAAGAGACTGCTCCTTTAGAGCCTCAAAATTCCAGGCCTCCCCAAAGGTCACTTAGCTCTCATTGCTTTTATAGACTGGCCTTCCAATTCAGATCCTGTTTGAAAAATGATCCCACTGCTTAGAAAAGACTGCAGACTTCCAAGAGCATATTGTCATTTTGTAGGTGGAGAATTACCATCAATGACTAGAGAAAGGTACTGAGATGCTAAGGGGCCTCACACTTTTCAAGGTACACAAAGTTGGTAGTGACCTTGGCAAACTTCTCAGGAAGAATAAAACTCATGCTTTTTGATGACTTACAAAACATATTCTTTTTTCATTATCAGGTTTGATCCCTAGCAGAGATCAGACCATTCACCAGAACACATAGTAAACGATGAGGAAGGGACATGAGCTCATTTTGAAACCTAGGTCCTGTTCAGGGCTATTCCTGGTAAGCCAGCGTATGCCATATTCATCACTCCTCCTGGAGTAGGAGCAAATTACCTTATCTGAGGGTGACAGGGGCCTGGTCTCTGTGGCACTTGATTCCTATCTGAATAGAGCAAAATTAAAAGAAGGTAAACAGCGGGGATTCTGTCCCTGTCTTCCTGCCTGCCTTGGGTTGCCGTGAGGGAGTGATCCTGATGGGCTTTTATGCCTTTAAAACCTACACTTTTCCTCCACTGAGCTTTCTTTTCCTAAGGCTAGAATGGGGATGGCCTGTGGATCCTAGGGAGTGTTAGCCAGACTTTAGACCACAGATCTGAAGCCCACCTCTCTAATCAGCCTTACTGATCTCTGGCAGGCTGGGTTTTGTTTGTTTCTTTTTTTGTTTTCTTGCTTTGTTAGATTTTTTTTTTGTCTTATTTTTCAATTGATTGCAAATCCCAGGGGAAAGAAAGTGGTTACTTACTTAACTGTCTAAAGACCCCAGATTGTATCATATAAACATAACAACAAGGGTAGGAAAGACTCCTCAAAGAACTAGATAATACAAATGCTACCTCAATCTGCTCTTCAAATTTACTTCAATTTTCAGCGAATTCACACTTCCCCGACCACTCAAACTAAAGTTCCCCTTTTTCTCCACTGTTCTCCTTTGTAACGCTCTGTTCTTTTATCACATACCACTTGTCAACATCTTCAATTTATTTGTATATTTACTTGTTTGCTTTTAACTTGAAGAAAGCTCATCTCAAACTATTGATTAAGTAATTATGTCCAATTAGCTAACAGGTAAGAATATTTAGGTATGGATATAGGTATACTTAATTAACTTAGGTGTAGTTATGGCCGTAGCAAATATCTTATGGTAACGGTTAACTCTTACTGTCTAGAGTACTACTGAAATTCTTAGGAGTGAACAGAGCGGGATCTAGGTCTAGACCAGGTCCTCTTCTTTGTCATCCTGGTGTTACGCCTGCTCTGCTTCCAAGTCTTGCCCCATCGCAGATCAGAGCTAATGTCATCTACATCTATCAGCTCTGACCCAGTCACAACCTGAATCAGAGCAGTAGTCATTGTTAGAAAGGTCTCGGGCTTTTGGCTTCAGTTGCGCCAGGACGAACTGTTCAAATATAGGGATTTCTGTTATTTGCCTATTGCGCTGGACATTATGTTCTTATTCCTCAGCGTAAAAATTATACATTACTGAAAGTGTTAGTGGTGACACTCTCTGCCGGTGCCTTCTGCAAAATCCCTGTTGCCTGTCAACACCCAGGAATCCAGGAATGCTTGTGGGAGAGAAGGTTTACAGTCCTTCCTGATTTGGGGTATAAAGAGGGACACAGTTCTGGAAAGCTTTCTTCATTAGTTTAAATACTTTTCCTCTGTGAGTGGTTCTTATCCCCTGAAAACCAATGTTACTCGGCATATAACATTTTCCTTACCTGAGACCACACACTTAGGATAGGAGTTTCTGCTTAACAATTTCTGGCCTATATTGTTGACTTATTTTTAAAAAGATATTTGGGAACCAATGTCCTAAATCAAGATAAAAATTGCCTCGATGCACGCATGCGTGATATTGTCCAAAAGGCTTGTTTTTTTCAGGCAAATGCTGAGGCTTATGAGGTGAGATATTATTTTGTTGTTAAAAGCTAGCACTTTATTTATTTATTTTTGGTAGAAAATGAACAATTTCTTAAAGATTAACTGTGTTTTAGGAATGGTGCTAAGCATAAATATTAAAATGTAATGCTGATCCCAGGGAGGGAAGAAACATGTCTGTCCAGGTGCATTGGCAGAAGTAGACTCAGCTTTATATTTTAGTGAAGCTTCCCTTTCTTTATAAAGTTGTGTTAAAACCTAATGTCTGTAAAAGTTTCAAACTGAAAAAAACAAAACAAAACAAAACAAAACACATAGCTAATGGTTCCCGATGTCTTTTTCCAACGTGTCTTGATGATGGGCACATACTGGGGGGAATTGAATGTGGTCCAGTCTGGTCCTTCATCTCCCACTCACAGAAGCCTGATTTCAAGTACTCAAGAGTGAATCCATTTTTCAGTATGACTGATATGGAATCAGAATGTCATCTGATTAGTTTAGAGTGAAAAATGTAACTCACAGACCAGCCTTATAAGCACGCTCCCTCACTTTGGGCAGCTCTACCTGGGCACCTATTTATTGACAGAAGTGTGCTTGGTGAGCCTAGAATGAGAAAAAGATGAATCCAATGGTAAGTGAATTTAATTTAGGTTGACATATCTACCTCACAATAGGAATGGGAATTTCCAAGCTTTTGGTTAAAGTCTTTCATAGACAGAGCCAGAGAGCATTGTCAATACAAGCCTCTGTAACTTTTCTAATGGTTTGATGGTGACCGGACTCACTTTTGAATGTGCACTTTTTTCCCCTTTTGTTTGTCTGTTTCATCTTTTATCTCTTAAAATGGTCCATTCAACTACAATCAGTTCCTGCAGAACTTGCAGTCATTTCTTCCCATCGGTGGCTATATATATCTTATCTGGTAGATCGTATATAATACCAGATTAAATTTCTCAGAATTAAATCTGGATTTCAAATACTAATAACACTATTCTTAAGAATATTGTGCAGGGGCGCCTGGGTGGCTCAGTTGGTTGGGCGACCGACTTTGGCTCAGGTCATGATCTCGCGGTTCGTGAGTTTGAGCCCCACGTGGGGCTCTGTGCTGACAGCTGGGATGGAGCCTGGAGCCTGCTTCGATTCTGTGTCTCCCCCTCTCTCTCCGCCCCCTCCCCTGCTCACACTCTGCATCTCTCTGTCTCCCAATAATAAATAAATGTTTAAAAAATTATAAAAAAAAGAATATTGTGCAGATCAGCATTAAATAATCATTTGTAGGCTAGCTGGTTAATATTAGATTTCAGCCAATCATAGAAGGACAAAAAGCAATGTTGGCAATAACAACCGAGAAATTAGAAAAAGAGGAAGATGAGGCTAAAAATAAGGATTGTTGTTGTTCAAGTGTACCTTCTTAGGTTCTATTTGCAGGAGTAATTGATGCTCATTTGCTTGCTTCTTGCTTAGCCTGCACAAATTTGCTGGTTTGCTACAAATTTGTAAAGCTGAGCTGCTCTTTTTTCAGATAAAGTACTTTATATCAGAGCTCTTGATTTCAATTTTGAGTGGGAAGTTTTAAATTGTCTATTAATTTTTATTTATTTGTGATTTTTGTGTTTCAGCTGGCTAGCCCACTTTAAACGCGAACGTTACTTGGCTGACACTCTACTTTGTTGTTCCGCTACCTGTACAGAAGCCCTGTTGGAGCTTCCTTCCTATGCACTTGTCTTCTCATGGGTTGTGTTTTTCACATCAGGGGAGGGGAACAAAAAGCTGCAAGATTACCTTTCCGTATGAGCCATTCTGAGGACCTTCTATTTCTTTTCTACGATTTCACAGAATTCAAAGTCTGAGATCACTATGCATGCAGGGCACGGGAAAATTGGGGGCGATTCATGTGTGTGAGATCATTATTGGGAAAGAATGGAAACAGATCGATTAAGAAAGAAATATTTATTTACAGAACCAATGAAGCTATTTTTATTCCTTATTGGAGATCAAAGGACTGTTAAGAAAAAACTGAAATAAATGAAAAATTAGACCATTTACAATTAACTTAAAATCTACAGTTTAAATCTGGAGTATGCTCAGTTGCAGGACATTTTCAATGTTTTATATTGAATCAGATGATTGTTGTTCAGGTTTTCAAAATAAAAGACTTGCCTTAGAGTTAACAATCTGAATGTCATGGTGAAGGCAGAAAAACAAGATCATCGGGTAGAACTACCTGTCTGTCCTACAGACACACGTTTCGGTTTTAGCAGTATATATTTATCATTTATTAGGAAATTTATCTTAGGCATGGGAGATCAGAGGCTTATACTATTACAGACTATGGAACATGAGATTCCCATTGCTCCGAATGTCATAATAAAAGATCTTGTAAGATAGGGGAAACTTCCATGTTTTGGCTAAATATATAAAATAACAATTATATACAAATATACAAATCATACACACTTTGTTCTCTTCCATTTAATTTCCATACATTATGGAAAAACCTTAGTTTATAAGACTAACTGGCCATAGATTCTTATTCTGAATCTTAGGGGTTAGGTGCTGGGTTCAAAGTTGCTGCCCGAAGTTTTGTTTAAAACAAAGTACCACTACTGCTACTGCTACTACTGCTACTACCACCACTACTACTACCACCACTGCTACTACTACCACTACTGCTACTACCACCCCTGCTACTACCACCCCTGCTACTACTCCCACCACCACTACTACTACCACTACTGCTACTACCACCACTACTACTACCACCACCACCACTACTACCACTACTACTACCACCACCACCACTACTACCACTACTACTACCACCACCACCACTACTACCACTACTACTACCGCCACTACCACCACCACTACTACTACCACCACCACTACTACCACCACCACCACTACTACCACTACTACTACCACCACCACTACTGCTACTACCATTACTACTACTACCACCACCACTACTACTACCACTACTGCTACTACCACTCCTGCTACCACCACTACTACTACCACTAC
Source organism: Felis catus (assembly GCF_018350175.1). NCBI lineage: Eukaryota > Metazoa > Chordata > Mammalia > Carnivora > Felidae > Felis > Felis catus. The sequence goes on from NC_058375.1 coordinate 135,714,802, forward strand.
TACTATTACCACCACCACCACTACTACCACTACTACTACCACCACCACTACTGCTACTACCACTACTACTACTACCACCACCACTACTGCTACTACCCCTCCCACTACTACCACCACTACCACTACTAACACTACCGCCACTACTACTACCACCACTACTACTACTACTGCCACCACTACTGCTACCACTACTGCTACCACCACCCCTGCTACTACTACCACTACAACCACCACTACTACCACCACCACTGCTACTACCACTACTACTACCACTACAACCACCACCGCTACTGCTACCATTACTGTGACTACTACCGCCACTACTACTCCTCCTCCCACTGCTACTACTACTATCATTACTATGATGACGTCTACCACTACCACTACCACCACTGCTACTACTACCACTACTATTAGTACGACCACCACTACCACTACTGACACTACTACAACTACTACTACCACCACTACGACTACTATTAAAGAGAACTCTGGCATTGCACTGATGGTGATCTTTGAGGGAAGTGACTCTTCTGATGTTGCTTGTGCTCCTGCAAGTTCTGGTGGAGCTGGGAGCCCTGCGCTGGGTGGAGAAAAACTCCTTTCTAATTTGTCATGAGCGTGCCGGGCACCCTTTACAATAATGGGCTGGATAGAAAGGTCTGCTCGGGTATCAAGGAGATCGTAAGCAGGGTTTTCCTAGAAACCAGATAGGAGACTAAATAAACACCCTCTGAACAGTGATTCTCAAATATTGGCTGGTGGACTCAGGCTGATGTGTGATGACATCTTAACTGTATTGCAGGGAAAGAAGATATTCAAGGAAAATTGTTTTTCGTCAAGTGCATTCTTTTTGTGGGATTATCCTTTATTGAGAGATTCTGTACTTTCTACTTTTTTGGTGTTTGTGTGGTATCGTGATATAGTGATAATGGATGTAGTTTTAATATTCTTTCTTGGCAACGTTTTGAAAAGTAATGGTAACTCCGTGAACTTTCTAACATTTTGAGGGATTTCTACTGGTTCAAAAAAAATCCCAAAGTCCAGGGAGCCCAGGATCAGGAGAATGTTAGCCTGCTATATAACAATCTCTTACTTTATTATTCTTCTTGCTTAGCTTTTACTGTGACATTATGAGCATTAGAATTGGTGACTCTGTCCTGATTTTATCTGAGATTAGAAACCAGATACAGGGGTGGTTTTAAAGCTGATTAACATTACCCAAAGCTTAAGAATTTTTTTGAAAAATTTGGCCAATATAGTTATGGCCTAAATATTGTTAACAGAGGGCCACTGTCAGATTCTGGAAGTGTCTCATAAACAAATATTACATTTTATACTGGCACAGTTTGTTTGTTTGTACATTATTTATGCTTAACTCTGACAAGTGATAGAAACAAAGTGGATTCTGCACCTTTAGAAAACATGTTGCCCAGTTAACAAGAATGTTTTTGGTAGTTTACATGCCAGAGCTAATCTGGGTTTCCATACCTTGCGAGCATACCTCTAAAGACTAAGCCCTTCCTTAATTTCGGCTGCTGTTGTGCACAGCACAAGCCCAGCATCGAGGTGCCTTCTTAAATTGTGTGAATGCGCTGGGAAACCATGACCGGTACTACTTACTAAAATGGATACCAAAGTAGACGTATTTATAAAATTACTGAATATTTGGATGAAAGAGACTTTGAGTCTCTGTAAATCAGCAGTACCCAAACTAACTTGTGTTGCATATTATCAACCTATCTAAATTCTGTACAATAGACTCCAGACATGGCATAGATGAGAAAATAGAAGACGTGGGTGGAGGGAGTAAGCTTGAATAAAAATTTTGCATCATTATTCTGACCCAAACTCCATCTGCTTACCAAGACCTTGCTATTTTTCTAGGAGGGTCATTTTATTATTAAGCATTAAAAAAACTTCCATGCTTCGGTTATCTTAAACAACAATAGGTTCTATTTAAAAATTTGATATCAATCTTTATTTTTAAAGGAGTTTAAAGGTATATTACTATATTATTCCAATAAATTCTTGATGTCAAAAGCAAAACAGAATTATTTAGAATAATTTTCTTTTACTAAGGATGATAGGAATGCAAAACTCGTATGTCTACCTATATACTTATTGCATACAACTATGGCTGCACGATAGTACCAACTGAGGAGTTTTATTTTTTATTTTCTTAAGGTTTATTTATTTTGAGAGAGACAGAGACAGCGCAAGTGCAGGAGGGGCAGAGAGAGAAGGAGACAGTGAATCCCAAGCAGGCTCCCCCTGCACTGTCAGCACAGAGCCTGATGCGGGGCTTGAACTCAGGCAACCTGGAGATCATGACCTAAGCCAAAACCAAGAGCCTACCACTCAACTGACTGACCCACCCAGGTGCCCCTCAACCGGGCGATTTTCAACCATATTGGTGCCTGGGCCCACCTGGTTTGGGGCTAGACCTGATAGTTAAAAAAAATGTTTTAGAAATATTTATATTAGAGAGAGAGAGAGAGAGAATCAGAATCTGAAACAGGCTCTGTGGTGTCAGCGCAAAGCCCGATGTGTGGCTCAAACTCGTGAGCTGTGAGATCGTGACCTGAGCTGAAATCAAGAGTTGGGTGCTTAATGGACCAAGCCACCCAGGTGCCCTTGGACCCAACAATTTTTAAGGTTACCCAGCTGACTCTCATAGCTCTGGAGAAGCATATATTCTATCCTAAGGCAGATGCTTCCAAGAAGCGGTGACTACCCAAATGAAGGGTTTTCTTCCATGTTATCTGTCCTCATACAGTTTAGTTCCCAAGATTCAATTTCAAGCCGGTTTGTTCTTAAGGAGTAGGTTTCCAGGGGGAAAAAATGGAAAGAAGGTATTTTTGAAGGGAACCTGGGTACTTAGTTTTTTTTTTTCTTTTTCCTCCCACAGTCTTATAAAATACCGTCTGCATATATCATCTTTTTATTTATGTCCTTCTTCCTCTTCCAGAGCTGATTCCCAGCTCCTACCACCGTGAGCTCTCATCCAGCAATGAGCTTATATCTGCCATTCTGAGTATGCTTTACCTTCCTTGCATATGTTTAATTCTTGAAAACCTGTTGGAATTCAATGAAAGACCAGGAAACATAGGAATGATGCCAGGAGACAGTGTGGCGAGTGGAGGAGGATCTTTCCCCAAGGGACTGGAGGTATTTTAGGATCAGACTATGTATATACATATGCACGCATTTATGCAATAATACATAGATGTGCTCTAGATATGCATTTATATGTTTAGTATCTGCGGTTGTGTTACAAGGGTGGGGGGGAGGGGAAAGGACAGTGAGACAGTATGTCTCTCTTTTTCTGTGGTTCTGTGTGTTGCTCAAGATCTGGCTGGGGCATGTTGAGTTATTTTGTATCCTTAGCCTTGCCCAGTGGCTTGCATATTGGAGCTCAGTAAAGGTCCATGAAATGAACGCGTGTTATAAAGAGGGAAGGAGGAAAGGAAGAAAGAGAGGAATCAAGATGCACTTAAGATGGCATTCTACATGACATGACAGAGAATATGCAGTTTTGATGTTTTCAGTTGTGCGTACGTAGGTCAGGGAAGGGAGAAAGGAGACTATTTAGCAGAGACTGGCCCATGGAGTTGCATGCATAAACACTGTCTCTAGAAGGCCGTGACCTAGGATCCTTCATATCTTCAGAGGAGCCTCATGCTTTCACACGGGAGCTGCACAAGGGGTGGGTAATGGGTGGAGAATAGAAATATAGATCCAAAATAGCTTCACCGGTTATGGAAATAGCTTTCCAGTGTCCCCCATTTCCCCCTGACTGGAGAATTACACTTCTGTATTTCTAGATGTCTTCTAAGATTGCTTAGAAAACAGGGTGGGATCTGCTGGCTTGTAGAAAAAGAAAAAGCCTCAAGAGCAGTGAGATTTCAGGGGACCCTTAGATTCTGGCTTCTAAGAATTAGCAAGCAATCTGGGCCTGGATTGTGGGGAAGAAAAGGGAAATGAAAAGAACCATGTTTCAATTAACTTTTCCCGTAGTTGTTTGTCTTTTCTTGTTTTACTTTTTCTTTTCTTCTTCATTCTCTCGCTGTTCCTCGTGTGTTTTAACACCTTAGCTGGATAGATTATATTTCTTAATAGTGAGAAACTGAGGCTGGTCGCAGAATTTTAAAGTTAGCTATAATTTTGTACATTCTTATGTTTTATTGTCATGATTTTATATATTTTATATTATTTTGTTTCATAATTTGGCTTCTATTTTTCTTTGAAGAATAGTTTGGTATGTGTGAGTGGGGGTGTGGGTGAGGGCATATACATACATGTTTCTTATCCTAGAGTACTGCAAATATTGCTTCCGGAAAAGAGACCGTGTTTTCCTTCCACAAGGTCATTAGCAGTTTGTATTCATGTTAAGAACTGTTTCTTCTCCACAATTAAATATTCAAAGTCACCTATGCTGGTTATCTTATGACAGCCCTTCCAGGCCATTGTCTCCCTGAGAGGCTGATTATAAGCACTGCTCTCTGCTTTCTGGCTGGTCTCTGTCACAGTCTTGTGACGATGGTGGGGCAGAGGGTGGGAGGAGAGTGGGGTCTATGTGTTAGTTCTCCCAGCCCCCTCCCTGGTGAGCGGTGGTGAGTTGCCTGTGGCCCTCTATCCAAGCAGTGGCCTCTGTGCCAGTGAGTGGTCCTTTGCAGTCACCTCTCTCTGGGCTCTGATGACCATTCCTTCCTCTTGCCTCTCAAGGCTTCACGGTGTAACCGGCTCTCTGCTGTCACTGGCCCCGGTGCACTCCATTTCTGAGCAGTTTCCCTACCGTATTTTTGTAGAGTGTCCTTTTATTAAACTCTTTTCAGCCTCCACCCTTGAGTGTGTCATCTGTTTGGACTGTGACCCTGCCTGAGACATCACCTCAGGACACTTATCCCAGGCCCACACCAAGAGGTCAAGGTGCCCTTTTTCATTCTTGGTATGTTTGGGGAGAAATCTGTTTCTTGCCATTGGTCTTTCACTCTTCCTTTTTCTCCAGGGAGGATTTTGTATTTTTAGTTCCTCTTAAACTTGTCCCAACTGAGAGTATTTAAGTATCAACAGATTTCCAGGACACGGAGAATATGAGCATATCAGGGAATGTATGCACTCTCAGACCTACCCTGGTGTGGGCTCCATGGTCCATCCTCCGTGGAGGATGGATTGAGATCTCAGGGTCCTGGCTTTATCTTGAAAGTAGACATAGGTAAGTTGTTTCTGCTCTGCTGTGTATTCTCTGAGATTAGGGAGGTATCTGGAATTCAAGAGAAAAAAAAAATTCGTTTTATCAAGTCATTGAAAGTAGTTTCTTATCATTTATTTAAAAATGAACTCAAAATAATGATTTCGCTAATATTTTTTCCTTTCAAATTTGTATATGCCTTTCATTTGCTTTCCATCCTTTCCTTTGAATAAATTCCACGCCTGCATATCATCCTGGTAAAAAGTTGCTCTGTTTTTTCTTTCTGTGAGCTGGGGTTAGATGGACTTTATCAATCTTTAAAAAAACAAAACTAAACTAAACTAAACTCCTTTAATAAAATCAATCAACTACAAATTTTAAGATATTCTTTAATGGACTTAAAATACTTTCTTCATACATTATATCATCGTTTTATTTGAAAACTTAAAATTATCTGCAGAGAAAGCATAGGAATAAATGCTACCTTTTAATCTATTGTGAGACATATGTAACATGTTGATGGATTAAAAAAAATAGGGACTATTTTATAAACCTGCAATCATCAAATAAGTGACATGTTTGAGTCAATCATTTTAAGAGGTTACTGGTCCACTGATGAAACCATTTGAAGAAAATGTGCTGTTTGATGTTACAGAAGCCAAAAGCTGAATAAATGTGTCATCTGTTTTTCATTTTAATTCACTATTTCAGAAGTAGTTACTGTGTATTAAAAAATCTTTTTACCCTTTCAAATCATTTGGACAACCTGGAAAAATTCAGAACAGTTTAACATATATCTATAAAAGCACATTCTCAGCTAAGTTATCTTGCTCATATGTGATATTAATAACATATATATGAACTTTTTAATTCATATAAGAAAACCATCATCTTATTATGTAGATGTGGATTTTTAAACATAATCTACAAAGCAATATAAAAGATAAAGAATTTTAAGTTCAGAACAAAAATTAATTCGAGGGTTTTTTAAGCTGTGCATTGTAAATCAAACTGAAAAGTATTTCTAGGTTGGAACGAAAATGTCTGGAAGTGTGTTTCCTTTAAAAAATAAAAATGTTTTGAAAGGACAAGCTCTGTTTTAAGAAGCCAGATTATTTCGTACTGCTGTCCATGAGAAAATGTTGCTAAATTTAGAGATTCTCCTAATTCAATTCACCCCCCCCAACCCTTATCCTTCCCTTGCAATTAACACCCAATTACTTTTTCCTTTCCTTGTTTTTTTTTTTTTTTTAAACCTCTTGTCCATAATCCCTTTTTAAGAAAGATCCCTCTCTTCTCTCTCCTCTGCTCTCTGCCTTCTCACCCCAGGCCACTCCCTTGAACCTGGGTCCATCCTGCCCTACGTCTTGACAATGCTGATTTCCTCTTCTCAGTTTGGCTACTAAATCTTACACTCTCCCATAATCAGGCTACTTGCGATGCCTCTAGGTATCCAGAATACACAGCCGGAAACACTCTGAATGCCACCTTCCCTTAATTCACTGATTTCTAGCCAGAAGCTGGGAGGGAGCAAAGTATCAATGCTTTCCTTTACAGCTATTGTCTTCCACTGGTTTTCACTAAAGAGACAGGAGAATTGAATGCAAAATGTAATAATCCTCAGGTTTTCTTGATTTAGTCTCTGGGAGGGAGTGTTTTTACCCAACCATGTTCAGGCAGCAGGGATGGAAAGTGATGAGAAAAGGCGACAGGGTGTTGGAAGTCCCTACGCGGGCTCCTGTAATTTCTGGAAGAGAAATAGTTCCGCAACCAGGAGACGTGATTACATAAGCTTAATTAACAGTTCAAAGTATTGGGGAGAATTTATGGTAGGATGCATGTTTCTCATTCTTTAATGAGTAAATGACCTATTTGAGTGCAGGAGCGCATGTCAGAAGCACATGGTGATGAAGAGGATTGGTGGTGGTAGATGTGATCAAAGTTTTTCAAAACCGACTCCAAGTATTTGATGAAGACGATTAACATGGAGACAATTTACCAAACAAATACAGCATAAAGAGCCAAGAGACCTTCTAAGGGACCTCAAGGCTCCAGCTTGCCCACATAAAGAATATCATTAAACAGAAAGAAAACAAAGACGAGAATAAACATCGAGAGTGCCGAGTCCGTAGAGTAACTGAACTGCCAGTGGATGATTTTTTCTGTTCTATTTTTAATGTCTACACCAGAGGATGTTTTCAGGTTTTAAAAGCAAACAAAGCACATGCGTTTGACCTGGGTTCTAACTGTGCAACTCTCTTAAGTGTTCTAAAAGATGTCTGGACCAGAATTGGTTAATTAGCGCTTTGTGTTGCACTGTGTTACATATGACCTAACCAGAGATAAAAAGGTTTAAAGGTCTCTTGTAACCCTGCAATGCCATTTGTAACACAAAAATAACCCCCTTTCATTACTAGCATGCCACTGTAGCACGCAGGTTATTTTTTCCCTTCACTGCAATAAGGGCAGCTTTCGCATCAGAAGAATTCTTGGCAAATTAATGCGCTACCTCTTGGGCTAATTAAATTAGAAAGGATCAAAAATACAGAGCGGCTTTTGTGGTGGACACAATGTCGTGCTTCATGCATCTTGCTCAGACAGGAATTTCTGCCATTTAGCCCCCTTTTGCCTCTAGCAGTGTTCTGGACTCTCGAACACAGTCAAGTTCCTAATTTGCCTCAATGAGAGAGAATTATTAACTGATAATAAGAAAAGGAGCATTCACAGCTCCAGGCTGGGCTGTGTGGAAAAGGGTGATCTACCCAGCACCTGAAGCGCATGCAATTTTTATTAATTCCTGCCTAAAACAATGCATTTAGGAGTAAAATTGCTGTGCAGATGACAAAAACAATTACGCCTTTGATTCATTCATTCTAAAAATGTGAACTACTTTAGCTCAAATATAACCAGATTAAACAACTAAAGCGGCTGCTCACCTCTCTCGAAATCCAGTTTGGATTGTAGCAAGTGTGTTTTATGTTGAGAATTTGCCATTGCCACTTAAACTGATTGTCCCTATTGAAATCGCTGAGTGCACAAGTGATTTTGACTATAATTAATATTGTTCTCTCTGCATTGTGGTCCTTTGTTTGGAAGATGACACCGAGGATGGTGCTGCTATCTTTATGGGCATTAATCCCAGAAAGAGAGATGGAGACTACTGCAGTCAATCCTCGCGTGACTCTGTGCTTCTGGAGACTTTCGTCCTTTGCGGCTGCTGGTAGAGCCTGGCTTGCGGGGCTATCTCTCTGCCACTCAAGGTATCACGGAGCTTTGGTCAAAACAAGATACCTCCATTCCTGCTTGTGGCCACATCACAAATGGCCTATTGCTTCCCAGATACTATTTCACAAGGGAGCCAAAGTCTCTTCGATTGGTGTTTGCAGAGCTCTTCCTCCTGTTCTTCTGCAGGGGACTGTACATACATCAGTGAACCCTGTTGTCTTCCAGGTTCCAAGTGCCCGCAGTTAACAGGGCTTGGCCTAACCTACACATGTGACAATGTTAAATTAAGTGTATTTCTTTGTATATGAATAAAGAATACAGGTGTGTTTGTTAAAAAAAAAAATCGGAAAAGGTGTGGCCAGTTATGCCATAACCATACTTGTTTTTTAGGTAGATCATCGACTTGGTCATCATTTTTGTTGGTTACAACAGAATGTCAAAATGAAAAAGTTGCATTAGACTGTTGTTTTGTATGCGTGTTTTATACATTTTTAGCTTCCTTCCAGTGTAATAGAAATTAGGGATTGCGTTTGGATATTCTGTTAGGATCTTTGACTTTTTAAGAGATTTTCATAGTATATGCAAATGCATGACTTTATTTATTTATTTATTTATTTATTTATTTATTTATTATTTTTTAATTTTTTTTACTTTTTTTTTTCAATATATGAAATTTATTGTCAAATTGGTTTCCATACAACACCCAGTGCTCATCCCAGAAGGTGCCCTCCTCAATACCCATCACCCACCCTCCCCTCCCTCCCACCCCCATCAACCCTCAGTTCTCAGTTTTTAAGAGTCTCTTATGCTTTGGCTCTCTTCCACTCGCAAATGCGTGACTTTAATCTGTTTCAACACTTCCATGGTGAATTGCTGTCTTTATGGTAAAAAAGTCTCCTTCCTGTGGATAGCCTCAACTGGTCCCCAATTCACTAGTAAGAAATTCAAGGGCCATTTGTAATATATGCAGTGTGTCAAACCAATGAGTTCTCTGAAAGCCAGAGAACATTCTAATGTCATTTTCAAAATTTTGCTTTTTGAATTCCAAAATAAAGTGGGCAACTAATTCGTTCTATTTGAGTCTGCCACCTTGCCTGTTCCCCCACGCCCCCAACCATTTTTTGGGTCCTAGGAAATTGTTCTGAACTAGGATTCTCTATTTTGAGAATCTTATCAGTCATTTAACCATGTAGCAGTACATTAAGAAAACTGAACTTCATTTACTCTATCTAATTTATACTTCCTCTTTTAATACTCACCTCAAACACTGCCTACAAAATTTTTTTTCAGATTATTCCATAGCACACTCATAACATAATCCCTCAGTCTCCCTAGAATTTAATTCATGGAATACAAAGATGTGTGATTGTTGGGTAGTAAAGAGTCGTGGTCTGGCCTCTGCCATTTTCATGCATAAGTTTTTTAATTACTTGAAGATTGATATCAAGTAGTATGTTTTCTTTTATTGCCCATAGCATCTAGGTTGGCATACTGCAGATATTCAATAAGTTTTTTGCTTTACTAATTGATTTCTTTAATGGGTACCAGGGATCAGATCTACTGGGAATGTTAAATGTTTGCCTAAAAGAAAGAAATGAGAAGAAAAGAAAAAAAAAAAAAGATATGTAGAGAGTCTTATCTGATATAGCTATGAACACGTTTCTAAAGTCAGTATATAAGAATAAAAATTGTGTTCAGGGCACCCGGGGGGCTCAGTGGGTTAAGTGACTGACTCTTGGTTTCGGCTTTGTCACGAGCGCATGGTTTCATGAGCTGGCAGCATGGGCCTTGCTTGGGATTCTCTCTCTCTCTCCCTCTGTTTCTGCCCCTCCCCCCACTCATGCTGTCTCTGTCTCTCTCAAATAAATAAATAAACTAAAAACAAACAAACAAACAAACAGGGATAGACAAAATTACCTTTTTAGGAAGCTGCCATATTGGAGACCAATGGAATAGATAGTTTTTTTGTTTTTGCTTTTTCGCTTGTTTGGTTGGTTTGTCTTTTTGCTTGACCATAAATAAAGTAGTTGGCTTGTATTTAGGATCTGTATTGTAGAAAACAATGGTTATCTGAGTCACCCTACAGTGCTGGAAGCTGTTTAATATATGAAAGGCACATGACAACTGGTATTGGCTAAAGGAAGAGTGGCTTCATGTGTCTTATTTCATGCTCATTCTGTGGAAATAGCTGGCAGAAGTGCCTTGATGCATAAATAGATTCGTCCTTGTTTATCTTTTTAGCCAAATTGCATATAGTTGTGATCACGTAACTTCAATATATGTTATAATGTGGCTCCATTGTGCAATTCTTCTCTTACTCCAGAAAAGTGTTCCCTGCTAAATTTTGAAGACATGCTCAGTGCATGGATCTGGCTTATGAATGTCGTCTTGGGGCTCTTTTTTTTTTTTTTTTTCAACGTTTATTTATTTTTGGGACAGAGAGAGACAGAGCATGAATGGGCGAGGGGCAGAGAGAGGGAAACACAGAATCGGAAACAGGCTCCAGGCTCTGAGCCATCAGCCCAGAGCCCGACGCGGGGCTCCAACTCACGGACCGCGAGATCGTGACCTGGCTGAAGTCGGACGCTTAACCGACTGCGCCACCCAGGCGCCCCTTGGGGCTCTTTTTTTTAATGTCACACATACTTTGCATTCTTTTGTCTTCATTACAGCTAATTTCATGTGGTCAGGCTACATTTGATGTGCGATTCTTCCTATGGAGAGTTTGCCACTCCCCTAAATTCCAGTGTTGTCAAGGAAAATGCAGTTTAGGGAGGTATCTGCCAGGTCAGAAAACAATGACAACAACAGAAACAAAACATAAATGAGCTTTCTCGCTGTCCTCAAGGAGTACTATAGAATTTTCTCATTGTTAAATGCAAAATAGAGAAACAAAAAACAAAACAGGTATAATCTCCACCACTTTGCTTCATGCTGAACTCTCCAACATTGCAGTTAACATTTGTCTTGGCTCTTACAAGAAGGGTAAGGAGGGTCAAACATGCCTTCTAGGAGGTCCTTATATTCAGAAAAGAGACATTCAGGGGTTGGATTTGCAGGGTTTTACGGCAGTCTTTACCTTGAAGATCATTTCCACAAAGTTAGGGCCGGCTAAAGCATAAAAGGACATTGACATTGATAAATAGTTATTCTCCGGACAAACTATGGAGAATTTTTTTTTTTTAATAAATGGATTTTTTTAAATCAAATATATTTTAGGATGGCTGAAATTTATCAACAACTTCTCATCTTCACATAGTGATTGCACATGAAGTACAGGCACTTTTACACACACACATACACACACACTTTTAGCAATGGAATGCACATTCTTTCATAAACTTGAACATTAGGTAGGTGGACTGGGTGAAAGATGCCAATTTTTTTTTTTTTTATAAATGACAGTTGTAACATTTTAAAGTAGTTCTATGATCTATTCTTGATCTTCCCTACTTTTAAGCTCTTACTTTCCCTGAATGTATATATTGGACCCAGAGAAGCAGAACATGCGTATTTTCCTTCCAGTATATGAGAGTGCTGTGTTTGAAAATATCATCTGTATGTGCTTTATTTTTATTTCAACCATACGTGCTTTTATAAGTATTTGAAAAGAAAATATTTTAAAGATTTGAAATAGGAAGAAGGGAATATATGTGAGTTAGAGCAGCCCCAGGGTAACAGTATCTCACACACTAATGATTCATATGGAGTTTATGTGTCTATTTATGCTGTCATTTATTTGGGGGAGGGGTGGCTAGAGAAAGAAAGCTGTGTATAGTATATTCCTAAATACCAGTGGTTTCTGAGAAGAAAAAAAAAAAACCCTGAACATTATCCTTATTTAATTAGGAGCAATCGTTACGTAATTATTCACATTAATTCAGCTTCTTACAACAGTCTTACACTTATTGGCACTTTCTCTTTTCCCCCTCTTTGTTCTAAAAGAAAGGAGGAGTGTTTTTTATTATTTGAAAGGGAAAAGGTTTATTTTCTAATGAAACGTATACAAAAATATCCACATCTAATGTGGTTCCTCGGGTCACGTGGTGTCTGATTATATACTTGTTCCTGGACTTTTCTTTACTTATTATTCCACATTCAAACAAGTAAAGGCACCTTGAAAGAAGCCAGAATACTTGAACTCAGATCTCTCTCATAAATGTAGGATTTAAACCATCAGAACCTCGTTTCTGACATGGAGGGAATGAAACCAGCATCTAAAGGAGCTGTATGTGATGGCATAAAGCTAACATTACCGGGGGGGGGGGGGGGGTGGGCACTGGTAGTGAAGTCAGAACGATTATAAGTGAGTGAAGGGCGACGTGAGCGCATGGAACACTATTATGTATTTTTACCCAGAATACATATTCATACACTTTAGTCAGAAAATTAGCTTTCCGAGAGATGCTGTATATAGGAAATAAAACAGTAGTCTTTATATATCTTAATAAAGTCCAGAAAATGATGACACTGTACATAGTACATAGATTAACTTTGGCCATCATTGCAGACCTGAAAGCAAGGTCAGACGAGTTTGTACAAATTTTCAGAGGTCATCTTTTTTGGGGTGTGTGAAGGTGAGCTACTTAGAGGAGTAAACGGAGCAAAAGCTGGGGAAATTAATTGAAAAATTATTAGTTCTTACAATGGAGGGGCAAGAATAAATTAAAGCAGATGCTCATTGGAAAGTTTCCTTTCCACTTTTACCCACACAACCATTTCTTTGCCTTTTACAATTAAATAAAAGAGGAGAAAACGATTTCCAGGTGTCTTCACTGTCTCTCGGTTTCAGAAATATCAATATATGACTTTACTACTGACAGGGGACGGAGAAAGAGACTATCATCTCTTCTGATCCTCTGTTACAAATATAGTTACAAAATGGTGTAAAATAGTTCTTTTGAGTTCCAGATTCGCAGCTACAAAAAATCGGGTATTTCTTTCTTTTTCTCTTTGCTTGAAAATCAAGTCCACCCTGTCTCGACCACATAAATAGAACAATTTTCCTCTGTGAACTGCTTGATGAGGCTGTGGCCAGATTCATATAAATGTCATAAAAACAGAGTACAGAATGGATTATTTTATGATTAAGATCTGTATGGATCTTTGTATGAATGCAACGTGCTTTGGCAGGGCTCTGCTGCACGCACACTAGTTTTAGTGTGTGTGGTGGAAAAAATGGCCTGCCACACTGTCACTTTAATGTCTTTCTGAAAAGGAACAAAAATCACTGGGCTCCACCAAAGGTTACAGCAATCATACAAAGGTTTGGTCTGCTAACCAGTACAGTGTGTGTTCTATTTCTCATTGTGATAATAATGAGAGTACAATTCAATAAAATGCCATAATATGTCTCAGCACTTTGTCACTAAATGACATATTGACACCTAATTGTAATAGCAAGGTGAAACTTTCCTGTTCCCTAATTTATGTAATAAGATTCAATTTTCTTTTTATATCTTTGATTGTGCAAAAGAGCTGAAATCTTTCTGTTTTGTATCTTCAGTTAGGATATTCAGGGGAGAGAGAGGCTTCATTCAGATATATATAGATATAAATATATATTTATAAATATTTATATATATGTATATACTTACATATTTTATTTATAGATATTTATATATGCATTTATATATATTTATATCTATATATCTATATTTTTGAAACATCAGACAAGCTTCTATCAGCATGCGGGTGCCAAGATGGTCCGTTAACGAAGAATTGTGGTTTAAGAATTTCAACCAAAGGATTAATGTATTAAAGTGAATAATAGCATCAAGGCAGTAGCAAAGATGATGATCAGAGTTGGTGAAAGAGAGATTATTGATCATCTGGCTCTATCAGTCACAAACAGGGAGGAGGAAAACAAAAGAGAGGGAAAGGAGATTACAGAAATGAAATATAGTTTAGTAATGCCAGTTGATTCTGTTGTTAATTATAAATCTTTGGCAAGAAGCCTTTGGTTACACAGTGACACTCCTCTTATCTGGTGGTCAGATTTCCAACAATCTTTACCACCCGGAGCACAGAGGAGTTCCTGGAATTGTACGTCTCAAAACTTTGACTATGTAACTTTATATGTACAGCTACTTTATTTGCTGGAGATGTTCTGCTATCTCTTGAAAAGTTTATTGAATTAGTTTTGTGTATATATTTAAGATTGCTTGTTTACTATACCTTGATGTCTGGATTCTTTTTAAGCCACTGTAAGTTTTTCCCCAGGATATCAAGAAACGGGGTGGTAAGGAGAGGGTGGACAAGCACTGGGAAGGAGTAAAAATGTGCAGTATACATGAATAACCATTGTTTGATAGGAGACAAGTATTTTAAAGGAGGATCTGCTAAATTATCTTGACTGTTTAGAAGAACAAAAGATAGCTCTTAGCTGTGGAGCCCAAGAAAGTCTTCATGGAGAAAGGACATTGGTATTGGGCCTATTGGTATTTATAAGATTTGAAAAGGACTGGAAGATGGGCACTGGGGAAGGCATGGAGTAATAAGAGGAAAGCAGAGATATCTGGAATCATTAATGAAGTGCTGAGACCAGCTCAATTTGGTTGAAGTACAAGGTGATGTATGAGAATTGTAGAAAATGAGTTTGAAATTGCAGTAATCACTAGGCTATGGAGAGTTTTGAATGCCAGACTAAGGCATTGGTATTGATAGCATCCAGGCAGTAGCAAGGATGATGATCAGAGTTGGTGAAAGGGAGGTTGTCGATCTTCTGGCTCTATCAGTCATAAAGGAGCAAAGGAGGAAAACAAGAGACTTCATTGTAGACAACTGGAGCTACTTAAAATGTTCGCTCGGGGGGGATGCATCAGAGTTAGGCTGTAGAACATGGAGGGTCAAGAAGGGTGCCCAGGCTTCTGGCTTGTTTGACTCTATAAAGTGGTGATCTCATCACCAAAATGGAAAACCCAAGAAGATAGGCATATTGGGAGAGTGGAGGCAGTGGCATATTTTGTACGGGAAATGTATGCTTGAGCTCATGGGCAGCCAGCACATGACTAGCCTGCTGTGGAGGAGCAAAAGATTGGGAGGCTGGAGAGATTTGAAGTCAGTAAGCAGAAGGAAACACAATTCAAAGGTAAATATTTTAATTTGAAAACGGGATGGAGTTATTAAGAGATAGAAGGTGAAGAATGAAAGAATGAGGAAGAAGGACAGATTCTTAGAAGCTATGGTGATGGGAGAACCGTAATGGAAGAGTCTGAGAAATTACAGTGTATGATAATAAGAAAAGATGGTCATAGACTGTAGTATTGTGGGAAGTGGAATATGAAGGGTATAAGAAGAAGGGGGGGAAACGAACACATACTGAGCATTAACAATATAGCAGATCTTGGGGTGCCTGAGTGGCTCAGTCAGTTAAGCGTCTGACTCTTGATTTTGGCTCAGGTCATGATCTCATGGTTTGTGAGTTTGAGACCCACATGGGGCTCTGTGCTGACAGTACAAAGCCTGCTTGGCATATTCTCTCTCTCTCTCTGTGCCTCCTCTCTCTCTCAATAAATAAATAAACTTAAAAAACAAAAAACAAAACCAAAAAAAACCCCAAGATATCAGATTTGGATGTGTACAATACTATTCACTTTTCTCAGGCATCCTATGAGACATAGTATATTCTTGCACTTCCTTTACAAAGGAAGAAATTGAGGTTGGGTAACATGCCCAAGGTTGCACAGTCAGCAAACAGCTCTTCTCAGCCCCGTTCAACCCCAAAGTGCATGCTTTTGCACTGTTCAGTGCTGCAATGAGGTAAAGCATGTAGAAGGGGAGAAAGGGTGTTTGATTTGTTGACCTTCACTAGAGTTGTGAGAGCAGAAGACATATTTTTAAAGGATGAGAAGTAAGTGGGTGAGGGACTTGATTTGGTTCATGTGCTATTTGGTGGGCATCTGCTGTGTAACTAGGACCAATTCTAGCTGGTGAAGATACAGAGATATAGGACCTAGCCCTTACTCTCAGGAAACTTGCTGTCTGGAAGGAGCAAAACCCACATCTAGATTATCTTTATATAATGTGGCATCTGCTCTGAGAACACAGTTTACTTACCCTTTCAAAACACAAGATGAAAGCTTGATTAAAAAAAAAAGTGAACTGAAAAAAAAAAGAAAAAATAATGTTTTTTTTTCTTTTTAAGATAATGTATGTGTGAAGATGTTTGCAGACTAACTGAAGGATCTAGTGGTGAAGAGGTTATTGAAGAAATTAAAACAAGAGCAGATCAGAGAAGGTTGGGACCAAGGACATAAGAAGTGGGGTGGGTGGCTGTAGTTGTCTTGAGAAAAAAAAAAAAGAGGGAATAATCCAATATCATCCATGGATCTATTTAACACATGTCCTTTCCTATCTTATGCCTATGCGATGGAAAGAACTAGGCTTGAGAACATTAACTTCAAATTTTGTTTGTGATTAATGTTGCTTATTAGGCAGGCTACCCTGCCACTTTTGACCGCCCTTGGATCTCCATGTGCAGAGGGCATAAACTTCGGGCAATTAAGATTAAGGTAGAAAAAGGTACTTGCACCCAGAAAGTGGAAGTTGAAAACTGCATCCAGGGTAGATAGAGAAGAGTCTGAAAACAATTAGGTAAGTTCCAAATTATGGCTTACTTTCAAACAAAAGGCAAGTGAACAGATCCATACATCGTATAGAAAAAAAAAAAAAAATCCATTCTGTTCGGTCATCACTGTTCTAATTCTAAAGGGTAAACATTTTCAGTACATTTCAGTACTGTGATTAGAGGCAACACAAGTTGTGTCCAGAAAAGGCACTTGTCTTCCTCACCAGAGACTTCTAAGAGGAAAAACAAATTTTGTGCTCTTGTACTAGAACAACTTTGGTAGATTGCTATGTAATCTTGTTTAAGCGCTGTAGGCAATAATCAGAAAGCTTGTCTTCACCGTGTTCTCTATGGGTTCTTCTCCTTCCTAAATTGTACTGTACTTTCCACATTCACCTATGTATTTGCACTTTTTCTTACGTGATTGAGGCATGATGATAATGATGCAGGCTTTCTCTCTCTCTCGTTTTTATTATTTTTGATACGTTACCATTTCTTATTAGCATCTCAACTTTTTTTTATTAAATGTTTTTAAATGTTTGTTTATTTTTGAGAGAGAGAGAGAGAGAGAGAGAGTGGGGGAGGGGCAAAAATGGAGGGAGATACAGAATCTGAAGCAGGTTCCAGGCTCTGAGATGTCAGCGCAGAGCCCGATGAGGGGCTCGAACTCAGGAATTGTAAGATCATCACCTGAGCCAAAGTTGGATGCTTAACCGACTGAGCCACCCAGGCGCCCCAGCATCTCTACTTCTGAAAACAAGAGTTTCAATAATGATTTTTAAGTTTTGTTTACTTATTTTGAGAGAGAAAGAAAGAGAGCAAGAGCAGGGGAGAGGCAGAGAGGGAGTGAGAGAGAGAGAGAGAATCCCAAGCAGGCTGCACACTGGCAGTGTGGAGCCTGATGTGGGGCTCGAACTCACGAACTGTGAGATCATGGCCTGAGCCAAAACCAATAGTCGAACACTTAACTGACTGAGCCACCCAGGCACCCCAATAATTGTTGTGCCAGAGCATTAAGTGCTATTAGATGCTTAAAGTGGAAAGATAGGTGTGAAACTCAGGGTGCCCCAGTATTACTAAGAAGGCACCTAAAAAGAATGATTTGTGCTTGCTAACTTTGGACACATCAAATATTGAATAAATAATTTCTGCATCTCATTGCTATAAATTTTTATTAGTTCAATTCTAATAACAATGTAAAAGGTGTGAGCAGTTTATTTTTTAACCATGCAATAACCATACAATGGTCTGCAATACCAGGAACACAGGTTTGTTAGGTTAGTGGAAAAAACAATGGCCTGACTTTATTTAGAGCTGTGTTAAAGGGATTAAGTTCTTGATGGGCCTAGTTTAGTTGTTCATCTGGTATAGAGACTCTGTGACTAAAGATTCACGCATGGAATTGAGATTTAAAGCAGCCATAAGTTAAGTGTCAAGACAAGTATCTGCTGGTTTGTAGGAGACATAACCGTTTCTTTGTTAAACCCAATGTTTTATGAATATAATGTTTGGTCATTAACGCCATCATCTTTCTTTAGTACCCATAGCATTTTAGCAAAATCAACTGATGCCATAAGGATTTGCCTCCGGACATATGGAAAAAAAGAGATTAAGAGGTCAACACTGATTTTTAAAAGCAATAATAATCTAACAGTGAATTCCAAAAATAGCAATGACCTTTTATTTTTGAAAATGTAAGCTTTGTAACCTCTGCTATTTCAGTCTCTGATAGGGTTAGACCCTCTCACCCATCCAAAAATGACCCACAACCCACACGTTATAGTCTATGTTTCAAAACTCACGTAATGATTTTGGCCTTTTTTATGGAATCGCACAACTGTGGTCCATTCACATTTTATCCTAGTATTATAATACTGTAATTCAACTCAACAGAGTGCTATAATAATCTACAATCTTTTACCATATATGATAGCTTTCTTCATCTCTTTCTTCTTGGTTTCAGTGCCATTTATCTAAATTGGGGATTATTTTCTCCTCATTTTTCCACAGTCTTCTCAAATTACCTCCTTTTCGCTTTTCTCTTTTACTATTTCCCTCACCCCTGCTTACTCATATCACGTTCCTTAATGCAATTTTATTTTATAACACCGTAATAATGCCATGTAGTCTCACTAAGTAAGGCAATTCTCGAAGTGTGGATTCAAGAGAATACTCATTAAAAAAAATCACATGCCTACCATTGTGTTGGTTGATGGTACTGATTTTTCTCACTTCCATTGTTCACATGTATCTGTCGCAAAATGAAGGCAAGCGCCTTTAAGGAACGTATTTCTTTCCAGAGGTGCTTAGGTTGGAACTCTAAGATATATTTCAGGACCCTACTAAGAGGCTTTAACCAGGGATTGTGGTGGATACGTCAGACCGAAGCCCAAGGGCATAGCCACATCATTATGACAATAGTTTAAGTTGTTAAGAAGCTCAAGGACCAACAAGTGAGAATGTAATTCTCCATCAAGATTGCCAGCTGTTTTTAAGTGTTTAGAGACCAAGATGAAGACCACGAGAATCAGTGGCAGATTGTCAAAGCAGTGATGCAGAAGTCTACCATTACCATTACGAGCCACAAGAGGTACAATTGTGTTTCCTGCGATGATGAAATCGTAGTTGAGCTCATTGAGAGCTTTGGCATAATTAGTTTGTGAACACTTCTAGAATCTAAAACTTTTTTTTTAAAGGAAGAATTATTTGAATATATAGCAAATGAAATAGTGTCTATTTGTGAGCGAAAACTGGGATAGAAAATCATTTGCACAATTCTCTTGCTGGCTCAAACATTCTTAATTAGATTTGTGGGTTATATAGTGGAATTGGTAAAGGGGCATACTGTGAAAAAGAAATGTAGGAGACAGAAAGTTTTGCTCTAAAATGTTTTATTTTAGAGCTGAATGTAGATATGTGTTTCTCTACTGGCAAAATTTAACAAGGCAGAAACATTTATCAGAATTCTTATTTTTAAATCTACCTCCATTCAAGGCAGTTTTAAAAATTATGACAGTAATCTGAAACTTGAATTTTATGCAAATCTGTCTAAGCTTGGAATAGTTATGCTAATTCTGGAAGAAACATATTATCACTTTTATTCATCTTACTTTTTGTATCTTTTAGTGAAATTAGACCCTTTTTATTAAATAACAAAACTCTTACTTTCAAAATGACAAATAGAATCCTGGCTTAAGGTGGGCTATTAAAATAACCCTTGCCTAAGCAACAGAATTATACATATTCCACCCTACCTTATATAATAGTTTTCCTCCTAAAATAGTCTTTCTAGACTCTACTAGGAGATTCAGTGTAGGGTTCCAACAGGAAAGTTATATATAAATAAGGCAGTAGTTAGGAGTATAGGCTTTGAAGTTGGAAACAAATGGGTTCAAATACTAGCTCTTACATATACTAATAATACAACCTTAGATAAAAAGTCTAGAGTCATTTTTTCCCTGTAAAATATGAATAACATTATCTAATACCTTGAGTTGTTGAGAGGATTACATACGATAATAGCTACAAATTTCTTAACACACTACATGACATTTAGTAAGGATTCAAGAAATAATAACTATTACAATCAGAATTATTGTTAGTCTTTAGTTATTCTGATTCCCTGCAACTCACACAAAGCTACCCCTCCCTCTTTTTTAAATATAGGTTTACCATTTAGTAGAGTCAAGGTAATTTGGGATACCTCTATTTGAAATGGTTGGTTGAATTTGCCATGAATGATAAGGTCTAAGATGGCTCTCACTGCACAATGTTAGATAATTATCTGTTAATTTACATTACGTGATGCTGTTTTTCCTAAGATATAACCTTGGTTTAGCTTTTTAAATAGACTTCGTGGAGTCAGAAGCCATATTTTGGTAGCCGTATTTTGGGAAGCATTTTGTACATGGTAGAAAGATGTACTAGTCTAAGAATAGCCTTGGATGTAAGTGAAGAGATTGATATTATCACCTGGGATCCACAAGATCATCTCGTATAAACATCTTATCTGGCAGATGATATCACTGGGAATCAGAGGAATACAATGATTTGATAAAATGACTAGAGCTGTAACTGGAATACGGGACTCTTGACTTTTGGTTCTGTAGCGTATGTCTCCTCTTGACAATCCTTATTTCCTTGAATATTGTATGAAACATCCATTTAAATGTACCCATATAAAAATTTCTTATATTGAATGCCGTTTCCAAAGGACAAATGGTAGGTATACTAGTCTTATTTGAAATATTTCAGATACTATTCAGTTATTAGAAACGAGTGTTTGACTCTATAAATTCCTATAAAAAGGAGGTCTAGTCTAATGATTAGTGATGAGACGGTCTTCTTTCCAACCTTGATGGCTGTCTGGGTTACTCCTAACTTATTTTTCTCATTTTAGCTTACGTTTTAAGTCATTCTTGGTTACTCAGTACTTAGGAAATGCTAAATGTCTTCAGAGTGCCATCAAGCATGGTTCCATCAGCATATCTGGAGGTGGCCCAAAACCCCAGCTCCCTGCGAAAATTGCCATGATATCACCACCAAGGCTCTATCTCCCTAGGATAAATAGTGAACTTCAGTTTCCATTGCTGTCCATTTAGTGCCTAAAATGAATGGACACACATTTTTTAATCCTAGAGTCTAAAAGCAATGGAAAAAAATACTTAAGTAGTCCACTGCTGAAAACAAGAGGTTTATACTTAGGGTAGAAACACATTTCTGGGATTTTATTAGAGGTTATGCAACCAATTTTGACTTCAGTGGTATCATTTACTTTAATGTTAACATGACACAAAAAAGATAGGGTTGAATAAGTGGAAAATATAAATCAATGTACCTGGCTATTTACATTGTGAGAATAGAACCAGGATTAATATGCTAAATGGTGTTATGTAAAACCAAACTATTGAAATCACACAGATGATTTAAGTTGGGTTAATATCTTGAAGCTGTATTTTTAGTGACTTATTAGGGCATGAATTATTTTCACCATGTTAATGACTGACAAGCTTATCAACAACTATGACGATAGAATGGGAAAATTTCTTGAGGTGGTAGGAAATGAGATAAGTGGTTTTAGGTCTGTTGAATTTGTGTCAAAATTTTTTGAGTGTGTATTTTGTAGGGTGGGTTTGCATTCATATTGCTTGTGTTATTTAGAATGTGTTTCGGGGCTATGCAGGTCTCATATGGCACATCGCATTCTATAATAATGTGTCTCTCATTTCATGACCCAGAAATCCACATAAAAGCCCCATAAATCACATATGAAACTGATCTGGGCACTCTCACAGAGGTTAGGGTATTGTATATAATACTACATAGTATGAATCGAGACCCTGCAAGACCTTTTTTCTTCCAGTAAAATGCATTGTCATACATTGTGATCAACACCTCAAATGCTAATTCCTTGAATATAATCTTCATAATAATCTAACAAGGTAGGCCTTATGCCCATTTTATGGAAAAAGGAAATCAAGGCATCAAAACTATCAAGAAATCAGAAAGTATCGTAGACCAACCTGACACCAAGGCCTATTCTTAATCAATGCTCTATATTGTCTATTACAGGTATCAAGCCTTAACTCCTTCTGCACTTAAAAATCCTTCTATCTCATTGGCTACCTTTGCTCTCATTTCTAATTGGAACTAAGGGTAAGTGCCCATTCTTCATTTGGCTATCTTGAAGGAACAGGCCGATTTCTTACCTTTGAGCCTAGCTCTGACCTTACTGTTCTTAAAAGACTCAGAAACCTTGTGTTAGAGGGACCTTCTATTTGTGGGGTTGTTATTGTTGTTTAGTTGATTTGGAGAGGGATGTTGATCACT
Source organism: Felis catus (assembly GCF_018350175.1). Taxonomy (NCBI): domain Eukaryota; kingdom Metazoa; phylum Chordata; class Mammalia; order Carnivora; family Felidae; genus Felis; species Felis catus. The sequence goes on from NC_058375.1 coordinate 135,737,619, forward strand.
TTTCTAATCAATTGACACCTGGGAAGTCAGCATGACAGAGTAGCACGAGCCAACGTACAGGGTAAGATCAAAGCAGATTCAAATCCTGGACCCAGTACTTGTGGCGTCATTGCTTCTGACACATTTTAGTGTCTCCCTGAGCCTCCCAGAAGATATGATTTCTATAAAGATTCAGTGAAGGAATATGTACCAAGATAATTGGGAAAACTAGTGTCCGTTCTACCTAATTGGTTCAAAGCTTAAAAATATTATCTCTGTCATTATTTATCACTGAATACTTATTCTACCTGTACACACATAATCTACATCATGGTGTATTTGAACCAGGGACCATGTCTGACTTTCTGTGGCTGTTGGAAATGGAAGTGACACTAAGACCATGTCCAGTATGACGGAGAAATTTAGTGTCTCCAGAAAATTCAATCATTCTCCTCCATTCACCTCCCTTCATAATCCAAGAGACCCATCTGACTACTTCTGGCCAATGGGCTGTGAGGGGAGTTAACGTGATCTCTTCTAGGTAAAATGCATTTAAGAGCTGGTATGTGGTCTTTCAGCTCCCTCCCTGGGTGTTGATTGTTCCTCCTGACATACCCGCAAGATAAAAGTAGCCCAAATTCCTGTGACATCAGTTAGAAGCTACCAAACCTACAAAGGATTTAGTCTGCACAATCACTAAACCTTTTTAATTATCCTGAGATTCTGCGGTGTGTTTGTGATTGCCACACAGCCTAAGCTAATGTTACTAATTCACGCAGCCTCGGGAGAAGTCTGTTTTTTTTTTTATGTGATAGGGATACAGGTAGCTAGAAAATATTAAGAGGAGTTGTAATAGATTGCCCAAGTAGTCTAAGTAGACAACTAACAGGAAAAGTCACTGTTGCCAGGAATAATGTGGTTCTTTAGAGACAGACAAAAAATTTTTTTCTAACATTAAAAAAAAGTATTTTTTCCTTGAGAGAGAGAGAGAGGAAGAGACAGAGTGTGAGCGGGGGAGGGGCAGATAGAGAGGGAGACACAGAATCCAAAGCAGGCTCCAGGCTCTGAGTTGTCGGCACAGAGCTTGACGCAGGGCTCGAACTCATGAACCGTGAGATCATGACCTACGCTGAAGTCAGTAGGTCGCCAAACAAACTGAGCCACCCAGGTGTTCTTTTTTCTAACATTTTTAAAGCAAACCTTTTATCATACTGAATATTGTGCTATAGGATTAAACATTGATTCAGAGCAGCCCATGCTTGGTATACAACTCTTGAATAAAAAGAAAACTAGTTACATCATAATAGGTGAAGTTAATGCTTTGTCTAATCCAGGATCCACATCTTGTGTACAGTCAAAAATAAATATTTTGAAGCAAGAGTGGGAACTCAAGTGTAGAACTGTTCATTACTGCATGTTGTCTGTAACAACAATTGAATTTACAAAAAAAAATGATTTATGAAAGTTTCGTAATTCAGTTATTTCATTTACAATAATGACAAAATTGGAGTAATGGCCTAGCCACCCAACCAACATCGTAGCAACTTCCTTATCATCGGTGGGATAACTTGTATAGTTACTGGGCCCAGTAGGACAGTTGTATACTGGAATGCTTTAACGTCTCAGTCTTCTCTTAGTTTTCTGCCAAAATATTTGTATTTAATAAGTGTAGAGATGCAGATAAGTTTTGATTTCATATTCTCTATGATTTGATTTTGACTTTGCGGTTGATGACTGGATGACATTTAAAATAAAGATGTGATTCTTACTGATTACATTAATTTGATGACATTTTGGTTTTAATTGGAAAGGCCAAAAAGATATTTCACCTTATGCTTTAATTATACGTTTCCGTGGCTAAAAGTTATTGTGGTTTTGTTAATGATGATATGATAAATGAGCAGGATAATGGCAGAGTGGAGGACACCAGAAGGACTGTTGGGCTGAAAGTCAAGAGTCTTGTGTTCTGCTCCCGGCTTTCCTACAAATGCATGTGTTACCTGAGTGACCTTGGGCTGGTCACCTACTGGTTCTGGGCTTTGTTTTCCTTATCCGTAAAGTGAATATACTAGTAGTCTCCATAGTGAAGCTCATAGGGTCAATGTAAATAACAGAGTAGCTAAAGCATGTGAAAATGGCTTAATGACATACAATGTTATATTTACATTTGTTTAAACTTGTAGACAAATATATAAATAAGTAATCGTTTATTTGGCAAGTCAATTCTCTTGGTTCTTTGTTTTCCAACTTCCGCTAAATCTGTTCCCAGTTTCCTCCTGCTGACATTTCCTGACCTTTCACCCCATTCCCAAATCTGGACCAAGTGCTCCTTATCTATGCCCCAGAGAACCCTTTGCATAACTGCATTATAGCACTTACTGCATTACATTGACAGGATATGTGTCTGCTTGTCTCTTCTACTCGACAGTGAAGTTCCTGAGAGCTGTTGCAATACACTTTTTATTTTTGTAGCTCTCATTCCCAGGATAATGCTTGGCAACGTTGTCCATGCTCTTAAATGTTTACCAAACTGATCATAAAGCTTGCAGACACTATGATGACTACTATATTTTTAAACAAATATTCTCATTTAAAAATGTTATTCTACTTGCCTGGTTGACAATTTATAATAAATAGGATGTTGCAATTTCTAGTTGGAAACCTCTTAATTTCTTAATTAGCTTCATACGATTTATGTTACACCTAGTAGAAAGCATTAGGAGAGTAATTATTTTTTTTTTCTGCTTCTAATATTACTAGGAATATTTTTTGCAAAACATGAAAATTCTTTGCAACTTTTTCCTTTTCAAGTTCTACCAAGCAGTTTACAGAATGGCAACGTGCCAAATGGTGATCCATTTTCTCAAAAACATCGTTTGAGACCACGCCAACCAGGCACACTGAGCTTATCTACTGCATCATAGTAGAGTCACATAATTCGTGCAAAATTATGTTTGACATTAAATTATAAACCCTTAGCGTAATAATAAAAAAATAAATAACCCTAAAAGCAAATTAAAAATATGTTTTCACTGGAGCAGGTTATTAGCCCACTGGAAACTTGATCTGCAGCAGTCGATCCATGGGCATGCTTCCATTTCTGGAAGGGTTTGAAGTTTCTCTCTGTGCAGAGAAAAATCCCTAATTCATGAAAGGAAAATTAGCTAATAAAATAATTTTTTCCTCCTGAACTGCTCTGTTGATGAAAACATGTCCACTGCAATTTTAGAAATGAGTGACTTTTCAAATAAAGTAGTTCCTGTTGCCATAAACAGAAGGATGGTAAGGCCATTGCTGTTCTTTGCCAAAGGAAAGAGGGGCCAGCTGTATCCAGCTTTCTCTCTCTCTCTCTACTGCAGTATTCGCATAAATAGTCTCTTCTTGGGACTGTACTAGCCCACATGAGAACCCATCAAAGAGAATCTGGGTTCTCTCTGGATTTGTACATTCTGAAGCCTCACTCAGAAAAGAAAAAAAAAAAAGCACACACATGAAAACCCATAAAAAACTTAATGTGTTGAAAAACATCTCTATTTTATTATACCTACATTTCAATCTTTGTAACTGTTTCTGTCTCAATTGGTATTCTTAGTTGTTGATAGATTGCAGATTATAGATTACGATTTGAGTGGTATCTAAATGGTCATTCCTAGCTTCTGATATACAAATCCAGGAGTTTGTGTTCTGGTTAAAGTACAGCCCTCTGCAGTCTGGGCTGCCCTTAAGCTGGGATTAAATTATTATGTAGGCACCTTCCATGATCAACCACAATAACAACCATGCAATAACAACAAAGTTTATCTCCAACTTATTTATTTATGAGGTTTAATTTTAATTGGGTTTCTTATGAGTGTAATACTTACCCTTGGTTATTTGTAGTTAATAATTAGTATTGTTGTTCTTGTAGTTAAAACATATTTTTGCATCTGTATAAATGTTTATGAAAGATAACGTGTGTTCCTTTATGAAAACATCGAACGGGGGTGTGTTTTCTTAAATGTTACGAGAAATAAATTGAAGCCCACAGATCAGACAGCCTGCATCGATAGGAAGATACCAGTCTACATTTTACCCAAGGTAAGTTTCTTTTTTTTTTTAATTTTTATTTTATTTTTTTATTTTTTTTTCAACGTTTATTTATTTTTGGGACAGAGAGAGACAGAGCATGAACGGGCGAGGGGCAGAGAGAGAGGGAGACACAGAATCGGAAACAGGCTCCAGGCTCTGAGCCATCAGCCCAGAGCCTGACGCGGGGCTCGAACTCACGGACCGCGAGATCGTGACCTGGCTGAAGTCGGACGCTTAACCGACTGCGCCACCCAGGTGCCCCCCAAGGTAAGTTTCAAAATGATTGCCAGGTAACCTGCAAAATTGTAATGTGTTCTGCCAAATTCATTTTAGCATTGGGAATTAATTTTTCAATGTGTTTGGAAGTAAGAGGTGAATTAATTATTGCAGGCACTATGATATCGTTGGAAGTCTGATGTTAGGCTGGAACCGGTAATATACTTGAACTTCGTGCCTTTATCTTTCAAGAGCTCTTTTACATGACAACATGGTATTCACACTGCTCCAAGGGATACCTTTGGCACTTCTACAATTCTAATTTCTTTCCATGCTTGCCTAGCTCGTTGTAGCTTCTTGGAACCCAAGTAGGATGGGGGGGGGGGGAAGGGCGTGGAATGGAGCAGAGCTCAGTGTCTAGTGGCCTTCCTCAAGTAAGCCCCAGGTCCCTTGCTAGTTCAGCGAGCATTCGCAGGATTTCCAGAGAGAGCAAGTGCTCTTCTTAAGGAGGAATGCAAAGCTTTGCTGGGAGTTTCCATGCGACTCCGGAGAGGTTGAAGGTGAACTCACCCTCATCGAGGCACTAGGCTTGATCACGCACAGTCTCCTGGAAGAACTGCGCACACAGGCCTATGACGCATATGCCCAACGGTATCAGACCAGGAGCAGAAGACAGAATCAGGTGGTTTCAATCTTCCCAACAGACAGGTTTGGAATGCTGTCGAGTAATACACGTTTGCCCTTGATATTAGAGATCCAAAAGACAATTTCAGCAGTGAAAATAAATCCCAGGCCTATAGATGGGAATGGAATCACAGTAGCTTGAAAGGCAGCATAATCGGTCTCTACTGACAGTTACTTTTCCTCTGTTTTTCCTTCTTTCCCTCAGTTTTCTGGTGTATATTGTGCTTGTCTTTTTTTTTTTTTCTTTCTTTCCTTTCTCTCTTTTCTTAATTTCATTTTTCAGAATAGATCAGTAGGCATAGCGTATTAACATTTATCTGATGCTATTTGTTACTATTTGGCTCACAGTGTGTCAGTTTTGTTTTGTTTTGTGTTTTTCTTTCCATAATGTTGGGTACAAAAGAAACTTCAGATGGTAACACAGAGGTTGTTTTAAAAGAAAGGCAGTAGCTTAAGTAGTGCAGATGGTTTTCTGGGACAACAGGCTTTGTCAGCTCTAAGTCTACTGGGTCAAAGGCTCATTGGTTATGAGTTAGTGGCACTTACATTTGGCCTTTGAGTTTCAGATAGAACATCTCTCCTCTGGCTGAATTTTATTACCATGCAATAAAATAAAATCCAAGGTACTTAAACTCTTTTTAATGAGGACTACCAAAATATTTTTAAAGTTATTCTGTGGCTCTCCCTTTCTCCTCTCCATATTTTAGTAAGTTTTGGGAAAAAAAAGAAGAACAGTTAGAGCATGTCTGTATAACATTAATACAGTGATGGGGACATAAAAAATTCAAATCATTTCTTTTTCCTGTTGAATTGATCAGATTAACTAGGCGTTTGCCTCAGAATTAAGACAGTTAAAGCTGTTTTCACTTATACACTATTTCTCTTACTTGTCCTTTTATTTTTTTTTCTATCTTGACCATTTGTTTATTTTAACCTTGGGTTTGGACCAGTGTTCCTTTAAAGAAAATAACAAACAAACCCCAAATTGCCAATTCTAGTATTTTTTTTGGAAGATTTTTTTTTAAACTGGGGAATTGACATGTTAAAATATGAAACTCAATTTATGATGAGAACACAAAAGTTTGGATTCTTCGCTGATACACTGAGTCAACTATTACAATTTTTGTACACGGACACTTAATCTGCTTTGGTAAAGAACACCGTAAGCACCAAGTTTGTTATTATTTTTGTGAAATATCCTATTGACTACTTGAGTACATGGTGATTCTGTCGTAGGCTTCCTCTCCACCATAAAAATAAAATAGACAAGTAGGGCAGGATCATAGCTGAATCAGGTAAAATTACTTTAACTGAGTGAGTGAATCGAAATGAATTTTTTTTTTTTTTTTGAAATGACTCACTCTTGACTTTTCAACGAGAAGCAGTATGGGCTCTTCTTCAGGCATTCTGCATGCAGTTATTTGAAATCGCACTAATTTTGTATCAGATAAAGAAAATTACACATATCTTCCCAAACTAACACACACAGCAGAGCACACTGGCTATGTCTCTTGCTAGCATATGGTATTCATCATTAGCAGTAGCAACAGCAGTCACCTCCTTTAGTTGACTGGTGGAAAATAGAGCTCCAACTCAAATCTCTGTCTGCTCGCCATAGCTTTTTCCAGTTAAATTGGTACCACAATCTGTATGGTTTCATCACTCCATTGGCAGTTTAATATAAACATCTGTTTCCAGTCTTTTATATCCTATCTGAGATTTATTCAGTCCCTCTGAGTTATCTGTCCTTTTCTCCTTCTCCATTTATTTCCCTTGACTTCTAAATGATGTTATATTTTCCAATATTTCCTTGATCTTTTGCTCGGATGTGTGCATCATTAAATGCCTTTAATTATCTTTTTTTTTTTTTTTTTCTTTTCTTCTGGAGCCTGGACTGTTTGTTTATAATCTGTTCCCTCCCTCTGCATCATGGAGCTCCTACTCTCACAGTGCAATTTTCCTTGGAAATAAAGTAACATGACTTCAGGTTTCAGTGATGGAGGTGATCATTTCGTTGTGATTGGCATCAAGATCAAACTGTGAAGAATTGTATTCAAGTTAAATGATTTTGTCTCTGCTCCTCCCCTATTTGCATTTACCGCCGTATCACGCAAGGATTTGAAGGTCCTGGTGCTCAGATTTCATAGTATTTTGCTTTCCCTTCTATTAAATTTATAATGTTGGAAAGTAAGGGCATTTCCTGCGAGGTAATAATCTATGGTAGAAGCAGAGACCCTGAATCAAAGACAGTGGAGTCTTTTAATTCAGCTATTGGTTAAATGTCAGGAAATGTCCGGCCCAGAGGTCATTATTGTGAAGTCAAATAGAAAGCTTTTATTTTCCTATCTCCTTTTGATTTTGGGAGCTGTTCATAAAGACTGATGCTGGGCAAGTCACTAACTACATGGAAATGGTGGAATTCAGTAAACAATTGGCAAGCAGAACTTTGTTCTTATTGTCCCATTAAGCTTAATATGAGGTGTTAAATTTAATGAAATGTGGTGAGTGAAGTGTTATTTTCCTATTGGTTACTGTAACAGTCATTAACAAGTAGGACACGACTAGTACCGAAAATAGAATACTGTCTCCATGACAACACAGAGTTCAGCTTTTCCATTTTCAGCAAATGGGGCAGCAATTACTTAATATTTTCTTGATTTATTAATTTCCTCACAAGTGGGAGTAACAAGAAGACTCTTGAACTGGGCAGTTAATAGCCCAAATTAGCTAAAATTTTTAGTTACATCACTTATATCATCATTTACTCATTCACCCATTCCCAGGAACATTTGTTGAGATTCTACTATATGGCAGACAGTGAGCAAACAGAAGTGAGTGAGACACAATTTCTGTCCACAAGGTATTCGTGGGCTAATGAACGCAGTGGTTCTCAAACCAAGGTCTCCGAAAGAGCAGCATCAGCATCGCTGGGAACTTGTGAGAAAAGCAGATTTTCTAGGTCTTTGCCAGACCTACTGAATTGTACACGCTGGGGCGAGGCCCGGTGATCTGTGTTTTAACAAGCCCTCCAGGTGCTTCTGGTGTTCCCTAGACGTTGAGAACCACCAGATGTGTGGGGAAATTAAACTATTTTCAACTATTAATATCTGGCTTTATATCCAAATGATTACAAAGCAAGAAGATACTTCCATTTAAGAGAGTTATAGTCATGTAGAACATCGAGGTTTTACAAATATTAACCCTTCAGGTTTATGGCCACGAAGTATAGTATTGATTAAAATTGTAATAAAAATTTAAGATCTTAATGAAAATCTTACAAATTCCATGGGTCTTGCCACATCTCTGTAGTGAGCCTATTGTTTCATGAATATTGAAAGACTATCTTTTAAGATAGAATTATATATTAATAAATGCTTGAAGGAAGTGTTACTATTGTATATGTAGTAAAATCCAGAGTCTGCTCTAATGCTAGACAGATATGCGTTCCATAAATGTCCAGCCCATTCATGGATTTAAATCTTGAAAAGAATCACTTAACATTTCCACTTATTTCTTGTTTTGCAAAACGAGGGTGTAAGTGGGCATTGTGAGGTGGGATCCTCTCTCAGATCTCTTTGAGTCTGAGTATTTTGTTATTCTGTCCTTGGCAGCCTGTGTTGATTAATGCTAGCTTCCCCCGTCCCTCTTATGGAAATGTCTATATATGCACAGACATACGTGTATACGTATAATCAATTTCACTCTATTTCTCTATTACTTGTTAAACCTTGATTCTTAGTACGTTTACATCTGAGCTTTTCTGTACAATCACGGCCTCGAATCTTCGCCCACTCAGAGCTGCATGTGTGTTCTTCCAAGCCATTAGTCTATACCCGGAACTGCGTTCTCTTGAACACGCCACAGGATACTTCACCCTTTTACTCTTAGGAGCCCATCTGTTCTGTGAAGCATTCCAATGACAATAACCACCTACCACTTTGTGCTGTTATACACTTATCTTTTCCCTTCCTTCATCCTGTTGATCTTGAGAGTATTACTTAAGATGAGCACTTTTGTTCTTTCCTTGCTTTTAAATTGTAGCTGGTGGCATGCTTTGTAAACTCACAAAAGTATAATATTGCATAGGGACTTCCAGCATATCAGTTAAAACAACTTATAGCCATATGACAGCAATATGAAGCGTGAGTCACGTGCAGGTAGGGTAATAGATTAGCTCGATGGTTTAGCATAGGGTCAAGTCGTTATAGTTCAGGTGTGAGTCCTGTGGGACCAGTTACCATATTATCTGCTATCGTTGAAAACTGCAGCTCTATAATACACAGACATTTTGAGAGGAAGATGACAGAACAGGCAATGTGGTGGGGAGGGGTGGGGGACGCAGAGTGGTATAGTATAAAAAACAGTGTGCAGGTAATCGGGCCCAAGTCTGAATTCCATCACCACTGTTCACCTGTTTTGTAATCCTAAACAAATTACATGATCTCTCTGAATCTACTTTCTCAAATTAAAAGTTACAAAAATAATCTTCATGTTGTAGGATTGCTCTGAAGTTTAAGTGAAAAAACACATATTTGTAAGAATGTACCACAGGGCTTGACATAAGCCAGTTCAACGTATGTCTGTGTCTGCCCTCCAGACATCGATCAAGAAATAACAACCTACCTACCTACCTCTCCCTACGAATTGTACCCCATGTCCTTGGTGTCAACGTGCTGAAGAATAAATGCATGCCACCCCTCTCCTTGTAGTCTACTATTGGTGGGTTCTATCACTGGATGAATGGCATGGCTACTCAGGTAATATCTCAAGCTAGAAACTCTTCTACTTCTCACTCCATATTTCCAACAAAAACTAAAAACAGATGGCTTTTACCTGCCATATTTACCCCTACAATTAATACCTTGAATACTCAAAATATCTTGCTTGGATCAAAGTACAATGTCTTCAAGGCAGCCTCTCAGTTCCCAGGTTAGGATGTTCAATTCATTCTTACATGTTGCCAGGGAGATCTGTAAAACAAAAAACTGGATCATGTTACTGTCTTGTTCTAAATCGTTGAATGATTTCCTATGATCTTTTAGATAAAATGCAAGCTTTTAAATGACACCCAAAGCACTCTCCAGTTTCAAGAATCATAGTTTCTCCTTCCCCCATCTACCCTGACTCCTCTTGTCACTACCCACATTTCTCTATAGACACCCTGAATAAATTAATTTTTATCTCGATTTAGGTTTTACTAAATGCAGAGCCTGAGGCAAGGACTTGGTGGCAAAAAGTTTACTTGTGTGGTTAAATAAGGAAGGAGGAGTGAGATGGGGTGTTTTTGTCAGGGTATGTTGTTGAAGTCCCTAAAACAAGGTTTCATTCCTTGAAACCGCTGAGAAGCCTATAACACTTCCAGAATTATCAGAAGGACAAGAGGCCGACTCATTCACCCACTGGTTAAAGGATGCCTTTGGGTGTAATACCCCAACACCTTGGCTGCATTTATGCGAGGGCTAAGTGGCTTCTAGAACTTCAAAGAAGTCCCTGAATGGGGAAATACTTCGGGATGCTTGCTGAGTTTGTGCAGAACTGTGTATCACAGCTGCTGCTGAAACCACAGATGGGCCAAGGGCACACGACATAGGGCAACGAAGAGATGGGTTCCCTCGGCTATGCTCTTGTGTCTTTGCAGGACTTGTTCCCATGTGCCTGAAATGTGTCCATTGCTTCTCTTTCTCCAATTTCATATTGTTAACTCATATTGATCCATCATGTCGCAGTTCCAGAATCGGCCCTGCCGGGAACTATCCCCGGGTCACAAGTCTATCTGAAAGTCTTTCTTTTGGACATCCACAGCATTCAGGGTGGTGCGGCCTTATGCCGTATATCATAATATATGGCACTTACTGCTTTATTTCTGCCTCTAGGTTAAAAGCACCTCGAGGGTGGGAAATGTATCTTGCTTGTCTTTGTTTCTGTTTTAAGTACAATGTCTGGATATTCTAGATTTTCAATCAGTATTTGTTGAATAAATGAAAACATGAATGAACAGAAGAAAATGAATCCCCTAGACTAATCTTTATAAAACATCATTTCTCATGTCATCTTATCAAACATCCGCACTAACTGTACCCCACTGACACATAGTGACTAAATTCTTTAACTTGGCTTTCTAGGGTTTCTATCATATAATCCCAAGCTGCTTTTCTAACCTGATGTCCCTTTGCCCCCATTTATTATTTTTTTACTCCAGACATACCGCTCCCTCACTGTCTTTTATATTACCTGCTAGGTTTCCATCCTCATGCCTTTGAGCATACCATTCTGCTTGTTTTTTAAACGTGTGTCTGATTCTTACACATATTTTTGAGGCCTATTTTAAATCTGTTTTCCCGAAAAGAAAAAAAACAAAACGAAACACAAAAAAACCTCCTCTCGACAATTAGCCTACTGCGGTCATTTTCTCTCCTTCAAGCCCTTGCATTTTTTGTTGTCCAATAATTACAAGAGTACCACATGTATGTCATCTGCATGCACTGTATCTCTTCAATTGGATTTGATGCTTCTTGAGGTCAGATACCTTGTCTTCTATATACTTTGGGATGTCATTGTATTTCTTAGTATCCCATCTGGTGCCTAGAATGGGATGTTGCATATATTGCAAGCTCAATGCTACTTCTTAATGGATAGACAGACTATTCAGACATTTACTTACACATCAGTCATTTCAAACACACCTATGCCTCTGAATAGTCAGAATAGAATGGCATGCTACAAAAAAACCACAGGCTTGACCAGACTGATGGGGCAAAGCAGGTAGACATTTGCTCAAAACTTTAATAATGGGGAAGCAAAAATCATTTAGAAGTGTTCAGGAAGGAGAGGATATAAAGAGGGATTATTTAACAAAGCAATTTGAGAATATTTTGTAGAACAATGACACTTGGCTATATATATATATATATATATATATATATATATATATATATATGCAGAGAATTTAAGTTTACCTTTGAAACACTTTAAAACACTCCTGAATTCATCTTCTGAAATTTATTTGCTTAACACATTTATTTGGTTTTAGAGTGTTTTAAGGACGTAAAGTACAATGTGGTTAAGTGATCTTAAAACATGCTAGTTATTGATTATGGATATTGCACTTTATAAATTATTAATATTTAAAACATAGTGCATTTTATTTTATTTTTAAAGTTTATTTACTTATTTATTTTCGGGGGGGGGAGGGAGGTGCAGAGGGAGAGGGAGACAGAGAAACCCAAGCAGGCTCCACATGTTCAGCATGCAGAACCCATATGGGGCTCGATCCCATGAAACAGCAAGATTGTGACCTGAGCCAAGATCAAGAGCTGGTTGCTCAACCATTTAAGTCACCCAGCTGCCCCAAGTGTAGAGTATTTTAATTTTGGAAGAACTGAAAAAAGAAGAGGTAGGGATTTTGGTTTGTTTGTTTGTTTTGTTTTGTAGAGAACTGGGAGAGTGGAGGTTAGAGGTGGGTGTAGATTGTACTGTAATACCTCTGTACGCTCTCAAGTACAAAAAAAATACTATGTAGTGTTTAATCAAAAATACTCAAAGTTTGAAAAAACATCTCTGATTTGCAACCCTTTAGGAAATGGAAGTGTAAATATGGACATAATATTGACCATTTAACTTCTTACTCTTGAGTAGTATTTAAGATTGGCCCGATTACAAACTATGGAAATTATATACGTTTAAATAGACAATGGTTAAATCAATCAATGAAGCTGAACTAAGAGCCTATATTGAATGATAGGAAAATCATTTGTTAATATTTAATGAATTGAACAGGCAGACCTTTGTTTAAATGATGTTTTATAAGCTTTAATTGTAATAGAATTCTGACTTTTCAGCACAAGTTTATTTTGTGGTTCTCCTTGTTTTCTTTTTTAAATAAGATGAACAGAAGATTTGCTTATTGTATGTTAGAAGAAGAGAAAAGGAAGGATTAAAAAAATCTCACCCACCCCTACTTGGCTACCTTCCCTTTAATTCTTACATTAATACAATGTTGCTGACTATGTTATGTTGTTACTAGGTTGTGTCAAATCAAGAGAATAATTGGACATTAAGATTCATCTCTGAATACATTAATTAGATGATTTCTTTATTTCTGTCTTAAGTTACTAACGATTTCCTCTTCATAACTAGGGAAACTCTGTAAGAACTCATTATCCTTTTGGGACTCTGTAGCTACGTTAGGATGGTTTTTGGTGGATATGGTCGTTCTGGTAACAGTAGACGCTATATTAAGTTCCAAAAATTAAAATTTCAAAGAGAAAGGGTACTATTTAGATTTAAAACGTTTGCCCTTCAGGAGGTTATTTCTTTTCAAATGGAATGCGTTCCACAACAATGGGACCTATGGCGAGTCATGAGGACCCCATGAATACTAATATGCTCATCAGGATGATTGTTGAAAAGTCACATTTTCTCTAAGTGCCGAGATTCTACCAATAACGCGGAAGACATGGGCCATAATTCTCTTCGGTTCAGAGGTTATATGCCTCGCTACCCTGGTAACTTATTGTGAGCAGGTTTTTGGTCGTGTTCATCTTTGTGTTTAGTGCCTTGCCCAGCGTCCAATGTAAACAGCAGATCACAGAATTCAGTCAGGGATTACTGAACTATGGGATATATTGTGTTCCAGGCTATGTGGGTAGAGCCAGATCTTGACCTCACACATTTATAATTCAGTGCGAGAAACACAGAAGCATATGGATGATGATAACGGGAGGCATGGTCTCAAAGAGAGGAGGGAAAGGTACATTTCTCCTAGGACTAACTTGGGATGCTGTGGGAGACTATGCCTTTAGAAATGCCCTGGGAGGCGCCTGGGTGACGCAGTCGGTTAAGCGTCCGACTTCAGCCAGGTCACGCTCTCGCGGTCCGTGAGTTCGAGCCCCGCGTCAGGCTCTGGGCTGATGGCTCGGAGCCTGCAGCCTGTTTCCGATTCTGTGTCTCCCTCTCTCTCTGCCCCTCCCCTGTTCATGCTCTGTCTCTCTCTGTCCCAAAAATAAATAAACGTTGAAAAAAAAAAAAAAAAGAAAGAAAGAAAGAAATGCCCTGGGCTTCCACAAGAGGAGGAAGCAGGTTACGAATACTCTTCAAAGTCCTTATGTTTTCAAATAACATACGCTGACATTTACCTATAGTAAGTTTGAGTTTGCTACATGCATACGTTTCTTTCTGTGGAGTGGGTTTTGCCAAAGAGCTAAAAATCAAATGACTTAAATTTTAACAGAATGGAAACTTTTACTGGTTACACTTACTGACTATGGCCCATAGAGTAATGTTATCAACTACCAATATTTTAACAATTTGATTTCATCAATTCCTCACTTAAAAATATTTCTTTTGTTTGTTTCCTTGGAGTATTTTTAAGCAATTTCAGACAAAACACCATTATTTTACTTATGAATACTTTAGTATATATTTCATCTGATAAGGCTTTTTTGTTGTTGTTCATGTGTAACCGTTATTATTTTTCTAATCAACCCGACAAAATTGACAAATATTTCTTTTTTTTTTTTTTAATGTTTTTTTTTAACATTTATTTATTTTTGGGACAGAGAGACAGAGCATGAACGGGGGAGGGGCAGAGAGAGAGGGAGACACAGAATCGGAAACAGGCTCCAGGCTCTGAGCCATCAGCCCAGAGCCCGACGCGGGGCTCGAACTCACGGACCGCGAGATCGTGACCTGGCTGAAGTCGGACGCTTAACCGACTGCGCCACCCAGGCGCCCCAACAAATATTTCTTAACAGCACCTAATATTCAGTTTATATTCAAATTTGTCCACTTACTTTCATGATGAATTTTTTTTTTATTGTGGTTTACTCAAATCAGATTTCAACACAGTCCACATACTGTACTTGGTTACTATGTTTTAGGTCTTTCTTCCTCTATAAAAGGCTTCTTCCTTCTTCCTTCCCTCTCTTCTTTTCTCACTCACTTTCTCCCTCCTTTTCTTTTCCTGTAGTCAATTTTTTTTGGAAATAGCAGTCATTTGTCCTAGGACGGTTGGATATCTCTTGAGTCAACAGTGAGCTTGTCTTTCTATCTCCTGTATTTCCTGTAAATAGGTAATTAGATCTAGGTTTCACTAATGATTTACTTAAAGCTTTTCAGAGAGCAGGCTTGCAACAAAAACCCCGGCACCCACGCTAGTGGTTTATTTGGGGAGTAACTCCACAAGACGGGACTGAGGGAGGAGAGAGAGTGAGCCAGGAAAGAAGGAAAAGGTTGTGTTTTCAAGGTATCTGCTATGGATGGTGGGGCTCCATTCAGTGGAAGCTAAGAAAATGCCTCTCACACTTACCACTGGTTCTCCTTTCCCTTTGGCTGAAGGTTTTCCTGGAAGGTGATGCTTGTATACAGTGAGTTGGGGCTATTCCCTGAGCTACTCCTAAGGTCAGAGGAGGCTAGAGGAGGCACCTGTTACAATTAGCTTCAGACTTTTGTTTTACTTTTTCACACTAGAACATTTCATACGTGGTACTGTGTATGCCTTCTGTGTGAAGCACTCAATGATTGCTCCATTTTAAATGATTCTAAGCCTGAACGGTCATGTCACCTTTTTAAAGTTCTCCAACAATCTTCGATAATGATTTTACCTTCATTGGTGATCACTGCCTGTGTTCATCATTTATTTCAGGGTTTTAAACTTGTGATTTTTCCCACTCCATCATTCTCTCTGCATTTCCTTGTTGGAATTTTTCTAAAAGAAAAACTTTCTTTCATTAGCTATTTAGTTATCTCAAAGTAATGAAAGGCAGGATAAAATTCTTTATACTTTTTCCCCCCTCCTTTAAAAAATCAATTTACAGAGTAATGAGTTGGTTCTCTAACAACCTCCAAAGTGATCCACTGCATCTTATTTCTTTCCCTAAACAGTAGGGGAGCAGCTCTAGGCTCCCTAGAGCCTAGGAAAAAAGTGTTTATAGCAACATTATCAATAATGGCCAAATTATGGAAAGAGCCCAAATGCCCATCAACCGATGCATGGATAAAGAAGATAAAGAAGATGTGGTATGTGTTTATATGTATGTGTATATATATAGACATATATACAGATACATATATACATATGTATATACACATATACATATATATATACATATGTGTATATGTATATATACACATAAACACACGTACACATACATTCACACATATACACAATGGACTATTACTCAGCCATCAAAAAGAATAAAATCTTGCCATTTGCAATGATGTGGATGGAGATAATGTATATTAAGTGAAATAAGTCAGTCAGAGAAAGACAAATACCATACGATTTCACTCATATGTGGAATTTAGGACACAAAACATGAACAAAAGGGAAGAAAAAAAAGGAGGCAAACCATAGAGATTCTTAATGATAGACAACCAACTGAAGGCTGCTGGAGGGGAGGTGGGCAGGGGATGGGCTAAGTGGATAATAGGTACTAAGGAGGGCACTTGTGATGAGCACTGGATGTCATATGTAAGTGATGAATCACTAGATTCTACTCCTGAAACCAATATTACACTATATGTGAACTAGAAGTTAAACAAAAACTTGATACAAAAATTTTCACCTTACTAACAAATTATCAGGCACTCATGCTTAGTAAAGGAGAGTAGATGCATAATGGGGTGAATGGATAACTCAACAATAGGCAGGAGGCAAGGAAGGCTAACATTACTTCTGATTGTAGTGCAAGATGAGAACAGGAGGGAAAACAAGCAATCATCTTGGTATTGGCAAAAATTGCAGAAGGGCTTGCATAAATTTAGTAAGAAGTTTGAAGCCCTAGATTTCTTCTACTCGGGTGCATATGTCTCCTAGCTGAGTGGGGCGACCAACGCCTTCCAGTTTGCCCAGGGTTTTCCCAATTGTAGAACTCAAGTTTCCTCGTCTCAAGGGCCGTCGGAAGTCTTGTGCCAACGGGAATGGTTGGTCGCTCCAGCTAAAAGGAATCTTTTTACTTATAAGACATGCATATCTTATGTTGACTTTTATAATTGAGGAGTGTAAATGCAATTTCCTTAGTTTCCTGATCCATTCTATTTTCCCTTTCTTGTCCTTTGTGACCACCAGCACATGCTTATAAAGGACTACATGGGAAAGACTATGTTCTATATTCAAGGATAGAAACAATGAGGTCACCAGGCCACATGGGGATCAGAACATCGTTGTTAGCATCACTAACCCCTGTTTTAAATTAATCTGAACATACGGGTTGGGAATAATGATGTCTACATAAATGTTTTTATATTTGTATTGTATCTTACTGGGAAAAACAATCTTCTGAAAAATCATTTTCTTTTAGGCTTGAAACTGAGTTGACTGCATTGCTAAAGATATACCACTCAGTTCTCATTCCACTTGACATATACCTAGAATCTATGATCCTGCACATATCTTTGAACTATATCTTGGTAAATATTTCATTTTATAATTTTTAATACAATCAGGTGGCCCCAGTTGACTAAAGGCAATTATTTTGACATATAAGAGGTTTTCTTTTACCATCTGAATACCTATTTATGGGATCATAGTATCCTGCCATGATCTCCCTATACATCTTACTTTGTTACCATTTTCATTTAAAAACAAAAATTTAAGTTTATTTATTTATTTTGAGAGAATGAGAGAGAAAGAACGAGTGAGCAGAGGAGGGACAGAGAAAGAGGGAGTGAGAGAATCCCAAGCAGTTTCCTCATTGTCACCACAGAGCTGGATGCGGGGCTTGAACTCACAAACCCTGAGATTATGACCTGAGTGGAAACCAAGAGTCAGATGTTTAACTGAGTGAGCCACCCATGTACCCCTCTTACTACCATTTTCATGTGTGCCTTTGTCCTACTCTGATATGTTATAACCAGACAGATATATTTTTCCATCCACTGAAACTAGGCCAACACTGGTAATTCATTCTCCTCAGATCAAACCTCTCCACAGACGGGATGGAGAGAATGATTTTGCTGTTTCTCCGAATTCCTATCTCATAGGCAAGGATTTTCAACTGTGGCTGTGATGAGGAAAATTTCAGCAAAAACCATGCGGGAAACATGTAGGAAATTTTTAGTGCCCAATATGCAGATGATAGGAATACAATGTGCAGTCTAAGAAGGAGGGTAATTAACAGCCACACGGATAACTTTAGTTCATATTTTACAAATAACTTTGGGGACATTGACTCACAAACTGAAGCCTACGTAAGACGCAAATGATATTTTTGGACATCAGCCAACAGGTATGTCAGTAATTTGTCCAAGGGAATGAAGAGCTATTGGTGCTCAAGCTTGAGTCTTTACATTAATTTGTGTTTCCTTTTGGATGGTAAACATATAAATGCCTTTTTTATTTTATTTATTTTATTTTTTTCAGCGTTTTTATTTATTTTTGGGACAGAGAGAGACAGAGCATGAACGGGGGAGGGGCAGAGAGAGAGGGAGACACAGAATCAGAAACAGGCTCCAGGCTCCGAGCCATCAGCCCAGAGCCTGACGCGGGGCTCGAACTCACGGACCGCGAGATCGTGACCTGGCTGAAGTCGGATGCCCAACCAACTGCGCCACCCAGGCGCCCCGTGTGATGCCTTTTTTAAAAGACAGAGTTAAGTCACAAATTTGGACCATGGCTCCTGGGGAGCCATGGGCAAGCAGCACACCTCTCTGAACTTGGGTTTCCTCATCTTTAAAATTATTTTGATGTCCATTTATTTTTGAGAGTGGGGCGGGGATAGGGAAGAGAGAGAGGGAGACACGGAATCCGAAGCAGGCTCCAGGCTCTGAGCGGTCAGCACAGAGCCCGACGCGGGGCTCGAACTCACAGACTGAGAGATCATGACCCGAGCCGAAGTCGGACACTCAACCGACTGAGCTCCCCAGGGGCCCCTCATCTTTAAATGGATCACTGCTCAGTCTGCCTGATAGGCTCTTCATCAGGATCAAATGAGATCATGTAGGAAAAAGGGATTTTAAAGTGATACATCAACCAAATGTTAGTCATAATCACAGAACTAATATGTTCTAGGATTTGAGGGAAACTTTTTATTTGTTAATATACTTTTCATAAAAACCATGACAAATGAAAAAATAATACTCAATAGCATATTACACAGTGATTGGCGCATGACAGACATTCAATATATCTATTCTTTCTTAATTTACTGGATTCCGTCTTCATGTGTGCTCCCTTCTAGCAGGAAAATCATCCAGAATTGTCTCATATTTTCCCTTATCTGGACTTCAGACTCTGGCTAGGGTTCTCAAATCCTCTATCTACAGATATTCTCTGCCTTTGCACTGAACTATTTTAGGAGAGGAAACAGATCCTGTTTCTTCCTAATAGTATAAATTTTACTGCATAAAATATAAGGATGCTACTGTCTTCCCTGTTTTGAACATTTTCCCAAGGAAAAATTTTTTATCCTGAATTAAAGTAGCTGTCTAAATACATTGACTCTTATCCCAAAGTCACTGAAATAACATTTTAATGCCACTTTCAAAATATAAATTTTGATGTGGTTTTTGAAAGGTAAAATGGATAAGAATTTGAAGCTAAAAGTAAATGAAATAAAAAGGCATTTCACCACTAAAAATACAGATACATTCCGTTTGTTCTTTTTTAATTTAAGTAAAAAAAAAAAAAAAAAAAAGCTACCGAAATACATCAACAATATATTTTTGTCAGGTTTTATTACATACAGATGACAATTTTCAGATATTTTGAAATGGCCACTTACGGCCTTTGGATATGGAGCTTTCAGTTTGCTATAAGAGCGTCCACTCACATCTGTTTGATTTAGGTTTTACTGCATCAGAGGGAAACACCCCACTTTGTCACAAAGAGGGAACCCAGGAAGGGATAGTGGTTTTTTGTTTTTGTTTTTTTTTTTTTCTTCCACTCACAGGTGATGGAGTTTGTATAAAGAACGCAGTGGATAATGGCTGGCTTGTCTTCTGAACAGATGGTGATGGTCTTGTTGCTAGGATAAGGCCTCAAGAATTTAGTTTTTAATTCCATATTATTTGCCTCAGTGCCATGAATATCCCTAGGTTTCCTGAGGCAAAAACACAAACAAAACAAAACAAAACAAAACAAAACAAAACAACCACTAAAAATCCACACAGAAAGAGCGACAGAGGGACAGGCAGAGAGAGGAAGAGAGAGAGAGAGAGAGAAAGAGAGAGGGCGCACAAAGAGCAAACACTGGATCCAGGTCAATAGAGACTTTGGGGAAAATGTCTGCTCAGCTGTCTGCAATCACCTGGGTTTGAAAGGCAGGCAGGAAGGAAGATTGGTTTGGCAGAAGCACTGGGCCTTTGATGCCGTGGATACCACAGAGAAAAATACCCATTTCTTCCCATTAGAAGTCTGTTGACTTTCCTAATTAAGATAAACATGTTTCTGAAGGAGTTAGCTCATACAGCATGGCATTTATAAAACAGCTATATATACACTCAAGAATGTTTGCCAAGAATTTGGGCTGATGGTGGTCTTTGGAAGCATTTTATAGAAATATTTTAAAATAGTTGTCGTATGTAAAAGTGAGCGACTTTCATTCCCTCCAGTCAATGAAATATCTAATTTCAACTCTAGGAGATAATAACTGAAATATTTTTTATAAATGAATGTACAGTTAGAAAACTGTTAAACACATAGCCCCGAAGCATGAAAAATACATTCGTCTAACAGCTTTATTCTTTTATCGTTAATTTACTTCAGAGAATTTCCACTAGTGTAATTTTCAACGAAATACTGTTATTTTGAAGTCTCCTTTATTGAATACAAGAGCGATGTATGTGATTCTAGGCCAACAGTCTGAAGGCCTTTGGGATGCTGAACGCTGGGCTGTGAGCAAGGGTGTGGCTCTGCCTGGGCACAAGGTTACCTGCCCGGACTGTCAGGCCCATCTTCCTGGAGCTGGCACTCCAATCAATCATCCGCTATGTTGTATGTCCTCCCTCGCTTCACCCCTCCCGGTAGCTGACGTTAATTACTTGCCTCAGAACTATCTGGATGCAACTTTAATAATTCAGTAATTGGCTGTATGATTTCTATGAATAATGTGGCTGATGGCATCGTACCCAAGTCTTCCATTTCACTTTGTGTCTCCCTCTAAAATGTTAACATATGTTTGCAGACTCCCTACGCTTTGGTTCGGACTAAGATCAGGTACCTGCTAGTGCTGGGAAATCTAGACCTCACTCAAAATTGTCCCAGGACTGCAGCATTGGGAGCTGCCACCGAAGCCTGTATTATTTGGGCTGGGAGCATAAATCACATGCTGTTACTGTCTTTTAACAGCTGTCAATCATACTCAGGCTTTAATCGGTTGGTTGGGAGGGAAGTGATGCTATAGGCTTTCTCCCTACCACATCTTCTCTAACCTTCGCATTTACGACCCTCTGTAATTCTGCCTCTCCTGACAAACCACCCGGTGTTTTAGGGGCTTTTCTTGCAAAATGGCCTAACATTTGTGTTTTTTTAAATCCCTGCTCTCTTCAAGATTACCTGTTTGGTATTATATATACTCCCTCAGGGCCTTTAAGTAAACTATCTGTATGGTCTGATTGATTTAATTCAAGGTAAGGTGTTAATGACTTATTAATGGCTTCTTAGATAATATCCTGGCTTTCTGGTAAAGATTTTTAATGATGCGCAAAAATAATGACTTGTGATTAGAATTCTAAATGCTACAGGAGAAATGGTAATAAGAACATAGGGAATGGAACAGATATTTTTGGCAGAGATGCTCTTTAGTATTTCCCAACGCATGTCGTGTAGACGGCTGCCTTTTCTACTAAAAGTCTGACCAGCCCTGTTTTAGAGAATTTTTGCCATATTCAACTAACTATGTGTGTGTCTGGAGATGTGATAGACACTATAATCTGGCTCCTTATTTCTACTGGCTAAGACATGTTAGAAAGTGTGTCCTCCAAAAAAACAGACTTCATTTAAATAACCGATTGTTTTGGATGTGCCCAATTCCTAACTATTCATTTGGCCAAATTTACTGAAAAAAATATTATGTCCAAACCTATTTGCATGACGAGGTAGGAATATTTTAGCTCAAATTAATTTATTTCAAGATTTGCACTACAAACATTGAATCTTTACAGAGCACATGTCCTTATACGTTTTGCATTCATCACAGAAATGCATGAATCAGTTTCACCTGATTGTTCAAGTCACAAGTGAATTTGATATAACCCTCTGCTTTTTGTTATTGTTTCTAATTTTAATAATAGAGAGACAAAAGCATTGATACCTAATTTTATATATAGAAAAAAGCCACATAAGTATTTTCAAATAAAATCCTGTACTTAAATGTCCTTGAAATGTATGTGTTTTTTTTTTAATTTTGGTATATTTCACCCTGTAAGTATTTCACTTTATGTTTGTGATTTCCAATATTTCATAGGTGTATGTTTATATCTGTATATGATTTTCATATATATAACTAGATTTTTTTAAAAAGGTCTTCATATCTCAGAGTTAACCAGATCACCAGAAAGCTGACTTTTAACAACTGTGAAGTCCTATTGAGTGTGACCTTAAATCTCCCCCTCCCCTTTTAAATATAGAGAGTTCACGCTGGCAGCAGACTTTAAAATGCTGATTTATGACTACTCCCACTTAACACTTTCAGGATTTGAATGACCACTAAGGCAGCTTTGTAACCAAAAAGGAAAAGTGAAAGGTCATGGCTGTGGCTACGGAAATCATGTTGGGTTTTGTGGGACCAGTTACTTCTTGCTGACACCTTTTGATTGGCCAAGTTTATCAATGAGCATCAAGGGAAGGGTTTGTAAAGAGATCTGTGGGGAAGAGGAAAATATTAAGGGTAGAGAAAATAACTGCGTGGTTTTTTTTTTAAACTTTGTTTTCTCTACATGTACCCTCTTTATTTCTTGATTTTAATGAAGTGTATATATTTTCTGACAGCCACAAAAACTGTGAGTTACGGAGAGAAATGACATTGCTATTATTGGATGATTTCCTATCAGAACGCATCAGGGGGTCTGGGCATTTACAATGAAATTCAGTAATTGTACTTATTGCTTGGTGGGTAAGTCATACAGAAGGGAACAAACCGTAAAAACCGTGCCTGTTATTTTTTGGTGAGCATGTTATCAATCTGTTTAAGTAAACTTTGGTATTACCCAGAAGATTGTTCCCTGCTTATTATACTGCTAACACTGTGTTCAAATTGTGGGAATGTTCTGTCTTAAATGAACTCGCTGAGTGAAGATTTTGTAGGGATCTCTAAACAGAGGGTGGTTTCATTATACACCACAGCTATAGAGATTTTACATGCAGCCAAATGAGTTAAAGACAAAAGGTTTTTTTTAGCATTGTTTACTTGGTCATGAAAGGAGTACACATTTATGTACAAGAGTGAAAGTATAGAGGATATTACTTGGTATTGTATGGCTTTATATCCCAGTGTAACAATTACTCTGCTGCTTTATATCTTGGCAATCCCTAAAGAGCTTAACATGGTACCTTGCACAGAAGAAAATAAGTGATCAATATGATGGATAGTAGATTAAATCTAAATCTAGCCCAATTTTGTTTCAAGTGAAAATTTAGCAAAGATGTTGGGGAAGAATTTGGGATTAAAATAAAAGCAGGAAGTCCACTGGAATAGTTAGCATTTTATCCCAAATCAAAATTCTTCTGATTCATGGGGTATGGATTAATCGGAAGGGTGACAAAAATAAGAGAAAGGGATATGTTCTGTTTACAGTCTGCAATTTCTTGACTTCATAGTTTTAGAGATAAGACTATAGGATGTGAGCGTAATTTGGGGTCATAGCGCACCAAATGAAATCTTTGGAGATTATGAGCAAGTAAAGTAGATTCTGTGAGTACTTGAGGCTATTACCTGAAGGTATGAAAAGGAAGGAGTCGTTCTTCTTACAGTGCTTAACCAAATTGGCAGTTGCTTGGGTACGTGGAGCATTTGACTCAATACAGTACAGATAACACACCCATATTGATATGTTATCTGAACTATATGTTCTGTGCTATTTTCAGCATGGCTTCAAAGATTACAGAGATTGATTCACACTCTATCTTGTATTGCTTTTATCTTTTTCTGGAGAAAGGGGAGATAGTTCTATATTATGGAATATATATGTTAGTATTCTGCATGGAAAAATATAAGATCATTCTTAATGCTTTAAGAGGATGGATTATTTTGATTTCAATGCCTGCAGATTATTCTTTGTGACATTCTCTTTTGCTCTTTGCTCTGAGTTTAGTACTATAGAGATAAGGATGGGGCAACTGGCAAAATAGAGAAGAAATAATACACACACACACACACACACACACACTCACACACACACACCTTTTAGAAGAATACACTAAAGATTCTAAAAGTTTTATCCATGGTGGTTCAAGGGTTTGGTCAAACAAAAAAAATCTAGCCTCTTTTTGTCATCTTTCTCTAAGCCTTAGATTTTGGCTATGAAGATTATGATATTTGGTAAACTCACTGAAGAATACCCAAAGGGACTCTTTAAGTTGGTACTTTTCGTAGAGAGCAAAGGTGGAGAGAATTGAGAAAAAGATAACATTCAACACGTAGCGATTTGCCAGGCTCTGTGCTAAATGATTTTAAATGCCTTTATATTTTCATGTATTTTTTACAAGAGCTTTCCAAAATAGCTAACATGACCCTGATTCATCATATAAGAGTATTGATTCGAAGAGATTAAATAACTTTCCCAAGTTCATAAGTAACAGGGACCACATCTGTTTTTTTTTTCCTCACTATCCTCTCCTTAGTAGTTGACACTTCCCCAGTCCTCATGCGTATATTTTGTTTGACATTGCCTCCAGTTCCAAAGCCTGTGCTCTCCTCCTCATTATTATTTTCCATACTCTGTAATGAACTATATGCAATGATTAAAATTTGTTTTGTTTGACCATGAATTATTTAGAGTTTGCTTTATATATTTGTGTACTTTAGTTTATCAGTAAGGTTTTGGTGATAGCCATAAGCCAGTCATTAGAAAACAGGGGACACCTGGGTAACTCAGTCGGTTATGGGTCCACCTTTGGCTCAGGTCACGATCTAACAGTTTGTGGTTTCAAGCCCCACATCAGGCTCTGTGCTGACAGCCCAGAGCCTGGAGCCTGCTTCAGATTCTGTGTCTCTCTCTCTCTCTGCCCCTCCCCTGCTCACACTCTGTCTCTGTCTCTGTCAAGAAAATAAGCACAAAAAATTAAAAAAATAGATTTATAGAAAACAAGAGAAACCCTTAGCCAGTAATTGTCTCTGTGACCCATATCCAAGGCCCTGTTCCATCTGTTAACACCATCCAAGGGTAGGCTTCCCTCAAAACCATAGGATCAAAATAATCTGGTCAGCAGATCAGAAAATTCTTTTGGCTGGCTACTTTGACCCATAGTCTCCATTTTCCCCCAGCTCCTGCTACCCAATGTAGATCGATATGGATGTCAGCTCCTTTGATTTCCCTAGGAAGAAACGGGGCTACTCAGCTTTTCTCCATATTCTGGGTCTCTTGTATACACAGTTTCTTCATTCCACCCCCCCCCCCTATTAGCTTATAAGTTTCTTGCAGTCAAGGGTCAAATCTGAATGTTTGACTACTTAATTAGCAGCATCTAACACAGCACCCAGTCTGTAGTATGTACTTAATAGCTATCTTCTGGATAAATGAATAAGTGCCTTGCTCACTAGCTACTATTCACTGTCAGAAGGTAGTAAGTGTGCCCTGTTACTTCTCCAAAACTTACCAATTACATGTTATCCTTCTCACCATGTTTGTTACTTTACCAGGGCTGCCATAACAACATACCACAGACTGGTTTAAACAACAGAAATTTATTTTTTCACAGTTCTAGGGTACAGAAATCTGAAATCAAGAAGTTGGCAGGGTTGTTTCTCTAGAGGTCTGTCTCCTTGGCTTGAAGATGGCTACCTTCTCACTGTGTCCTTTTATGGTTGTCTCTCTGTCTCCATATTGTCTGTGTCCTAATTTCCTCTTGGAAAAACAAAGTCACATTGGACTTGTGCTCCCATATGAATTCACATAATTCATGTTACCTTAATTATCTTTGTAAAAACCCTGTCTCTAAATACAGTCACATTCTGAGGCACTGAGGGGTTAGGATGTCAACTTCTGACTGGGGTGTCTGTGTGCACAATTCAGCTCAAAACACCATGGGATTGAGTGAGGAGCAGAGAGAAGCTTAAAATGCCTCTTCCCCTATTAATTTTCCCTTCTAGATTGGAGTGGAAATTCCATCCCTCTGTGAAAATATGAGAACGGGGAACCAGTATCTCTCCCTCCAAATCTTATCTCCCACAATGTGTAAAATAGAAGGACCTCAGGAAATAAAACTTTCTTTCAATGTTTTGTAAACACTCCTCCCAACATGCTTGCAAATTTCCTTTGTGCATGTAAATGCTCATGAAAAGCTCTTAAGTCTATACTAGAGAGGTTTCCCACTTTTGAGTAAGATACAAATATATTTTAGGTTGTGTGTTGTCTGAAAGATATGCTGCAGATTCCTCATAAAAAAAGTAGTTTCTTTCTTTTTTTTTATTTCTATATTTAGTTTGAGTAAGGCCATTCCAAGCCAGGACGATTATATGAACAAGAAATTCACTTTAATAGGGCTTATTTGTTTTAATGATCTGCCTTACCTAATTAAAATAGAAACTAGTATTTTGAAGTATATTGCTGCCATATCGAAAACTTAAAATATGGGTCATTGGTTTATAATAGTTGGTCTTCAGAAAGTAATGGAACAAATATTGGGGAGTAGAAAGATATTGGAGATCTATGTTACACAGTGGCTAAAAATTTGGTAAAATGATTGCCTGCAACAACTGAGAAGGCAAATATACTGAGCCAGCTAGTTTAGGAAAAGTTGTTAGAAAGAGCAAGAATATTTGTGTGTTGCTCTTTGCTGCATTTAACATGGTATTATAAGGATGAGATGAGATCAGGAAAGAAAGATTTGTAAGTATAAATGACCTCCTAGGAATGGAAAGGCTGCTTCTGTACTCCAAACAGCAGGCAAAAAGGCTGGAAAAGACTTTGACATCAAAGCCCCAATAATGCTCTAATTAAAAAACAAACAAACAAACAAACAAACAAACAAAAACAACTGACTCACCACTAGAGCAAAGATAAAATTAAGGGGGGGTGGGAGTTCTACTTCTGGCATGGCAGTATGAGGAACTTCTCAGATCTTCTCCCCAGTAAAATAAGATGAAAAATTTTTAAAAATTAGTCTTTGAAAATGACAGTGTGGACATACAGCAAATGAAGAAATATTTATTCAAGAAAATCTATTACAATTGGGGAGAGTATGTGGTCTTTGAACCAAGACCCATGCCCTCCCTTGCCTCTTAGCTCAGAAAGACAGAAACTCTACCCAGACTGCTATAGCTAAGAACAAAGGGCAGCAACAGAAGGTTCACATTATGGGAAGAATAGACTTTCCCTTCTATCTCCCAGTTGGAGGGCTATCTTCCTGGGCAGGGCAGGACATCAGCATTCCTTATCCTGCTCCACTTACCTGTTGGTGGGGCTAAGTTCTGGGTAAGTGTGGCTAAATAAATCCCTTTCTGTCCAGCTTCCACGCATGGGCTGGAGGCTCTATCATGAATGTGGCACCATCAAGGACTCGGAGGCCCTGATAGTCTTGTCCTAGTTCATGTGGTGTGAAGATCCACACTTAAAGAGGCAAGCTGAAAAGACCTGGGGCTGCTACTCCCACACCTCTGCTGGATGCTAAGCTCCTGAAATGGAGATCTTATTTAGAGATAAGCATGTCATTATCCTCTCCATCCCAGCTATGGCTCAGAGAATTTTCTTAGGGGATACATGCGGAGGTAGAAGAAATAAACCATGAAAGAGATATCTCCAAATTTTATCTCCAATAAATTGACTTTATTTTGTAACAGAGTGTGGAGAGGTTTAAGGTTAAGGACACTCTTTAAATGATAGAAATTGTAGTGAAACGAGATGGATAGATTCTTTGGAGATGTAGTCTAAATTGTGGGCTGTCTAGTTTTCTGGAGAGAAATAAGGAAAGAGACAGCTGGGAAGAGCCCTGCTGGGTGTCAGAACAAATCTCAAACACTGACCTAGGAACTGTCCCTTCAAAAGAGCCTGAACTTCATTGTGTTAGTTGGTGAAGCAATTTATCCCCAGGGCACTGTTGAAAACAGTAGAGTAATCAGACAGCAATTAGTGGAACTTAAGAGTGTGATCAGGGAAAAGATAGTCAAAGAGAGCTCTGACAAACCCAGTGACATCCTGGGGCATCCCAAGGGCAGATCCAAGGCTGTACCCCTTCAGGAGCAACACTTTACTTGGGGAGTAGACTGAAAAATTCCACCCAGTCAGTAAACAAATAAACAAATAAATAACAATAACAAGACCTGAAGGAGGAGGACCAAATACTCAGATTTGCTATAATATATAATCTAAAATATCCAGTTTCCAATGATAAACAAAACAAAACGAAACCGTCAACAGAATTATCTATGAGAAGAGCTAGATGTCTAATTTAGCAAAGATTTCAAAATAGACATTGCAAATATGTTCAAAGAATTATGGAAACCATGATTAAAAATTTAAAAAGAGGAGGGAAACAAAAATAATATAAAAACAGGGAGGGGGACAAAACAGAAGAGACTCATAAATATGGAGGACAAACGAGGGTTACTGGAGGGATTGTGGGAGGGAGGAATGGGCTAAATGGGTAAGGGGCATTAAGGAATCTACTCCTTGGAGTATATGCTAAGTAACTTGGATGTAAATTAAAAAAATAAATAAATAAAATTAAAAATAAAAAAAAGTTAAAAAGAGGATATGATTGATGAGGGAGCATGAGGCAGGCTGAGGGGAAAAGCACAGGTTAGCAACCCCCCCCCCCCCACACACACACAGGTGGGACATGTATGATATTCCTTGGACACTCCCAGCTACCCCAAAACAGGAAAGGACAAAAACAAACAAATGGTTAAACTGATAAGTGTCTCTATCAGTTTACCAGAAAAAGGCAATCCCATCATAGCCTAAAGTCCAGAAACTCCCTTCTGTCTTAATGTTAATGCTTTGCTAGAGGGAAAAACAACTTTAGTTTGACAATAGCTAGGACTCCAGTAAGTCTTTAGCATGTAAAAGTTTCTTTGGAAACTCCCTCTGGACTTTATCTCTCCTGACTCCATAAAATGCACCCCCCTCCAACCCCAGTGCAGCTCTTCCTGCCCATGGGTCCTATCCCATGCTTTAATAAAATCACATTTTTTGCACCAAATGTATCTTTAAGAATTATTTCTTGGCCATCGGCTCTGGACTGCATGAATCCCCCACCATCCCAAAACTTCATCATGATGATAATGCATCAAATACAGAATATCAGTAAAAATATAGGGAAAAAAAGGATATACATATGAACAAAATGGAAATTCAGGAGTCAAAAAAATGTAATAACTGAAATAAAAATGTTTATTAGAGGGGCTCAGTTGTATATCTGAACTGGCAGAAGAAACAACCTAACACCTTGTAGATTAATAGGGATTATGCAAACCAAAGAACAGAGAGACAAAGAGTGAAAAAAATAGTGTCTTAGAGAAATGTGGGGCACCATTAGCATCCAACATATACCTCATGAGAGGACCAGGAAAGAAAACAGAGAGAAAGTAACAGAAAAAAATATTCAAAAATAATGGCTATTAGTTTCCAAAATTTACTGACATACATTATCCTGCACATCTATGAAGTTCAATGACCTCCAGTGAAGATCAACACAAAGAAATCTACAAATAGACACAGCCATAGTAAAATGCTGACATGCAAAGACAAGGAGAACATCTTGAAGGCTACAAGAGAAAAGTGACTCCTTACTGCAAAGGGAACCCCAATAAGATTTACAGCTGACTTCTCATCAGAAACAATGGAGGCCAGAAGGTAGTAGAATAACATATTCTAAAATGCTCAAAGCAAAACATTGTCAACCCAGAATCCTATATCCAGCAAACCTGTCTTTCAAAAATAAAAGCAAAGATACTCCCAGATAAGTAAAACTTTATTTATTTCTAGAAGACCTGACTTATAAGACATACGGAAAGGATTTCTTCAAGCTGAAAGCAAGTGACTCTAGATGGTAATTAGAATCCAAACAAAATAAAGCAAAAAAGAGCACTGGTACAGGAAATGATATAATTTTAATAGACTATACAAATGCGTATTTATTCTCATTTTTTCTTTTGACTGATTTTAAAAACAATTGTATAAAGCCATATGTATATAATATGTTGTTGGGCCTGTAACATATAGAAATGTAATATATTTGTCAATAATAGCACAAGGAGGTGGGTGGGAGCAAAGCTGTATTGGGCTAAGGAAATGACTCCAGATGGTAACTTGAATTCACAGGAACAAATGATGACAACCAGAAATGATAACAAGATTAATATAACAAAAGCGATAAATGCTTACTCACTTTCTTTTCTCCATGTAGTTCTTTGAAGAACATAATATTATATATAAAATTCAAAGTATTATTGGGTTTATAACATTTATAGATGTAATAGCTATAACAGTAATGCTCCCCAAAATGGTAGACGTGGCATAGGGCTATATAGGAGTGGCATTTCTATATCTATCTCACTGAAATTAAGTTAATATAAATTTGAAGCTTTTTCTGCTATGTAAAGAGATATACAGCAAGCCCTAGAGCAACCACTAAGGAAATAAGTAAAAGCAAAAGTAAAAAAAAAAATCATTAAATATATTAAACTGTTACAGTAGGAAGCGTTTACATAGTGCAAAAAGAAGCAGGAAAGGAGAGGTAGGGGAACAAAAAACACATCTGAAATATAGATAAAACATGAAATGGCAGGCATAAATTCAACTATATCACAATGTACTAAATATGAATAAACAATCCAATTAAAAGGTAGAAAGTGTCAGACTAGCTGAGCAAACAAGACCAACTATTTTCTATCTATAGGAGATACACATTAAATGTAAAGATGTAAATAGATTGAAAGTACAGGGATATATCATGCCAGCTGTGTTACTCTGATACCAACACCAAAGACATCATAAGAAAACTATAAACCAATATTTCTTCTGAATGTGAATTAAAATATCATCAACAAAATATTAGCAAACAATCTAGTAATATATAAAAGAATTGTACCATGACCAAGTGGAACTTATTCCAGGAACACAAGGTTGATTTAACATCTGAAAATCAATGAATGTAATACACCATATTAATAGAATAAGAAAAACAAAAAAGCCCCATGTGCTCATCACAATAGATTCAGAAAAAAGCATGTGACCAAATTTAACACTCTTTCATGACAAAAATACTCCACAAGGTAGGAAGGGAACTTCATTAACCAGTTAAGGGGCATCTGTGGAAAACCCACAGTCAACATGATACTTAATAGTATGAGTAAGATCAGGAACAAGACAAAGATATTCACCCTTGTTTTGTTTCAACATTGTGTAGAGATTCTAGCCAGAGATAATTAGGCAAGAATAATAAATAAAAGATATCCGTATTGGAAAGGAAGAAGTAAAACAATATCTATTTACAGATGACATGATCTTGTACGTAGGAAATTTTATGGAATCCACTAAAAAATATTTAGAGCTAAGAAATGTGTTCAGTAAGATTGGAGGATATAAAGTCAATATAAACAAATCAATTGTATTTCTATTTTCTTGTTATGAATAGGATAAAAGGAAATTAAGAGAACAATTTCATTATACAAAAGCATAAACAAAAGTGTAGGAATAAATTTAACAAAATTTTTACTTTTAAAACTATAAAGCATTGTTTAAAGAAATGAAAGAAAATCCAAATAAACGGGGGGAACATTCATGTTCTTGCATTGGAAGACTTAATATTATTGAAAAGGCAATACTCCCAAATTAATCTACAGATTCAATGCAATCTCTATCTGAATCCCAGCTGACTTCTTTATAGGAATTGACAAGGTGGTCCTAAAATTCATGTGGAATTGTAAGAGGCCCAGAATAACCAAAAACAATCTTTAAAGGGAAGAACACATTTGAGGGACTCACACTTCTCAATTTTGAAAACATACTATAAAGCAAAAGTAATCAAGACAATGTGGTACTAGTATAAGAATAAACATATAGATTTATGGAAAAAAATTAAAGTCCAGAAAATAAATGTTTCTATGGTCAACTGATTTTTGACAAGAGTTTCCATTTGATGGTGAAAGAATAGGTTTTTCAACAAACGGTACCTTGGACAACTGGATAGCCATATGCAAAATAATGTAATTGGGTCTTTACCTCACACTATATATAAAAGTTCACATAAAATGGATTAAACACCTAAATGTAAGTACTAAAACCATACAGCTCTTAGGGGAAAACATGATCAAAAATGATCATGATCTCAGATTTGTTAATGGATTTTTAGATATGACACCAAAAACATGAAGAACTACAAAAATCATGGATAAATTAAACTCATTAAAATTGACTTTCAAAAAAGTTTAAAGAGAAACCACAGAATAGGAAAAATATTTGCAAATCATATATATGGTAAGGAACTTGTATCTAAAATATATAAAGGACTCCTACGACTCAATAATAAAAAGACCCAATTGAAAAATGGTTAAAGGAGCCAAATAGACATTTCCCCAAAGAAGATACTAAATTGTCAATAAACATTTATAACGTGCTTGATATCTTTAGTGATCAAAAAATGCAAATCAAAACTACAGTGAGATACCACTTCACACCCACTAGGAAGGCTGTACTCAAAAAGTCAGATAGTAAAAACTGTTGGTGAGGATGTGTAGGAATTGAAATCCTCATACACTGCGGTTGGGAATGTAAATTGGTTTAATCACTCTGGAAAACAGTCTGGAAGTTCCTCAAATGGTTAAACACAGAGTTATCATTTAACTCAATAATTCTGCTCCAAAACAAATGAAAACACATGTTCACAGAATGGGTCGTACATAAATGTTTGTGATAGCATTATTTATAATAGCTAGAAGTTAGAAATAATTCAAATATTCAAGAACTTATAAATGGATAGCCTAAATGTGATATATCTATATCTAATGCAGAATTATTTAGCCATAAAAAGGAAGGAATGAAGTATTGATGCATACTTCAACATGCATGCGCCTTGAAAACATTACAGTAAGTGAAAGGGAACAGTCATAAAAGATCATATATTTTATGACCACATATTTATGAAATATCCAGAATAGGTCAGATCTAGAGATGGGATGGTAGCTAAGGGAATGAAGTTTCTTTATGAGGTGATGAAATGCTCTAAAATTGTTTGAGGCTGCACATATTTGTAAATAGGCTAAAAAAAAAAACCCACTGAATTGTACACTTCAAGTGGGGGAATAGCATGGTATGTGAAGTATATCTAAATAATTAAGTGGCTTACCTTCCCATTCAAGTCTATTGTTTTGTTTTAGATCCCAGAGCAGCTGCCTTAGGTTGAGAGGAAGGCATGAGAGAAAGAAAGCAAACTAAGTTGATAAACAAACAAAACATTTAAACAAACAAACCAATAAAAGAGGCCCAAGTCTTAAATCCGAAAAAATATTTAGTTGATAATTACTCACTCATAGAAATGACTGGAAACAAATAGAATAGAAGCCAACTAAGAATTTGAGGGAATTGTATTGCCAGTAAAACATTTCCAGCCTTGTAAAACTCTGTGATGATATAATGACCCTCAGCTCCCCAAACTTACATTAGTAGGAAATGGACAGTGATGATTTTAACCTCTAAAAGTGAGTACATTTTTTAGTGCTTACTTCAGATATGGCCATTGATGACAATGGGCAAGGAAAAATACCACAGTGGGTACAGCTAAGGCATGAATAATAGTGGACACAGTAGCTTCTCCTAGAGAGTTGAATCAGGTTCTTGGAACTTATAAATCTATCATGAATTGTGGCTTCACTATACCTGCTTAGCAGGGTTTCATCATTGTTATGACTGTGATTACTGTGTGTCTACCATTTTCCTCTCTTCACACTTGGAGTCTTTATTGGAGTTACCTTATTTCTTTTTTCTTAAAGATTTTTTTTTTAAATGTATTTTTGAGAGAGAGTCAGAGAGAGTGAGCGGGAGAGGGGCAGAGAGGGAGAGAGAGAATCCTAAGCAGATTCCACATTGTCAGCATGGAGCCTGACATCCGGATTGAACTCATGAACCATGAGATCATGACCTGAGCCAAACCAAGAGTTGGAGGCTTAACCGACCGAGCCATCCAGGCGCCCCTGGAGTTACCTTTATTTCTACTCTACTATTGATGTAGAGATATGTATAGGGTAGAGGAAGAACTTTTCTCCTTAGTTTACAGCTCAAGGCCCACACAAGAAAACAACAAAAAAACAAAAAAACCCTCTTAATAGAGAGAAATACAATAATTCAATAACCAATGGACTTGAGCTGGATGCATTAAGTAGATTGTCTCTTTTTAGAGTATTATTGAATGTTTGATGTGTGGGAAGAAGTGTCAACGTGACTATGGTGACCAGAAGGGCAGACAGTGGCAGAAACCACTGACTCATTTTAAAAAAAGGAAGAAAATCCATAGATTTCTCTTCTTCATGACCATATAGTTATAGCATTTTCAGCCTCTGTTATGTTTAATTGTTGTCATGTGACAATGCCTAACCAATAGAATATAAGTGTAAGAGAAGTGCCTCCCATCCAGTTCCAGCTCATTAAAAATCACTGCAAGTACTCTTCCATTCCTTTCTCCCTTACCTGCTGGGTGGAAGGGAGAGAATCCCCATAGTGACCTTACAAGCCATGTGTTGAATATGGCTGAGACTCCATCAAGTTAGGTCCTTGAGTAACTACACAGAGGAGAGCCCCATCAACGTTTTTCCTCTCAGTGCCACTATTTAACAAAAACTCTCTTGATTTTGTGCCATTATACATTTTCAGTCTTTTTTTTTTTTTAAAGCAATTAGCCTCCCCTGACTAATATAACTCTCATCATTGAATGCCTTCCCTGTACCTGCTGAGTTTAATAAATTGTGCTCACTGGGTATTCTTTTTTTTTTTTTTTCATTGATTCATGCACACTCTATGTGGCAGTTTCAATGACTACTCAGACTACTTACATTCTATTCAAGGTGTATTTTCTCTTGTTGAGTTTTATGTCTTTCTTCTTGTATTTGATCTTATTGGTAGTTTCATCCCTGTAATTTTTAGTTGTACATGTGGTATCTAAAATCTGATTTTAAATAAAATGGGAAACATGAGAAATTTGCCCACGAAGAAGCTAAATCCAAGAGAATATAGACTGGCTAAACATGTATTATGGCTATCCCACTTGTCTTCCCTATTCCATACACCCGGAAGTTAAGATTCTTAAAAAAAAAAATATTAGGGGATGCATTCATTTTTTTCTGTGTGAAAGGAATAAAATGTATTTAGGTGTATAGTTGTCAACCTGAAGTTTTAGCCCTTTTTTACAAGTTATCTGGAATATCCAGTAAATTTGATGGATAACTGCTGAATTATTTGATAGTGGGACCCAACAGTTTGGGCTGCTGCTGCTGATGTGTCCTTTATACAGCTTTAATTTGGCTCCTGTATCATCTTGGTAGTTAACTTGGACATTCCTTTCATTCTTCCCACCTTGCACGCTGAAAAAAAAATCTAGAAGGTAGAATATTAAAAAACCCGGAGTGTTGCTCATTTAAATAATTTATTTTTCAATCAGGGACATCAGTTTGAAGATTAATACACTGCATTCATTTTCTCCTTTTGAGAAATCTGGAACAAACAGGCTTGCACGGTGTATATATAATTCATTTAGGTGTTGAAGTCTGAGCCTACATTTGTAAGGGAACATTTCAAACGAGCCATAATTAATATGTCACTTTGGGAGGAGCAGTGGGATGAGGGGGTGGAAGTAAATGGATCTACCTGATGTTCGTGCAGTGTATGTGAGGAAAGGCGAAATTAAAGTTAATGCACAAAGAAAAGACCCGCTTTGCAAGCTCATTTCTTTGAGCTCATGCCAAAGTAAATAGGTATATCTATAGATATCTCCTTCTGGAGGTGTGGAAAGTGTAGGTTAAGTGTGATGGACTGCAGCACATTTCATGAGAGGAAGTTTGAAGAGTGCATTAATCTGGAAGGCCAATCTTGTTTTTCTCAGCTCCATTGCCATTTACAGGGTGAAATGTAAAAAGCCATTTAACATTTCCAGCTCACAATTTCTCTCTTGAATGAAGAGAACCAACAGCTGTCCCCTTTCTACCTTGCCTATTAATATGAAGTGATACATTGAAGGCAGAAATTCTATGCAAACATGCATTGTACTACATGCTTATATCTGTGTTCCATGAGGTTTTGACTCCATCACCAACTGTTCATGGGAATGTGGTATTTCACTATGGGCAACAAGGCTTTCAGATACTTTCAGGCTTATCTTCAAGTATTTCCAGTGAAATCGGGTGAATTCAGTTCTTCTCCACATACACAGGATAGGGAAAGGGTTTCCATTCTATCACTGTGATAAAACTTGTTTGAGCAGCTCCAAACAGATCACTTTTTTGACTTCTCGTTGATTTCAGGACCATCGCTAAAGGACTGTGAGGGAAGGGTCTTCTTTCCTAGTCTTGGCTTTGCAGGATTGCCCCAGAGGTTTCTTTCCTATTCAAAGCTACATCTCACTAATCCCAGAATGGAGTTGCCATGGCTTTGCACATAACGTTAGAACTTCGAGGTGAAAGAGATTGGAACTAAGACTGGAAGCCTTACCATTCTTGGTCGTCAAGTCCTTTAGGAGGGTCCTGCCCGGTTGAGGCACCCTTTTTAAAAAGGGACTTGAAAGAACAGTGAGCCTCGGGCAGGAGAACAGGTAGTGAGAGAACTTGATATATCCTTTCAGGGACTGCTATTGCAAGATGGAGATGTTTAGTCTGGAAAGGAGATGCCTTATGGGAACCATGGTAGCTCAATGATAGGATAATGTTCCCGAGAAGAAAACAACGCATCAAAAAGGATGATGAAAAACAACACAGAACCGGTGCATATACATTATAAAAGTAGAGTTTGGTTGAATATAATGGAAAGAAACTTCCTAATATCTGTTGTTGCCAAATTATAGTAGGAAGGTCCATATCACTGAAATTATTCTGGCTGATATTAATAGTTCATTTATTAAGTAAGCTTTGGGAAGGAAGTTTAATTACTTGAATTTCAAAGTATGGAGTAAAATTAATGGTGTAGACTCAGGAATCAGAGGGAGTGGAATTTCATCCTGGGCCATGTCCTTCAGTAGTTGGATGTCTTTGGATATTTAATATCTTTAAACTTAATTTTCTCACCTGAAAAATGCAGATATTCACAGTACTTACCAGATAGGGTTGCTGTGAATATTAAATACGAGAAAGCATTGAAAACAGTTAGTGCAATCCTGGATTACATGAGGTGATCAATAAATAGGAGCCATCTATTTTTTATTTTTAATTATTAGTGTATGATTTTCAGCCTAAAGAATTATGCATTGTGATATTCAAAAACTGTTGCAGCAGATTTTTCCTGTGGAAAAATATCTTAATATAACTAATACTTTAATTTTTTTTTCAATAGTTAGATACATTGCAAAAAGTGGTTATTACTAAGTCACTAACTTTTGCCTCTTATTTACAAGATAGCTGTTACTATTAGGCTGCATTCTTTGTGTAGAAAGTCCATTTAGCCCTTCCTTTAAAAAAATGGCATTTACAAAGCAATGCTAGGGATGAGCAAAAGGAGACTGCCTGGGGAAAATCAAATCACTGGTTTTCCTTAATAATATGTCAGGAATTTGTGTGTAAATTGAGACTTCGTTTACTCTCTACTCCAAGTGTTTCTCTGTAGGAAAGTCTATTTTATGAAAGTGGATTGTTAGGAATTAGTTATGTTGTCAGTGACTTGCTCAATATTAATAAGTCACTGAAACTTTGAGGAAGAAACTGAACCCCGAATGTAGGTTTTTGTTACCGTCACCTGTGTTGTGAAGGTTGAAAATCCCACCTTGTCCAAAT
This sequence comes from Felis catus, assembly GCF_018350175.1. Taxonomy (NCBI): domain Eukaryota; kingdom Metazoa; phylum Chordata; class Mammalia; order Carnivora; family Felidae; genus Felis; species Felis catus. The sequence goes on from NC_058375.1 coordinate 135,775,628, forward strand.
TAGAACAAGTAGCTAGAGATTTTAGACAAAAAATAAAAAATTTAGGGGGGAAATTCACAATAATAGCCTTAGGTATCTAATGAATTTAGTGCCATTTAGCGTATATTCACATCAACGGGCCTAATTTTATAGGAGTTTGCAACTGGTGATGTGGGAGGAGTTGCAATTTCCGTGAACTCCTTGAGAACGCTTTCTACATCGTGCGCTCTTCTCCTCTCCTTTCATAAATTTTGGTGTTACAAAACTGTTAGTCATGAAAAGGCAGTTATAGTTCAATATAATTTTCCTGCTTTTTCTTTTATTTTCTTTAAAAATAATAAAGCCCTTCCTTTTGTAAATCTTCAATCTTTTTTTTTTCCTAAGGGAAGATTAATTTGTAAATATGCTAATGGATTTCTATAATATTAAACTTTCCCAAGAAAAATTACATTACTTCATATGAATGAGCACATCTATCTTACTCAATTTATAAATGAATGGCTGAAAACCCCAAAACTGTTTCCTACTATGTGTCTTATAACTAGAATGACTGCAGGCACAGCCACAAACTTGGCATTTCACAGCAAATTTATTGGATGAAAAAAATTTTTAGTCCTTTGTTGGGTTTTCCTCATTTAGCTGTATTTGAATTCTAGCTAATAAAATGCAGCTCTTCTTACAAAAAGGTGAAAAAGTAAACATTCCACTCAAAATAGAAGTGATTTCTAAACAGGAAGTAGACTAAAAAGAACAAAATGCTTAGTTTAAAAGTGATGCCGTAGTAGGGATGCTGTGATGGAGATATTCCCACAGCTAACTTTCATTAAAACAGCAGGGTCACTTCTTAGGTTAGGCAATGAGCTAATGACTTGGTGGTTCAGTTGGGCCATTATTATGGATTTACTCTGATATTATGTGGGAGACACTTAACCCCTCCTCATCTTGGTTGTTTCTCTATTACTTATTTTTACCAGCTAGATAATTCCATCGCATAAAGTACTTCCTGGAGTCAGGCAAAAGTACATCAGTGTCCCGCCAGTATCCTGGGACGACTTTAAGAGTGACTTGGATTGGGGTGTCTCGGTGGCTCAGTTAGTTAAGCATTTGACTCTTGATTTCAGCTTAGGTCATGATATAGTGGTTCGTGGGTTTGAGCCCCGGGTCAGGCTCTGTGCTGACAGTGAGGAGCCTTCTTGGGATTCTCTCTCTCTCCCTTTCTCTGCCCCGCCCCCTGCTCTTTCTCTCTCTCTCAAAATAAATAAATAAACTTAAAAAGAGTAACCATTGGCTGTTATCCCTAGGTATTACCCTAAATTCTGGGATTAAATTTGTATTATTTAGGTATTTCTCTTTGAGGAACCCAGTGAGAGCTGGCTGGACTTGTAGGGGAAATAAGCAGAAGGAGAAGGGGCTCTAAGTTGAGAATTAATACTTATAGTTCTATAAATAGACCTCAAATGAACTTCTTGGAATCCTGATAATTCTTCCCAATAATTAGATACTCTGTTTTCATAAAAGATCCGTACTACCAGCTTGAAAAACAAAAACAAAAACAAACCCTAATTCAAGTGAAGACTCAAGTGAAGGGCCCTTATGGTGGTGATCTTATTTCCTAATATTTCCCAGAAGGATATATTTAGGAGGGTCTTGGGCAATGTGAAGAGAAATGGGACCTGGTTATCAGTCCCCACAAGAGTAAGAACACAGTTCTAGAAAGCAGTTTATCATAGTGTGGTACTTCAACTTATTTTGTCCTTACATTGCTTTCTGCAATTTGTTTTGACCTTCATTACAGGATTTTGGGAAAATAGTTTAAATTCTTTTCACATATATTTTGAGAATGGGACCAACTGACTGCTTCAATGGATGCCAGTGATTTGGATTGAATTTACCAAGTTGCTTGTGATCAAAATGCAATTTACACTGGCTTAGGCCGGGTGGTGGGTGGGAAGGAAGGATTTGATGGTTTGGAAACCTGAAAAGTTCATGAATTTAGCTAGAATTAGAAGTTGCTATGTAATAGTGCTCCTATTATGCCACTAGGGATTTGCCTATTTCCACCTCTCAGCCTTGCTTCCTTTATTGGGGGTCAGTCGATTTCTACCTGTGGCCACAAGCTAGTCCAATCCTACATAGAGTTTCTCTTTCACCATCGTCATATGCTAGTCAAATGCTGGGACTCACTGTGACCCTCTCCGTCTTGGATCATTTGCCCACACTTGGAGCTAGGATGCAAACATTGACCCCACCCAATCCTCGAAGACTGAGAGTGGGAGAGAGGTGATTCCTTGCAGGGAATCTGGCTGATAGTTCTAGAACCAAGAGTTATGTGTGATATGCAGGCAAAAAGAACATGCTACCACCATTATGAAATGAAGAGGCATGACCCAATAAATAGCTAGGAAAATGACCCAAGAGGCAAAATCACAGCAGGGGCATTTTGCTCCCTCATAAAAAGTACTCTGGGAATTCTTTGTTGGAGCCTTGCCATGCAAAGTGATATAGTTGATTGAAATGTTGTCCATATGGGTATAGATGTAGCTGGGGAAAAAAAAGAAAAAAAAAGCATCCTTGGCTTATGAGCCGTTTTGTAATGTTATCTGTAAGTTTTATTTCTTCCAACTAGAATGCAATTTCTCCAAAGGCAGGCACCGTGTTATAGTCTTTTATTGTACTTCTCTAAGAATATAGCATAGTGCTGGACACAAAGCAAACACTCGGTATATACTTTTGATGGATTCATTTCAGCTGTTTGCAATGCTTATCACACTGAAGGATTTCCCAGGATTTTTCTCAAAAACCCATCCTCCCTGAGAGCTACATTTGTTTCCCATCTTTCCATATCACTTGAGTTGTCTGAGTATGTCCTTTTAACGTGCCTCCAGGTTTCTGTGCTTTCTATCACACCACCAACGCTCTGTCTGGCAGAAGCTGGGACCGCGGCTGCTGTCTTTCTTCCATCCTGAAGAGCTGTGCTGTGCTGTGCTGTGCTGTGCTATTGCTGCATGCGGCTTCCCTGATCCGCTTTGCATAGCTGCCTGGAAGAAAGTACTTTACGGATAATCCAAGACAGGGAAAGAGACTGAACATTATTTTGCTTCGGCATATTTTATGGGTTAAATCCATTTAAAATACTATAGCAATGAAATTCTGCACAGAGCAAGCAGTTGGTCAACTAGTTTTAGAGCATATTTGATACCTTGTAATTAGAAAACAATGAAGTCGTTAGGATAGTTTCTTTAAAAACACAGGATTTTTGCATTCTATAAGAGTTCTTGATTCCGTTTATGGAAGGGGTCTTAGAGATAATATAGTCCGGGGATAGGAAATAGATTCATTTTGGGTGCCAAATTTGATCAGTTGGTGGTGGTTGCCTGGAGTGCTGTGTTAAGAGAGAATTTATGGCTAAGCCCAGGCTCAGAGGGAAAATGTGGCGGCGTGGATTCTTTTTTGTGTCTACCACGGTTAAAGAAGGGTCTAGCAGCACCACATGTCCCCTATATTTGCCGGCTCAAGCCAGTCTCCCATTTTATAAAATCGATTACTAGAGAAATTCGTCCAAGATCATGTTTCTGGTTAAAAACAGAGCCCAGCCTTTGTAGCTCAGTCTTTCAATATTTGCTCAGAGGCTATTTCCATGTGGATTAAATGAGATAGACCTGCAGATCAGAATAGAGTCGGATACATCATCTAATTGTTACATACTATCTGACCTCAGAAACCATTAGTGAGTGTGATATTAATTAATCTGTCTATTTATTGTGTGTGCTTGCACAGGCAGGGGAGGGGCAGAGGGAGAAAGAGAATCTTAAGCAGGCCCCTCCACATCCAGCATGGAGCCCGACTTGGGGCTTGACCTCATGACAGTGAGATCATGACCGGAGCCAAAATCAAACGTCAGTCACTTAACCAACTGAGCCACCCAGGCACTCTGAGTGTGACATTTAAATTAAATTCTGTAATCCTTCATTAAGCAAAGAATTAGAGAATATTAATTGACCATGTATTATGTGCTAGGTAAACATGGTGGTGGGGTCGGTTGAGGAGCATGATTTCTCAATTTATTCCTCAGAGGTTGATCATTTTTCTATCAGAAGAAGGGAACTAACTGGATTGTGTCATGATTTGTCTCTGCCATGTTGTCTTGCTTTCTTTACCTACCAATTTGGTTCCCTCTTTGAAACCTGAAGTCTACTGCCTATGCAAAGATGAGGGAGAAGTGCACGTACTTCGAACTAATATGCTCCTGAGTATATTGGCCACTTTCTTTAAAAAGTACAACCTTTTGGACTCTATGATAAATCTCATGAAAGTGGAATTATATTTAAGGGAATTAGCAGCCTATTATGGACCTGGTTTTTAATAACAGGTGTCTAACGTGTGCATGCGACATGCAAAATATGCTGATGCAAATGGATGATTGCATGTGCAAAAATATGCAGATTAATGTGCAAACAGATGTTCAAATAATTTCCTATTATTGCATGCCATTACCTCTTTTGAATGCACAACTGCATATTTTGTATATGGATATATTTGCATTGTTTGTGTTTTGTGTTTGCAACGTGTACACATCTTTTCAAGGATTTCTCTCCACCACATCCTTAACTGGGAAGGCTTAACCTTCCAATGCATTTTTAGGTCCCTGAGACAGTTCTCTGTGGGATGGGAAAAAACAAAAAAAACAAAAAAACAAAAAAACTATGACTTACCCTTAGCTCAATATCACTAGAAGATAAATGTTAATTTTTATCTGTCTCTCTTTGTTAGAAACATGGTCCTTTCCTATCAATACAGCTTTTGATGTCAGTGTAATAAAATGTAAAATCTGTGCAGATTCTCAAACTGTCAAAACAACAGTATGCACTTAACGAAACTTATCTAGCTCTTTGTAAGTGTTTAATTTTTTTTGTTTTGTTGGTTTTTCTTACGTCTCCATTCATGGGGCGTTATCAAAGAACCCTATGAAATATATTCTTGAATTTAGGTAAGAAAAAACCTTGGCTGATGATGAATTCTTTTAGGGATTTTTTTTTCTGGACAATTTTAGATATCAGATCAATAAATAAAAAGTAAAATATACTTAGGAACTCATTTTTATAACAACCATTTTAGATGATTTGTTCCAAGTTGCCATATTTTATTACCCTGTTGGTTTAGTCCATTTCTAACTAGAAGAAGTTCATATATATCATTGGAAAGCTGAAATTGAAAAAGCTTAATGTAGTTCTCTAATAGTTGTAGCTAACATCGCATTTTAATGTGCTCCAAAATACAGATTTCTAAAATAATAGTTCACCATATCACCATTTCTTTAAGTTGAATGTTGGCATTATTTGGTTCAAAATTTCCATGCATTACTTTATTAAAATGGCATTATCTTCTTGCATCCTTATTTTCAAATGATCTCCAAAGAAACATTGAAACACATACTGAATCCCCTTCCCCGCAGAATCTAGAGGCATCTATATATTTACATAGAATTTAAATACAAATTAGGGAGGAAGAAGTTGGCACTGATAAAGAATTACTTCAAAGTTTTACAAAGAAAAAATTATGGCGAATCATTCTCTTTTTAATCCGACTGGAAACTCTTGAAGGACAAAGTCCCATATTTTGCAGCAATTAAAAAAAAAAAAAAGGAAGGACTTTAGTGAAGTTACTATTAGTCTAAATGTAGAGATTATATTGGAAAATGATATTTGAGATACAGCATCTCATATGTAATCCCTAAGGGAAACGTACATGGTTCAGTGCTGAAACCTGAAGCAGGGAGAAGATGAGTTAAATGTTTCTTCTCTTCCTTTGAGGTCCCCTCCCCTTCAGTGCTACTTATTAGGAGTTCTGAAGCATTAAATCTAAAGGTCCATCCGCTCACATCTTCCAGCCCTGCCTGTCTGTGGACAAGACCCTGTCTGTCTGTTTCCTCTATTGCACTATTTTGTTTGTACTACTGTAATCATTTTGCTGGCCCAGATCTGTGTGGGTGTGCTGGCAGCTTTACAACAAAGTTACATGGGAACAGAGTTAAGGTTGAATATTTATTAGAAGAAGCCATCTGGCGTCAGGCTGTCTGTACAGGGGGGCTGGCTTCTTTAGTAGGCTCTCCTCTTTCTCTAGAGCTCTTCCTCCCGTTCTCTCTCCTGTGCTCTCTCCCCCTGCCTTTCATTTCACAGTTCTGAAAAAGTTGAATGTGCTCCTCTAACCCATTTAGTTTGTCCTTTGCATTTATGCTCTTAAAAAAAAAATAGGCAGATCTCTGTGTGTCTTTGAAAATGTTTCTGTTTTCTTGGAGCCGGCTTGTTGCTTGTTTCCCCAATGAAGGTGCCCACAGAGGGTCGCCAGTAGAAGGCAGGACAGCCACAATGGAACAGCCGCTTCCTATGTGGGCTTACAAGTTGCCTTAAACATCCATTTCCTGTGGCTGCCTTTCTTTCTTACCTCCAGTGGGCAAACTAACATCAAAGCACCTCCCTTTGGAGCTGGGCTGCTCTCCATAGAAGCACTCAGATGAATTCTCAGCCTTCTTCTGCCGTCCCGCTCCACCTGAGTGACTCTCAATTGCTTGCTAGAACGTCTTCGAGATGTTCAGTTTCCTCACTTACCATTTTTGTGTGAGTCAGTGGCTCGCTTTCCTCTTCTGCGAATGTCCCCGTCCCTCTTTTCTTCTTTTTCCCTGGTGTCGCTACAAGCCCCTCTCTGTGTAGCCCCACTCCCCACCCCAACACACGGCCTCTGCTGAGAGTCTCCCCCAGTTCGTAGAGTTTGTCCCGTGGCTGTAAGTGCGCTGCGCAAAATGCTTCTCTCATCAGCCTGATCAAAGAATGCCCATTTGAAAATACGCACGGCATGTAACCGATGAAGCCAGTGGGAAGGAGGTTCAGGAGCCAACGATCACCATGACACTTGAAAATCCGTGCAGACGTGGCAGCAAGTATTTTGTGAATGCGAAAGAGTCCTGTCATTCCTGCTTTGCTTCTTGTGGGATGACAGCCAAATTCTGGGTTAGCCTCAGTTAAGTCCCCACGTTAACTTTCTCCCCTCTAGTCTGCAGGGTGGGGAACCGCCCAGAGAGACAAACCTTGGTGACATTGCGCTTTGGCTTTCTGTAAGGGCTGGCAAACCTGTAGCACTGCATTTACCCTGGTATTGGAAGGGTGGCGATTTGTTTGCTCCATTCCCTAATTATCCAGAGTACAGGAGTTATCATAGGAATCAGATAGGAGAAATTAAAAGATCAGTGCCGCATTGAAAACCTCTGGTGCAGATGGGCTATTTGGAATCTAAAGAGTTCAACAAGCCTGAATCTAAGTCAGCTTAATAACCACTGTCTCTGCTCCATTGTTGGGATTTATTTATTTATTTGTTCTCTCTCTGAACATGATTTTTCATCATTTTCTCAGGTGGGATGTGGAGTGGCCACATCTCACTTTAGTAGAAAGCCCTTATTTCAGGCAGCTTCAAATGCCTCATCATTTCTGAATGAGTTTGGGCTCCAGGAGATTTCAGTGCTGGAGGAACTGCTATAAGCTATGAAACTTTATCCCTTCTCAAGACTCTTCTGAGTCACTGGGGAACTCAGGCTTCCACGGGTAATGGTAATCGCTCTCTTCACTTATAGAAGGGAAGGTACCACCTCGGGGGTCACATGACAATACCAGAGGGGTTAAACCAACTTCCAGCTGAGGTTTTACAGACACGTTTGGGATCTTGGAATGATATTACCATATTATTGTGATTTTCCTTTTGTTTCTTTTGGCCCCGGGGCTGAGGGAATGGTCTGGTGTAATAGATTTACCCAGGGAAAACTTCACCTGATCTGAGCAAGACTGGGATCTAGTATCATCCCATTTTGGTTTCATATGTAAGAAAATGTCTCAGAGAGAAATGTTGTTGGTATTCTGAGACTTGTATTTATCTTTATTTTTTGAAGAACTTTTCCAGGAAAAGAACGCAACAGGGTATCTCCAGGGAGATCAGAATGGATGGAGAGTAATAGCTATTAAAATAAGAGAGGCGCTCAGGGAGATGACTGCTCATTTGATGCCTTTTTCCCTTCAAAAACCTGCCAAATAAGAGTTACCTGATTCATATACCACGGGGGTCTCTAATTGTGCCAATTTTTAAGAACTTGTGCATTCACCTGTGTTTTTCTGCAAAGGTTTAATTGGATCAAAAATGGCTTTAATCCTAATAATCAAGATTTAATTATGGACTAATCCCTGACAAATCATAATGTAACAATATCATCTTTTTTTTTTAATTTTATATACCTCCTCCTTAACAAAGCCATGGGTAAAGAATATAACCCCTGCTAAAAGTCCTTTTTATATAGCAGGTTTCTAAGGCTTTCGTAAACAATGGATTATCTGTTATTGGAGGCTAAGTGGTATTCTTTTTCTTAACAATTTAACAGTTTTACAGAGGATACCAAACCAGCCATATTGCTAACATAAATACACAAATACAATAATGACCAAAAGTGTTAGTTTGCTGCTTGTAAATGTATGAATTTGTACCTGAGTATTTGAGTATTTGCTCTATGCAAGACACCCTGCCAGGTGCTGCAATGTATTCTAGGCAAATTTCATACAATTTTTGTCTTCAAGGACCTTACAATATAGCTTGGTAGAAAGGCATTTTCATGAATAATAGCCAAAAGAAGTCGATAATTGCCATATAAGTGATGAAAATAAGGAGCCAGTGGGGAAAAACAGGGAGGACTGTACTCTTACCGTTGTATCATGCTGTTTCTTTGGGACAGGTGTTATTGGTTTCAGAAAGGACAACTTCCGCATAGGAAGTGGTCCATATCAGAGCATAGAAAATCTGTACACTAGTAGAAGAAAAAAAAAGTTAGGACTGGATTGAAAGGATTCTTGAATGCCAAGGTAAAGAACATGTACTCTGAGTGACAGCTGGGAGCCATTTGAGTAGGTACTGATAAAGTCACAGCAGTGCTGTTGGAAGATAAATTTGGCTATGCGCTGGGCAGCAGGCGAGTGTGGGAGAAGTTAAGACTAATGACCAGGGAATTATTCCTCTAAAAGCAGACCAAGTTACACGAAGGGAAGGGAAGGGAAGGATGGGTAAATCAGAGCTGTAAAGAATAAAAGATGAAATGAAAAGCTATTTAAAAAACAAAGCAAAAAACAACAACAACAAAAGACCCCAAGGGTGACAGGCCTTTGACAACTAATGAGGTGAGGAGGAACAAGACAAAAATGTAGTCTAAGATGTTGAGCTCGGTATGCATAAAATTATGGGAAACTAAATAGGAGTAGAGAAGTCATGTCAGTAAATACATTTTTTTTAAAGTATATTTATTTTGAGAGAGAGACAGAGGGAGAGCATGAGCAGGAGAGGGGCAGAGATGGAGACAGAGAATCCCAAGCACTGTCAGTGCAGAGCCTGATGCAAGGCTCAAGTTCACGAATTGCACAATCATGACCTGAGCCGAAATCAAGTGGGCTGCTTAACCAAATGAGCACCCAGGCACCTCTGTTGGGAAATACATTTTAGGGGCAGGGTGAATATTTTGATTTTATATGTGTTGAGCTTGAGATGCTTGAAGAGCATCCAGATGGCAATCTCTAGCACGCAGCTGAGAAGAAGGGGAGATGTGGTTCTAAGGAAAATTGCAAACTGGAGATTTATGAGTTTTATGCATATGTGACAACTGAATATGTGACACTGGGTAACACTTTCAAGGATAAGAGCATAGAAAGTGAGAAGAGAACATGGTTCCAGATGAAATATTGAGAAAAGCATCTATTTAAAGTGGGAAGGGAAAGAAAAACCAATGACGCGTTGATGAGAAGAGTGTCAGAGGAAAACTAAAAATCAAAAAAGGTAGGCAGAGCAAGGATTACAGCAAGGATGGAGGTAACTGAATTTGGAATGGACTTACCAGTGATCTGAGATAGAGCTGGGCCAATAAATATATTGGAAATGTGTTGGAAAAGGATATATAGGTGGCAACAAAGTGAAAAAAGACATATTGACTGCTTTTTTTCAAGAAATTTGGCAGTAATATAACAGGTGGGGAAGATATAGGCTAGCTCAGAGCTATAGGAGGATGTAAATTTTTCATAGGAGAGGACTGAGCTCCCTTGTGGGCCAAGGAAAGATAAAAATGCAAAAGAGAAGGCGTAATGATAAAGCAAAGTCTGAAAGATGACTTTGAGGACTTCTCATATTTTTTAGGTGAAAATAATGTCTTTTTTCCTTAGTATTCCATTAAATTTAAAATTGAATAGTATTTATTTTAACAGTAAAGTAATACATCCTTATTATAAGCAATAGAGTATACAAAAGAAAATCAAAACAACCTATAATTTGCCATCCAGTGACAACTTCTCTCTATCTTTATTGTATCACAAAGTTGTGATTGTACTGTGTGCAACTTGCACTCCTGTCAGTCATCCTCAAGGCCCCTAACATTTTAAAAAAATGTTGACTTGGTGTGTCTAAATTTTTCGCTATTAAAACGATGATAAATATCTTTTACATGTTTACTGTTGCTCACTCATCATTGCTCATCTCTTCAGGGGTAGATGTGAGAGAGGTAATCCCTGAAAAAGAAAAAGGGAACATTTAAAAAACTTTGGTGATAACTTCCCAACTACCAAAAAATAGTTCCTTACAAAGAGTAAATACTCACAAAATATTTGTTGAATGGATAGATGGATGAACAAATAAAAGGCTGCATGTACCAATTTACTCTCCAAGCTATATAGTGTGTTAGTTTGACTTCCCCATAACGGACATGGAATCTTGTATAATGCTTATTTCATTCTAATTTTGACAGGCAGAGAGCATATCTTACGGTTCCTTTTCCTTTTTGGTAAGATTATGCATTGTTTTTCACATGCTTATTAGCATGTTGTACATTTTTTGTCACTTGATTGTTTCTGTAATTAGGTCTTAGGTTTTGCTTATTGATTAGCATGAGGGATTCACATACTAGGACTATAATTGATATGTATAAAATATTTTTACAACTTATTTCTTGCTTTTTGTATTATTAGATATATTTGATGTGAGAATTAAAAAAAAATATTTTCTGGTCAATTTTATTGATGGGATAAATATGTATTTCAGTTTAAAAAGTCCCAGATAGGGGCGCCTAGGTGGCGCAGTCGGTTGAGCGTCCGACTTCGGCCGGGTCACGATCTTGCGGTCCGTGAGTTCGAGCCCCGCGTCAGGCTCTGAGCTGATGGCTCGGAGCCTGGAGCCTGTTTCTGATTCTGTGTCTCCCTCTCTCTCTGTCCCTCCCCCGTTCATGCTCTGTCTCTCTCTGTCCCAAAAATAAATTAAAAAAAAATAAAAAAAAATAAAAAAAAATAAAAAGTTCCAGATAGTGAATTAATTATTAAATTCTGTTTTTCTCCACTGACAAATTAGGTTACCTTTCTTGTATCCTATACATTTACATATGAATTACGATTTGCCCCTGAGATATCTGTTCTATTCCATTTTCTGTCTGCTGATTTGGGGCACAGTTCCGTGTTACTTTAATTATTATACTTCTATAATACCTCTTGATATCTAGTAGGAAAAGTTTCCCATCATATGCCTGCATTTTTCAAATTTCCGACTTCATTCCCACATATCTATCCTTTCAGATGCATTTTAGAATTTTTTTTAAAGTATAAAACAAATCACATTGGGATTTTGTTCTGCATTCAGGATATTCTAGCTATTATAATATCCAGGAAAGGGGGCTATTTTTCAATTTATTGCAAATTTTTATATCCTTTGGCAAAATTTGGTTGTTTTCTTCATATAGGTCTCATGTTTTTCATGTCAAGTTTTTTCCTATTTTTTATATTTTTGTAATAAGTATTAGTAAAATCTTTTTATCTCTAAGTGTGAATTAAATAATATAGAAACACTATAAACTTTTTAAAGTTTATTTGTACTTGGTCTCTCAGCTTAGATATTTACTAATTATAATCTAAAGTTGATTTCTTTGAATTTGCCAGGTGTACGATCATAAAATCTGCAAATGAGGATAAATGTTACTTTTTATTTTTAATAGCTATGCCACTTGCTACTTTTCTATTCCACTAGGTATTCCATATTATTTTGCACTACTGAACTCTGAGGAGGTTTCATTTTTACAAATGTATATAGGTATAGATATATATAGATATAGATAGATGTGTGTATGTGTACATATACACTCTCACATATATACATACATACATTCATATACACAGACATATACATACATATACATATATACATATGTATATGTATATATATACATATATATGTGTATATATATACATATATACATATATATACATATATATGTATATATGTATATATACTATATATGTATATGTGTATATATATACGTTCTCACATGTATACATACATACATTCAAATACATATACATGTATATACAGATACATATATATATATATGTATCTCTCTCTCTATATATATATATGTGTGTATATATATATATATATATATGGTAGATATGTGTACATATCATCCTCAAGGACCAGGGCCATTTGTTTCAACTATACGTTTCAACTCTAAACCCACAGAAACTGGCATTTTGCTTGCCACAAAGATTATTATGTGCTAAGCACAGTATTAAATGTTTAATCTGCCATTTCTCATTTTGTCTTCATACTGGTACATGAAGAAGTTATTACTCATTTTATAGCTGAGCAAACTGAATGCCAGAGAGATTAAGAAACTGGTCTGTACTTGTTTAGCTAGAAAATGATAGGAGAGGTATTAGAACCCACCTCTGGCTTCATACTACTGTACTACATGTGTACATAGTAAGTATTTGTTGACTGATCTAGTAAGCAACTGACTGAATGAATGATTGAATGAATGAATGAATTGAATGAATTGAACAATGTGGGATCAGATGGGTTAAAAGCACAGGAGACGAACTGAGGGTTGCCAGAATGGTGTTGGGTGGGGGGAAGGGCTAAAGGGGTGTGGGGTATTATGGAGGATACTTGCTGGGATGAGCACTGGGTGTAGTTTGTAAGTGATGAATCACTAAATTCTATTCCTGCAGTTCTTATTATGCTATATGTTAACTAAATTAGATTTAAATTTTTAAAAAAGCACAAGAGACAGAATTGAATTTTGAGAAATATTTTATGCTTTTTCCCTTAAAATTGGAGGCATGGAGGCCAAAGAGGAAAGATGACACTGTGATAGTTTTGAGGTGGAGGAAATGGAATTTAAGGACACATGTCATATGGACTTACGCTTCTCAGGAAAGGAAGAAATAGAGTCATAGTATGGAGAAGGAAGTGAATTGAAGGGTTTAAAGATTTAAGACAGACAAGATAGTACAGCTATTGTCAATGGCAGTGCAGGAGAAATGAACGGGAATATTTCTGAGTAGCAGAGGATCCGGGTGAGTTGGTAGAATGTTGTTCAGTGTGTGGGACTGGTTGGTGGTGCTTTGTCATGGACCCGGAAATCACATGTTGACCTCCTCCTCAGGAGCTAGGCAAAGGCTCAAAGATACTAAAGAAGGGGATAATATGAAACATGAAATATCCTATATTATACACCCCTGCAGCTAACAATCTATGCTTCATCCCATTTAAGCATTGGATGTTTTTCTGTTTTTTAGGAAGAGGGGAAAATTTCTCAAATGTACCTTACATATGATAAAACTATACATCTGTGTGTATACCTCTACACACACACATACATATATATGCATTATATTTACCTAGATATTTAAGATATATTTTTATAACATAGATTCATAGATTTCAATTTTTACCCTTCCAGAGGGAAAATAATCTATAATTTCTCCTTATAGTCAATATGATAGCTCTATCATTGGCTAATTACTTTTCCTTTCAATGAGATTATTACTTATGTTGTCTGCCCCTCATTACTTAACATCTCTATCGATTATTTAGGTTAGATTATGGTCCAGTAAACAAGGAAAACACGTTAAGATTAAATAGTAGTATAAAATTTTACTACTAACAATTTACATTTTTATAACAGTGATAGTCTAAAATACCTATTATCTCAATCATTAGTATAAATATCTCGAGCTTCTTATTCATTCATTTTATGCACACACACACACACACACACACACATTCACATACATACTCATACGATTCAAGTTTTTTTTTTTTTCTCTGTTATGGCAGGCTGTTCTGTACCAGAAACAACTGGAAGGGTAACAGCAACCTGAAACTAAGAAAGATCAGGGCAGAATGACTTTGATTTCATGGAGCAGCCCCATACAGACCATTGGCAGAATAGAAGCCACATGCCCAAAGACATAACATGACAGGATAAAGAATTTGAAGTTGGAAGATATGCACACTGAGGATGGGCTTCTCGTATTTCTGAGACCAGAGCATAGTGACTACTTGGAAAGCTCCGGGAATATGTTAATTAAGGGAATTAACCATTTATTTGATTTTTTCATTCCATATATGCCTGGGAAAGATAGTTCTGAAACTGTCAGCATGATGGCTCACCAACGGTCAGTGGGGTAAACTACCGTGAAACTGCAGTTGAGAAATCTACCAATTGACTCTTTCCTGTTTCAGTAGGTTGAAGTGTGTCAGTCCAGAGTGTGACCAGGGGTTTCCCCTTGTTGTGTTATTATTGTCAGGCCTCAATTCAGAAAAGAGATTACAGTTTGCTCCTTAGTTTCATTAGAATGTCGTCTATATGCTCACTTCTAACATATGTACACGTTATACAAAACATGCATGTTATAATTTTTTTCAGGTAACTAGCATTCTGTTTTACTATTTTCCTTTTATAAAAATTCACTGGTATTGCCAAAAAAGGCATGTTGAAGATATGATGCCTGCATTAGAGGGATTTAGGTTGATTCCCCAGCTACTCAGGCGGGGGGAAAAATGTCCCAGCTGTTGAAGTCAGGCAGAATCAGACCTAGTTTGCGAATTAGTACGTCATTTAAACCAGACCACTTTTGGTGCTTTTTACTTGGTCAAACAAAATATTTTTGTTTTTCTTGACTTTTTCTTTTCAGCACTAATTCCTTCAGGCTGTTGTTAGTTCACCAAGAATGAAAACAACTTGTGTTAGCTGAGTTTTCAGTAAAAGAATTAGCAGAACTTCAATGTCTAATAATGAAAAAGTCCAAATTTTTTATAATGATATATATAATAGCATTATTATTATATTATATTTTAATATTATTATAATATTATATATAATTTAAATGATTTGACAAAAACCTAAATAACAGTTACATATTGAAGCTTTTAAAATTTTTAAATGAGCTTTAGCATTAAGTTTAGGGAACTAATTTGATATTTGTATCCCTTATTCTGTAGGAATTTTAAGTTCATTTTTTCACAAAATATTATGGTTGTATTTAATAAAATTTAGACACCTTGCTACTTTAGATTTCTGCTCAGAAATTATGAGCTTTTACTATTTCCTTTGAGGCTATGTTACTTCCATTTAGAAACATTATACGTTATCAATTATTTGGAAGTAATAATTTAAGAAAAGAAAAGAGTTACAAGTGGTTAAGTAAAAATGTATTTCCTTTTCTTTTGGTTAATATTAAGCAGACTTAAAATTTTGATACTAAAGGCTGTAATATTTACATAATGAGAGTACATTTATTTCATGTCAATGACCTTCCCTCTCTTTGAAATATGTTGTTACATTTTACTAATATTACAATTAGTAATGAGAGAATGAGAGAAAAGTAAGTCTCTTAATTGCTTTCAAGAGAATATGGGTTTTTGTCTGGATCATATATAACAAAAGAAAAAGAAGGGAGGAGGGTTCGTTTGGTTTTTTTGACCTTGAATGTGAAAATAAATAGAGTACCACCTGATCAGTGACAAAATCTTGGTGGTTCAAAGTGTATTCCACAAATAATATTATGACACGTTTGTGGACTGTAGTATTTGAATATAATGTGTCCTCTGGTTGGGCTTTGCAGGCTATTTTTTACTTTTGGCTTTTACGTTGCACAGAAGTTCTAAAAAGTCAGCAGGGACGGTGCTAATTAATTTATAATGTTGTTTCTGTGTTTCTGAACAAGGTACCTCGGTAATTAGGTGAAAAATTTATGATGCATATAAAGCAATGCAAATTCATTTGTTTGCCTGAAAGCTACCTGTTATTTATTTAGATTGATCTTTGGGAAGGTTCTTTAAATTGAATCATATTATGAGGAGGAGTGATATTTAGAACAGAGATGGGCAAGATACTATGGATTGATGTGTTAGAATATATTATGTTATATTAAAGTCAGGCAAAGCTATGGTAGTCATAAAAACTTTGACCAAATTGATAAGGAAGTTTTTAGTTTTCCCTGAGGCAGAAAATAAACGATAGTGAGAGTGGATCAATAATATATTGTGAGAGGTTGATGTGTAACTCAAATATGCTGTATGGTGCTCACTTGAGCCCACAATTTAAAATCTTGTATGTGTGTGTGATGATAGAAGTATAGAGAAGTCATAGTCCTGTGTGCTGTTTTTATAATAAATGTTATCACCATTTTAATTTACACAATACGCACTTAATCTGAATTTATCTCAGTCTGTATTAAATGAAAAGACGGCTTTACTTTTAATGCCAGCAACTAAACTATACTTATGACCCCAGAGGAGGCTAATAAGGTTTATGGTGTAGCCCTGGGCACATAAAACATCTTCATACAGGTAGGGGATGGAAACGTTTATTTTCCTTAGGAACAAGTCCATATTATCCTCATCTTTCAAGTAACAATAATGTCAAATGAACACTCACAAACTTTACAAATTTAGCTAACGCCGCTCTCCTGGTGTTTTTCATGATAATGGTCATCAAAGTTATGACTGAAATATCGTAAAAAAAAAAAAACCCTAAAAACTTTGATGTAAAACTGAAGGAAAAAAACGATGTTCCAGCTAATGGCTTGTCTATTTTCAAAGAAAAATCCTCTGAGGCTGCCAGGTAGGAAGTGCACGTGTTACACCAACTGCATTATTCTTTCTATAGGATTGTATGTTCACAAGCAGTAGCATGGTATTAGAGACTATATGTTCTCAAATAATAATTACAGCTAACATTTATTACCAATATTATATGTCAGGCACTATGTTACAGTGGAACTATGTTACACTTTTATTTTGCCAATTGGGGAAACTGAGGCAAAGAGTAGTGAAACACAATTCCCAAGGTCAAATCACTTGTAAAAGAACAGCCTAAGTTTGAATTCAACTAATTTGACTCTAGAGATCTTTATTTGTTTCAAGATCTCGTTTTTTTTTTTTTTTTTTAATTATGTTTCAGGACTATAGCAAAACAAAGTAAAAGAATATATGTTAATCTGAGGCCTGCACTGTCCAATATGATAGCCGCTAACCACAGGTAGCTATTTAAATTTGAATTAATTGCAGTTGACTCTCAAACCACGTGGAGGTTAGGGGCATTGACCTCTAACCTTTCTCACGCTCTGTTTTTAGTTATTTCACTTGAATCCTTTTCCTTCCTTGTCTTCTTGGCAAACTCTTCCTCTGCTTGAAGGCCCACCTTGAGTGTGACCTTCCTTTAGAATCAAATTTATGACATTTTATTGTGTTTTACACTCTATGCCTATCATCTCTGCCAAGTTTTGCATCACTTTGCTGTAGTTATTTCACCCCAGTTTACTTGTCTTCCTAGCCAGACTCTGTGGAGCTCAGACACCTTAATGCCTAGCAGAAGGTAGGCATTCAATTATTATTCAGTTGCCCTGAAATAGGAATAAAAAAATAGTCAACTGAGAATTGAAACCTGAAGGTCCCTATCAAGGTTGACGATGAATCCTGCTGTTGATGTTGCCTCGGACTTGTTACATCTCTCTTTCACTGAAATAACCCTCCCCGAGGGTTCTCTGTTCTTAATCTCCCTTTGTGTTTTGTTTTTTGTGCCACACAAGATAACTCGGGGACCACAGGCTTGTCTGAGTTTAAAGCCAGTGTTTGTAACCACCAAACCCCACCGCCATATCTCTAGCTGCCACCACTTGATTTGAACTTGGTTGGAACTGACCTATTCTGAGTCTGCTCACCAACCTATCAGCTCTGCACATTGAGGGGTGAACACTTGTGATTAAAATGAGGTTACATTGTGGTTCTGTAGCCACTGCTAATTTGTCTTCTGCTTTCTCCCCTGAGATCGTGCATTACCAAAGTCATTTTGTCTAACTTGACAGTAGCCCTTCGTCATAAAAAAGGACATCATACATCTGAAGCACCATCTCACATAGGTGAGGTGCTGGGCTGCGTTTGTAATGCTGAGAAAAGGAAACAAGAGAAAGTGTTGAAAAAAAAATCTACACATAACTGATGTTAACGAGGTTATAGTTCATTTAGAAGGCATCTTTACACGGGGTGCCTGGGTGGCTCAGTCAGTTAAGCACCTGACTGGCTCGGGTCATGATCTTGTCCTCCGTGAGTTCGAGCCTGGTGTCAGGCTCTGTGCTGACAGCTCAGAGCCTGGAGTCTGCGTTGGATTCTGTGTCTCCCTCTTTCTCTACCCTTTTCCCGCTCACACTTTGTCTCTCTTTCTCTCAAAAATAAATAAGCATTACAAAAAAGGCATCTTTACAGGGAGAAATTTCTGGAAACATTTTACAGTGTGAGGACAGAGCAATTAGGAAGGTTTTTTTTTCTTTTTTTTTGGTGGCAGGTATAAATGAATGAACTAAAGTACCTAATTTCTTTGATGATAGAGTTTGCTAATGTTTTTTCTTTTTTTTTTTTTTTTTCCATTTCCCCCTGTTGTTGTTCTGTCAGATTTAGCTAAAAAGAAATTTAAGCATCTTGATGCAAGGTTGGTAGTAGGTTCGTAATTCAGCACCTTTTGAGCACAAGATTAGGTACCAATCTCTAGTCCAAGTGCTTGGGGGAGGAGGCTACCAAGATGACTAAAATTTGATTCCTGCTCTGACTAAATGTTCAGCCTGCTGGGGGGGGACAGTTCTTCCCCCTAAATCTTAAACAATAAAAAATCATGAGGGTATGCATGTGGCTCAAATAAAATCAACATTTATTCTTTAACTTGCGTCCTTACCACATGCTAAACTTTTAAAAAAGAGGACGTACTGTGGGGGTGTGGCTAAAATAATTAGAAACAGGGCTTAATACTGGTAAGGGCTCTCACCAGAGAAGAAGTGGATGTTGACTTGGAATGCCACAGAATATTCCATTTCTCTCTCCCTCTCTCTTTTTTCCAGCTAGGGTATGCCTGCCGGCACCCCCACGGGTTTAGATTTAGGGAGCAGGTATAAAGAAGCCTATGAATTGGGGGATGACAGCTTTATACGTGCAATGCTCCACAAAAGCTTTTTATTCACTTGCTTTATACTTACAGATATGAACGTTGGTCAACTTGCAATTAGTTGATGGACAAACCTCTGCCAAGTGGGCCAAAGTTCACAGTGCGCTCTGACGTACTCCTACCAGGCAGGCTGGACTCTGCCTACTGTGGGTGAAGGTACCCAGTGTGACAGGAGCCAGCGTGGCCCAACAGCACCGTGTCTTCTGAGGAAGGCTGCAGCCTGCTTTGCATTCAGAAGATGCAGCTCTGTACTTGGGGTTTTGGGGAAAAAAGAATTTGTGAAGGAAACAAAACAGAATGAAATGGAAGCAAAATGTTGGCAAAACTCAAATTGCATTGGATTTATACTTATTGGATTTTTGAAGTAAGCTGACAAGAAAAATTACCTTCACTGCAAATCACTGAAGGGCTTTTCTATAGAATAAACACGCTCACAGAGAAGAGCTAATTCAAAGGAAGCTTCAGTATGTTAATATAATAATTAAGCAGTAAGGCACAACAGGCAGCCCACTTGCGAGGAGCTCAGCACGCCTCAGGTGGGGTATAAGGTACAAGGCTGAAGGCTAAATGACTTTAACCACCTGAGGTTGGCTATAATCATCTTAAAATACGATATGAGATGAATATTGCCCTCCTTGGAAGGTATTTACTTATGCAAATAAGAAGAAGGAACCAAGTTCTGTGTATTTTGTGGGCAGGCTTTTAGAGCTGAATTATTGGAATCAGCCTCCAAACTTGGAAACTTCAGTGCTTCTAATTGGAGCCTGCATTTTCCCATGTTCTTGGTGGTCTCTTTTCCTTTTCAGAGTGTGTCTCATCCTTTCATCATTTTATTTGAACTGTCCTCCGGCCAGATTCTTCCTGTTTGGAAAATTTGTGCCCTCTCTTTGGCTTATGAGGTGTGTGTGTGTGTGTGTGTGTGTGTAAGGTGGTTTCACGAACGCGGCTCGTCAGCCCTGCACCTGGGGAGCGTCACTTACCATGAAGCAGATCAGAGTCCTACTGTGCACAGGAGGCCTCTGGGATCTTGTGGGAAGGTACATTCTGATTCTGTAAGTCTGGGGTGAAGCCTGAGGTTCTGTATCTTTGAAAAGCTCCCACAAGATTACAATATAAATAGGTAACCTCTATTAGGTCTCTCAAATATCAGACAGTCACGTGCTGATAGGAAAATAAAGGCTATAAGATTGGGAGGCAAAAAGACCACTGTTTTCAAGCAGTTGATACTCTTTTCTGGTTGTTGACAATTGATCTGATAAGGAAGAAATGACTAACCATGAACCATGAACTTGCTGGGGATTATAGATAAACAGATTAGTCTTATTTTGAGTGGGTGATACAGCTTAAGACAAGAGAATTCCATTTTGATATAAATGTCACAAGAAAATCTCGAGTACTCTGACATATTATTGCTTTGGGGCTTTGTTAGCAGTTAACGTTTAGTCCAGGTAACTGGTGACTAGAAATAGATGGAGAGGAGGTGAAGACTGGTTTGAACTGAACAGGCAGAGTGGTTTTGTGCATGGTCGGTGTCCACAGACACTTGATACTTTCCTTCTGTGTTTTGGCATTCTATTATGTTTGTGGATTTCTTTGGGCCCTAAAGGTAATGTGAACATGAATTCCATAAATCCGTAGTAAATGAAACTGGTGAGAAAAATAAGACGAATGCTATTTTCTTGAACTCTGCCTAAATGGAAACAAATGATGTTTTTGTTCGTCGGTTTATTTTGTCTTGTTTTTGTTTTTCCAAACAAGAAGTGTCTGGGTGGGGAAGTGCTCACAAGTATCCTGAGCATTCGCTGTGAAACAGCCTGAATTTCCAGGCTCTCATTTGCTGCAATGTTTAACTCTGAATATTTGTGTAGCATTAATGATGGCTGGTCGACGTGAAGTTCTAAGAAGGCATGATTCTTTTCTGAAATGGGTTTTAAATTTCAAGTTTGCCCCAACCTCAATTGTATTTCCTTAAAGCATCAACAACAATCAGAAACGGAAGAAAAGTATGGTCTATTATACTTGCTAATGGCTTCTCAGAAATATTTCTTGGTGCCGGTATTTTCTCTTCATTCTTTTTGTATCCTTATGTGTTTGTTCAGTTCTTCATGATCTCTCATCTGGGTTACTGCTCTTGCGAGTGATGTAAAAACTCAGAGTATTGTTCTTACTATAATCTATGAGAACGATATTCCCATAGAGTTGTCCAGTACACAGCCTGGGCAACCTTACACAAAGGCACTCTTCATGACAGTACCCTTCACCCCTTTATGTGTGACCCTTGCACAACTACCCCTGAGGTTGTTCTCACAAAGCTCATAAAACTTATGCTCAATTAGCTTCCATTTCCCTCAGGCCAAAACACCTTAATGTGACAGAAAACTCCAATCCAAACTACCTCTGCAGTTCCTGTCTCCTGTCACCCTACCTAAGTTCAAGGTACTACTTATCTCACTTGGCCCACACCTGTTCACATACACCTCCCTTTGGGTGTCATTACTCCTGTCTAAAATTTTACTCAAGTGTTTCTTCCTCTAGGAGACTTCTCTCATGCTATTAGACAGAATTAATTCTCTACTTTCATTTTGTTGGTTTATATGTGTATTTTGCTGGTTACATTGTATTAAAATTATATTTGTGACTATTATCCCTACAGAATAGTTCTGTTGTCAGTTTCCTATATCTACAGCCCGACATGACTTTACATCTGATTTCACAAGTTTGACTGGTAGCTAGGCCAGTAGGGCTGGGGATGCCTTTTGTACTTGATACTTCTGCAAATGACGTCTCTTTCTACCATGTGCCAGGGTGCAGAGGGCAGCTGTCTTAGGGAGAGGAAAAAAGGATGTAGGAAGGCTATACCCATCACCAATACCGCACCCCCCCCCGCCTCACCCAAACCTCTCACATCTTCAAGTGTCATTTGACTTGGTACATGTTATATAATCATTATTGATCACTTTGACAATAATAAGAATAACAATGTTAACATTTGCTGAAGAGAAGTGTTTTTTTAACGTTTATTCATTTTTGAGAGAGAGAGAGACAGACAGAGTGTGAACGGGGGGAGGGGTGGAGAGAGAAGGAGACATAATCTGGAGCAGGCTCCAGGCTCTGAGCTGTCAGCACAGAGCCCGACACAGGGCTCAAACCCACAAACTGTGAGATCATGACCTGAGCCAAAGTCAGACGCTTAACCACCCAGGCGCCCTGCTGAAGGGAAGTTCTTAATACCAGGCATTGAGTATTTTCATTCATGATCTTTAATTCTCATCCAACCCCAGAAGTAGATGTCTTGTGAAGCATTCTCTTTCATACCTGATTTTGTATTAGGAATTTTGTGTATACATATACATATATATTACATAGTAATTGTGTGTATATACACACAGACAAATACACATATACATATATATATATATACACACACACACACATATATATACATATATACATACATATACATATATGTATTTTTTTTTTTTCTTTAAAATGTCCTCCAGGGGCACCTGGGTGGCTCAGTTGATTTAGCATCTGACTTTGGCTCAGGTCATGATCTCCTGGTCTGTGAATTAGAGCCTCGTGTCGGGCTCTGTGCTGACAGCTCAGAACCTGGAATGTGCTTCAGATTCTGTGTCTCTCTCTTTCTCTGCCCCTCCCCTGCTCATGCTCTGTCTCTCTCTCTCTCTCTCTCTCTCTCTCTCTCTCTCTCTCTCAAAGATAAATAAACATTAAAAACATTGAAAAAAAAATAAAAGGTCCTCCAAATGACATAAGCCTCCGGACCCACAGACCCTAGACCTGCCTTGCCTTGCCCTATAAGGTAGATACTGGAAAACATTGCCGTCATATCAAAAGTACATTCAGATATTTTAACCACAGAAAATACATATCATTGCAAAGCTAATGAAAAATGATACTTTTGGGGATAGCTGGATGGCTCAGTTGGTTTAGCGTCCGGCTTCAGCTCAGGTCATGATCTCATGGTTCATGGGTCTGAGTCCCTCATCAGGCTTTCTGCTATCCTCTGTCTCCCTCTCTGCCCCTCCTCGACTCTCTCTCTCTTTTTCTCTCAAAAATGAATAAACATTAAAAAAAAAGAGAAAAATTATACTTTTAAGTTGGTCTGTTCTGTCACAAAAAAAGCACAAAACTTAAGATACTGAGACATACGCTGTGAACTAGTGACAGTGCCCTGACCTGAGAGAGCCCAAAATGACCCCGAGTGATCACTTACGAAATCCCAGTCCTACCAGGCCCACCTCCGTTTGAGAAAGGGAACTGAGGGAAAACTGGTGGCCAGTTACCAGTAGGGAGATCAAATATGAATGCTCATTTTATTAGGGTTTTACTTAATCTGTGTATTTATATCACATATGAGAACTAAATAGCAGAGAAGTTAACTAACTTGCCAAAATTACATGGAGAGCTATTAGTGATTGAGCTAGCTTTCAAACTGCAGTTTGTCTCTAGGAATGTTTGTTGATTGATTTTAATACTTAGAATGGAATTGAACAGAGAGCATAACTATTGACTTCCTTCCAGTCCCTTCTGCTGCTCTTTCTGGAATCCCTTTATCCGAACCCTTTCCTCATGGCCTCGGGGAGAAGTGAGGTCTGCAGGACATCATGATGAGAAACTTGACACCTGTCCTAGCTCGTTTCCAGCTCCCATGATCCACTTTCAGATTGCCATTCAAACTTCAGAGTTGGGCTTGCTCATTTATTTGTCTACTCTCATGGGTATGTCAAATTCTGAAGTTTCTTACAAAAGAAGACTTTGACAATTACATAGCCATTTCATCTCTCACCCCTCCCCTGTTCTGATGATAGTAGCCACACAGTTTTTTTGTTTTTTGTTTTGTTTTGTTTTGTTTCCATTGTTTTGTTTAGGGTAGTTGGCTCCTCTGGTCCTTTCTGGTTTTCCTTCTCCTACTTTCCACCATGACCTTTCTTTGCAGACTTTCTCCACATTATGTTCTATGATGGTTAATTTTATGTTCAACTTGACTGGGCTATAGGGTGCCCAGGTAGCTGGTTAAACATTATTCTGGGTATATCCACGAGGGTGTTTCTGGATGAGATGAACATTTGCATTTGTAGACTGAGTAAAGCAGGTTGCCCTGCCTGTGGTGGGTGGGCCTCATCTAATGTGGTAAAGGCCTGAATAAGACAAAAGGCTGAGTAAGAGAGAATTCACCCTTTCTCTGGCTGACTGTCTTTGAGGTGAGACATCAGTTTCCTCCTATCTTTGGACTTGGACTTAGATGGGAGCTATCCCATCTGCTGTCCTGGTCTCCAATGTTCTCTGCCTGTAAATCTCCAGGTTTCTCAGCCTCCATAATTGCATGAGCCTGTTCCTTACAACAAATCTTTTTGTATATTTCTAAGTACCTATACATATAAATATATTTCTTATTGGTTCTGTTTCCTTTGAGAACCCAGACTAATATAGATTTCTCTGACCCAGGCTTTAGAAACTGGCCAGTTCTTACCCACACCCTCATACCTCTAGTAACATTCTCATGGGAATACCTGACCAGGAAGGAGCTAACAGCATTCATCTTGGGCAAGACCTGTGAGCCGGGCTAGACTCATACCATAATAGAGAAGGGTTTTTACCAGGAAATCTTTATGGATGATATCTTTTTCTGAACCATCAATTAAGGAACAGCTACAAATGAAAGAAAATATTCCAAATCAACATTGTCTGTAAAATCTAAGACATATGTCCACACAGAAGTATTTTTTTGCTAATAAATATTAATTGGTCTGAATCTTGAAAAGATCGATCTTTTGATAGAAATCTTCCTCAAAGGTACTATAGTTTTCTGTTTTCTTTGATTAGGTACACTGAAGAAACTCTAACAATTTCTTAATGACTTGGGATCACACAGTGAACATAATTTATCTTTTTCAGCACTAACTTAGAGATGCTCTCACCGTAGGGCATCTCTATGTTGATACAGAATAAAATAATTGCCATTCATATTTATTGTAGTGATGTTTATACTTAGTGTAGTGATCAAAGTCTCTACACTAGATGACTCCAGATTGCTCTGTAAGCAGTTACGATTGTTATGTCTCATTTCTCAATCTTTTCCCTCTCTGTAAAGCTGTCAGCTGTTACTTCTTGCTTTCTTCCGTGAGCTTGCCTTTAACAAAGGTTATTCCTCTCTCTTGAGAACAGCAGATCTCAACAGGGTCAATTTCCCCCCAGGGGATATTTGGCAATGTATGGCAACATTTTTAATTGTCACAATGTACAGAGGGATGCTACTGGCATCTAGTGAGTAGAGGTCAGGTTACCAAACCTCTTACAATGCACAGGATGGACCTTTACAACAGAGAATTACCTGGGTCAAAATGTCAACAGTGGCCAGGTTTAGAAACACTGTTCTAGGATTGTGGAAAAAGTGAATAGCTCTAAAGGAGGATCTGGGAGCTTTGTTTAATGTTAAAAAAAAAAAAAAGTATGTCTTGGTGCATGGTCATTGGTAAGGTCAGGGGCCAGTTTCATTTATTTTTTAAAAACAAAACTATTTTCGTGGATTGAGGTCCTTTGACCTCTAGCTGAGTGGGATGTTAGTATTTGACTTTAAGTTAAGGTCTTCAACACCTGTTTGCACACACAAACTACATTCCTTTAAGGAAGATCAGCTTGCATTTTTTTTTCTCTCTTCTGTAGTTATTTGGCTCAAATGTTATTGCTACATTAAAGATTTTTCGCTGTGGTATAAATACTGTGGTATGTAGTATGTGTCTAAGGGATTCCAAATTTCTATTTACAGCCACTTTTATGCTAATTGTGTGAGTCATATGCTGATTGCTTAAGTCATTTCTGCTGTGATCTGATCTTACTGGGAAAACTGGTGACCAATTAGGCCTTTCCCCCCTGCTTTTTTTAAACCATTTTCTTTGGTGAAACTTGATTCTGACCGACAAATGGATAAAATGTCTACAGTGACATAGCTTTTTTTGAAGGAGGTTCTACTGAAAGCCAGTTGATTAACTGTAATCTTTTATTTCTTCACCTCTTCTCAGAGGTTTTCCAATAGTTAGAGGTCATTGACCCCAAAGGGAATCTTGCTGCTAGGGTCCGGGGCTGCCTGAACTCTGCCAAGTATACAGGTTCTGACCTCTTCAGTATATGGGCTTGAAGTAGGAAATCATTTCTTTCAATTTTAGAATAAAGGCAAATTATATTTCCTGAATGCCAATCTGATCTCGATGAAAGTTTATTCTGCTTTACTAGGTTATGGAGAATATTTGTTTAAATGACTTTACACAGAGATGTAAAATCTTTCTATACTGATATTTAGCATATACCTTACTGTATCTATCTATCTATCTATCTATCTATCTATCTATCTATCTATCTATATCTTGCTATGTAGCAATGCATCATCTAGGGAAGTCCTTTTTGTTTTTACAATGCATACTTGGCTAATTTGACTTGATTCCCTTGCATTTTACCAATTATGTACATTTATTTAGTGCATAAAAAGTGTAACAATTAATATTGAAGTGTAAATGAGTATGCATGTTCTACCACTGTTTTATTCAAATATGATGTGTCAAAATCAATTTGATATGAAATGCAGAGTGATAGATGAGAGTGATAGATCTAAGGCATGTATAGTACAATATGGAATGCTGTATTTGAAAAGTATTTGAAAAGAAAGAGAATAATGAGATCTTTAATACAAGTTTCTTGGTGCACATGAAATTGATCAGATATGATAAATCAGAGTTATACATACATTTAGAGAGGAAAGTTGATTTAAGCAACTGTGACTTTTGTGTGCATATTTATATTACTTTTCTTGTTTGTATGAGCGTTAAATAAATTTGAAAGTAAAAATAACCCAATAAATTTCAAATAATTTTTCAGTACTTTCATTAGTTTTTTTTTTAAATGTTTATTTATTTTTGAGAGAGAGAGACAGAGTGTGAGCAGGGGAGGGGCAAAGAGACAGCAAAACACAGAATCTGAAGCAGGCTCCAGGCTCTGAGCTGTCAGCACAGAGCCTGACGCGAGGCTCAGACTCATCAACCACCAGATCATGACCTGAGCCAAAGTCGGATGCTTAACTGACTGAGCCACCCAGGCTCCCCTTATTAGTTGTTTTTAATTTGATATCTTATAATCATGTTTTCTAGTTTTTATTTTTCTTTGGAACGTTGCTCTTTAATTTTGCTCATGTTTAAAGTTTTAGAAGCTGTCTTTGGTGTTTTTATATATTGTTTATTGTCACTTTCAAATGAAAAGTATTCTTTATGCACCTATTGTTGTAACATTTGTAATTTTAAAGTAAGAAAAAAGTTATTTTTTGTTTCTCAAGTTCTCAGATATCATACTGTTTAATAGAATGATTTCTTTGTTGAATCCTCTAAGAGATAAGCAAAAGTAGGTAGAGAAAGTATAGGTTTTTCAGTATGTTCCATCAAATTACAATCACATATTAATAGAGTATTTTTAAACTTAGAAATTATGAAGTTTCTACTTAAAAAGAAAGTGGTTATTTTTGTCCATTGAAAGAATTTCTAAAGGTGAACTTGGGAGGAAAGATTAACGGAAGATGGAAACAATTAATGATCCTTTTATAAGTTTTTAGAGAAAAACATGCAGACATTGTCTTATGAAAAAGTTTTGTCTTAGAAAACTGCACTTATATCTGAAATATTGTCATATGAAAGCATTAATCCCATTGAAATGTTCATATGTGTAAACTGTATACATAATTTTCCTTAGTTGGAGGGACAAATCTATTTTGAATGATTTTTCTTTATACCCTTTCCATTTTTGTATAAATTTTCTTCGAAGACGTAAATGAAGCATTTTTTTTTTGTCCCCCGGGACAAAGCTGTAACAGAACGAGCTTAATGAAGATTATTTTGTAAATTGAATTTCTTTCCAAAGTACCAAAATACAAAGTGCTGATGTTTTAATGTAAGAGTCACAGCTGCAGCAATCAGTTTGCTTCAATATTCCCTTTTCCTGATACATGTCTCTTCAACCACAATTTTTATCAATTTTTACACAGAAACAAGCAGTTGTTTTCACAAACTCTCTACTCTCGCCCAGAAAGATATATGTAATTTTAACATAGCTAGAAAGTATCGATATGAAATTATAATGTGGTGTTCTCCATGAATGAGTTTCTTCTTCTATTCATTCAAATGATTTAAACTTTCCTGTTTTCTTATTATACCTAGATTTCCCATCAGGTATATGGAGGGTAAGAGCCAATCTCTTTCAACTGTTCCCCTCAGTGCTTTGAGACACGGATTCTCTGTGACAAATTCTGAGTCTGGGTTTCCATACAGGGCTTATCAAAAGTTTAAGATTCAGCCTAAAGAGTACAAATTTAGGGGCGTCTGGGTGGCTCCGTCGGTTAAGTGACCGACTTCGGCTCAGGTCATGATCTCGCGGTCCGTGAGTTCAAGCCCCGCGTCGGGCTCTGTGCTGACAGCTCAGAGCCTGGAGCCTGTTTCAGATTCTGTATCTCCCTCTCTCTGACCCTCCCCTGTTCATGCTCTGTCTCACCCTGTCTCAAAAAAAATAAATAAAAAAAAGTTAAAAAAAAGAGTACAAATTTAGATGCCCCTATTCACCATAGCTGTAAACTCCACTGTAAAGGGAATGCATGGCACATCTAGAAAAATCTGTTCTGAGCTTCCCTAAGACAATGCTGAAGTGCGGCATTGTGAATTCCAGAATGAATGAATGAAGAACAACATTGGAGATCAAACGTATATTTGTGTGTATCACAGCTAACATGGCAACTGGGACACACAGCCTTTTTTCTCACATTCTGCCAGCCGTAGCTTAAACTTCCCACAGAGGATGGGGATTAACAGCCTGTCTCTTTTGGGGTTGGGGGGGGGATTATGAGTCAAATAAAATGTAGAATCTGCAAATGGAGCTCTGAAATGATGTAGTTGACGTTACATATGTAGTCTATTATGGTAACTGAGAACACGTGTGTCATAATGTTGGGCAAACCGATTCTAAAAATGGGAGAGAGGAGAACAAAAACTGACCCCCAAAATTCAGCTCAAATCACATGATCCAAACAAGATGCGCTGTTAGGAAAGATTTAATAGAATACAATTCTTTGCTGTCCACCATGCCTATCCCAACCCTTTTCTACCCCTCCATACTTTCCCTCTTTCGTTTTTAGATATAGTTTCCATCTATCAGTTTGGATGACTAATTTCCCATTATGCTGGAGTGCCAGTATGACTTTTAGACTTTACTAGTCTTCTCTGAACCCATGGATAGCTTTAAAATATCATGAATCTGAAATATTTCCCCCCCAAAATAATGAAAACCCTCTGACATAAGGACCTGAGAGGATACAGGAGACTGGAAGACATCAAGACTGTTAGACCTAAGGAGACACCGACCATACATTTGGCACTTTGATCGCTTACATCACTGCTTAAAACCACTGAGGCTGCTTGTGTTCAGGTGTTCATTGCCCTATCTGGAATGAGTCCCTGGAACAGGAATACAGTGGGGAATGGGGAGTAAATACAAATGTGGAAATTCTTTCCCAGTCTAAAGAATCGGTAAGTGCAGAGTAGGAAATAAGCAATAGGAAATAAGAGCACACAAAAGAATTAGAGCATCAAGGCAACGAAGGAACCAAAAATTTTTAAATGTGGGTTGGAAACATGGCAGATAGTGCAAATTTAGGGCAAAGGGGCACTGATGTAATGAAGTTAATTTGAAACTTAGCCGAATTTAGTGACTGTTATGGGGTTTCATATTACTTTTTTCTTTTCCTCTCATTGATTTGATGACTTTGGTATGTTTAGCTTTTAATTGTCCTCAGCTCATTATTCAGTTTAAGATGTGAACATGTCTTAATACAACATAGTTTGAAACTCTGTCATTTAAATTCTTATTGGTGCTATTGCAAACTCCTGTGTTTTAACCTGAGCTGTGGGAACCCCTCCTGTATTGATTTCCTGGGGATTCTAGAACACCAGCTCATCAGCAGATGTTTTTAAATCAAGGGGAGGGGGAGTAGAGTCAGTAGTCAGTTTATAGATGGAAAATTAAATGGAGGGTGAATGCATGACATTCTGGGGTTATACACCCTGTCAAATACTGCTTAAAAAGATGGAGAAGAATAGGTAAATCATCATCCTTCCTTCCTTCCTCCCTATCCTTCTACCCCAATAGCTCTAGCAGACATGGAAATTTACAGGATAAATGCCAGATAATACTTGCCAAAGGGAAAAAAAAAATAGAATTTCTAACTCTAAATCCACATGGTTACTATTGCTTGCCAATCGTGTCTCTAAAATGTCTTTACAACATTCTTTCTCTCTCTCATTCTTGTAGCTAAGTGCAGGCCTCTTTAACTTCTCACTTGCCATTTACATTGAATCTTGCTGCTACAGTAGCCTGTGTTCTTCCCCTTTTTAGCCTCTCCTCAGTGCAATTCCTTTTGTGAACATTTGCCAGTTTAATACTCCCAGCCAAGTGCTCCTACAGTGTACAATGGTACGTCCTTTCTCAACAGTTTCAAAAAGTTCACCAGATATTAGGCAAATATCCTTAACTTTACCCTCAATGCCCTCCTATAACATAGCTCTACTTTATTTACAAACTCGTCTTCAAATGGTTACTTTTAGGGGCACTTATTCTAGTCAAATGTCCTCATTATTGTCCTAACTCACATCATAGTTTCCCACTCTCAAGTCTTTGCTGTCACTGGTCCTAGGTCTCCATTGTAATGTTTGATGTTGAGCCAGGCTGACCCAAGACTGACTGATTCCAAGAAGTTTTCCCTGATCATTTCACTTAAGTCACCACTTATGATATTTTTATATTTGTACATATTTTGTGGCACACCAATTTCTATCTTATAGTATAGTTCTCACATTCAGCTATATTTGAATCCGTATTTTTACCACATCTATCTATATCTGATGTGTCTTTCTTGGCTGTATTTTTCAACGCATATTTCTTACATGCATGGTCTGGGTAAGATTTACCTTTATAACCCTACTGATCTTAGCACTTTGCTTGATGCATAAAAACCTTCAAATGTCTGTCGAGTGAATAAATAAACACGCTTAAGAGTTTTAATACTTGTGTATCTTAAATGCATCTACATGAGTTTTGCAGATGATACTAGTTGCTTAATTTTTCTTTATGAAAACTGCCCTTTGACCACAGCTCCTGATCATCCATGTCCTTTTTTTCAAAAGACGGTATCTGGAAAGTCACTTGGAAATTCGACATTTTAATTGTTCCCAAGATTGAGTCAGCTTAGTCGTATCTTACCAATTATACAGGAAAGTACAGTTTTTCATAGAAAATAAGGAACTGAAGAGAGCCCTGGAGAAGATTTCACAACTCTGTTCAGTAATCTAGAATTATGGAGTCTCATAAAAATTATGTCATCAATTGCCAGAATGTAAATTAACTTATTATTCTTAGTTATGTGTAATAAGAGAAACAACTGAACATTTTGATATCAGGTAGACAAAAGAAAACTGGAGAAGTTAAGATAATATCCATACTATTGTCGTCGTACAAGATATTTGTGGTAGTGAGTACTCAAGACATACTTGGACTGATGAATTTTGGCTTGAATTAGCTGATTCAAAGCCACTCTTCCCTACTAATATGAATTAAGACTATAAATTTTAGTAATTTTTATAAATAGTAATCATTTTGTCTTATTGAAAATATATTTGGGCTTATGCTTGCCAAAATAGATGTTTAAAAAATGTTTCAAAAATTAGGCAATGCTATCTTTCATGTAAATAGATGCCAGATAACTGATTTGGCCAATTTTGTGATTTATTTCACAGTTTACAAGATAATTTCACTTACACTTTTTTCATTGCATTTAATTTTCCAAATAACCCTATGAGATGGGTAGGATTAATTTATTTTACACATGAGAAAACAAAATTGTAACAAATTTAGGTTTTGAATACCCAGAACTACTAAGTGCAAAGACATACCTTTGGATTCTAGGCCAGTGTCTTTCAAAAAACCATTCGCCTCGTAGTAATATACTATATATTTGCAATAAATATTTGTTGGTCAAGGAATATTGTTCAAGGCCAAGTATGTTTTTTTTTCAAATAAAGGTATATCTGGCATAAAATTATATTTGATGAGTGACTATTAATAGATTAAATTTAGGTAATAATAATTAAGTAGAATATGATTTTTTTAAGCAAAATGTGGAATTACATAAGGTTTTATATTTGTACAAGTCTTATATTCTGTATGAAATACTTTGGAATGATTCACATGCAGGTCCTCTCTGGACCCAATGATCTCTGTAGATCTTTTCGCTTCTAACGTTGAGAATGTGCTATGGAGATAATCGTTAACATTCTTACATGCGTACAATTGATAAATTCATGAATTTTCTAAGATACAGTTTTGAATTTGTTTTTAAATGTTGGGTAACACTGGATTACTAAGTGATTCCTTATTTACTGTCAATTATGGGATAATTATTTACTAATGGTCATATGTGAACGCTTCCCTTATTTTTATGTATACGTTTTATTTTATAATGGCAATGAAAACACTCCAGGCCATGCATTTCAGCATGATTATTATACCTCTCAGGTGGTTAAATCTATTTTAACTGCCTTTATCTCTGGATTCTGTAGCTCACCCACAGTTTTGACCACAATAACTTTTAAATTAAAGGGTTTTATTGAATTTTAATTAAGGACAACGCTAATACTGGTACTCTAAATTTAGCAACCTTGAAAGACATTTGAGTTTTAGCAAAATAAATAAAAAGGTGTCTGGAGGGTAGCACAGAATGCAGTTCACAAATTGAATGTTTATTTTAAAATATTAGCTAAACTTCTGGCGTGTTCCAGGAGCTGGGCTCTGAGTGAAGAGTCTAACTGTGGTTATTTGTTATTACAATGATTTTTAATGTGTTAATGCTAAGAAAAAATAGTTTTTCGTGTATTATATTTCATATATATATAAAATTAAAATAACCAAGTGATTTTTAAGCACATACTCTATTTTATAGTTGTTATTTTATAACATTTTACTATCAATGGACATATATAACTCCTTTCTCTATGCTTAGAAGTACATTTCATTCATTAAGGTGATGAATAGTCTTTAGACCTGTAGGTATTAGCATTTTCAATTTTGAAACTCCTTTTTTCCAGTATAATACAATTTTATAGATCCTAACATATTGAGAGTTGTATTTTCACTATCTGTTGATTGAAATATTATGTAGTAGTAGTCTAGTATAATTTAGTAGTAGTGAATTTGTATTTTATCAAACTATTCTACATAATTTTTGAAAAATAATGTGTGTAAGAAATATACCATTTTATTAACCTACAGACAGTGTTTTGTTCTCTTGTTCCCACTGACTCACTGAAATAATGGGCTTTCCAATAGAGTTTAATATGCTGAACCTTGTAGCTGTAGCAAATATATTTCAGAACTGTTTTGGGTGGGCGGGGTTAGATGTAGTGTGGCCTGGAGGTTACACTGGAATCAGACAAACCCGGGTTCTGCTCAGGGCCCAGCATTTCTCAGTGCCTAACAAAGTATGAGTACTTTCACTTTCCAAGGCTAAATTTTCTCATCTTTAAATTGGAGAGATTTAATGATGACTACTTTATTGGTTTGCTGTGAAGATTAAGTTAAATTATAAATATAAAATAATTATTAGGTTTCCTGGCACACACTATGCATTCAGGGATGTTACTGTTGCCACCATCATTATTGTAATTATTCTTGTTGCTATGAATCCGCTAACCTTCACTATTCCACTATGGTAAGGGTTGACATATATATTATTATGCACTGGGATTGTGTGTCTGCAGTATGCTAAAACATGAAAAACTAAACAGTTCAGTTCCTTAAATTTACTGACTTTCTTTAGTGTTTCTCTTATTAAGCCCTATTCAAGGTTGTTTGGATAGAGCAACACAAGTTGGAACAGCCACACAATCCAGTAAGTTACAATTCATTCAAAATTTTAAAGCATGTGCCATATGATAATTTTAGGAAGGAACACCAGTGCATCTAAAATTACTCTAGCAGTGAAAGACTGAATTCTCTTTTGAGAACATTGCATGGTACTTGTTCAAAAAAACCTAAACAACTTATAGAATTATCTTCCTTCACTGAATTGATATATTTCTCAAGGGGCTATTGTTTAAGTAGTGTTGAAGTTAGTATTTTAAAATACATTAAGTTGATCCAAAAGAGTATCTGTGCCTCCTTGTATACCTGGCTTGCTCATGGGGCTGAATGTGCAAAATAGGTCTCAAACAGAAACAGTCTGTTCCACAAACAAATGTGGAAGTGACCTAGTTCACTCTGGATCAATCTCCCTCATTTTAAAGTTGATGAAACACAGTGTGTATAGTATTCTTGGGACAACTTTAATGGTGTGCTTGAAGGAGGGCTGGTCTTTATGGGTCTACAAAATGCTTTGGCTATGCGTACAAGAGTAGTTCATCAGAGAGCTCATATCTTATCTCTGTGGCTATCCTCCTGTACGTTCACTGGAAGGAACGAGGAGAGGACAGAGTCCAGTATTTCGGGAACACATATATTTGATGAATTAGGAAGATGAATTAGGAAGAGTGGCAGACATCAAAGTGAATTCCCCACAGAGAAATTAAAATCCTTATACACTATTGGTAGAAATGTGAAGTTGGGCAGCTACTTTGAAAAAACACTCTTGGTTTCTCAAAAGTTAAATATAGAGTTACCATATGACCAAGAAATTGGGGATATACCAGGAAGTGTTATATACCCAAAAGAAACTTGTCCATGCGAAACTGGTTAGCAGCATTATTCGTGATAGCCAAAAAATGGAAACAACACAAATGTTCATCCACTGATGCATGAGTAAATGAAATGTGATAAATACATACAATGGAATATTATTCAGGAAAAAAAAGGAAAGAAAGGGAAGAAGTACAGATAGGTGCCATCCCATGGATAAACCATAAAAACAGTATTCTAAGAGAAAGAAGCCAAGAACAAAAGACCACATAACATACGACTCAATTTACATGAAATGTCCAGAATAAGAAACCCCATAGAGACAGAATGTAGTTTAGAAATTGCCTATGGCTAGAGGTGGGGTAAGCTGGTAGGAAATGGGGAGTTACTTCTGATGACTACAAGCCTTCTTTTAGAGGTGATGAAAATGTCCAAAAGTTGATTGCAATGCTGGTTGGACAACTCTGAATACACTAAAAATTAGTAAACGTATGCTTTAAATGGGTAAATTGTGTCTGTAAGTTATATCTCAATAATGCTGTCATGCAAAAAGGAGTGAGTTGCAAATCCTGCCTGTGTATCCCACTGATATTCATGATCAGTTTCATAAACCAGACTATCATGAGGATTTTTCAGGTTTCAAGTTTAAAGTAGTTGAAATGCATTTTCAAGAACAGCATTCATTGAAATGCATCAAGGTATAAGTGCACTCCCCAAAGAAATACTTTAACTCATGAGCTTAAATAATAACCAAATTTAATTCATTCCAGGTACATTCTCATTAAAGAAACTGCTGGCCAAAATGTTGAAATAAACATTTAGCTACTAAGCGAACAAATTAAACTCCTTTATGATTTAATTGCACCAGTGAGTATTTCTTTCTGGAATGTGTTTCTGCTTTGATACATTTCAATACACATCATGAATTATGTTGAATGATGGCATTTCAGCATGTGTGTGAGTATGTATATACATATGTATTTTCAAACAGCATTTAAAATGTTATTTAAAATATATATGCATGTGTACATGTGAACATTCCAATTTCAACGTTTATGTGTATGTATACAATACAGAAAGACATATTCCCATAAGTCCCGTGCAATGTAGTCATATTGTGGGGTATATATTTGCCAACTACTTGCAAGCATTAGCAGAAATATTCACTCTCTGCTTTCTTTCCTTTCCACTCCATATATATACATATGTGAATGTACAAATATTTGATAATGTTTTATTTACCACGTGATAGACCCACAGTATTTATAGGTGGCTATTTTGATCATCATGCATATTTTGAACCACTGGAGCTATTTCGAGGAATTTTTAGTGCTTTGAAAATATACAACATTTCACTTCTAGATGCACACAGATTCATGGCAGTGATTACAGAAAAGGAATGACTATAAAAAATAAAACAAAGCAGAATTCAGCCCAAATCTTTTCCTACTCTTTTAAATCTTGGTGCAGTGCTTTTCAGTTAGTTGCTCCTTTCTCACGGACTTCTTTTACAGTGTTAACGTCAAGATTACAACTTATTCCTCTTAACCTATTGATCACCTAATGAGAAATGAGAACTTTCCCCTCTGAAGGAAAAATTCTTTTAAAAGTCTCTGAAGTGTAAAAAATTTATTTTCCTGTGGGCATACGCACACACGTTCATACACATACACAAAAATCATACCTCTACTTTTTTTTTCTTATCTAATTTTAGAGCTGGCCAATTCTGGTAGTATGATCATTGATCATGTTGTGGATAGTCTGAAGTCTCATCTCACCACCCCTTTTCTCCATAGTTGAAAATCAGTGTTCAAATCCTTTACCTCTCTTGTCCGTCCTGGAAAACCCCCCTTCCTCTGCCATTCACAAATACCCAAAGATACTGTTACAGTTATTCACTTTTTCTATCAAACAGGTATTTGCATCACTTTCCAATATGTTTAAGGAGAATGCATAACTATAAATAAAGTACATGGCTGAAATATAGCAGCCAGGTAGGGTTTTTAATAGCATTTAACCAGAAATGAGGTGGGGGTTCTCTTTCTGCCTAATGAGAGCTTTGTTTTCAGTCTGGAAACTCATTGCCGCATAGAGCACAAAGGGACAAAATCCATACTAGAAAGAATACAGTCTGCCTTCTCAGGGTGGGGCAGGATGTCTACCTCACCAAATAGATACAATACACAAACTCGAAGCTGAGGAGACACAAGATGGGCCCAAAGGAGAGACATTGTCTTTGGGGCCAAGTCATTCCCAGAATGTCTTAGAAGAAACCTGACCTCCTTAATATACCATGGCAAACTTGGTGAAATTTGAGCACTACAAAAAATAGGAAATCTCCTATAAATAACAACAAATGAGAACAAGTGAGGGTCAGGAAGACTGGGGGCTCATATAGAATCAGCAGCAATTGCATAGGTAGAAGCAGAGATGTCCAGCCTTGAATGGGAATAAGTCTTTGAGCATTCATGACAGAAAATCCAGGCTATCACTTAGAGATTGCTGTATTGCATTATGATTTAGAGAGTTATAGATATTTTTTGGGTTCCATGGAGTCATTTCAATTATTTTCATCTACTTCTTTGTTACCTTCATAAAGTGCTAACTCTAGCAGATTGATATCTGACCTTCAATTGGCCAGATTTAATTATTCCTTATCAAGTGTTGGGTCTCCAGAGTGAACAAACCTAGAAAGCATGATCATGTCAAACATTGAGTTGTGCCATTTGCATGGAATGACTTTCGTCCACTGTCTTTTCTTGGTAAACTGCTGTTTTGCAAAGGCTTGAGTGAAATGCTACTTCCTCTATGAAATCATCATAGATGGTCCACCTGAATTAAATTGCCTTCCATCATGAACCATAACTCTCTGCACATAATTCCCTTATGTCCATATAACATTGTTCCATAGGTATTTTTTGGAGCTGAGATTCTTAAAGGAAGGGGCCTCATATTATTTAATTCAATATGTATAGTCCTTAGGACAGTGCCTGAACATGGTACCTAAAGGTGGAACCAATAAATGGTATCTGTTGATTGTCTAGTTTAACATACAATGAGAAGCTCCCCAGATTTACCCGATGTTATTCACTTTGTCCAGTTAATATTTGTTTCTCCATCATTTCTAGGTTTCACCTGGAATAGAGTAAGACATGATGACCTAGCCCATAAAAGTCTAATGATTCATCCAATAACAATTCTTGGTATCTTAGAGCAAACTATCAAGTCAGAACTCCACTTCAACATGGGTCAGAGAGAATTACTTGTCTGTCCCTTGTGACCTTTTCTACTTCTTAGTTTTCTTCATTCACAGGAGGAATTCTGTAATGTCTTAAAGTCAGAGGTTTTGGAGGCATATTTAACTCATACTTACCCTTGTGTACTACACTCTTCATGAGATTGTCAGCCAAATAACACACACCTGGCGCCTTTTCCAGAAGTTTCCCTCCACTTACCCACCCTCTTTTGCATGCCTATAGTTTACCAGTGAACTAGTCCAGGAATAAACACTTGAACTAAGAAATCTCTTTTCAGAAATTTGGATTTAGAAACTCAAGTGGTTGGACCAGCTTCTCTACTGTCATTAAAGTAGGCCATATGGTCTAAGAAACTGAGCAGAGCAGAGAAATGGAGAATTGAACACATATGCAGAGAAGAGAGATGAATGAGAAATACAGAGATCTAATACTTGTAAGTCCTTGATTGCGTCTTTTCCCAGAAACCAAGCCACACGTCTAGCCTTGGGTTTCACAAAACAGCCTAGAATCCTTATAATACATTTTTTTTTGGTCAAAGATAGTTAAATTTGGGTTTCTGACGGTTGAGCATAGTGCACTAACTAACTTACTTTCATGTAATGGTTGGCAAATGATAGCATTTTCCCTTTACAATCTATTGTACATTTATACCCTCATCCCTTTATGGATAATTTCTTAATGTAGACATTCATAAGGTCTCAAAGAATCCAGTTACTACTTAGTACTTCTGATCTCCTGTCACATTAAAGAGAACTGAGACTTTGTGACCAATGTTTAGAAGCAGATGGGTCTAGCTGGTACATACCATCAGGTGACAGCATTAATTCAGTGTTAAAGGGAGTGAGATATATACATACGCACGTACATATGTTTGTGCACTTATGTGCGTGTGTGCATGCGTGTGTGTGTGTGTGTGTGTGTGTGTGTGTATCACTCTCTTTACGAGAAATGGCAGTTAGGATGACTAGTAATGTCCTCACTACTGGCATACACGATGCAGGTGTTAGCTCAGTGGGCGGGGGATATTATTCGGACGTAAGGGGGCTGTAGAAGTACCTAAAGATGGAGGTGGGGCAAAAAGGAAGCCAGTGAGGTAGTGCGGCCACAGTAAGGAAAGTGGAATATGACAGGGATGGAGCAGAAGGCCAAAATCACACGAGGCATGAGTTGAACAGAAGCTGACACATGTGTGTAGCCCTTGGACTAAAGCAGGAACATTTACTGAGTGTTTTACCTGCCACTGTGGTATGTGTAGGATTAAAAGTATCTTTTTATTTCCTGTTACAAGTAAATAACTACGATCATTTTTCAGCTGGCTTCTGATCACTTTATTTATTTAATACATTTTAATTGCGTATCTGTTGTATACTAGGCCCTGTGTTATGCTGTTGTGGAAATAGGAATTGTCTTCACTCCTGTGGGTCTGCAGTCCAGTAGGGGTGACAAGAAACAAGTACTTTAGCAGATAAATCTTATGATCATGTGTTATGAGGGCTGCTATGAGCGCTTGTCTTGAATCTTCTATGTCATAATGCTATCCACCATTTCCTTTTGTAGTCAAGTATTTTTAGGCCAGAGATTAAATGTTTTACTTGTAAACCAAGTCAGATACCACTTCATAAAGTTCAAAGAACAACTTCTAAAACCAGGCGCGTTGTTTTTCCTAACTAGTAAACCAAGTAATTATCCATGCACTCTCTGCTTTTGAATGGTCTGGGTTGGAGAGAAGTGATGGCATGTGAAGCATGGGATTGACCCAGCCTGGCCAACAGGGCAAGGGCCAAGGGCATGGCTGTCTGTCTTCTTGATGTTTAGGCATCTCAGCGATGTCAGAAGAAAAGGGTACTGTGCCCATCAGGACTGGCAATTATAAGAAGCCCATGTTGGAAAGTCATGGAATGCATTAATGTAAAGTCATATTGCTCAGTATTCTTCCAAAGGATTAATGGGTCTGAGGCACAGATTTTTCTTCGACATTAGGGATTTCTGAAGGCAGGCAAGGACAAAGCATGCCCAATTCTATATTTACCTCAAGTTCACCCTCACCTTTGGCACTAGGAAAATCCTGCAGTTACCATTCTAGATTCACCTGGACGGACTTTTTCCTGTAAGATGTTTTCTCCTCGCAAGCTAAAAGTTACTTGAAGTGCTGAAACAGAAACATGGAAAATGCCAGAGCATAGCAGTGCAATTATATGTGAAAGACAACAGATCTGCTCAAAACAGTCACTACAAGAGTTTGGAAAGCAAGGCAGCTGGAGTGCTCAAATGATTAAATAACCAATATGACATGGATGAGGAGCACGGAGCGAGAGCCAGATGTGGGAATAGATGTTCCCTGATCCCCAACGGCAGATCAGAGGGGTTGCAAGCAAGATACCACGGAAGCAGCCAAAAAGCCACCAAATTCCTTGCCTGTTGGTGAAAGTGGACTATAGTAGATTTATGTTGTGTAAGTCTACATGCAATCTGGGTTTGTCCAGAAATCTTTATTTTCATATGAATTATACAGCCCTGCATCACTTTGTCTTTGCCTGTCAATTGCTACCTCAGAAGTGCTTTTTCAGTGCTTTCTAATTATTTCTAAATCAGAAATTGAATGTCATGACACAGGCTTTCACTTATCATATGCATAGTCTCACTGTGTGTTCTCACTGTGTGTTCAGCCTAAACAGAGATTAGACAATTACCTAGCCATTCAACCAGTCAGCAAATGTGTATTGATTGGCTAGAGTAGAGAACAGCAACCAATGGGCCATGGGCCAAATCTGGCCTGCTGACTGTTTATATATGGCCCATAAGCCAAAAATAGTCTACACTTTGAAATGAGGAAAATCAAAAGGAGAATATTATTTTGTGTCACATAAAAATTATACGAAACTCAAATTTCAGTGTCCATGAATAAAGCTTTATTGGAACACAGCCACACCCATTTACTTACATATTGCCTACCACTGTTTTTCCTTTACCACAGCAGAGTTGAGTATTTGCCACTGATATTGTACAGGTCTAAAGTCCTAAAATATTTATCATCTGGCCCAGAAGAAAAATTTGTGGACTGTGGCTTGGAGTATGCTCAGAACAATATGCCCCCCATCTGGGGATGGAGAGACAAACAGCAGAAGCCCTGTAACTTAGAGGTTCACAGGCTAGTGCTGTGATAGGAGGCAGCCAAGAGAGCTGAAAGGAACCAAGGAGACACCTGGAAGAATCATGAGAAACTTGCAGGAGACATCTGTCAAAGGTGCACAAGACATCGATATCCATTTGGAAATGAACTTGTTGGTTTCCTGGAAAAAAAAAGTCTTTTTAACTTCCCTACCAGTACCTTTGGTCATGTTTTGGTAGAGTTTTAATGCACTCATGGATTAGTGAGTTAGTAGATGACTATTATACATGCGTTGAACATGCTTTTGTTCCCACTGGACCACTGTTTAAAGCCTTTTAATATTGATATTCATAGAAAACAGCAAGAATGGAAAGCTTGTTCTGATGCAATTCAATCCACATTGGATGGCTCACTTTGAATAAAAATTGAGCCAAACCAATAATGATAATAACGACAAGGATGTCAATAGTACAGGTCACATCAGCCCTAGTGGCATTAATACTTAACTTGGGCAGCCAACATAAAAAGGCTTTTAGACCACTCAGGATCCTGTGTATGTCCTTAGTATAGAGCAGTGGTTAGGAAAATGACCTTTAGGGTCACACAGACCTGGATTCTAGTTTTTACTTGTTCATTATTTGTCCTTCCCTGTTCATTTACCATTCTTAATTACTCCCCAACACATAATCCCTTCATCTGTAAAGGCAGCGGTTATCTTGGTTTTAGAGGACTGTTGGGATACAGGCGTATATGGTGGTTAGCACAGTGCCTGGCAGATAGTAACACTTAGCATATGTTAGCTATGGTTGTCAATAAATATTGCCAATATAAAGCAGAAGTCAAAGATGTAAATAGAATACAAAGAATACTTGTCTATCCTACTCTCCAGTTACCCAACAAGAGCTTCCTGCACAAGGCACACTAATCTGCAGGTTTCCCAAACATCTGGCTGATCATAGTAACCATTCAGACATGTTTCTAAAAATGCAGATCTTTATCTTTATCCTGATCTTCTGAAAACCTTGGCTGTAGCTCTGGGAACTTGATCGAAAACGACAAACAGACAGACACCTCCCCAGGTGTGAAAACCGCGAATATCCTTAGAGAAGCTAGGTTGTAAAATCTCTCAAAAAGACATATATAACTGTTGTCCCTCAGAACAAAACATAATTTTGAAACACGTGGGAGATGTATAATCTGAGCAGAATAGGTCAAAGTATTTATGGTAAACCAACGTTTCAGAAAATAGAAAGTTTTGTGGTTCATGTATGTGACTTACATAAGGCGAGCCTCTCCGTGCGTATTCTATATTGTTTTTCTTCTGATTAAAACCAGAATTAGCCTTTCAATAGATTACAGTTTTGTTTCCTTTCAATTAAAATTGTCATTTCTTTTTCACTTTTCTCACAAGTGTGATGTTTTCACCTCATGAAAGCATTGCCTTTTATTCTGCTTCAGACACCAGCCCCCACGTTTCATAGACATGAGCTAAGAACGGTCTTATTGAGAAGAGAGAAACATTTAGAATAATAGGAGTTGTTACACGCACGGTAACAAATGAAATACATCTTTTGTAAATAACTCCCACCAGAAATCTTATATTTCCAGGCATCTATGCATCTACCTTCATATAACAACTTTTGCGTTCGTAAAACATTCATTGAAGGCAGCTCTGCAGTTTTATAGAAAAACAACGTGCCAGGGATGCAAGAATCTTGCCAGTTCTGTGAAAAATGACACCAATTAAAGCTTAAATTGCTTGTTTTCTCATAAGGTACATATTTTCATAACTTTGAAATCAAATAATTGCTGCTTTTATATTAAATACAATAAAACAAAAAGGATGCTAGTTTAGAGGAACTGCTACAAGCATTTTAATATAATTTTCCCACCATTTAAAGTCACAAAATATGGAAAACAAGTCAAGTATGCAAAGTTCCAAGGAGATAGAGAAACTCCTTCAGATTATTACATCATTTGTCTTTTGTGTCAGGAAATGTGTATATGATTTCATTGTTTGATTAAATGCCAAAAAAAGGCACATTGCTCTTATCTAACTGATTACAGATTTTATTCATATGAAAAAGTATTTGTTAATGCTTTACCATTAGATTTTTTTTTTTAAGTTCTAAACATGCATTTCCAAAAAAAATAATCTTCTAACTTCCCAGGCTTTATTTCTTTATTTTACATTAACAATACATGGTACTCAAATTTCCCAAAGTAAAAGCCAGTCCCTAATGATTTCATATCTGCAAACCAGGCAAACAGTTCCTTTCTGACTGGGCAGAGTGAGTGTGTGTGTGTGTGTAAGTTCTCAACTATATCATATCAATTTTCAAAAACATTAGGGAAAGCACTTTTAACATGTTGAGATATCTAAAATAAAAGGTTTTGGGTATGTGTCTCTAGGGCATTACACATCAGAGAGGAAAATACAATTTAGAATCCGATTAAAGTATTGTAATATGTTTCATTTAAATACCTTTATATAATAATTCATTAACATATATGTAAGGCTGCAATTAAGCAGATGAAGTCTAATTTTCTTAACATAAAGTATGGCTAATAAATTTGTGATATTTATTTAAAAACTTGTAAAAGTGCTGTCACATAGATGCTCACATTTTATCTGGGGGTGCCTGAGTGACAGCTATGGTTTCAAAGAGAGATACCATGTGCTTTTCATGGTATAAACTAGCTGTCTGCATTAATAATAAGCTTGTGTTGAAGCCAATTTGAGGCTACATCGAGGGATTTCAAGGTCATTTGCCAATGGCCTGGCCTCCATTAACTTCTTCAGTAAAAGTCCCAATGATCCTTATTTTGGCCTTGAGTGTGGGTTATCAAAATCATCCCTCTTAATATTTCCACATAAATAGCTTGTTTCCTTAAATAGTTATTATATTCAGTGGGGACAGTTTCTGAAAGCCTCTCAGCTCAATAGAAAAATGCATTTGGAAAAGTCTGTTATTTTAAAATATATCTATATTTGGAAAAAGAAGACTTTAAGAATGCTTTGAATATTTAATTAGAAGACATTAAAGACAGCTAAGTGTTCCCCTTGTCATGGGGAGCATGAAGTGATATAAAACAGTGAGATTTCCAAAATATTGGAACTGTCAGTTTGCTAAAAGACAAGTAAGAAAGTAGGGTAAATAATTATGCTATGTTCACATACATATGTTGATTTTTTTTTAAAGT
Source organism: Felis catus (assembly GCF_018350175.1). Lineage (NCBI taxonomy): Eukaryota > Metazoa > Chordata > Mammalia > Carnivora > Felidae > Felis > Felis catus. The sequence continues at coordinate 135,820,272 of NC_058375.1, forward strand.
CTTAATTGCTTAACATATTAAATAAAAAAAAATGATCTTACCATCTTGAGCTTCTTCCTTTACTAGGCTCTTTTGGAAAAGTATTCCACCCCCCCCCCCAGTTGTTATTTACATTAAAATCTGTAAACAATGAAGCACTTTAACAAAGAGGGCTTGGAAGCGACTGGTAAGAAGGACTAAAGAGAAATAGATCTTATTTATTGTGTTATTTAAACCTGAGTTACATTACACCATCTTACATTTAAGAGGCAGCTTGCTAATGCAAGCAAGGGTGTCTCCTGCAACGAGACAAAGATTAATGCCATGTGTACTGATGATGCTCCACCACAATTCAGAATTCTGTGGCGCCATGACGCCCCTGTTTTATATGGTGGTTTGCCAAGAGAAAATTACTTAAACCAATTGTGAATGCATTCCTTTTTTACTTTTTATACAACCACATTTATGTAAGTAAATAGTATAATGAATATTTTTGAAATGATCCATCATTTTGAATTCACCTAGTTTGTATAAAATGCAACGTACGTTTTTTTTTTCCACTTGCGAGAAAGAGTTTCACATGGGAATGTTCAATTTTTTTCCCCCTATGAAAAAGATTTCTCATAGACAACCAACCACAACTGGAATAGATTCTTTTAAACATATTGTAATGTGAGAATTTTGTTCAGCTGGAGGGTGTTTTATTCTTTAAATTGAAAGCCGTTGTTCTTCAGAACTAGTATGACAATGTAATGCATGATGTGCTAGTCGCTTTTTATATGCAGAAAGCGATATGCTTAAAATACATATTGAATATTGAAATGTTATGTGATATATGAAACTCCTTCAGCGTTTCAAGTTTGTGTGCTCAATAACTGGGTTACCTGTTGCAGATACATGTGGGGACTGCAAATTGCTTAGGAGACCCCACATTAAGAATTATCTCTGTCTTCTAGATTCAGCCTAACTTGTTGGCTAGAGATGACGAATTTAGCAACCAATAATTTGGGGGCAGTAATATGCATCATAAAACCATCACTTCTCACATCCAACAATTAGCCCAATTTATTCATGAACAGCACAAAGACAGTGAATGTTGAAACTAAAACTTATTTCATTTCTCCTTAGAGAGCAGTTCCTTCCAAAACAGAACTGAGATCATTTATAGAAGGTTTTGGTAAAACAGTTTTCTGGATTCGTTCATTATATTTTTCCAAGGGTGCTTTAGTTTTATCATCCAATGGAAATGTGCATATGTATGCAAACACACACATACACTTCTTAAGTAAGCATTTTGCTGCTGCTTCTTCTTCTTCTTTTTTTTTTTTTTTTTCTAAGTGGGCTCCATGCCCAGAGCAGATCCCAGTGTGGGGCTTGAACTCATGATCCTGAGATCCAGACCTGAGCTAAGATCAAGAGTCAGAGGCTCAACTGACTGAGCCACCCAGGGCCCCCATCGTTTTGTTATTTTTAATAAAAGTGTTAATATATCAACATTTTGAACAATAATTTAATTTCTGATACTTTACGTCCCTGACCTGAAAAACACTGTGTTTTACTTTTCCCTTTTTCTTTTGAATGGGTCTGCTTGTGGCTCTTATTTCTAAGGTTTTTTTTTATCTTTAGAATGAATAAATAGTATCTAATTTATAGGATGTTTTAGGGATTAAGTAAGACCTCTTGTATAAAGAAGCTTTCATAATGCTTAACGCATAAGTTCTCCATGAAGTTTATTCTTTCCCCCCATTTGCTTCCCCTCATCACTCACTTCCTGTTCTAGATATGTGAATGATGGCTAGATGACTTCATATTGTCATTTGGGCCAAACAGATCATGTGATTCCTCTCATGACACATGGCCAAACTACTTGACATTTGAGACCCTCTGTGTTCACCATTTTGTCATAGAGACTATCAATTCATTAACTCATTGAATAAATATTTCAAGGGTGCCACTCTTCTAGGTACTGAGGACTCTGATGTGCACATAGACATGGTTCACGAGTTTTATTGTTCTGTTTCTTAATGTGTAATCAATTTCCCCTTCCATACTCATTGAACTTCTCTTGAAGTTTAACACTTTTTCTTGCTTTCAACTTAATCAGAGATTACACTGGTGGATGTAGGTTCACATGAGAATCCAACTCTACAGAAAAGTTGTTCTTGAGCATCCAGTATGTCTAATTTTCAGTGCTAGGTGTTATTAACCCATCAGTGTAAATCTTAGACTTTTATCTTCTGAGAACTTATAGTTAGGGATTTAAGTGAAAGAAGTACGACGTTCTAAATGCCACGCCATAATAGCAATGGACAAAGGTGTACAAGTGTGTTGTTCTCTGTAAACTTCAATCATATTTTATTTCCCGCAGAAATGGTATAGCTTACACCTCTTGGAAATCCAAGTTGGTCTTCTGTATAACTAGATTTGTACAAGGATAAAAACAGTTCTCACAAAAGGCTCAAGCATATGTGAGAAATCAATAAATACAAATCAAGAGCAAAAACAAAATGTTTAGCTTGTACTATCTCCCATGAACTCAACACAGGGGATTTGGATATATGAATCCTTTGTTTTCACTTAGCTTGAAAACTTGGTGACTCCTTACACAGTTAACCCTAGTGGTTCCCATTCTGTAGGTATTAATTTATGTTACTGTGACTGAGCTAGAGTTTTTATGTTATGGTGAATTTATTAATCTTGGTATCTCCCATCTTCTAGCAAAATGGCTGGAACGTGGTGGTAAAGGAAGTTGAATCAACGAACTGAGGGAAAGAGCTTAAGTGTCCTGGAATTCAGAGTAAAGCAAGACAGACTGCCTCTAGACCTCAAGGCTGTTGAATGCCAGTCCTTTGCCGTAGTCATTAACTGTGCATGTATTATTTATCTTCACCAATCTACCATTCCAAAATGAGGTTTTTATTGATCAAGTAATAATATTTGTGACCTTGCAAGATTCTTTAGAACTTTCAGAGGAGGCATACTGATGGGATGGTCAGCCGTTCTCAATCAGACCTCCTAAATGCAACACAGTTTATTGGGTGCGAGAGACTTTTGAGTGAGCTCATAATCAGTGTTCACTCCCTCTGTCCTTCATGAATAGTAAACATCCCATAGCAGTTAGGAGTGACATGGACCCTCAGAACATGAATCAAGTCCGTCTTTGCTCTAGTCCCTTGCTTTGTTCTCAGTGTTTGTCTTTATCTTTCAGCTGCCTGGCTACAACAATTTATTTAGCAACATTTGTGCCAAAAAAAGGTATGCACGGCTGATTTAGGACAAGGGTTTTTCTATAGCTGAAACCTGCATAGATGAGCATGTTTGCTCTCAAAGTCTTTGAAACATTAACATTTTATTCATTGTGATGTACAATTTAGCAGTTTGGAATATATGACTGTTTGGAGAATAACCTTTAGAAGTTTCACGATTATGCCATGTATTTTGTAAACATTTATTTCCCAAGATTTGCAGGAAGGTCATGGATTTGATCTTTGACCCTGATGTCATGATAATCTTGGCAACTTTTCCATGCCCATTCCTCGGATCTCTTCCTTTGCTCATGTATAACCATTTCAGGATTGTCTCATCAACTGTGCACTCTGCCTCTTTCCTGTGAGAGTAAACATTTCATCAAATAAAAACAGTTTCATGACTAGGGTTTCCTTGGACAGAGTTAAAATAAAAGCTTTCCCCTTATGTAATTAAGGCAGAGACAACTGTAGACATGTTCTAAATCCTTAAAATGTTCAATCCTTCTATAGTCCCCATGTGCCCCATTGGAGCCAAAGCCATCTTAATTATGTATTCTAGGTGGAAGGCAAAAGACCAAATCCCTCCTCATGTGGACTTCAAAGTCTTTCATATCTCATCCACATCTCCTTGGTTTTTCTTTCATTTAATATTAAATGTTCCATCATTATCCTTAAACTTTCCATTGATGTACCACTTTTTATTTAAAGAAATAGAAATGGGCCAAAAAAGTCAACAATTGAGACTATTTCTCCCCAGTGTCCAAGTCCCTCCCCGGGAGTGAAGCACTTCATGTTAATAGCAATTCATTGCTCATTGCCTTAGTCCAAGGATATTTCTAGGGAGCCTCAAAGACCTAGATTTAGTGCAATCATGTGGTATCCTCAAAAATTCTTTTATACATAATCCAATTAATGTAGTATCTGAGGCAGCCTGTAGAAGTTGGCTATCAAAAATGGGTTTGAATAATCGCAGAAGTGGGTGTGTGGAAGTGTGTATTCACATGGATGAAGAGAAAGAGGGAGTGGGGAGTTACTGATAAGTGGTTGTATGTAATTACTGAGAACCTACTATGTCCCGGACAGTTGTGGACAGGTGAGATGTGATAACAATGCCATGTTCCTTAATCTCTTGGAGCCTGTGGAATAGAAGTGGGCGAGAAACAATAAACTAAATAAAGATACATTCAGGTTCTGATAAATGTTAGAATGAAATGAAATAGAGCAATGACAAGGAAAGAAAAGGACTTTTTTTTGTTTTTTATACAGAAAAGACTCTCTGATATTATCAGATGGAGCTAACCATGTGAGGAACAATGGAGAAAGCTCTTCAGAAGAGAAAACACTAAGCACAAAGACTTGAGGGTTGGGAATGTATTAGAGCATAGTAATTTGGGATAGGGTCGTGCAGAAGGTTGTTTATTTTTTTGTTACTGTTGTCGCTGCTTTAATGTAACTTGGCTCAGCCACATACTTGACCTTCACTGTCTCTAGTACCTGTCAGAGTCCTGGCAGAAAAAAAGATGGCTCACTCAAATTGATTAATTCAGGAGGACTTAATAAAGGGATTGTTTACAAAGCTGTGGGCAATATTGAGAGAAATGAACAAGGATTGGTGTAGTACCCAGTCACCAGGAAGAAGGGGGACTCTTTGCAACGTAGGCTAGGAGAAAGAGAGGTCACAGAGCTCAGCTAGGGTACTTAATGGAGAGGGCTGCTCCCTGGAGCTGTGGTCTGCAATAGAGGAACACAGTCCGTCCTCAGTGATCTGGAAGGTGGGGCAGAGGAATAAATGCCTTAGCCTCACTCTCCTGTAGTCCTTAGACAGACTCTGCTGGTAAACTGGAAGCTGGAGGGCAAAAGGCGGTTTGTTGATGCTATCTACCTTGGTCACTTCCCAAGGCACAGAGCAGGATTTAAAGGGGGAGAGGGTAGAAATAGAAGGGCTAAGAAGAAATATTCAGTAAAGCTCTCTTTCCAATTTCCTCTGCAGTGCCTGGCATGCTCCAGCTGAGGGTCTTCCAGAGTGCAGAGTCTGAGGGGGGCATCGCAGGAGCTCACCATACATTTGGATGACTCTGACATTGGTAGACCACATGATAACCTAGTGGTCAGGAAGTGTTCGTGTTTTCTCCTAAATAACGGTGTTGCTGGGTGACTTAAGTGAAGAATTATGCCTCATGAGCAGAATAGGCAGCCTCACTTAGGGTCACTGTCTACCAGTAACTCAATGTCCCTCTAATCTTTATGTTTCTAATTTGGGGAATGAAGCCTTTAGAAGCTGAAAACTATAGGCTAGTGAAGTATTATATGCAACCTTTTCCTTATAATTCCTTATTTGAAATACACTTGAAGTTTTGGGAAAACAAATTGGCATGACTTTCTTCTCCAATTTCATTTTTGATTTAGGTTCACAGGTAACTGTATTCACTGATGAATGCTCTGGTAACCATGCAGCAGTAAAACACGCGGAGCAAGAGTGTATTCGTTTGTGAGGGCTGCTGGGACTGCCTACCACACGCTAGGTGGCTTAAACAACAGAAATTTATTTTCTCATGGTTCTGGGGGCTGGAAGCCCAAGATCAAGTTGCTGGCAAGGTCCCTGGTGAGGCTTCTTTTCCTGGCTTGTAGACACCACCTTATCACTGTGTCCTCAAGTGCATGTGCAGAGAGGGAGAAATCCCTGTGTCTCTTCCTCTTCTTATGACTCCAGTTCTATCGGATTGGGGCTTCCTCCTTATGACCTCATTTAAGCTTAATTATCTCCTTAAAGGCCTCGTCTCCAAATGTAGTCACCTTGGGAGTGGGGGCTTCAACATATATTTGCAGGGGGACAAAATTCAGTTCATGACAATGCTCTGGGACAACTGTTGAAAGAAGATTTCAAATTGCCAGACACCTGGGAGGGAAAGTATTTGGGGCCATCCTACCCACCATATTTGCTGGAAGCTGTTATCTCAGAGTGCTGGTTCCTGATTCATGAGCTGATCGCTGAACAGCAGCGGTCCCTTCCTCCCCCAGCCACCCCATCTCCTCATGCTCCAACTCTAAGTCTTGAAAGTTACCATTTGACCTTTTGTTCTGCTGCAAATAATAGGGCATGGAGAATAGTCACACTATGCTACCTTCTCATATCTGGCTGTACTCACTCAGCCAATCGCCTTCAGCCTGAGCAAGCTACCCCTGAGTCCTGGTGATCTTAGCGCACTGGAGAAGTTTTGCAAATCCAAACCACTCCCTACAAAAAAGACTGGAGTCAATTTGTGTCAGCAAGAAATATGAATGCCTGTCAAGAATGGGTTCCCAATAGTGCCATGAAGTGATTATATAGTTAGCGGCTCAAGGTCCTGCTTTTGGGGGATGTCAAGTGGTATTATACCTGGCTCAATATGGTTTCTGTGTTTTGGTATGAGTAGGCACTCATTTTCAGTTTGTATTGCAAGTAGGATGCAAATCATTCTACCGAAATGTGGTTAAGATGCCCTTTTCATCACACTGGTCAGAGAACAATGGTCTCCTGGAGAGAACATAGTAGATGGTCTGGTGTGCTGGCAAATGACTAACAGTGGCTTTCTTGAGGTGGAAGGGAGTACGCTTTCAGCTTTTGCTAATTCCATGGTGTAAATATTCCTGCCATAGCCAATTTCAAGCTACTACTATGACGCCGCTGTTTTCAGGGCCGGGAAGAGGTGTACATAATCAACTCTGGCAAGTGGTGCATGCCAACTCCAGCGTACCCCTGGGGGTGGGTGGAACCAAGAGGCAGAACCCTCAGGTCAGTGCTACATCTTATCCTCCTAGGTGGAAAGATAGGCATGAACAACCTGTGCAGCGTATCCAGAGAAGCTTAATCCCATAGAGCATTTGCTGATGGCTACTCAATTAATGCATTTGATGAAGGCCATCTTTGGGCAAATAAACACGGGAGAAAAATTTTCTAAAGTCAGTAATGTGGACTAGGAAGAAAGGCACAAGCTATGTGATGTGAAGACTGAGACACACGGTGAAAGGATTCAGACTACTTTAGCCAAAAAATTTTTCTTGATCACAGAAGATTTTCTTTTTCTATTTTCTTTCTTTACAAGAGAGGGAGAAAGGGAAAGTTTTTATTTTATTATTAGTATTATTTTAATTTTTAACTTGTTTTGTTCTTGAGAACAGACACTATGATCAACATATACTATCTGTCCTTCACAGACTGTAAGTATGTCTAGCAACCTATATACCTCTTTTCATTATTAGTCATTTTCATTACTAATCCTTCTCAGTGAGTCATGTTTTTTTGTTTTGTTTTGTTTTTTCTAAAATTAACAGTCCATCTGGATATTTGTACCCTTGATCAAATTGGCCCTACCTGCCTATTAGAGTTAAAATTCTAAGCAAAACAAAGCCACTCCCCCTTCCCAGCATCCTTATTTAAAAACAATTTTTTCTAGGGCACCTGGGTGGCTTAGCCAGTTAAACCTCAGGCTCTTGATTTCAGCTCAGTTAATGATCTCACAGTTTGTGAGTTTAAGCCCCAAGTCAGGCTCTGTGCTAACAGTTCTTTCTGTGACAGAGCTCTCTCTCTCTCTCCCTCTCTCTCTCTCTCCCTCCCTCACTCCCTCAAAATAAAAAAAGAAGTTTACAAATAAACATAAATAAAAATAAAAACAATTTTTTCTTGTCAGAAATACAAGTCACACATTGTTTATTTTATTTAAAATTTTTTAATGTTTATTATTTTTGAGAGAGAGGGAGAGACAGAATGTGATGGGGGGAGGGGCAGAGAGAGAGGGAGACACAGAATCTGGGTCACAGGCTCCAGGATCCGAGCTGTCAGCACAGAGCCTGATGTAGGGCTAGAACTCACGAACTGTGAGATCACGACTTGAGCTGAAGTCGGGCGCTTAACCGTCTGAGCCACCCAGGCAGCCCACACACTGTTTCTAAATGTTCCATCCTCTGTGTTAGAAAAACCCAGAGGGAAGAAGAGGCCATCATTTCCTGTTTTGCCATTAGCATGACCCTTGATAGAAAGGCTCGGATACTGGGGTGGCAGTTCAGAATGAGAAGAGATGCTTCCTTCCTTTCTTCTTCTGGAGCTCAGGTGCCCTTGCCAAGACTACTGAGTGCTCTGCCCCGTACACTGGCTTCGGTGATGGGCATTGCCTATTTATTTGCCTTTGCCATAATTCCTCATGAGAGGTACTGTTGCTTCTAGGAATTGGCCTCTGGCAGATACAGCATGCCATTTGGAGTAATGATTTTTCCATATATTCTTCCTATTTAGTTCTAAATAATAAGGCTCAAATCATTCATTAAAGTGGAGTTTCATAGCCAGTGATAAACTTATTCTAACTTGTATCCTATAAATTGCAAGACTCCTAGGATGCTCTAGACAGTATCTCCATATACCTGATTACTCAGAATTTCTTATATTAAAATAGATATACATCTGTTGTGCTTAAATATATAACATATTAAGTAACAAATATTTATATAGTTTTTACAGATTATGGAATATTTTCAGATTAGATTATTTGATCAAAACAATAAGTTGGGGAGGTTGACAGGAATTCTTTCATTAACCCCTTTTGTTAATTAGAAAACTAAATTTCAGGGGTGCCTGGGTGGTTCAGTTGGTTGAGCGTCTGACTCTTGATTTTGGTTCAGGCCATGTTCTGAAGGTTCATGATTTCAAACCCCATGTGGGGCTCCTTGCTGACAGCGTGGAGTTTGCTTGGGATTATCTCTTTCCCTCTCTCTGTCCCTCCCTGCTCTTGTTTCTCTCTCTCTCTCTCTCTCTCTCTCTCTCTCTCTCTCTCTCTCTCAAAATAAGTAAAGAAACTTTAAAAAAAAGAAAATTAAATTTCAGAAATATTAAGTAATTTTTCCAAGGTCAAATGGTTGGTATGAAAGAGAATAGAATCTTAAACATGTATCTTCTAACTATAAACCACTATCATTCATGTTCTTTTAAGAATATACAAGAGCTTAACATACTTAACTTGAAAGATAACTTGAATTTTTTTTTCCTGCATTTCAACCAGAGACCCTTTAAAATCTTATTCCCTGTGTTTATAGTCCTTTGATATTTTGGTATATATCTTTCTACTTGAAAGAAAGAGATTACTCATATTTTTCTCAAAAATGTGTGCTGAGGGTTTAACACCAGCTGACATTATGTAAGAAAAAAATCCTCCCAAAGATTTTAGAATTGTACAGAAACTTCTAAAAAATATCTAAATATGTATTTGTTTCATAGATAGAAGTCTTTTCCATTTCAAGGTTGTAAAATAACTCACAGTGTCTTTTTAGTGTCATAGTCTTCCCCCTTTCCTTCCCTTCTTCCTTCATTTCTTTCTTTCTTTCTTTCTTTCTTTCTTTCTTTCTTTCTTTCTTTCTTTCTTCTTCTTCTTCTTCTCCTCCTCCTCCTCCTCCTCCTCCTCCTCCTCCTCCTCCTCCTCCTCTTCCTTTGCTGCATTTTGAATTTACTTGCTGCTTGGAATGTATGAATAATAGATATTTACATATATACATATACACATACACATACATATACACATACATATATATATATATACATATAATTGGCTTTATATGACTAGCTAGGTATATCCAGCAGCTTTTATGGAATAGTTCATTTTTATCCACTGATTTGAGATGAATTCTTTATCCTAAACTACTTTCCTGTGCATATTAGATCTATTTTTGGTTTACTATAATATTTTACTACTCTGTTAGTATTCATATGATACTAACATAGTCTTTTCATCGTTGAGGATTTAGAATGCATTTTCATATATTGTAAAGCTAATTTATTTGATCTTCTGTATCAAAGTTTTCCTGGATATTCTTATGTACTTTTTCATATGGATATTATAGTTATCTTGTCTATTTATTTTTTTAAAAAAATTTTTAATGTTTATTTATTTTTGAGAGAAGAGAGACAGAGTGTGAACAGGGGCAGGGGGCAGTTACACAGAATCCGAAGCAGGCTCCAGCCTCTGTGCTGTCAACACAGAGTCTGATGTAGGGCTCGAACTCCTGAACTGTGAGATCATGACTGAGCCAAAGTCAGATGCTTAATTGACTGAGCCACCCAGGTGCCTCTATCTTGTCTAGTTCTTAAAACAAAACAAGAAAACCAAAACCAAAACAAACCAACCAAACAAAAACAAACACAAAAACACCCAGCTGTTATTTTGGGGAGGGTTATAGAGAAACCATATTATTGAATTTAAAGCAAATTGGCGTCTTTATGTTGTTGGTTCCTCAGTCCAAGAAAAGTTTTTGTTTTTGTTTTTGTTTTTGTTTTTTGTCATTCAGTAGCATTTACAATCTTTCTTCATATAAGTATTGGAAATTTTTTTTTGCTTATGCCTAGGTATGTTAAAGACATACTTTCATTTACATTCTTTTTTAAATTTTGTTGGTCAGTACATTTCATACAGTTTTAATCATAGTGGTGATACTGGGCATTCTTTTTTCGTTCCCATGTCTGGTGTGTTCCAAAAAAATACAATGCTAGATTGGGAGAAGAAATAGATATTTTTTTTTATCATGTTAAGGTATACTTTTATTCCTATTTTATTTCAGAAGCCAAAAACAAATTAATAAATTTGACACATAAAATTTTTAAAATTTGTGTGCAGTCAAAAATAACATACAAAAAACCCAAAAGATAAAATTCTGGGAAAAGTACTAGCAACTCACAGTGTAGAAAAAAGGCTAAAGTCATAAACATATTCTAGATCTTAAAAATTCTCTTCACAAAAATAATGTAACTCTATGCAGTGATTGATGTTAACTAGACTTATTGTGGTGATCATTTATTGAATTATCTTGTACACCTGCAACTAATATGTTATATGTCAATTATACCTCAATTGAAAAATGTTCTAGAAATCAATGATTAAAAAATGCCAACAATTTAAATGTGGACAAAGGTTGTGAAAATGAAACACACATTTGACTCTTAAATATATGAAAAGACTCTCAAGAACACCCACAATAAGAGAAAAACTAAACAGTATCAGGGAGCAGAGCTTTTCACTTACAGATTGGCAAAAGTCTAAAAGTTTGTTGGTGAGGCTGCAGGGAAGTGAAAATTAGTATGACGCTATAGAATGCTACTTAGCTGTATCTACTAAAATTGTAAATGTAAGTACCTAATTCATCAATTTCACTTCTGGTCACTTTTTTTTTCTACATACTTATTTGCATATATGCAAAATGATGTAAGCAGCATATTTTTCATGGCCGCATTATTTGTTATAGTAAAAGACTAGAAACAAATACATGTGTATGTTATTGTCCAGGCTAAGTAAAATAAATTAAATTAATTATGGTACACCTATACAATAGAATACTACACAAGTCTAAAAAGAAATGAGAAATTTCTGTGCTTACTTTCATGGAAAAGGGCAAGGTTCACAGCAATATGCTGAGTGTGCTGTTTTACTTAGAAGGAGGAGAAATGAGAACATGTATCTATTTGTGCTTATATGTGCATAACAAAGCCCTACAGAAATAAATTGAAATTAATGATGAGGATTACCTTTGTGGGCAGTGAGTGGTGTACAACTAAACAGAGGAGGTGACCTGAGAGTGGAAGTTTCACTGTAAATTTTCAAATTTATTTTTAAAATTGTTGAACCATCTGACTGTATTATCTATTTACTTATTTATTTTTAAAGTTTACTTATTTATTTATTTGGAAAGAGGCAGAGACAGTGCAAGTAGGAGAGGGGCAGAGAGAGAGAGGAGAGAGAGGGAGACTATCCCAAGCAGGCTCTGCATTGCCAACAGAGCCCGATGCGGGGCTTGAACCCACAAAGCCATGAGATCACGACTTGAGCCGAAACCAAGAGCTGGACACTCACCCCAATGAGCCACCCAGGCGCCCCATATCTATTTAAAATTATATTTAAAAAGACAAATCTATTTGCCAAGTTTATTTCTGAGGATACCGGTCTAGAAGAAGTTTGGGTTTCTTACCTGTGTGGATCTTAGGGTCTTTTGGCTACATCAAAGCTGAAAGAGAGATAAAGGAAATAATCTAGGGATTATGACAGAAGTTCTTCAGAAGAGGACAAATAAAGGAAAACCTATCATAGGATGTCATAGGAAATTATTGAAACTAGAATTTGGGACTTTCTGTTTTTAAGATTCTCAGAAAGAAATCCAACCAAATTTGGATTATTTTCTCCTGTTGATTTTAATCTAATGTAAAATAATGTGGTTGTGGTTTTTTTTTTGCATCCAGGAATTTTAATAAATTCATAAACAATGCTCAAAGTTTTTGTTTTGTTTTGAACAACCTTACCTGTCCTAAAAGAATGTGCAGAAGGTAGCTAAGATGCTTTTGGTGGGATATTGGATGTATTCTCCAAAGCGAAGCTCCTATAAAAGCAGGGGAAATCCTCAGTTGTCCCATTCCCATTTCAGCCACGGGATTCCTCTGAGAATGCCAGTGCGTGGCAAGAGGATGCCTCCAAAGGACACAGGGCCTGAGGGAGGACTATGGGTTCAACAGCAGTTCTGGGGCTTGTTCCGATGTGCTAATCCTGTGACTGCTTCTTGGCTTTGCCCATAGCCTTGGCTCTGACTCTTGGCTTGGATCTTGGGCCTTGGCTTGGTTAACTCTGTGACTTCTGGTTCTGAACACTGGCTGTGACCCCAGAATAAATAGTTGCAGCAACCTCATTAGAACTCCTGGTCTGTGGTTCTTTCCTGGTTTCCTGGCCCTAGGCTGCTTCTCCAACGCCAGCTCACAGACCTGAGACTTTGTCCAGAACTGTATGGGAAAGAACTTTACTAAACCATGAAGGCCTGTGCAAGTATAAGAGATTAATAAAATTAATTTGGTTCAACCTTTCGACAGAGACACCAATAAGGAATGCAGGTGTATGGTGATTAGGGGAAAATGTTCAAAGCCTCTGATGATACTTATAAAGAACTCGACCAGAGATCCTTTACTTCTGGATCTATATTGGGGATGATTACCTTAATACATATACACAATATATTCATTCCATTAAGGAAAAAAATCTTATCTCCAAAGTTTATTTACCACACTTGCTTTGTTCCTGTGTTTCAGACTCTTATAGCCAACTGCACACCCATGAAGATATCTCCTAGGTAAGTAACTCAAACAAAATGCAGCTAAAATTAAATGCATCCCATTCTTTCTCCCCTCAAACATCTGTGTCTCTGCTCCCTTTTTCTGTGATCTCCAGCTCAAGGAATTGTACCAGCGTCTACTAATTGACCAAGTCAGAGACCTTGATGTGAACCTCACCTCTCCCACTCTTATCCCCAACTAACAATAATTACGTTCATCTCTTTCAATTTCTTCTTTCTCTCATCTATAGCAAGATGGTGTCACTCTTAAAGGGACAACCACACTATGCTTCTGGTTGGTCTCACAGTCTCCAATCCTGCCCTCACTGGAGTATTGTATGAAAAAGAGTGATATTTTGAAAATACACATCTGATCATGCCACTGTCTGTATACTGCATCAAGGAATGACCACTCGTCTATTGCCTCTTGGAATGACCACTCTTCTAATTTTGCCTAATCCCTCACATTTGAGCCTGTTAAAACCGCCAGCAGATTACCCTCAAGACTTAGCTTGTATAGGACCAGTTTAGTTGCCTCTCCTGGTTTTCTCTCATAGAACTGTACTCACGCTGTCAAAGAGCTTATAACACTGGGATATCATTGACAGGTTACTTGTCCGTCTTCTCCAAAGACATGTGAGGATAGAAGCAATGTATGTTTTAATTATCATATTCCTAGTTCCTAACATGAACCAGGAATACGGCAGGTATTCAGTAATTATATGTTAACAAATCGAGCGAATAAATGTATGAACTTTTAAAATGAAATGTAAAAGAATTTGATTACCAAAACAAGGAAAGGATCTGTTTGGTTCTTAAGAATAGTCAGCTGAATGAAAGAGACATATAACTGAAGAACAAAAAAAGGGTCGTATGAAATAACAGTTCAACAACTATAAAGACAGAGTGATGAGGAGTTTGCTAGTTCTACTCTAGGTGAGGTAGAAAACTAAAGATACAAACAGAAGATTGTGCCATCTGTCTATACTTTCCAAGACACTTGAAAAAAGAGGTGAGGGAGGTGAAGGGGGGGAGAAATAGACACTACCATTCAACCATAAATAGGTTTCTTAGCAGCTCTCATGTAGGAAAGAAGGTAGGATGGATATCCTTGAAACTTTTTATTGCTGTACTTCTCTGAAGCTCTGGTGGATAAGAGTCAACATTTTAATGAAGTTTTGCAGTAATAGACATTATAGGGCATTACCTTTTGGCACTTGCCCCACAGGTTAGATACAGTTAGGTCATGCACAGGACATTCCCCAACTCTAGGCTAGACCTCTAGTAGTGGACATCTTTACTGTCAAACAAATGTGAGTTTGTATGAAACTACTGATCCCAGCATTTTGAAACTAAAGTTTGGAGGGCAGGCAAGACGGTCAGGCTGCAAAGTCCCCATGATTCTGCCCTACTATAATTCAACTTTATCTGGTTAAAACGTCTCTGTACGTGAAGTGGATATTGCTTACTCAATGAAATGTTAGTATCGTATTATATTTACTATTACATGGGGGATTATTTTTCTTCTCAAGACCCTTGAACAAAGAGAATTTGAATCTTAGCCAATCTTAACTACATCCCAAGCTGTGGAGTGGCCACAGTTATCAGGGTTTCAGAAATACAATTGTAGGATAAATATAGCTTTCCTAAACTTAACGTCACCTACTATTATTTTTTTTTTTCTGTTAATGAAGAAGATGCTAATTCTATTCTAAGGACATAATGGAAACAACCATTTATACCCCCATCCACAAAAGTCTTCTCACTAAGTCCTTTATACAGTTTCTGTCATGTGTCTGCATCTGGAGTTGTCCTTATCAGGGTTCCATTATTTAATGAGACACAAATATTGAAATTATTGCCATTAAAAACTTTGGGGAAAGGCAGTATTATTATTAGCAAGTTTGTTTTAAAATTGTTTTTCACTCTCTGACTCCCCCACTACCTTACTGCAGCCAAAGTTTCTTTACTTGGGCACAATTGCCATTCTGGGCTGGATAATTGTTGCAGGGGCTGTCCTGTGTTCTGTAAGATGTTTAGCAACATTCTTTGCCTCTTCCCACTAGATGCCAGCAGCACCCCCACCTCAGTTGTGACAACCAAAACTATGTCCAGACATTGCCAAATGTACCCGAGGAGACAAAACTGACCCTGACCGGAACCGCTGCTCTAGTGTTTGTAGCTTGTTTTCTGTCATTTACCCAGACTGTGTGTGGTAGTTCCTCAAACATACTTTTTCAAATGAAGAACTAAAAGGCCTCTGTCTTCCCTGTGTTTGAAATAGGTGTCACCAGAAAAAAAAAAAAAAAGAAAGAAAGAAAAAAAAAAAAGTCTTAGGGACTTAAGTATGGGCTTACCACTGTTTAAGGTATTGTGGTTGATCCCAAAGAAACGCACCGCTTGGTTTCTGTGCTAAAGACGTTTTTAATCAACTTGGAGAGAGAAGACCAATACTCAGAGAATATGAGACTAACAGAAGACAGAATATATTGGCGATGGACCAAAAGGCAGAGTGGTCAAATTGCAAAGTGCATGGCACGAGCTATAGTGATATTATCGATTTTTTGATTTGATGTTCCCTTGAAGGTTCTATGACCTATTTTGACATGTGGGCAGTGGTGAAATGTTGGTTTATTAACTCAAAGCTTTCTGCTCTGATATATAATAGCAAAGAGAACAGTAAGAAAATATTCTGTTTAAACAAACCAGATCACTTTTACATGTGACGGCCAAGCCATGCTGGGGAGGAGGCGCTGAGCCTGGTTATGTTAGTAACTGAGTGGTAACTGAAGAAGACAAATCTAACCAGGCATGGCAAGTCCATGGCTGACATGTGAGCTTGTACATTTAGAATGAGGGCACATTAATAGAGATCATACCATGTTTTTCCGCTAACCTCAGACCCTGGCTATTTAACGAATATAAAACTTTCCTAACATTTTTAAACACATTTATTTTCTTTTATTCTGCACAATTCCTACTACCATCAAAATGATTTGAGTCATGTGTTTTTGTGTTATCTAAATAGCATTCAAAACCAAAAAAAAAGTCCTTTCTTCTCTTTTAACCATTAAAATCCTTGTTGGAGAGTTTATATCACATTTTTTTAAAACAATTTTTTTTGGTAATGTTTATTTTTGACAGAGAGAGAGAGAGAGAGAAAGAGAGAGAGAGCGCGCACGCGAGTGGGGGAGGGACAGAACGAGAGGGAGACACAGAATCTGAAGCAGGCTCCAGGCTCTGAGCTTTCAGCACAGAGCCCGATGTGGGGCTTGAACCCACAAACTGCGAGATCATGACCTGAGCCAAAGTCGGATGCTTAACCGACTGAGCCACCCAGGCGCCCCTATATCAAATTTTCATCTCCTGAGAGTTTTCCCATGATTAATAGATTTTGAAAAATAAAATGTGGCCCATTACTATAATATCAATGTTAAATTAAAAAGCTTCCAAACTAAGCAATCCAACAAATTTCAGAAATCTCATACACTAAATGCAAAGTGTTCCCTTTTTACAATATAGAGTTTAATCAATACAAAGAACTTCACAGAACATTAAGTTGATGGACATTACCATGACTGTTCACAAATACCTTCACACTTTCACCTTCTCAGACCACAGCAGAAGGTCAGATTGAAATGTTATGCCTGGACAAAAACTTTAAGAGGCTGGGCATGATTTCCTTTTGTCAATGTAACCAGTGATGTTCCAGATAGTGGTAGGAAAGTGACCCCAGCTGACTGGCACATAACTAGAGGAGGAAAGGAAACATAAATTTGTTGTTTGAGCAACAACTACAAATGCAACCAACAAACACCAACATAGCCAGTGAGATTAGGTGGTGATTTGTTATCACAGCATTGCCTAGACTACCCTGTTTGATACAAAATCCAAATCCCCAATTTTATTCAGAAATTTGAAGCCCATAGAAACCATAGTGCTTGCCTATGGTCTCAAATGAGGTGGAGACAGTTGATCCCCAAATCAGTGTCTGCTGCCTGGGGTAGTCCACTATACTATTGATTTTCCAAATTTGGAATGTGACATTCCAAATACACAAATGTGTATATACACATATGTACAAATGTGTATACACATATATACAAAATGTGTATATATAAACCAAATGTCCACATTGGAATGTGACCACTGACAATCGTGACATGATTTTAGGTGTGATGTGAATATTACCTTAAATACTAATGAATCACAATGAGAGAAAATTCATCTCTTTTCAATTTTCTTTCATTTCTTTTGATTACAGAAGAAAAAATTATCTGGTGCTACTGTGTCTTTAATTGTATATATATATATATATATATATATATATATATATATATATGTACTCACACATTTATATATATTTTGTATATACAATTGTATATATAAATGTATATATACACATATATATACACATATATATATAAGTTTTTTAAATTTATTTTTGAGAGAGAGAGAGAGAGAGACAGGGAGGTTGAGTGGGGGAGGGACAGAGAGAGAAGAAGAGAGAATCCAAAGCAGGTCCCACGCTGTCACCACAGAGCCTGCTGTCAGCGCAGAGCCTGAACCCGTGAACTATGAGATCATGACCTGAGCCAAAATCAAGAGTCGGTCACCTAACCGACTGACCACCCAGCTGCCCCTTTAATTGTATATTTTTAACTCCAATCTAGCAATTGCAAATTTCTTCTTTAAAGGAAAATAAAGAGCAATCAGGACTCAGGCTCTAGGCTATTCTAGATAGTCACCATTTCTAGATGGAATTTTATTTTATTTTATTTTATTTATTTATTTCTTTATAAATATGAAATTTATTGTCAAATTGGTTTCCATACAACACCCAGTGCTCATGCCAACAGGTGCCCTCCTCAATACCCATCACCCGCCCTCCCCCCTCCCACTCCCCATCAACCCTCAGTTTGTTCTCAGTTTTTAAGAGTCTCTCATGTTTTGGCTCCCTTCCTCTCTAACCATTTTGTTTTTTTTTTCTTCCCCTCCCCCATGGTCTTCTGTTATGGTTCTCTGGATCCACATAAGAGTGAAAACATTTGGTATCTGTCTTTCTCTGTATGACTTATTTCACTTAGCGTAACACTCTCCAGTTCCATCCACGTTGCTACGAAAGGCCATATTTCATTCTTTCTCATTGCCATGTAGTATTCCATTGTATATATAAACCAAAATTTCTTTATCCATTCATCAGTTGATGGGCATTTAGGCTCTTTCCATAGTTTGGCTATTGTTGAAAGTGCTGCTATAAACATTGGGGTACAAGTGCCCCTATGCATCAGTACTCCTGTATCCCTTGGGTAAATTCCTAGCAGTGCTATTGCTGGGTCATAGGGTAGGTCTATTTTTAATTTTTTGAGGAACCTCCATACTGTTTTCCAGAGTGGCTGCACCAGTTTGCATTCCCACTAACAGTGCAAGAGGGTTCCCGTTTCTCCACATCCTCACCAGCATCTGAAGTCTCCTGATTTATTCATTTTAGCTACTCTGATTGGCATGAAGTGATATCTGAGTGTGCTTTTGATTTGTATTTCCCTGATGAGGAGTGACATTGAGCATCTTTTCATGTGCCTGTTGGCCATCTAGATGGAATTTTAAAAAGTTTTTGGGTTTCATTGGGACAAATTTTACAATGACCCTCTTTATTCAAGGTCTTATTCTGGTTTTCCATTGTCATAGTCATATGAAGTTTACTTCTAGAATCTATTTGTTTAAGAACCAATAGTTAAAAACATTAAGTCAATAACAAGATGGCTGATGTGCAGATATAGAAACAATTGTGAAAATAATACACAGTGGTCTGTGGGTTTGAAGTAAACCTGAGAGGGGAGGTAAAAATAACTGGGTTGGGGAAACAAATTTTACCATGGTGAAGTACCAACTTTACTTCCTTTTTGTAAAAAATAGAAATTCTAAAGAATTAAATATTTACTTATTCTATTAATTTCTACACAATTGTGTCAGCATAACACATCTTTAACATCTACTAAGAGGAATCTGGTAAGCTCTGAATTGGGCAAAACTGCACAGTTTCTCGTACTTAAAGACTTAATATCACCTATAACTAGAAAAAGAAGTCTCTGAAGCATAAAGAAAAATGAAAACATCAGCGATTTTACTGATCTATTACTACCTCATTTGAACTGTGTTCATAATTTTTCAGATTAAATAATCTATTTAAACAATTCTTGCCTAAACTGATTTCAAAGGTATTTTTTTTTAACGTTTTCATTTATTTTTGAGACAGAGAGAGACAGAGCATGAACGGGGGAGGGGCAGAGAGAGAGGGAGACACAGAATCGGAAACAGGCTCCAGGCTCTGAGCCATCAGCCCAGAGCCCGACGCGGGGCTCGAACTCACGGACCGTGAGATCGTGACCTGAGCCGAAGTCGGATGCCCAACTGACTGAGCCACCCAGGCACCCCTCAAAGGTATTTTCTAGGGATTTCTGATTACAAGTACCTTTCCTATCCTTGCATTCTTTAATTTGACATCTCTGAATTTTTCTTTCGGTTGATATTTCTTTTGTATGCATATAGATAAAATTTATTTTGTCTCAATTAGATAGCATCATTTTTTAAAGTTTTAAAATGTTTATTTGTTTATTTGTTTATTATTGAAAGAGAAAGGTTGAGTGGGGAAGGGTCAGAGAGAGAGGGAGAGAGAATCCCAAGCAGGCTTCACACCGTCAGCACAGAGCCTGATGTGGGGCTTGAACTCACGAACCCTGAGAAACTCGAGCTGACACGAAGAGTCATATGCTTAGTCGACTGAGCCACCCATGTGCCCTAACAGCACCTTTCTTTTTTGTCAACTGTTCAGGGTGAGGTACAAGCAGATGCTTTGTATTTAAATTAGTAAATACATTTTCTGTGAAAATGGAAGAAACAGTGGTTAGAAGAAAGAGAAAAGAGATTTTCATCTTTTCAATAATAGTGGAGAATGGCATAATTAACTAAAATAGGTAACATAAAAGAAGGAGTAGGTTTTGAAACAATATACTGGGTGTGATTTTGAATAATGATTCATATATTGGAGGCACGAATATAGTTAATTCTTGTGCAATCCCTTCTGCAGATCTGTCAGCCAAAATAATCAGAATGTGAAACTGTAAGTAAAGATCTATGTATCCATTTAACTGATAGCAAGCAGAAAAGCAAAATATCAGTCTATGTTAATCAACTTTCAAAGAATTTCAAAATTAAGATTTAGTAAATTTCAATATTATGTAGAATGATGGGGATTTAACATCACCTATTTTTTTTAATTACATACAGAGCTGTGGTGTAATTTATTAAATGCATTATGTGTGCATATCAGTTTTGAGGTCTCAAGGTCCAAACTCCATTTAAAACCCCAATGACCTTACAGTGTCTTTGTTTTATACTGTACTTTGTACACTTTGCCTCTGCTCCCTTAGCAGTCAAAGACTACATGATTGGCTTTTTTACCAAACAATATTTACTGAATCTAATTATACTAAATATAGTTGGAGAAAGGTCTCTTGGATACACTGCTGAATATCTGTTGCTCTAAGGAGTTTAAAATCTAAAGTATATCTTATTTAGGGTATCAGAGTCAAATGTGAACTGTGTTGAGATAGTCCTATGTTCAATAGGCTGAGATTTATGTCATAGTTTCTCTTTCATTCTGTTGGATTTTGAAAACATGAATTTGTGGGGCATCTGGGTGGCTCAGTCAGTTAAGCGGCCGACTCTTGATTTTGGCTCAGGTCATGATCTTACGGTTTGTGAGTCTGAGCCCCAGGTCCGGCTTTGAGCTGACAGCGTGGAGTCTGCTTGAGATTCTCTCTCTCTGTCTCTCTCTCTCTCCCTTTCCCCCTCTCCCATGCTCTCTCTCTCTGTAAAATAAAAATGAAAAAAAATATATTTGAAAACACGAATTTGTTCCAATGTGATTAATATATTAGGAACAATTTGCATAATGCAAATTTTGTACTTGCTTATGCATGATTTTGTCTATGAGAAATATAAGGGGAGTAAACAGGGAAAACTGCAAGCAGCAAAATCAAGCTGTTTAGGAATATGTGCAATGCACACACATACACATCTCTCACATCTACCAGCCACCTTGTCCACCGCATGTGACAGGAGCCACGCCCTTCCGCTTCTAGTGTTAAAATGTTCTACGTCATTCCA
Organism: Felis catus; assembly: GCF_018350175.1. Classification (NCBI taxonomy): domain Eukaryota; kingdom Metazoa; phylum Chordata; class Mammalia; order Carnivora; family Felidae; genus Felis; species Felis catus. Next base: position 135,841,772 of record NC_058375.1, read on the forward strand.
CGTAGCCCTTCTTTCACCTCTTCCCAGTAAGACATGAGCTAAACCCTTCTGAGACTCACTTCCACAAGCAAACTTCAGGTCTTTTTCAAGGTAAATTGACAGTTACTGTAGTATTTATGCATCATTTGTCATGTGTAGAACAGTGCTACCCTTTTCATTAGATTTCTATGAGTTCCTGATAAAATTTTTGGGTGTCATGCCCCAACACTATTTTCATCATAAGTCTGTTGTCTTATTGTATGGTTTTGCACATACTTCAATTTAGCAGAATCCACTGTACGTATGTTGGCTTCTTTTGGTCCAAATCAATACTAGTAATACCAGTTGTGTTAAATCTATGATACTGTAGGATGCGGGAGGGGCTCAGTTGGTTAAGCGTCTGACTCTTGATCTTGGCTTTGGTCACGATCTCATGGTTCATGGGCTCAAGCCTGCATTGGGCTTTGTGCTGATGGCGATGGGATGGAACATGCTCGGGATTCTGTCTCTCCTTCTCTCTGCCCCTCCCCTGCTTGTGCACATGTGTGCTCTCTCTGCCTCTCAAAATAAATAAATAAACTTAAAAAAATCTATGATACTGTGGAAATGATATGAAAGCTTAAACTGTAGCAATATTCACTATTTTACTCTAGTACAGAAATATTTATAATTTTTGGAACATTGCACTATGTTTTATGAAAAGAAGTCAGATATGTCTGTAACTTTTGCAATCATAGTACCGTTTGCAAGGAGACTTTGTTTCCCAAATACGTAGTCAATGATCTCATCTGGGAAGGATACGATCTTCTTGGATAATCGGCCAGTTCTTACTTTAACTAGACCAATTACTGTCACTTTGTATATTTTCCTTTCAGCAATAAAGGGAATAGAGAATGAGGTTCAGTTTCCCAAATAATTCATTTATTCATTTTTTGGCAAATATTTATTGAGTAACTACTGTGTATCATGCACTGATCTAGACGTGCTGGGTATTGTGGTTGGAGACACCAAATTCTTGCCCTCATAGACCTTCTATTTACCATAAAGATGGAAACTGTGCAACTATGTGAGCAATCAAAGAGGGTTAGCGATAGATTTATTCTATTTTTTTTTTATTCTGTATCTTTGGTTTTAGAGTGAGTTTGTGGGGTGGAAGTCCTTCAGGATTAACTTTTAGTTTCGAATGGACCCTGGCAAACTAGATTTAGATAGTTGTTCTCTTAGAAAGGAATGCCAAAGACAAGTATTTGAAGAAAATGTTCTCAAAAAGAATTGCTTGCTCCTGGAATGATCAACAGCCCTAACCAGGCCATGTTGTAGATGTGTGGCCTGGTGCTGTGGACCCAGGGAGTGTGGTAGAAAACTGCAGGAAAGACTTGTTTGGCTTCTAGTGGTTTCTAAATTGAATTAACCAAGCAAACATTTCAACTATTCACCACCAGTTGGACACGTTAACTGTTCACATTAAACCTAAAATTTTTGACAATGTTTTAGTTCCTAATACAAATTTAGTTGAGCTCATTTAGTCTTAAAGGAAGAAGGTTAACTTATTTTATTTCTTCTAAATATAAATTTGCTTTCTTCATCGGATTATCCAGGATCTTTCTCGGTTCTCTTGGCTCCTCTTTTTTCCCGATTTCCTTTTGTTCTGCAGAGGGCTCCGTGCCTTGGGTGAGGTTCCGAACTACAATAGAGGAAGAGGGGGCCGCTGTGGTCTGTTTTGAGCACTACGAAAATGTATCGGACAAGTTTTACTTTCTTAGAGTGCTATATAGTGAATTTTTTTTATGTGTCTAAGAAATGGAAACATTTTGTCTCATATAAAAAAGAAATATTTTTATACTGTGCTCCACTCACAGACCACATCAGAGGTATTCTAAGAATAGAATAGATCAAATATATTTTATGGAAATATAATGAGAAAAGGATGTGTTCCCAAAACTCACTCTGAACAAAGGAATGCGGCATAGTCAGAAATACTTTAATGCTCCTAACAATTTTCTCATGTGAAAGGCTGGGGAACAGCCCTGGTTTGAAGAAATCTCCCACTTCTCCCCAGGCTCCCTGAACTTGAGATCAGAACTAGGAAATCTATACATTGTGAAAAAGAAAATGTATGGAAAAAGTGACTTGGGGCATTAACCAAAAAGGCATTTTTTGAAAGAAGAAAACATCAATATGAAACATTTTGTCATATTTCATTTCATTGATCATATATTTATTTTATGTATTCCAGAGTACTGAAGCTTAGAAGTAACTGAATTTCTGGGATTCATATTAGATTTGTCAGTCCGTGTTTGAGGAAACTTGCTGAGAAACCAAATATATTACAATCATTTGCTTTTATCATCCTGTTCTATCGTGTATACACAGAATAGTAAGACTAAGTACACTGAACATATATCTTTTTGTGAAAAATCAAAACACATCAAGGACTAAATTTATATTCAAATAATAGCATTCTTTTTACAATAATAACCTACAGGTGTTTGAGAAACTAAACTTACTGGTTTTATTAAAATCACCTGACCAGCAGTTACATTTTCTTCTAAGCCTATTACGTAAGGCATTGTAACAATACGTTAGTTTACTTTTTTAACTTTTTTAGCTGTCACACCAATGCTTAACTGTGAATCCCTTGCTTTTCCAAGATTCTGTGTTCCAGTTTATATATTCGTATTTATTCTTCTGCTGGAGTCAGAGTTGCCACCAAATGTCTATATTGTCTTGCTGAGTTTATTTTGCTTGATGATTTTTCACTTCTGAGATATTCTAAATTGGGCAATAATATTCAGCCCCCTTTCAACCCTACATTGTATTTTCTTAAAAAAAATATATGCATTCTCAATGGATTACTGTTTATTTACTGTATATACTATAGTACAGTCTGAAGGGACCAGGGAGTCCCATGAAAGAAAAATCATCATAATATTTATGCATTAAACACACATATTCATGTACATATATCTATTTTTTGAAAAAAACCAAAATGCATATGCTATCATGGCCCCCAAGGTAGCAATAACATATGCAGAGAAAATTTATGCAGTTCCAGGCTGTGAACAGGATTTCTAAGAGCTACTTGCAGAAAACATTACCCCCCTCCTTGTTCTTCAATCTGTCCACTTACTTCACTCCGAAGACCTCCTTCTTTCTAAATTGACTAGTGATCTGGGTGAGTTAGTCTAATCATTTGGGTTTGCTATTTGGTGACTCCTGAGGAATAATGGAAACATTTTTAAGAAGGTGTGTGTGTGTGTGTGTGTGTGTGTGTGTGTGTGTGTGTGTGTGTGTGGTGTGTTTCTTTGTATATTTTTTTCCCTCATAAAGAAGTCACAGTATGGATATACTGCTTAAATATAGGAAGTAGCTTTATTTTTAAAAAGCTGAATGGTGTTACAGTTAAATTCCTCTAGCTATTTTCAACTAGGAAAACAACTTGAAACTATGTAACACTTAGAAATAATTAAAAAAAAAATTAAAGATAAATTTTAAAAAATCTCACTTTTTAAAATCTCTGAGATTCTGTCTCCCCCTCTCTCTGCCCCTCCCCTGTTCACACTCTATCTCTCTCTCTCTCTCAAAAATAAATAAACATTAAATTTTTTTTTGAAATCTTCTGAAAGAGAAAGGAATGTATGTCCTGGAAATCTTACTGCTTTCCTCATATAACAAGAAATGCTCCATGAGGATAAAAAATGATAAGAAGCAAATCATGCTCGGTCTTAAATGACATATATTCACAATGTTTGTGATACAGTGCTTAAAACATAGTATTATGTACTAATATTACAGTATTTAATATTTATGTCATATCTATATATGTTCATATATGCCTATGTGTTATAATCATATAATTATACATTTTAACATAATGTTTTATGTTATATGTTATTTAAAACATGCTAACTGCACTAAAATTCTGCTTTTTGGGGACTTTTCCCCTAATTTTGTTGGGCCGTGAGGGAATAAATATTTTACATTGGAATATGATAAAATGAAAAATTAAATAGAATTTATGAGGTCTTGAAATCTCATTCTACGTGAATTTCTTGTCTTTTGCCTCCATTTTTCCATAAATAAGTTGGACATGAATTAAAGAATATACATTCAAGATCCATTTTTTTTTTTAATTTTTTTTTTTCAACGTTTATTTATTTTTGGGATAGAGAGAGACAGAGCATGAACAGGGGAGGGGCAGAGAGAGAGGGAGACACAGAATCGGAAACAGGCTCCAGGCTCCGAGCCATCAGCCCAGAGCCTGACGCGGGTCTCGAACTCACGGACCGCGAGACCGTGACCTGGCTGAAGTCGGACGCTTAACCGACTGCGCCACCCAGGCGCCCCAAGATCCATTTTATTAAAGATGTCAACTAAAAAAGATACTTTTTCCCATGATGAGATAGCCTATTCTATTTTTTCATGATGTCAATTCTTAGTAATACTTTTAAAGTAGAGTTACATTTTGCCATTTTATACTTTCCATGCTTTGGTTCATTTTACATATAGATTTTTACCCAGTCTGATTTGGCTCTTCATCTCGGAGTAAGCACTTCTACCCCGCAATGGCTTATGAGGCCTTCCATGATCTGGCCTCCTGCTACTTCTCCCACTGACTCGCTCTACCTCAGCCACACCGGCCTTGTTATTGCTTCTCCAATGTGCCAGGCAATCTCCATCTTGACACAGGGCATTCACTTGACCACTTCTTTTGCCTAAAACATTCTTTCCCAGATATCCATTTGGTTGACTCCCTTTCTTCCTTCCATTCTTTGATCAAGTATCACCTCTCAGGAAAACCAACCCTCCTCACAGTATTCACGTGTTGACCTGACCTGTCACCCTATCCTCTTCCCACCCTAGCACTCCAGATCCCCTTTAATTATTCAACCTTCTTTTCCCCCTTGTTTATTATATTTATGGCCATTCCTTAAAAGAGGCAAGCTACATGAGGCAGGGATCATAGTCTATTTTGCTTGCTGGTATATTCAACTATCCATATTTGTGCCTGGTATAACATTCAATTGTATTCATTGAGTGAATCAAATGAGGGAATGAATCAGCAAATGCAAGAGAATTCTTTTCTGTGACTGTGGTGGTTTCCAATCTCTCCTCATGGCAATTTCTTTTCTCTGAATATGTTCCAATTTGTTGGCATTCCTATAAAATCAGCATTCCACAGTTTTCTTGATACATGCTGATCGATTTGGAGTATAAAGGGAAAATCTCTTGTGATTTTGGGCACTACACTGCTAATGATTTTGTTTTCAGATAGTCATGTCATATTGGTGATTCACAGGGAAATTGTAATTAACTAGAACACTGAAACATATCTTTTTATGGGCTACCCTCATGTTTCATGCTCCCCATTCCATACTTGTGTTGTTGGGTCCACGGATATAAATGATGGAATTTGGATTTATTCATTTTACATTAGGTTTTATGATAGCTGACACAATTATTACAGGTTATGGAGATCCTCACTTCCTCCCTTCATTCAGTCATTAAGTAAATACTAATTAAATATCTACCTTGCACAAGGCATAGATATACAATGGAGAGCAATAAAATAAGGATCTTAGCAGCTCTGTTGGAACTTAGCATCTTGAGGGAAGAGCGGACATTGAAATATAATCATAGAGCAAAATAGTGTGATGCAAGTTTCTCCCACCATAAGAATGTGTAATAGGGGGGTTGATCTATCTCTAAAAAATGACAATTGCTTTGAGCTCTGAAAGACGAGTTAACTAATGAAAAGGTGAAGAGAGAAGTTGCCGTATATAGGTGACAGTGGAGAAAGTTTTTGTGGCATAATACAGCATAATGTGTATAAAGGCACACGGTATACAAAAGTCAAAGTTATGCAGGGAAATGGAGTGAGATAGGGTGCAGGTGGGTAGGAACCTGATCCTGCAGGACCCTGAAAGCAGGGTTAATGAGTGTGTTGCCTTAGATGTTCTTACCTGTCTGACATTTGGAAGTCCTCAGAGGCAAAAGTTATTTTGTCCATTCTATCAAAGAGCGGTATGGTGGTGTTTTAGCTTCCTTATTGAACTTAGATATTCCATATAAGATTTATTTCAGTTAAGACACAATTACAGTCTTCAAGTATACAGACCCAAGGGAATAAGAAAGAAGATGGAGGTTGGGAAAAGTCTGGTAATAAACAGCTCTCCTTTATCTCCTCTGAGGATAGCACAGTGGGGAGTAGTTGTAAAATGCAGCAGAAAGTTGAGTAGAGCCAGGAAGCAGCACATTTCTTTTTCCAACTTTTTCTGTCTTGGTTTATATTTATAGGGTCAGGAAGAAGAGTTGTTTCAAACCTTCCATTTAAAATCGGATGTTCCCTTTCAAATTCAGAGTTTAAGCATCTTTTTTGTTGTCTTGTAAACTTTTCTCATCCTCAGTGTAAGGGGCAATTATAAAGAATGTCAAACAAATGGCAAATACTGATTAGCTATTAATCTAATTCAACCTGAATGTACTTTTTCAATATCCCAAAGTACAAGTCTGGTAATAATTTCCTTCTTTCAGTACATCACTCCACTCCCACACAAGCTTATTAGCAGGAAATCTACTGTAGGGAGAGGCCTCCTCCTACCTTCTGAATTGTTCAAGAACCCCAGGGGCTTGGCTGATATGAAAGTGGTGTGGTTTAGGTGTCCTGCTTCCCAAAGTTTTGCTGAGACAAGCAGAAAATCTGAGGCCTCTACCTGACATTTAGTTAGGCCCCATTTGTCAAGGCCCCTGCAAAGCCCACAGTGGTGCCACATGACGGGGTTCCAGAATGATAGATATCTGACTTCACACACATATATATCCTCAGTCATAGTTTCCCAGGACGAAACTCCATACAGTAGGGGCGGGAACATGAAGAGCTCTCAGTTCTCTCTCTGTGCTATGTTGGAATCGATTCTGCCCCCAAATCTGTGAGACCAACTCGTGGAACTAGAAGCACCAACCCAAAAACCTACCCTGTTCCTGGAGATGTCTCCCTTGTGGTTATTGGCATCACTTTCTCTAAATGTTGGTCCCAGCCCCCTTGTATTCTGCTACCAAATCTCTTTAGCTGTGAGTCTTTAGTGAGGGGTGTCAGGCTCCCCCAGTCAGAAGGCCCCTGAGCTTCTCTGCCATTTATTCCACCTTTATACCAGGAGTCTACTGTCCTTAAGTCACCCAAAGAAAGCAAATGTTTTCTTATATCTTTCCCATATATTTTCGAAATGAAGAGAAGCCTTTCAGATGACCTTGAAAGGCTTAAAATTTCTTTGATGTTAACACACTTAGGACTGGACTGATAACTGAGAGTGAAGATTCAGGTTTGGCTTGCTTATTTGACCAACTCAAAGGAAACAATTACTAATGAAAAGTCAGGATGCATAGGGGCGGGGATCTTACTATCCAGTATGCTTTGCTGTATCTCTAGAACCTAGAAGAGAATGTGATATACAGCAGATATGAATTTATTTGTGGAATTACTACCTGAATGGAATAATCATTTCCATTTAATAGATTCATTTATGACAGCATCATGGACACAAAGTACCTCATCAAGAAAAAGGACAATAGTGGATATGCTTGGCTTGAAGTTTAAATTTAAGGCTATTTGATACAGTTTTGGACAAGGAGATAAATGGAGAAGGTATGATGACAAGAGTAGAGTGAGAGTCTGGGATGAAGAGCTAGATGGTTTCTCGGAAGCAAATGACTGTAAAAACTTCACCTTTATAAAATATTTAATTCTTTATTTCAAATAAATGAGGAAAGAAACTTTTCATGGTAACATAACGCAAATCATTGTTTCTTAATTCTTCATGCCCATATAAACATTCTCATTACATCCTTCATACTCACACAAATGTTCTCAAAATATTCTCATATGTAATATGTATTTAATGTGCATGTCTCCTATATGAAAGTACATATTTTTAAGTAAATTAGAGTAAAATTAAAAATGAAAAGCAAAATTTGGTAAAATAATTCCCCAAATGCTCCTTTATTATTCCTTCTATAAAAAACAAAACAATGGAATATTTAGGATAACCATCTATGTACTGAATAGATTTCGTATATGTGATTTTATTACAGAGTGTAAGTCTTAATTAGGTAATTTGTATCTTAAGCTCCAAAAGAGACATTCTGGTCTACTGGGCACATAAAACAGGGTTAAGAAACAAACCTATCTAATCAGGTAATTGCGTACCATACCAACATATTGAGAACCTAATATAAACTACTAAGATTTCTCATGTAAAAGATTGCATTCTCCAATATTACATTCTGGTAACTTTCTTTCCTTCAGGTGAAAGCCATATTTGCTTTTGGAATAAAGTGACAAGGTACAACAATGTGAATTTACTTATGTCTGTCACATAAATTTAAATCCCATTATGCAATTAAGGTTGGTACAGATTGAATAAGAGGACATTATTTGTTTTTAAATTCAATATACAACTGGCATTTCTTTATCTCAGATCATTTGGCCTTTGTTTTATTCCTGAAGCAATATTTAATGTCTACATTAACTTTGAATTTCTGGTTATGTGTTCTCATGGAAATCTGATCTTTATTTAAATTAATTTTTATTTATTTATATAATTTATAAATCTGTCCGGAGAGCAATTCTTGTGCTAATTCCCAATCAAAGTTTCTGATTTTCCTTTGCTTGAACAATATCAACTTTAAATTCACTTCTGCATAATTCCTAGGGATTTCCTCTCATCTAAATGTTTCCCAAGAATAAACTGTGATGCTGTTTAGTAGGAAAAGAAACACAATTATGATGTTTGTCTTAGGAAATTCATAATGTAGAAACACAACAATTTACTGGCTTACAATTTAGGACTACCTCGAAATGAAATTGTGAAAATATAATAGCCATTTAACCCAGAACAACAGAGGAAATTAAAAATTATATTAGACTATATACAGTATTTATTTGTGGGCAGTTGGGGAAAAAGTATTCCAAATCTAGTAAGTTATTTATTAAAAGGCTACTAGAAGGCCAAAAAAATAAGGTAGACAATTCTTAAATATCCAAATACCTTTTTGGATTGCATATACGTGGTTCACCAAAGAAGCCAATCTATTTGGTTTACTTAATGCTATTCAGCACAGTGGTCAATCTGGTGTTCCTTTTGTCTAAAGATGATCAGGCCCACCACGCTTGGTTGAAAATACTTGCTACACTTCGACTTTGAGGCAACCAGAATTTTTAAGTCTCAAGTATCTTTCTATTTTTTTATTTTTGAAAATTGAAATTAGGACCTCAAATCCAAACATTCTGGGTTGTCATTCAAGAAATATTTATTTAATTTGCCTAAATGAGTTGTAACTATTTTGGTGGTAGGGTTTATATGTTACACACCTTTGGGACTCCTTAATAGCAGTAAATACTGTGGTTGAAAACATCTGCATTAAAGTAGATGAAAACAGACTTAACCCCTGACCCTGTTTCTTACTAGCTGTGGGCAAATTACTCAACCTCTCTAAGCCTCTAAGCCTGTAAAATGGGAATACTAGTAATACTGAGTTATAGGTAGGATTAAATGAGATAATAAACTTTTAGAACAGTACCTGGCATATTGTCAGTAGGAGATTTTATTGGTAAAAATAGTAGACTTTTTTCTACTTAATAGAGTACTATCTTTCGCGGGTTCTCCAGAAATGTTTGGCTAAGTGGTGATGATACCAACTCAGGCAAATATAGGATTTGGCGCATAAAGTAAAAAAAAAAGAGACCAGATGATGGTCATCATTACACTAAATTTTTATATCCCCATCTCCTGGAAACACAGTATAGTTATAGAACATTATATAAATATCATCCATATATGGCTGATCCATTCAGTTCTTATCTTGTGTCCATTTTGATGGAGGCTTCAGTTCATCGACAAAATCCCTGCTGAACCAGTTTGAACTTTACAATGCTTTGGAGGTGATAAGGAATTTTACTGACAACTTCATGGTGGGGGTGGGAGGTGAGGGGTGGGGACGTGTTGGAAAGGAAATGTATATTGGACTACATCAGGCAACATGTGGAAAAAATGGCCATTAAACATCTCTTTTCTTCCCAGATGGATAGATTCCTTGTCTTCCCTCGAACCCTCTTTCCTTCAAATCTATTCTCTTGGCATAAGAAACTCAGCTCCTTGTGGTGCCTGGGTGGCTCAGTTAGTTAAATGTCTGACTTTAGCTCAGGTTATAATCTCATAGTTGGTGGGTTTGAGCCCTGTATCCAGTTCTGTGATAGCAGCTCGGGCCCTGGAGCCTGCTTCGGATTCTGTGTCTCTGTTTCTCTCTCCCCTTCCCCTGCTCTCTCTCTCTCTCTCTCTCTCTCTCTCTCTCTCTCTCTCTCTCAAAAATAAATAAACATTTAAAAAAATTTTTTAAAAAGAAAGTCAGCTCCTTTTTCAAGTTCCTATGCTCTAATCACTGACAAAGCCTGCAATTAACTAAACGAACTATCCTTAGAAAGCAGTTTTTAGATCATCTGTTGTTTTTCCAAATATGCCCCCTTATGGGTCTCATACTTCTTGTATGGGTGCCTCATCTCATTAAGCACAGCAAAGTATGCCTTCAGCAAAGACGAAAGTCTTCTTGGGAGGAGATTCTGATATTAAGGAAATTGCAATTGGGGGACACCTAGTTGGCTCAGTCGGTTAAGTGTCTGACTTTGGCTCAGGTCATAATCTCACTGTTCGTGAGTTTGAGCCCTGTGTCAGGCTCTGCGCTGACAGCTTGGAGCCTGAAGCCTACTTCAGATTCTGTGTCTCCCTCTCTCTCTCTCTGTCTCTACCCCTCCTGAAGAACAAATAAACATTAAAAAATTTAAAAAAAATTGAATTTTTTTCCTGTCATCGTTTATAGAGGATATTAAGTCTGAAAAGATTAACTTATTTAAATATATCTAACATTTATCAAGTGCTTACTCTGTGTAGGGCACGGGATAGGTAAAATGAGAGAACAGAAACAGGACCAGTAATGTCTGGGTCCTTCTGTCTGTGGAGAGACATACAGTTAAGTAAGTAATGCCAATCAAGGGCAGATTTTCATAAATAGAGCTTAGGCTAGTATGTGGACACAGAAGCAGGAGAAATTCATCTTAGCTGGGTGATTCTAAGAAACAATAATTCTGATTGTCTGAAATTTTATCTCTATCCTAAAGGAAGGATTGAATTTTGATTTGTAAATATTGAGGTCAAAGTATATCGAGGGAACTATTGAGGGGAGAGAAATATTTAAGAAAAGGCAGGGAGGTATAAGGGAAGTCATGTCAAATGAGCCATTGGGATTTAGGGTTACTGGTGGGATGGAGAAATGAGAGACAGTATAATGGAAAGGAAATCTGGAGAAGAAGGCTCTGGATAAAATCATGGAAGCTTAAGGGAAGTTAGTCATGAAAAGAAGTCACGAAAATTTTTTGAATTGCTTCATGATAAGTGGGTTGGGGAAGAATCTGGGGTCAAGAATTGAGGTTGTTAATATAATACAGGCTTTTTTTTTTCTGAATCACTTTATTATTGAGCTACATCTATGATTTCATTTAATCCACACAACACTATTATGTGCACTTTTCTAAGGAGAAAACTAAGATATATGGAAAGGTAAAATAATTTGTTCAAGAACACACAGTAAGGGCCCAAGCTGTGGTTCATATTTAGGACTTTCTGATTCTAAGTTCTTGGTTTTATTTTTTTCTCTTAATATATGAGAATTGCAATTAATCCAGTCAAAGTGGGGAGCTTGGGTGGCTCAGTCGGTTAAGTTTCTGACTTTGGCTCAGGTCATGATCTTGTGGTTTGTGGGTTGGAGCCCCATGTCGGGTTCTGTGCCGACAGCTCAGAGCCTGGAGCCTGCTTCGGATTCTGTGTCTCCCTGTCTCTCTGCCCCTCCCCTCGTGTTCTGTCTGTATCTCTCTCAAAAATAAATAAATATTAATTTTTTTTTAAATCCAGTAAAAATAATGCGATTCTTCCCTTGGACCACTGAAATGAAAGGGGGGTAGGCAGATAAGACATAGTGTAAAAGAAGATTCTGTGTGTTTCCAAGACTGTTTACAAGTTGTTGTTAAAGGAAAGGTTGTGGTGGAATGAATGTGCTAACATGTGGAAAATGCTGAGTGCAGCACCAGGCATTGCCTTCCTTCAGTGAGGCCAGCTATCAGGATCGTTGTTAGCAGCGTCATAATTATCTTCGCCATCATCACTTTGTTTTTAATTTTGTAAATTTGTGTGTGTGTGGGGAGGGTAGAGAGACAGGGGGAGAGAGAGAATTCCAAGCAGGATCTGCGATGTCAGTGCAGAGCCCGGCCTGGGCTCATCTCCCATGAACTGTGAGATCATGCATGATCTGGGCTGAAATAGACACCCTTTGACATCATTGTTGATAAGCATTGAAGGACACACTTGGATTTGATGACTTACAAGTTTTGGTGACATTTAAGTAAATATTTTCCATACTTGGTGGGAGCAGGAACAGATAACAAAAGAGTGGGAGGAGTCAAAGAAGTCGATAAAGAAACCCTGAAGTATTTCTGAAAAAGCTTCACAGTAAATGTGCCGGTAGAAGGCCATGACACAATAGCAGCTAATCCAGAAGGGTTTTTCCAGGATTGAGCAGTTGACTCTGAGAGGAAGAAGGCAACAGAAGAGAAGATAGGAAAAAACCAAGAGGAATACTCTCTCAAATGGACATTCAAGACGTGGTCCTTTTGAAGGGGTGTCAAGTTTAGAAATCTCATAACAAAATTATTTGATAATATGGGGTTTTCATGCACAGGTGGGATGAGTTACAGAGAGATTACAATGGGATGTAGCCTCATTCAGTGATTCATTTGCACAGTTCAATTCCCAGCATGGAAATTATTTGTTGTTATTCCCAATTGTGAAGTGACTGCATTTTTTCCATTTTTTAAATATCAGTGATGCTGAAGAGAGGTCTTAAGGAATGCAATTTAGACTCCTGATGGTCTACAAGGACATCGCTGATTTGACTGTTCTGAGAAAGAGAGAGAGAGAGAGAGAGAGACAGAGAGAGAGAGAAACATCTCATTTCTCCCCTTGTGCCAAAGGACATGAGAGTGAGTAAATCTTCACAGGGTATGAGATTGCAATAAAGATGTGTGCAAATTTAGATGGAAATTAGGCATGTTCCCAGGGCTCCTGGAAAATTGCCAGCATAGCTCTCAAGACATTGCCTTTATAGACTATGTATATATTTATTTCTTTGTAAATCCAGTCTATAGAGTTTTCTGTTTATGATTGTTCCCAAGGACATTCTTTCTCCAAGCATTTCTCTAAGCAGATACTCACTCAAAGCCAGTTTTCAAACCATATCAAATGTAATCAGTATTTTCTGTGAAATTCTTTCTCACTGGTATTACTGTTTTATTTCTTACAATTTCTATTGTGCAATAATCATAGTGAAGACTTATCAAAGATGTGTAGACATGTGTGTATTTATGGGGAAAATTCCAAATGTGGGGAATTAGCAGTATTAATTAGTTATCAAACCCCTCAAACACATTTTAAATGTACTCTTGAAACATTTTTTTGTTTTATACTATAGTTTAATTCCTCAATGTCCTTTACATTCTAAGTATCTAGAGTTTGCATTGCTTCTGGAAAGCACAATATGATAGTATAAGTTGAAATCTGGGCTATTAATTGCTAAATGATCAACACTATTACTTTTAAAATACTTAACCATATCAATCTCTTTTTCTTATGCATTCATTTTACTAATTTAATAAAGCATATGGTAAAGTAAAGAATACTAAACCAGTTTGAGTTAAAGATGTTTATGGTGAATTATAGTTTTTCTGAAAGACACAAATATACTAAAATCAATGACTTACATGCTTTGGTGGCTTTCTATCTTTACATATAATACTAAATTTCTTTAAAGTAATACAGTTCTCAATATGAAGATTTATTATCCGGAAAAAAAAATAGGTCATTCTGAGATTCAATAATTAGAAAAGTGGAGGATGTTTAGTTTTGGGTGTATTTAAACTCTCATGACTTTACCAAGTACATGTAGTAAAATATTGGGCCTATTTAATCTGTATCTTTTGTGTTCTTTGTATCTTTTTTGTTCTTTGATATTACTCAGAATGAAATCACTGGACTCGACAGTTTTTTTGTTAATTTCTAATTTATGTTTATTTTATTAAATTCTTATTATTATTGTATTCATGTTATAATAGCTTTTCATAAAATAAAATAGGTGCCCTCCACATGGATTTTATATTTCTTTTTTTCTGAATGTAAAGCATATTTTAGAGAACAGAGAAAGCATCTTGGTTAGAGATTTGGAGAAAAGTCTATTTTTTAATCAGAGGTATCAGCTCTGGGCTGGAAATCAGACCATTGGTTCTTCTTCTGGTTCTGATGACCAGCCAAGGACCTCAGGCAAGGAGGGGACACCTTTTCTAAGAGGGTAAAGGAATGTCTGTCTTGCATCCTCTATCTTGAAAGGACTGCCTTTAGAATCCATCAAGAGTCTACAAACATATTATGAGTAATATTAAGAACATGTATTTCTTTTTTACTCAAATAAATAAAATTTTATAATATCTTCCTAATTACCGTCTTAAGATAATGCTGTTAGTCTTAATTTCCTAGAAGGTTTTAAAATAAAGATTATGTACATACCTATTCCAGTGTCTGAAATATTTGAGGTCTTTGACTCCTCAAGGTTTTTGGTTTGAAGCTCATATAAGTAGGAGTGGTAAGAAACTGGCCTTATATTTCACTTATTTGTACTATTAGTTTAACCAATTAGTTACCCATTGTATGCAGTTTCAGGGAAGAAAATTCAATGAGGAGTTTAATGATGGATAGAATTTTTAAGTGGGTGCATTAGAACATAATCTTGGTTCCCACTGCAGTACTTCGTGGTACGTGGCAGTGATTTCTGGTGGTAAAGTTATGTTGTTAAGTGATTTGGAAAATGAACTGGAAGTAAATTTGGGTCAGTGAAAAGATTCAAACTGAGAAAAATAAGAATCACACACACACACACACACACACACACACACACACACACACACAAACATAAAAAATACAAAAGCAGCGGTGCCTGGTTGGCTTAATCAGTTAAGCATCTGACTCTTGATTTCAGCTCAGGTCATGATCTCACAGTTTGTGAGTTCGAGCCCCACATTGGGCTCTGTGCTGACAGTGAGAAACCTGCTTGGGATTTTGCCTCCCTCTTCCTCTGCCTGCATGCTCTGTCTCTCTCTCAAAATAAATAAAAATCAGCTTTAAAAAATACGAAAGCAAACGAAGAAGAGTAGATATTAGCTAAGTACTTAGATTAGCATTTTGGCAGTTGGATCTGGGCTGCTCCACTAGAATGCCTTCCTTTTTCCTTTTTCTTGGATCTCATCTTTACCTTCCTTGAAAATCCAAGTCAACATCATTCTTCCAGGGAGAGGCTTGGCATTTCTGTCTCTTGCTCTGAAGTTTTTATTTCTATTGGTGCTAGATTGGTGTATATACTTTAAAGCATCAAATAATTCATGTTTGTTAAGAGTCAGATTATCCATTTTGACTTTCTTCCCCTGAAAGCAACGAATCCCAACTCTATTATCTCTGTATGAACAATATGTATGTAGTTTTATTTCTCATACATTTAGCTCTAGGTACTAGCTCTGAAATTAACTCTGGGAAATAGGATTTAGCTCTGTCTTTCCTATCATTCCTTTCCTCCCACACCAATACCTTGGTTCTTCCTATCCTACTCTCAATCTTGTAATATTTTGAGTTAGATCAGTACATAGTATTTATATTATTATGGCTATGTAAATCCTATCCACATCTGACCTTATTTTATGTGTGTGTGTGTGTGTGTGTGTGTGTGTGTATATATATATATATGTATATATATATATATTTATGTAATATATATGATAATGTATATATGCCAATTTTTCTTTCCCCTTTTTTTCCTTCTGCTTAGTTTTTTGCTAGTAAGTACTTACCATTATTTCAATTCCAAATTTAACTCCATTTGATGAAATCTCCTCCCATATCATTGAGGGCATCAGTAATATTATTAGTGGCATCTCCCTCCCTCCATGCTTCCCTCCCTCCTCCCCACTCTCTCAGTGCCTTCTAACCCCTTCCCATCTGAGGAGGTTACTTATGTACCTGGTGCCCTTTGCTCTCTTGTTGTGTTAATTCTGTTTTCAGTTCAATGTCTTTCTCTGCCAACTTTTCCCTCCTTGTGTTGAAGGCCATCCTCTAAGAGCTTTCTGAGAAGAAATACATGAGAGAGAATGGTTTCTGAGAATATTCATATATAAACATTTATTTATGTGAGTAATATTTTTCTATAAAATTCTAGGTTGGGAAAATCACTTTCTTTTAGGATTTGGACAGTATCATTTTGCTTTCTTTTATCTTCCAACATCGCTATAAATTCAAAGTCTTACTTTTATTTGCTTCTTTGTGTTTCTTTTAGACACTGTAACAGTTTTCCTTTGCTTTCCATATTCTGATATTTAATAGTGGTTTGCCTTGCTGTGTATTTAATGGCATCCAGTATGGTGGGCATGTAGTAGGTTCTTTCAACTTGGAAACTCATGTCATCTACTTATGAATATTTTCTTGAAGATGATTTCTTTGCAAACTCCAGTTATTTGGATAAAAATATATATAATAATAGTGGATCACTTGGACTGACCCTCTAGCTTTCTTACTTTTCTCCCCTAATTTCTGTCTTTTTCTATTTCCTGAGAGATTTCTTTAACCTTATCTTCTACACTTTTTTGTTTTAATTTCTACTATTGTATTTTTAATTTTCAAGAGCACTTTTTTCTCTGAGAATTCCTTTTTTGAATATTCCTTTTTAATAGCTACTTACTATTGTTTCATGAATGCAGTTTCTCTATCTCTGTGAGAATATTAATTAAAACTTTAAACAAATTTTCCTTTTGCATAAAATGTGTATCCTCAAGTGCTTCCACTTTTCTTGTTATTATTTCAGTCTTTCTCATGTTAGACTATTTCTTTAGATGCTCAGATATTTTTAATTATCTGCTAATATTTAGAATGGGGCACTCAGGTTTCTAGAAAGTTCTGAGCATGTGGATGGGGTTTGTTGACTGTGGTTCCCTCTATAAGTTTATCTGGCTGGGACATTTCTTTGGGGAATATGAGGGGACCCCAGAATCCTTGGGTCTGCAGACCCCAGACCCTTGGGTCTTCTGTGGGTTTGGTATGTTTCCCAGGGAGATAACTTCTATTTGCCTGCATGGAGAGTATGAAAGTGACTGGCAGCATTTGAGAGGGCAGAGGGCCTATACAAAGGAAAAAAGCAGTTGGTCATTTTACTCAAATCACCTCTTTTTCTCTATTATCCTTTAATGGCATTATAATTCTCCCAGTTATACAGATTCAAAATCCTAAAACTCTCCTAAACTGTCATTCCTCCTTTATTTATAGATCCAAATTAATAGCCATATTTTATCTTCCTACTCTATTGCAAGTTATATTTTGGCAGGATCCAAGGGTCAGAGCACATGGAAGAGTGGCTAAGAGCATGGAAGGCAGAGCCAGCTTTGAATCTTAGTTCTGTGATTTGCTAGCTGTGTGACATTTTTCATACCTTTGTCATTTCCAAGGCTCAATTCTCAGCACTTTCCAGGAATTTCTTCAAACCTAAGAATTAACATTTTGTAGTTTTTTTTCCTCTATAAGGAATTTTCTCCGTGTATGTTATAATTGTTTTATATCTGGATCTTGTATTCTTATTACTGTATTAAAAAATGTAGACAATATTATAAATAAAACATTATTTAAAAGTTCATCTTCAATTTTGATGTACCACAAATTATTTTTCCTGTAAATACTTGTGCTTAACCATACTTTTGTAAATATAAAGTTTACAGGTTTCTTCCTTCTATTACTGAGGCTTTGCTTCTGAATATCCTAATCATGGATGAATATTTTTCTGAGTTTGCAAGGTCTTTATGAATTACTCATCTTTCCATTTACTTAGGAAATGTTTTTCTTTGGGTTACACTTATCTCCTAGAACTTTTCTTTTATTAGTGTGTGACCTACGTAATGAAGTTTTTTACATGGTCAATACTTACTCATTTTACTCTTTCTTAACAACTCTGAAAACCTTTCTGAAGAATGGATACATAGGAAGTAGTGTCTAGTATGCATATAAATTTTAGTTGTTCCATTCACCCACGATGTGAAGTAACATAATTAGAGTGGAATTGCAGTCTATGGGAAAGTGTTAGGTGTGGCCTGTCGTTAATGGAGGCGGTATGATGTAGTGTCAAGTGTAAGGGAAACTGTGTAGAGAGAATGTTTTGTCTCTGAGAAAGATTCAGGAATTGGTTACCATGCTCTGTTTCTATTGTAAATAGACCATATTGAAAGGAGATAGCATAATGTAAAAGCATTTAAGAGCAGACTGCTCAAGAGTGAATTGAGACTGAGGAATTGCTTCCACAATAGCACCAGTAAAAAGGCCCTTTTCATTTGAGTCAATGAGAGCTTGAAATATGTTAAGACAGAAATCTTTTTTAATGGCAAGTTGGATAATAAAATATTATTTGTTTCTTGGTGTTTTACAGCATTGTGGGAACTGGTGGTTTTCAAAGCCTCTCTCCAAAGATGGCTAAGATGATCTGAATGTGATGTGGTCAGGGAAAGTTTTCTGAGGTTAGATTGCAATTTAGGAATATCCTTTCACCTCTACTTACTTATTTTTAAACTTTCACATGCTTTGTAAATAAACTTTGGCATTATACCTTAACTGTGGGAATTAAATTTATTTTTGGATTGGTATGAAACACAAGATATTACCTCTTTCTTTACTTATGGCTGGGATGTGAAGCTCTATGCTCTATAGTGTGGATAATCTTGGCTCCTCTTACCTGTGATTTAAAAACGCTTTACTTTTCTAGAAGAAAAGCGATAATCACAGATTTTAAATATCTTTGTTTTGTGTTGTCTTTCCTTGTTTGCCTAATAAAGTCGTACCCTTTCTAGCTGTTACAATTTTCCTGTTTATCAATTGTAGTTTACTCTAAAAATCATATCATCCATCAGCTCATAAGCCAAACCACATTGGAGTGCTTTAGCATAAAAGAATGCATAAAACCGAGGGGAACTGTTTTCCGGTAAAAGGGCAATGTGCTCAAATCTGTGCTACAGGCCTCTCACCTATATTATTTGGAGATGATTCTCCCACTCAATACGCTCTGATGGCGTATGCATGTGTGATTTATGGTCCAACTCTCCTGCTTAAGACAATTACTCACAAGAAAGAGCTGCTGGACTGAAAATGTGGTAGACACAGCAACTTTTTTTGCTTGTTTCTTTTTTAGGTTCTCAGGAGCTTGTAAGAGTGACACGTTCTTGTTTCATTTTTGTCCATCCTTTCCTTTATTTCTATATGTACAGGTACACGCTCAAATATATGCATAGGTACATAGACATCTATCTATCTATCTATCTATCTATCTATCTATCATCTATTTATCTATCTATATCTCTATTTTTATATAAATGTAACCACAGACATACTTTAAAAATTTCTGTTGACTTTAAATATATACAGTTAGGGGCACCTGGGTGGATCAGTCAATTAAGTGTCGGACTCTTGATTTTGGCTCAGGTCATGATTGGTGATGAAATTGAGCCCCGTGTTGGATATGGAGACTGCTTGGAAATTTCTCGCTCCCTCTCTCTGCACCTCCACCATTCTCTCTTTTTCTCAAAATAAATAAATAAACTTTAAAATAAATAAATATATATTCAGCTAAATATATAAATATATACTTGTATGCATATAAAATTCCTGTTGACTTTAAATATACATATAAATGCAGCTATTTTTTGGCTTTTACCCCATTTTCTTTTCCAAATCAACCTTTTTTTCCCTTTTGCCAGGAGTACCAATGTAAACAACCTGGTATTTATCCCTCTTTATTTTCCCCTTCTCATATAGTAAATTTATATATAATATATGCAATTATATAATCGATTGATAAATAGATATTGCAATTATTTTATCACCATGAAATCACATTATGTTTACTTGTTTGTATAACATTTCATCAGAAATCCGTCTAAGACAGCTGGTACAGATCTAACTAATTATTTTGAAAGACTACCTAATATTCTATGATAAAGATGAATCATAATTTATTTAGCCATTGCTCCTAATAAATAATCATTCATCCTACTCCCTACCTTCCCTCAGGTTTGAACTATTACAAATAATGTCTTTGCACACATTCCTCTAAATATTGTTGGTTTTATTTTTATAAGATGGAATAAGAGAAGTAGAATTTCTGTTTGAAATATGGATATATAGATACAGATTTTAGAAACTTTTAGTTATAAAAATTCAAATTTCTAGTAGGAACTACACTTATTTTTAAAAATAAGTGCCATTCTCAGGGTGCCTGAGTAGCTTGGTTGGTTAAGTGTCTGACTTCGGCTCAGGTCATGATCTCGTGGTTTGTGAGTTTGAACCTCATGATATGGCTCTGTGCTGACAGCTCAGAGCCTGGAGCTTGCTTCAGATTCTGTGTCTCCCCCTCTCTCTTCCCCTCCTCTGTTCACGTTCTGTGTCTCAATGTCTCTCAATAATAAAGAAACGTTAAAAAATTTATACAAAGTTTGTCATTCTATAGGTATAAAGTGATAACTCATTATTAATTACTTTAATATGTCTTTCCTCAATTAGCACTTTAAAAATCTTTATATATATATATTAATATATTTATTACTTTTTTTCCAATTTAGATTCACTCTTCTGTCAATTGCCTATGAATCCTTAGCTCATCCTATGAATCCTTTGCCTATTAATCCACCTCCCAGTGTAGGAGGTATCCTCTAATGTGGCTTCATGATCTCTGCCTCATGATATTTACACCCTCATGTCAACTCTGCCCTTTAAATATGGGCTGGATTTAGTCACTAGCTTCTAACAAATAGAATGCAGAAAAAACCATGGCATGTCACTTCTGGGATTGGGTTACAAAAAGGCTGCAGACTTCTTCCTGAGTGCTCTCTCTTGCTCACTTTGCATTGTTTACCCTGTGAGAAGTCAGCTGTAATGTCATGAAGCAGCTCTATGGAGTAGCCCATGTGGCAAGGGAATGAAACCTGCCAAAAGCCATGTGAGTGATTTTGAAAGCAGACCTCTCCTCCCTAATTGAGACATCATGAGTCTGTAATGGACAACAGCTTTGTTATAACTTTATGAGACCTAGAGCAAGAGGAATTATCTAAGGCACTCCTTGATACTTGACCCACAGAAACTGTGACAAAATGAATGTTGTTATTTTAAGCTTCTAAATTGGGGGGGGGGCGATTTGTTTTACAGCAATAAATAAACACTATGTATAGGGTACTTATATTTTTCACATCGGTTTGTAACTGCTACATTATGGTTTTTATTTATAAACTTTCATATTATTTGCAGATCATTTTCCAGCTCTAACATGTGACAATTGGCTTTATTTATGCTATCTTTTGCTGTATAACCTAAGATAAGCTTGCATAGTCAAATACTTCCTTCCTCTCTCCCCCCTTTTCAACCATTTGGCCTAACACTGTGTAAAATACGTGATATCCTAAATTTTTCTATTATTTTTATTGTTTTATATTTATACTCAATTCTATAATTCATATGGAAAATATTTTATATAGCATTATCTGTATATCTCCTGGGGAAGTCCTCTAAGTTTGTTAGCTTTTTCTTTATGATTTCCATGTCTTTGGTTTTTGTTCTGTTTTTTTGAATTATTTTCTGCACTCTTATGAAAGTTTTTCAAATTTCAGTAACATACTCACCTTAAATTTTTGTGTTGAACTTTAAAATTCAATAACCTCATTTCCTAGTTATATTGTTTGTTCCTAATGTAACTGGATCATTTTGTGTGCAGTTACAGTTTATTTTGTGGTGGATAAATTCATCAATCCTTTGTGATTATCCTTTACTAGAAACTGCTTCCTGTGTTTGCTTAGATGGTCCCTGAGGAACACTGTAGTTTTTATTTGCCAGGTTATTACTCTCCTTACCCTTTGGTGCCAGCTTGACTTCTGGTTGCCTTGTACAGTGGCAATTCCTCACATGATGGAAAGGTGTGTAGTTCACATCTGCAAGTTTGTGGTGTTCTGCTGGTGAATTCTGGTCTCTTTTAGGGCAATAAATGGAGGCCATTCCATTTCTAGTCTTCTTTACAGTGGTAGAGAGAACTAAGTTTAGCAACTCTTGGCTTCTCTTCTAGGAAACGACTTTGCCATGACCAATTCTTCTCCCTGTATCTCCCAGATATCTTATACCTACAGAAGCAACATCCTGAAGGGCCCAGAAGCTCCTGGGCTCTAGAGAAGTAGTTTGATTATAGTTGGAGAAAGACCACAAAAAAAGCTGCATAGAAGAAAGCTTCTTCACAGCTTCTCTTTCTAATACTAACTCACATGATATGATTTTCAAGTGGTTTTGGCTACTCTGTATTACTGTGAATATATTACTGAGTAATATAGTCTATATTACTGAGGTGTTCAAGGTTATAAAATTGAGATTATTATTTTTTTATTAAAAATTTTAATGTTTTATTTATTTTTGAGTGAGAGAGAGAAAGAGACAGAGCATGAGCAGGGGAGGGACAGACAGAGAGGCAGACACAGCACAGAGCCTGATGCAGGGCTTGAACTCACAAACCATGAGATCATGACCTGAGCTGAAGTTGGAGGCTTAACTGAGTGAGCCACCCAGGCACCTCTAATAGTAAGAGTATTCAAGACAAACATAAGAATTAGTCAACATATGTTATTTGCCAACCCCTGTACCTGGCAAACTATAAATCTTAAATATATATTCCATCAAAATGGAGAAGGGAGTCCAAACATTTGAGAATTAATACAGAAAAATTTAGGCTTTCTTTAAAATTTAAATTTTAACATTTCCTAAAGCAATACATTTCTTTTTTGGGGGGAAGTTGATTTTATTATTCTTTTAGTCATCTACAAGATGAGTTTGCTTTAATGAGTTTGCTTAAAATGAATAAAAAATGAAACAAAATGTAAGGTAACTTGTCCAAGAAATTTGAAGAAAATCAAGTAATATATTTTTCATGAATCTATTATGAAATGACAAGGAACAATGAAGCAAACTTCAAAATTTAACTGAAGATAAACTTCACTGAAAGTAATTTTTACTTAGTTATTCTTTTAATTGGTAATTCAACTGAGATAGAATATTTCATCAACAACTTAATTTTATCTGCTACTTTATATATATTTGATTCAGATTAATCCACTTGTGAATATTCTACTAATAAATATAAAATGACTTAGTAGACTAATTATGCTAAAAATTGTATGTAGGTTAGTTCTGTGGTTATCAATGCAATATAAGTGTACAAAGATCTCAATTAGTAAAGATGACAAATATTATGGTATATTTCACAAGTAAAAAAGTTTTTTAAAAAAATCATAAAAATCATAAATAAAAGAAAAAGACTTAATTGTGAAAATCAGTCTTCTCTTTGGGTGGATTTACCAAGGAAATTTAGACTAGAGGATTATACAGGGCCAGGTGATGCCTCTGGGAGAAAATTGGGATATGAAGATTGATAGACAAACAAACCAAAAAAAAAAAAAAACAAAAAAAAAGAAAAGAAACCAGAGAAATGCTACTTCCATCAATTATCTTCCTCTTTCAGAAATACACCAATAAAAAATATTCCAAAGTGGTTTACATTGGCAGTTTAGGGACTACCATCAAGGAAATGGTAGCTAATGTTGCATTTTAAATAGAGGAATGTGGGTCTCATAAATTCTGCTATATTTTAGCAATGCCCAAGTTGTCTTATATCCTGATGTATTAGAATTGTTATGAATATGTAAAATTCTTTGTCTCTTGTAGCAATAGTTGACTTAAAATCTACTTTGTCTGATATGGCCCCAGCCATCCCTGCTTTCCTTTGGTTACTATTTGTATGGAATGTCTTTTTCTATCCTTTCACTTTCAAAACATTTGTCTCTTTATATTTAAAGTGAGTCTCTTGTAAGTAGCAGATAGGACAATCATGCTTTCTTTTTAAAAACATTCATTATGCCAATCTCTGCCTTTTAATTGATGAGTTTCATCCATTTACATTTAAAGTGATTACTTATAAGGAAGGACTTCATTCTGCCATTTTTAAGTTGATATTTACATATCTTATATATTCTTTGTTCCCCAATATCTCTATTATTGCCTTTTATTCCTGTTTAGTTAATTTTTTTCTAGTGTCCTGTTTTGATTTTCTTCTCACTTTCTTTTCTGAGTTTCTTTTTGTTATTTTCTTAGTGGTTACGCTTGAGAATATAATTACATCCTAAATATATGATAATTCAGTTTGCATTGATACCAATAGCAATCAAAGCTACAATAGCTTCAATAGCATACAAAAACTCTGCTCCTTTATTGTTCTATTCCTACCATTTTATGTTGTTATTGTCACAAATCACATCTTTTTACATACAGTGTGCCCATTAAAATGGATGTGAAATTATTATTTTATATATGTGTCTTTTAAATTATATAGGAAAAAAGGCATTGTAAAATAAAAATATAATAATGTTAATTTTTATATTTTCCTATGTTGTTATGACTAATTTAAAAAAAATTCTTTGTATGGCTTTCAGTTACTATCTGATGTTTTTAATTTCAGCCTGAAAATCTCCCTTTAATATTTCTTACAGGAAACATTTATCAGTGATGAACTCTCTTGACCTGTTTATCTGGGAATTGTATTAATTTCTACTTCATTTTTCAAAAATAGTTTTGCCAGACATAGAATTCTTGATTGGCAGGGTTTTTTTTTTCCCTTTCAACCCTTTAACAGTCATTCCTCTGCCTTCTGGCCACCATGGTTTCTGATGAGAAACTGGCTTCTAGTCTTATTGAGGATCCCTTGTACATGACAAGTCATATTGTAACATATTTCGGTGTGGATCTCTTTGCATTTATCCTACTTAGAATCGGTAGATGTATAAATTCATTTCTTTCACCACATTGCGAGTGTTTTCAGCCATTATTTCTTCAAACATTTTTTCTTTCCCTTTCTCTTTTCTTCTTCTGGGAATCCCATATTGTGTATATTGACACCCCACTGGTATTCATTATTTTTTTCTTTCTGTTCATCACATTAGATGATTTTCTTCTGCCTGCTCAAATCTGTATTGAATCCCTGTAGTAAATTTTCCATTTCAGCTATTATACTGCACAATTTCAGAATTTCTATTTAATTCTATTTATGTTTATCTCTTTGTTGATATTTTCTATTTGTTGAGACATCATTCTCCTGGTTTCCTTTAGTTGTTTGTGTATAGGCTTCTTTAATTCTTTGAGCATATTGAAGACAGTTGATTTAAAGTCTTTGTCTAGTATGTTTAATCTTTGGGCGTCTTCAGTTATGGTTTCTGCATAATTATTTTTATCCTGTGAGTAAGCCATTCTTTCCTATTTCTTTGCATGTTTCATAATTTTTGGTTGAAAACTGGACATTTGCATATTAAAATTTGGCAACTCTGGAAATCAGATTTTACTCCCTCTCCAGAGTTTTGCTGTTGTGACTTTTTGGGGACTACAATTGTCCATTTGTTTAGTAACATTTCCAAATTACTCTTGCAAAGACTGTATCCTTTGTCATGTGTGGTCATTGAAGTCTTTCTCCCACTATCTCAGCAATCAGCTAGTGACTTAACAGGGATTTCCTTAAATGCCAAAATTTAGCAACTTCTTTGTTCATTAAGCACTCTCTGGTTGTTGTAGGATTTTGTATTAGTATCCAGAGTTTTAAAAGATTTGATTCTGAAAATTTTTGCCAGCTTACTGGTTGCTTTCACAGAGGGATGGATCTATGGAGCTCCTTAATCCACCATTTTTGGTAATGTTCTCTTTGCCAGGAGTTATTTTATTCATTCTGAGGGAAAATGAATTAGGCCCTGGGATTTTATTTCCCCACATCCTTCTTGTTTCTTATTGTGTAAATTTACAGAAATCTTTTCTCTTATGATTTCCATGTACATAAACTCAAGAACAACATGTAGATGTGAAAGAATAGTCAATACTTTAAACTCTGTAAAACTTCTATAGCTTCTTTTGCTTCTATAGACTTAACGTTTAAGCTCATTAAACTAATTTAACAGAAATTGTCATCTTAAAATTAAATTTTGTGTCCTTATACTAACAAAAACACAATTTGAAATTATCATGCAAATAGCACTTTGGGCTATTTATTTTGAGAGAGAGAGAGAGAGAAAGCAGGCAGGGGAGGGGCAGATAGAGAGGAAGACAGAGAATACAAAGTATGCTCCATGCTGTCACCACAGAACCCAAGGCGGCCATCAAATTCCTGAGTGGTAACATCATGACCTGAACCGAAAACAAGAGTGGGACGCTTCACCAAATGAGTCACCCAGGCACCAAAGGTCCTTTTCTAAAGAAAAATGTTCAATATAAACTATAATATATATTGATATCATATAATTTAACCAAAATTATATAATATTTATAAAAAAGGAGTTTAAATCTGTGTATGAAAATTCTTTATTCTCTACCATAAAAATGCCTTAGGGGAAGCTAATTTAATTTCAAACAGTTGAATTTATTTTATTTCCATACACATCAATTATGTTATATTTAAATATAAAACTATGATAATGATGAATAAAGTGGCATGACACATTCTTCTGGTGCTTTTGAATAGCCTGTCTTTAATGTGGCAACTCTTAACAGTTAAAGAAACTCTGACAGTTAAGTAATCCCTTCACCACTTAAGTACAACAGGATTGCATTATTAAGTACACTGCCTGGAAATGGTGTGCTTTTTTCATTCACACTATAAACAGTTTTGTTAGATTGGTAATCCTGCTTGTCAGATTTGTTCACTGTTTGATATTAATCAGTAGGTTTATAAAAGGTGCAGCACTGGACAGAAATGAACAGAAAATACATTTTAAATAATGTTTCCATAAATCATAGAGAGTCAGACATCTCTAACTCTGAGGTGGATGGAATATTTTGACGTTTTGCGGGTGGTTTGATAGCTTGCTACTAAACCAAAAGTTTAATAGCAGAGCTACTGTCCATTTCCATTACATGCCTATAGAATCGGCTCTCACGGTATAAGTTTGTTAAAAGTTCATGAGATTTTTTTTTTCTGGGGTATTTAATGAATCACTTTTTAAAGCTTATATTCTTCTAGAATATGAAAACTAAAAATGCTATGACTATATATTGAATTACATAATTTTAAGCCATGAGCAGTTACACCACATATGTCTTCATCTTTAAATGTTTTTCTGTAGTTCGGAAAACTGTCATATAACCTTTCCCTACATATTCCACTATCTAAGCAACATTTTTATTCACCGAATATAATTTGTTTTTATTTAACCTGCAAAGGTTAACATTGCTTTAGAGGTAGTTTTAAAAACTTTTTAGGAACTCCGGGATTTAGAATATGTATCCAGGGTGCTGTTATAAGGGGTCATTAAATGAAGAACTAGTTACCTAAATTGAGGGATGGAAAGTGACTCATGATAGGTATAATTCCTCAACAAACATATAGGTAACTTTGCTAGTTTTGCACATAGGTCTTTATTTCCAAATTTTGTAGATTACAGAAATGAATGTAATGATATTATCTGAAAGCTATATGTCCTAAAATGTGCTTTGATCTCTTGTGCTCACTGGTTCTTTCCAAGCCTCCCAGCTCTCCCCATGGCTATCTGTTCTTCATGCTCACAGCTTCAAGGTGCTAGCAAATTTTTTTCTTTCCTTTCCTTTCCTTTCCTTTCCTTTCCTTTCCTTTCCTTTCCTTTCCTTTCCTTTCCTTTTCTTTTCTTTTCTTTTTCTTTTCTTTTCTTTTCTTCTTTTTTAGTGTTTTAAAAAGTTTGTTTATTTGTGGGAGAGAGAGAGACAGAGCATGAGTTGGGGAGAGATAGAGAGAGAGGGAGACACAGAATCTGAAGCAGGCTCCAGGCTCTGAGCTGTCAGCACAGAGCCCGACGCGGGGCTCCAACTTGTGAACTGGAAGATCATGACCTGAGCTGAAGTTGGATGCTTAACTGACTGAGCCACCCAGGCGCCCCATGGGGTTGGCAAATTTTAAATTTTTTCCATGCTAAACTAATGCTCGCAAATTGCACATGAATATTGTTTGGTTCTGAATTCTTCTCTTCACTCTCTCATTCCCTTCCTCAGCCCCTAATCTTGATAACTTCCTTGCTTGATCTTTTCCTGCCAGATGAAACGTTACTGTGCAGTGGCATTGACCCGATCTCAGCAATTGCTGGAGGGTAGTGGGTAACCCAGGGACACAAGAGGGAGAATAAGATCAGACCTAACGATGTCCATCCCAACTATAGCAGGACTGAATTTCTTAATCCATTGTTTAATGTCGGTTAAAATCCATAAATTACTCATACATAGATGTCAATGAGATGTAATCTCTAAAGACTTCCATACCACCAACCCCTTCGTTATCCAGTGACAGGGAATTGAAGAATTCTTGGCAGACCTGATTTGCATTGTATTTTCCTTGGCTTTTCATTTTATGAGTTTGTGACTACTGGCAAAAATGCAGCCAAACAACAGGTACTTCAGAAACTGTTCAGGTGTGCAGCGACATGAGCATGTGAACTCAGAGTTAGGAATTGAGAGCCTTGCACTACAGGGTGTTTTTGAACAATGGAAGCAGACTATTTTCTCCGATGCGTTATGGAGCTGATCAGAAATATGATGAGTTGTGGGCCAGAAAACCTGACTTCTGGTCATGGATCCCCCATGATCTCCAAGCCACCACAAGTATCCACAACTTCTAGGCCATGACTCCTTTATTATAAAAAAAATGGTTGTGCTCTGTGGTTTCTCAGGTCCCTTTCTTCTTTCATAGCTAATACCAAATTATCTTTCATGATAATACCAAATGTGCTAAGGCTTCATAGTAGATGCCAATAAAAGGAGAGGCTAAACTATGAAATGGGAGAAGAGGAGGAGGGAAACAACTATTCTTTTATTGAAAAAACATATTCCATATTATGCATAACGATAGAAAGGGGAATAAAGGAAATAATAGACCAATTACTTTTCTTAGTGAGCAAATGTTTGCAGTTTTTAGATTTCTGAGTAACAAGACTTCTTTTATGGGCTTTATGAATGACATGAAACTCCTTAGACATATAATAATTTAGTTTGCCTGTCTTTTGATATTATTTTCATCAGACTGAGGATATTATTGATATTAAGCCATCGCTGGCCATTTTTATTCAAAGGTTTAAAAAGTACACTGAAGTATTATCTGGGGTAGACTCAATTTTAGGAGAAAACATAAACACGGAGAAACCATAATCCTGGTGTAATGTAGGAATCTAATTAAGACTAATGAGGCAACATTAAATTTAATGTATGATGCATTTTATATGTCTCACCATTAGAGCTGCAGCAAGCTGTTCATCAGAGTCATCTTTGGTGACTATTCCCCTACGGGCATTCTTCAGCAATCTGGGATTAGGCCGCGGTACTGGGTTTGTGGAGAAGCCAACACAAAAGCAAACTTGTAAAGTAAGCGTGCCATTGGAATCATCTGTTGATGGCCTTAGCTGGCTAAAAAAAAGCTAGACATGTTTATGCTGTGGGAAAGGTTCTCCTCGGTTTCAAGGCAAGACTATTGAGTTTAGGGATCACTAAGAATCATAGTCAGTCACCAAAGAAATTAGAAGAGAAGCAGGACAGAGCAAGTAGCAAAAAGAAGAGGTGATGCTTTCATTGGCTTCCTAAGATTCAGGGCCATTACCGATGTGGAGGAATTGGGAAGGGTCTTGGGAGAAGACGTTTTCATGCTGGAAGTTGCAACAGAGGTTAGTTGATGTGCATATAGACACAAAGGAAGGAGAATTGATTCCCAGGAGTCTGGAATTGAGAGGGTTTCACATAACATGATAAACATGTACAATGATATCTAGCATAATAAATTACAACAGCTGATGCTTACTGTGGGGTCTCTGCATACTAGGCAGTGTTTTAAGTGTTCAGTGTGCATGATTTCATTCGGTTCTTCCGACCACCCCATGAGGTAGCCATGATTATTGTTCTGACTTTACATGAAAAAAAAAAAATCAAGCAGAGAGAGATTAACTAAGGAGGTATATAGCTAGTCAGTGGCCAAATAGAATTAGAACACAGGAATCTGAATCACAGCTTGAACCCCTAAGCCTAGAGAAATAGGCTTATATTTTCATAGAACACAGAGTAACCTTGAAACCACACGTGCCGCAATGGGCTTATGCCCTTTGTTGCAAAATGATGATTACTTTGCCTATTTGAAAATTTACAATGCAACTATCTATTGTAATTTGGATCCTTAAATAGGAACCTGGAGTTTTCTGAGCTTGGGTCATGCTGCCCCGAAACATTATAAGTGGCTTATAAAATTGCAACCTTTCTAGATGTGGAGTGTTTCTGCTTTAAAGAGTAATGGTTTATCTTTGCTAATTGTTTCTGTTTGTTGACATACATGCTTTGAACACAGTTTCTGAAAGTTTGAATTCATAGCCTTCTGGATCTTGCTGGCCCCGAGGGACAGTGATTCAGATTTGTTGTTAGACGGTTCAGGCAGAGGACAAACCGTGTACATCCATAGAAGGCCATGGCTAAAACTCAACTCATAAACTCACTAAGTAAGTAAATAACTAAGAATATTAACTTCAGCATTGTGGAAATCATAGGGTTGATGCTCAAAAGAGGAAGAAAAACCACTTTTTGCTGCTTTCAGTTGTTCCTTGTCTGCCCTAATTCCTTATAGTTTTTCTTTTTTTTTTTTGCTGGCCCAATGTTGCCGCAGAAATTACAACCTTCGAATTAGTAAGTAGCAGAGCTGAGAGTTAAATCCAGGCGGTGTGGCTTTGGCACCCACATTCCTTGCTACTCACTATACTGCTTGTGAACCTAAGAGTTACTTTCCGTTGGGAAACTTCAAAACTTTCCCTCTTAATTGCTTTGGTAGTTATTAGGCTAGAACCTTTTATACGTGTCAGGCAGACTGAAAAAGTGGTTAGCTTGAAGGTGAATGAATCTTTTCCGGGCAGAACTACGTATAGATGGAATTGTAGGTCCCAGTTTTCAAAGAAGTACATGTTTACAGGATAAGATCCAATGTTCAAGTGGCTGTGAATTATGGATTCCCTTAAACATGTACAACACAATTAAGAACTTGTAACAAAGGATCTTTTCTTTATGACTTATGGGCGTTTGCACATTATGGCGACGGTGTGGAAAAATCTCAATCAGCTGGGCAATTCATTTTCTGCATGCTAATGCAAAGCTAAAAAGATGGACCAATTGTTTAAAAACAACGTCCAAAGTGTCTCCTAAACAATGAAGGGAAGTTACCTGCCTGTCCTTTAAAAACTAGTGCTTGAGTAAGTGATTGTCCGGTGGTTCCACAAAGCCTTCTTAAATGACATCTATCCCCCTCCTTTTTTGGATTGATGATTTCATTAAAAGCCATTCTCCAATTGTCGTTTTGCTTTCTCCGCTTTAATGTGGTCTGTGGGGTTCATTAGATCCACCGTGTTAATGGCATCAGCTGGGTTTAGGTTTCATTGCAGCTGAACCTCACCATTGCTAATCACTTAGCTAACATATGCCAATATCATGGTACCTAATGACTCCTTCTGCAGTGACTACTTTATATTCCCATACCTCCCCTCTACAACAAAGTAACATTGATTATCGGTGTGACCTGCAGGATGGTGAGAGCCCTGACGGCT
Organism: Felis catus; assembly: GCF_018350175.1. NCBI lineage: Eukaryota > Metazoa > Chordata > Mammalia > Carnivora > Felidae > Felis > Felis catus. The sequence continues at coordinate 135,873,561 of NC_058375.1, forward strand.
TCCTCCCGACGTGCGTACTTGGTTTAGAATCTTTTCGCCTTGCCGCGCACTTTGCACGATTCCTTTTCATCCTCTTCTCTCCTCTGTCCAGTTAACGTGGTCGTTACATGAGACAAAACCCAGGGGCTTGTGTGTCCAAAATAGTACAGACTTTGCACCATTTGCTGCTCAGTGTTTCCTCCAACACCGTCTAGGCCTTGAAGTGGCATAAGTCGGAGCAATCTTCATTTGCTTTCTGCAATCTCATTGCTCCCTGGGGACACTCCAAGAGTGAGTGAGAAAACATTGCAGATGCATAAGGACAGTATATTGCTCCTCAGAAGTTTTGGTATTTTGAGATAATTTTGGTCTCTATATCTCCTTTTTGGTTTCCTTTGATATCTGAGACCTGAATAAAAGGCACTGTCCGATCGCCTTCTCTCTCTCCCTTTTCCCCTAATGTGATTACAAAGGGAAAGCGGAGGGCCTAGCACTGAGGGGTGCTGGCTTTGGGGGTGTAGGCAGCAGCACAGTGCGATGGCAGAGAGTAATTCTGCTTCAAGGAAGATACTGCCCAATTTTTTAAACTTAATAGGATTAGTCATGGGAACTATTTTTAGCAGAAGTTCAACTTTATCCATGTATTTTTAATGTGGGAAAATTGTGTCCTTTTCCCTCTGCTAATGTTTGATGTATTCCAGCCCTCCTGTGAGCGTGTTTGAGTATCTTAGGGGATCTGGAGTGGAGGAGAACTTCCTCTCGGATTCTCTCTGTTTTCTTTCGTGAAAATGACATTCCAAAGCTGTTTCACTTTCTGACAGGAAGTGGAGCCTTGCCAAAAATGATTAAAGTCCGAGAAAGCATAACAGTTCCAAAGCTGCAGCAGTACTTTAGGAGTTCTGAGTTTGACACGGTGTCAAACAAATGTGAAATATTGTTTAATAAATTTGAATAATAGAGAGATAGGAAAAAATCATTCTTGGCTTATAGCAGTAGTGGTTTGAATTAAGTATGGAAAAGACTACCTGCATCTAATAAATTGAAATAAATATGTAAATACACTTGTGTGAGGTTAGCCGGGCCGGCGACTTTATTCCATTATGCTAGTTATACGCGCGAGACGAAAACACGTGTAAGTATAAAAGCCTATGTATTTCTCCGGTGTTTAAGGGAAATGACTTCTGTTTGTATGATCAAACCGTGCACGAGAGGTAATTATTTCTTTGAATTTTATAATTAATTCAATAAATTCATCAATAAAATCACTTAGACCAAAATAGTTTTGTTAAAAAGGGCTAAATAATCATTGGAAACTTTAGTCGATATCTGGACTTAGAAGCCCAAAGGCTTCTTATATAATAGCGGCCCTAGTTATTTCACTGACAATCCCCATTAAACTGTTTTACTTTTTCACCACAGAGTTATGCATTTATGTAGACAACTACGTACTACCCCTTCTCCAAAAGAAAACTGACCCCTCCAGAAAAAAAAGCATTTCTCTCAAATTAATAAAAAATATCACTTCTCTGAAAAAAAATCCTTGATGAAAAACCTTATGAAACATGTTTTTTTAAAAAAAAATTTTTGAAAGAAATTATGACTTCAATAAACTAATTTTACTACTTATTTCTTTCACTCTTTAATGTATGTATTTAGAATATATGTTTTCAGGGCAGAAAGTTGAAACTTTTCTGTATCCGCTACCATTGGATGTATAGCACGATTCATGACCACTTTTTAGACAAGTTAAATTGATTGGAGGAGTCATTCAATGTCATTGAGTACCATTTGTCACTTCATAAACAGCTCCAATCTGCTGCCTACAAATGCAGAAGGACCGCCAAATAAATCACATCAAATAGTGGGAGTAGATAGTATCCCTTCATCTATAATTGGTACAGCCTCTCCTGTCACATTTGTTCATTCTTGTGATTCTGGCGTGGATTGACACTGACATGGAAAGGGCAGCCACTGTCAAAGACGTTAGAGAGTCTATGTTTCGGTGACGTACGTGCTAATAGATATCCATCATAATATTACATTAACGTCACCCATGTATCAAACGTACAGCTTAGCCATCTAGATATCTGATGATATGCCCATATAGTTCTGTTCTAACAGGAGATAAGCTCTTGGCGTTGAAGGGAAACTGATAGATGCCAGAGGGAATTAACATGATTAACAGATATATAAGAAAGCAACACAAAGGTAGCTTGCATGTGCCGTTTCCTTGGACATAATTGTAAAGCTCTATCATTTAATTCGGGTAGCATTTTCATAAAATATGATCAGTAGATACACTATGCTTTTGCTAATTTCCAAACATCTTTCATTTGAAGAATTCTTATTCTTGTCAGGCAAAAAAAAAAAAGCTGCTATTACAATTAATGCTTTATATTATGTCCTAGGTGTAGGCTTTAATGAAAATCTGCTTTCTTAGGGTCAAAACTCTTTTACCCTGCAATATCTGTGTGTGTGCGTGTGTGTTTGTTTGTATAAGCAAACACACACATACACACAGGCTTTTGTATATATTATCCCATACTGCCACACTAACATTAAAAATTAACATAAATTAATGAAGACAATATACTTCCATAATGTCAAGTCTTTAAACACTGTAGACTCCAGGGAGATGAAAATGGACTTCAATTGTTGCTGAAACATCTCTAATACATTGTATTCCACTCTGCAGAGATAATGGCCATGTCTACATGACAAACTGGAAAATTCAGTGTTACATTAGAATCGTTTTGTTTTACTGGGTTTTTCCTATTTGCCATGAGCTTTGCATATATTATCTCATTCAACTTTACAGTAAGTGAGAGAGGTGGCTATTTTTATTCCCATTTTATAGGTGAGGAAATGGAGGCATTAAGGAAATAAATGAGGTACACGATATTACCCAGAAAAGAAAGTAACTAAAATTAATTTTTTTTAATGTTCATTTATTTTTGAGACAGAGAGAGACAGAGTACAAGCGGGGGTGGAGCAGAGAGAGAGGGAGACACAACATCCAAAGCAGGCTCCAGGCTCTGAGCTGCCAGCACAGAGCCCAACACGAGGCTCAAACTCATCAACCACCTGATCATGACCTGAGCCAAAGTCAGACGCTCAACCGACTGAGCCACCCAGGTACCCCAGAAAATAACTAAAATTTTAAGCTCAGGACTGTTTGATTCCAAACCCGTTAACACTGTGACATGCCCTCAATCAATCTTTGAGGACTCAAACAAATCTTTGAGAGCCGAATATGTAGTAATACTGCCAACAGAGAGAAAGGCCAGTCTGGACCCTCTGAACACTTTCCCTTTCTTACCACATTACTTGATCCTGGGGGCAGAGATGTCTGCAGAAATCGAACTTTCTCCATGAAAACTCTGGCTTGGGCTTCCAATGTTCTCTTCTCACCCCTGCATCCAAGATGGAAAGCCTTTCTAGAAGAAAAGTGGGTAGGTGTGGGACTGTTGAAAGGAGTACAGGAAGATGCTATTTATCCCAAGTACAGAAACAAGTCTATCATTCAAATGAAAGATTCTAATTTTCGTATTTAATTAGCCCAAATCTCCCACAAATTTTTTGACCTTCTATGAAGACCTTGGAAAAATGCAGGAACATTTCCCTCTCTAATGAATGGAACTTATAAACAACTATATAAGTTTTTCAAAGGGACTGCCTGACTCTCCTGGGAGATTTTATTTTCTCAAAAAAACCTGGGAACCTGGACAGGCGTGTACCATTGGAAATGAATCGCTGCAATTTTGTCCAAAAGATTCATAACTAGAAAACATTTTTTTTTGTAGGCTGACTGAATTAAATTCCATCAGACATGTTTGTTTGTTAACATGGGATTTATTTTGAAAAGGTATAATAAACCTATTGTTCTTTTCTAATAGATAGTTAAAAGGAAAGAGACATAAATCCATTTGAAAATAGATTTGGACAAATAAATGGGAAAAAGTAATTTCAGTTATTTGATCTAAGTTATGAAAAATGGCATTCTCCTATTGATAAACAACACAGAATTGACCAATATCCAAAGCAGGCAGCTTTCATGGGACTGTGCTCATTGTCAACAAATGTTGGGAAAAGGTCAATGGTTAATTAAATAATCCATCACCTCAGGATAGAGAGTAGTTCTCAACTCTGACAATCAGTGACAGAAATATTAAAAGGTCAAGAAATGAGTTACAATATATTCTGTTTGTTATTATGTATTATAAAGATGTGACTCTATTAAAGAAGTAGAGGATAGAAAAGGTTCATATCCTTTTAGAAACATGCTTCCTAAACAGATTTTGGATTATTTACTGATATGAATACTGTGAATTCTCCTGAAGCCAGAGGATCCTTTTGATTTTTGCACTTTTTGAAAAAAAAAAAAGATGCTTTCGATAGAGAACGTTGGATCTCCATACTTGAAAAACTATGTGATGGGGTTGGGGGTCTGGAGAGAAGCTTCTTTTTCGAGAATTACTTTCACTGGGTCTCGTAATTTCAAACTGCTATTTGCTCTGTAAAAGAACATCTTTGTAAATGTGGTAGCTTCCACTGCTGACTGTATGTTCTTCCCATGCTGGGTAACTCTAGCACTCTCAGAGAATAGTAACATCTCCAATTTCCTTACATCAAGTGCAGAATAACCCTTCTGTAAATTAAAAGTGCTATACAAACTTGATATATCGATTTGACCTAATTTCCTTTTGCCAGGATTGGCTTTTTCATTATCCTTTCCAGACATTTGTTTTTGCTTTTTTTTTTTTTCCAGTGGGAATTATTATTTAATTTGGGCTGCCTTATCTAGCAAAAATTCTTTCTCCATCATCCTCCCTTATTCCTTCTTCCTGCCCCGGACTGTCACTGATTCATTCTGAGTTTTCAAGTCTCAAGTGTAAGTATTTCCTGTGTGTGTGTGTGTGTGTGTGTGTGTGTGTGTGTGTGTGTGTGTACGTGCGCTAGAGGTTGACTAAAAGGAAGACCACCCATTTTAGTCTTTCCACCAGCCTTTCCCCTTTACCTCTTGGGGCCAAAATATGGAACACAGACAAGGAAAAGAGGTGCCCCAGAACAACTGCTTTCCAGGAAGCCATAAATCATGTGTGATTAAAGTAATTGGCAACAATAGAAAGAAAGCATGTTCCTGTGCTTTGGCTCTTTAGTTTTGCATATGAGAGGAAACTGGTCAACTAGTTGAGATCACCAGGGCTTTAGGAGAGATAATGCTCTATTTGAATCGAAAAATGAAGCCCCTTACTTCTCCCTTGAGAATGTAGGGCTTGGCGAGTGATATTATATGGCCACGTCACTCTGCTGAAATGTTCATTTATATGGCTTCTAAACGAGGGGTGTTTCACCAGGGACTTTGACCCATGACTGTGCACAGCTTTCCCCCTTTGCTGTCTGGGTGATCGCTGCTGTTTCGAATATGGGCAAGTGTTATATGATTATTTTATCTCTTACTGTAAAGCGTTTTGAGAGACTTCGTATGAGAGGCAATATAAAAATAAATTGAATTGAACTATGGCTTCACCTCCCCACTTTTTAGTGCTGAAACCTTTAGAGCAAAAAGTGCAGTGCTGTGACAAAGGACAAGATTAAAATGATATCAGGAAAATGGTCAGCTCTGGAGAGCCCTGACCCTCCAAGAGGAGTGTGTGTGTGTGTGCGTGTGCACGCGCGAGTGTGTTTTGGTTGTTGTTGCACTTGCCTATGTGTTAAAGCCTTACTACAACTAGAGAAAAATCATATTTCTGTTCTTAAGTTAGTAATTTTGAGTCATAAGATATTCAAAATCCACTTTCAGTTAATGCATTTCTACAAAGACAACACTTGTTAATTATACAAATATCTTTTTTACATAACGTATCATGGTGCATTAAAAGCCACCGTGAAAGGCCAAGGTCTGAACCACATCATATTACTTTCAGAATCCACAACTGCAATAATTTTTCTTTTAAAATAAAATAATCTTGGCTTAGGGTAATAGGTTTTCCTGCAGAAATATGATTTTGTATTTTATGACACTGCATCAATACATTATTTTAATAAATGGCTCTTGGTTCACCAGAAGTGCTGTATTTTGACAATATCAGCCAACCTTTTCATTTGTTTAAGCAGGAAAAGTAGGGTGCCAAAATAAAGCTACTCCAGAAGAACATCTCAAGAATGTTTATGAAAACTCTGCTGCAGCTACATTTATTAGAGTTAAAGCACAGTACTAATTTGTCATGCAGAATTCCAGGGAAGTGAGTAATTTCTGTGTTTCCCTAAATGCCAGTGTTTCATATTTTGAGTAACAATTTGCTTGTAAATACAAAACGAGCAACCTAGACTATAATGTGACAAAAGGTATTTGTCATTATCTGATGATATCGTATGTATTCATACAATGCCATTGTATTTCTCATGAAACTAAGTTGAGGAATGAAAAGGCAGCAAATCAGGCTCTCTGACAATGGGCCTGAAGTTTTAAAATTGTGATTAGATGATTTCCTCGAAGTTAGTAACAGTCCCGCCTATAAGAAAAGGTGTTTCCCTAGCATACCTCATTCCTCATCAGGTTCTCTCTGAGACTCTCTGTTTATAGATGAGCCTTTCAGTACATGGGAGATCAGACTAATTTCAAAATTGTGGCCGCACTGTCTGTTAAATTATCAAAAATTCAGAAAGCGCAAATTGTTTCCTATGCCCAGAGTCTTTTCTCTCTTCTGAGGTTGTAGAGAGCTCTCTCCGCTGTAGATTTGTTGTGTATCACTCCCTTTTATCTAAAGCTTTCAACAATATTTTTGCATAGTAAGATTCTCCCAGGTATCCTGGGGATAAATGGGAGTATTAATGTCTCCAGGCAGTACATGGTGCCTCTGGGGTCTGGAAAAAAATGAATGCTCCTTCAAAGGAGCTGATTATCTCAGGATGGCACAGAAACACACATAGCCATTTATTTCTGAATTTATTCTTTGTGGGATAGTATGCTCTGGTTCAGAAGGGCTACTCCCACCCTGTTAAAATAACATACTATATATATATATATATATATATATATATATATATATATACATATACATACCCACGCACAAAGAAATATATATATATATGTGTGTACATACATTAATGCATATATTAGCATTTCTTTTTCAAATGGCTCACTTCATAGAAAATGCAGCTGTACCTAGAAATTTATATGGAGAAGTAGATAAAGATCTCAGGAACAAGACAGAAGGGAAATAAGTATTTTAAGAGAAGTATTTATTGAGCTATCCTAACACCTCATTCTTTCTTTCTCCCTGCAATAGACTGAATGTTTGTATCCTCCCAGAATTCATATGTCAAAACCCTGATTCCCAACATGACGGTGTTTGGAGGTAGGCCCTTTGGGACGTAATTAGGTCATGAGGGTGGAGCCCTCATGAAGGGGATTAGTCTCTTTATAAGAAGAGATACAGGGGAGATGTCTCTCTTTCCACCAGGTGAAGAGAAGGCAGTTATCTACAAGCCAGGAAGAGGGCTCTCACCAGAACTTGACCATGCTAGCACTCCGATCTTAGGCTTCCAGCTTCCAGAAATGTGAGCAATAGATGTTTGTTGTTTAAACCACCCAGTCTGTGGGACGTGATAGGAGCCTGAACTGACTAAAACACTCCCCCCATCTCAATCGTATTTCTTTTCCCTTGAGATCATGGCCCCATTTCCAAACGGATTGATCAGCAGATAAAGTTCTAGCCTGGGGCTTTACTCTATCACTCTGTTCTCTTTTTCCTCTGCTACACTCACCCAGTGCCTCTGCAGCTCCTAAGCACACATCCACTATGCACCGGGACACAAGACCACTCACTTTTCCTTCAATAAGCCAAGTGTTTTCATGAGTATTGACCTCTGCTCATGCCGATCTCTAAGACTGAAATTCTTTTCACTATCTCTGAGTATTGAAAACCCATTCATTTTCAAGCCCTTCTCCTAACCATGTAGCAGACATGAGCTCCAGTTTTCCATGTGCAAAACGAGGGAATATATAGCATCCCCTTTTTGTGGTGATCGTGAAAATCACTTGAGAGTATGTGTGTGATAGTCTCTCGTAAAATGTCCTGGTATTCTTTAATTATCACTTCATCTCTGAGAACCAGAAACATGTTGCCCTTAAAATGCTCAGCCTCTTTTTATGCGTACCTATGGAAAAATCTTTTTCTATACTTTGTAGATCTTACAGAAACACTGAGCATTATTTGTATCTATATAAATACATAGCATTTATTTGGGGCTTTGGACTTAGTGGGAACTTAGTAAATATTTGTTAAAATTGCTTGCCCAAATTATCAATGTACCCAATGTCCCAGTGCATACTCTTGGATCATTTGGACCAGTTCCAAACTAAATTTGAAATTAGTCCAATTCACCAAGTTTATTCTTACTGCAACATGTCCTCCACAATCAGTGCTTCTGAGTTACACCTTTGGACAGACTCTGCCACAGAGGGTTGGCATATGAAATACACCAACAACATTTTTTTTTGGTTTTGCATGATTCTGTAACAGTGATGCAGTCCAATTGGTGAATTGAAGAAAGCCTAGAAATGGAACTTCATTTACAAGCTTTTCTCGTGCTTATAGATTCTACATTTACAGCTTCATTTTTAGCAGTTTTGGTGCTGGCTTGCTACATTTCAGACGGCAATACTATGAACATAAGTGTCAAACCTCATGGCGTGAGGGACATTTTACTTCAAGTGGCTTCTCTGATGCCAAAGGTACCCATTGTGGCACAGAGGAAGAGGGAGGTACTCCCCTTTAAAATAGGACTGCGCCTGGGTGGCGCAGTCGGTTAAGCGTCCGACTTCAGCCAGGTCACGATCTCGCGGTCCGTGAGTTCGAGCCCCGCATCGGGCTCTGGGCTGATGGCTCGGAGCCTGGAGCCTGTTTCCGATTCTGTGTCTCCCTCTCTCTCTGCCCCTCCCCCGTTCATGCTCTGTCTCTCTCTGTCCCCAAAATAAATAAACGTTGAAAAAAAAATTTAAAATGGGACTGTGGTGTTGCCACATATTAATGAGCATAATGTGACAGGACCACACCAAAATTGTAAAGTGCAATACTTCGAAAGGTATAGTGGGCTCCTTTATCAGAATTTTCAGACTGGCTAGCATAAACTGTCTTTGCTCATTGATGGAGAGATTTGATACATTCTAAAAGATGAGTTGCAGAGTTTCATGGTTTTCTCCATGTTTGTTTAAGCATCCTGTTTGATATCAGCTGACCAGCTAATGAAATAGCAAAAACTTTGTCTTTTCAAAAAATATATATAAAAATGCTTCCTAACTTTTTTCTGTTTTGTTTTGTTTTGTTTTGGCATAGGGTACAGTACTCTCTCCTTATCCACGGTTTCATTTTCCATGGTTTCAGTGATTCAGTTACTCAAGGTCAACTGTGGTCGGGAAGTATATGATCCTACTGAAAAACCGTCAAAAGGTCAGTAGTAGCCTAACCCTATGTCACAGCACCTGCGTCATTCACCTCACTGCATCTCCTCACATAGGGTTTTACCATCTCATAGCACAAGAAGGGTGAGTAGAGTGCAATAAGATGTTTTGAGAGAGAGACCGAGAGAGACCACATTCATATTACTTTTATTACAGTATTTAAAACAATTGTCCTATTTTATTATTATTTTGTTAATCTCTTATTGTGCCTAATTTATAAATTAAATGTTATCATAGACATGTATGTATAGGAAAAAAACCATAGTATATATAGGCTTCAATACTATCTGGAGTTTCACACATCCCCTGAGGGACTTGGAACATATTCCCCGTGGATATGGCGGGGCTACTGCATATTTATTCACATCCCTTTTTACTCCCTCAGAGGAAGCTGGTCTCTTTAAAATGTGTGTGGAGGGCTAAACTTTTGTACTGGCAGCAAGTGACCAGCCCCAAAACTACATCCCATAAGGCACTGAGGGAGAGACCACTCATGATGCCATCTTTAGACTGAGATCACATTGCTCTGAATAAGCCTGCTGCACAGCTAGTCATTTTAGGTTTAAGCATTTGCCAAACTGAGTTTCCCCAAACTGCATGTAACTCTCACCTCTGCCAATCAAACCCACAAGTTTAAAATATATGGAAGGAAAAGAGCACCAAATCCTTCCAAAGATCCATTAGGCTTGTATTTTGAAGCAAGAAGTGGAAATATATATATTTTAAAGAAAGAAGTAAAGTTTGCCTCTCAGGCCAAGTATTTTCAAGTTCTCATATGTCTCAATGAAAGCCAGCCTAATTAGTATAAATCAGAGTTTTGTATTATAGACGTTCAAGTATAATGAGTTCTATTATGACAGATTGCAGTAGGTGAGATATGTTATTCAATGGTATGTCTAGGAAAAAAAATAAACATGCTTCACTTCTTCATTAGAGAATGCTTATTTATAGTGCAGTGTATATCTACCTCCACTGTAACATTAAAGTTTTGACTGCTTTTTAACTATAAAATGTGATATTGTTGTGGCAGCTGTACTATTCAAATGATAGCTGTAGAACAGCTGCTATCAGCGAGGGAGATTTATTGCTTCCCTGCACGGATAAGGATATGTGCATATTTACTTTTTAGTTTCATTGCTGGTGTCCTATATTTTAATGACACAATGTAATAGAAAAGAAGATTATAATAAAGACGTCCTTTAATTCTGTAATATCAATGGTACACTTGATATAAAACTTTGTTTTAACTTTATGTAAATTCCCTTTTTCCTTCAGTGAAACAGTCCACATAGGTAGAGAACTTATACTCCTGCGAGTTCCCTTGTGTTTGTTTTTGGCATTTCTTTCATACCAAAATCACTGGGTAGGAGAAAAAGGGTGAGGTGAGGAGGGGAGAAGAGAGGAGAAAGGAGAGATTGAGTGAGTATCCCAAAGTAGTTGGGCTCATTTTTGTGTGTGGTAACTCATTTCCGAGGTAAGTTGGTTGATTTGTTTGGAAGCACGTGGCTTGCCGGTCAATAGACAATAAAGAAAAAGATCAAAAGTTGAAAAAAAATTTTTCCAACTGATTTTGTCTCTTGTTCTTTGTCTTAATATTGTCTCGAACCAATAACCTAGTGACAGATGGGCAGAATTCTGAGCTCTTGGCAGTTTGGATTAGATCTGATAAGCATTCAGTGCTATTTGGTATTGAAACAGTTGGAAATCACATGAAGACAGGCTTTTTCAGAAAAGTCCATTACTTGGTAGTTTCTGATGGGTTGAAAGTGCTGCTAGAAGAGTCTTTGGAGTATTTGGGGATTTCATGATTGATATCAGGCAATACAGAGATGCCCAGTGTGCTCTCAATAGTATTAATCACACTCTTTAAGGCAGGAGAAAGTTTTGATATGTTTTTTCATTATCCCCTACTCCTGAACTATCCCTTATACTCATATGCTCCTCTGAATTTTTTTGTTCAGACTCTGGGGGGTTTAGAATGCTGTTTTAATTATTTCTACTTATACACTAATAACCTGTGAAGTTGGCAGATACACACGCCCTAAAGCGTATGAGATTTAAGGGGACATGTCTTGACCTTTCAATTATCAGAGAAATAGTATATAGCTCTCAAAAGGTCATCACGTGCATGGTTGAAAATAAATTGGCAATTCAAATCATTGAACAAGGAGATCAGGTTATTTCACCTGTACTCAAAGAAAATGAAAATATTGATCTTTCTCATCTGTTTTCTTCTTTGCTCAGTAATTTAGTAGCATTGTTGATATTTTTAAAGCTAACTCGGTGTTCTAGGTATTCATTTTTGCACTGGAGTCTTATGTGGGGATTGTTCTTTACGCTTTAGCCACGTGCAAACCACATTTCCATTAAATATTTATCAAAATGCAATTCCTAAAAAGTTCATAGGTGTCTTTTAAACAAAGTCCAAAGAGCTGCCTTTCTGAATTAAGCAGACAGACAGTTTGGGTACATGAATTATTGTTTCTGTAATAACTGCCTGCAACTGACTAACACATGGAGACCATCTTTGATAAATTTAGAAATAACTGAGTTTGCTAAATAGTCTTTGCATTATTTCATTATAAAGCTATGCCAGTCAATTAATTCTTCTTTCCAGCATGTGAACACATTGTGCACCAAGTACTGGAATGAGAGTGTTAGGCGCTCCTACAAGCTAGACCAGATTAGAGACTCCTTCGTGGGGAGAATAGGAGCAGGCATTCACTTCCCTTATTATGTCTGCATGCATACATTTCTTGGTTTAAAATTACCTATTAAGAATATGAGTAAATCTCCCAGATGACTGTTTCTTCGCACCAGTCCCTACCCTGCACCACTGTCCCCCACTTCCCACCATATAACATGGCCAACCAATGAAACGGTTTTACTACTAATGGATATTTTACCCAAATCTATTTTAAAGATTATGGGCATATGGATTCTTTTTTTCAGGTGTTTTCTAAATAAATATTTAGTATGTATGCGTGCTTACGGTAATTTAATTTTTTTTGCTGATGTGGAAAAAAAAACTATGGAAATGCAGAATTTCACACATTTCCACGCCGGATTTTAATATCAAACTTTTTAAGTGACAGCACCTATCAAAAGTATGAAATTCTTTGAGTAATACAGATGAGAAAACTTCTGGTAAAGAGAAAATCATCACATGAATAGGATCATAAGTAATATTAAGTTATTTTTGCCAGGTGCTTAACTGTATTTTATTCTCAAATTAGTTCTGTCAATTGATTAAAAGTAATGACATCTTTGCTGCTGTAAATTTAATGTGAAACACTATAAAATGGTGAAAGTTTATTTAGAATTTGAACTTAATAATTTTATAGTGATAATTTATTTTTCATTTATATCTTTTAAATTCCACCACCTAAAGATGCTGCAAGTAATTGAATCATTGATTGATTTCACTTTAATCTACTTCTTCAACACACTCGTTTCAATCATTTTTGATTGAAACACCTGATCACTGGTTAGTTATTAACTGGAAACTTGGATAAACCGACATCTATCCAATTTTTATATTTGAAGAAGTTTCTAAGTGGTTTATAAACGGTCCCTGTAGAAAGTGGGAGGGAAAAGTTGAAAAGTTAACATTTTCAAGTGCATTTTCATTGAGAGTGAGTTGTCCCTCTTCTAACTGAATGGCAAAGAATGTCCGCATTATTCTTTGCTGCCAAATTGTGACAACATTTGGGGATGGGTAGGCGAGAGGGTATGAAAAGATCATTGAGAAACCTGGTTCTGCATTGGGAATTTGAAAGCATGCTAGCATGTCATTGCTACAGCAAAGCTTAGCCAATAGCATTATGGGACCAGCTAAGTAACTGTGGAATGGAGAAATTAGGTAACTTGTTTCATGTCACCCAGCTGTAAAAGTGGCACAGTCACAATACAGGAGCTGCCAGAAGAATCATTGGTATTTTAGATAAATGCTTTCCAATCAACATATGTGAACCCCAGATTCAAGCCTTATATGTAATTTTGTGTTTTCTAGTCATATTCAAAGGAATAAAAGGAAACAGTTGTAATTAATTTCAATAATGTATTTTATTAAGTGTGTCCACTTTTATTTCGAAGTACAATAATTACTATTGATGTGAGTTTTGGTATTTTATTCATACTGTCCAAATTCAGTATGTATTTTCATTTATAGCACATCTTTTTTCAAGCTAGTCACATGTCAAGTGCTCAGTAGTTCTATGTAGCTAGTGGTTACCATTTTGGACAGCATACCATTAGAATCTTTGAGAATCCGAAAGTATCACACCCAGTACTGTGATTGATTGGCTAGTGACCATTATAATTCAAATGGCCAGAAATTCCAGAGAAAATGATCCTACTGACATAAACATTAATTTGGGGTCATGTAGTGAAGGGTTGGTTTCATTAGGGAGGACATAATTGTTGTAAGGGAATATGTTACTTAGGAAATTAGAGTACAGGGCAGCATAGAAAAGATGTTCAAGTCTGCTGGTTGGTGAAACTAAGCATATATGGTTTCCTGGGTTCATAATTTTATTTGCAATAAACAAATGTTAAGTGCTATGGTCTCTGAACTGCACTATGTACCCAGAAATAGTCCATTGGTCTATGTTATGTGTACACATATATTCAAAGAGAGAAAATGACAAGTTCTTTTAAAATTGGACATCACATGGGCGCCTTCGTGGCTCAGTCGGTTAAGTGTCCGACTTCGGCTCAGGTACTGATCTCATGGTTTGTGAATTCAAACCCCGTGTCGGGCTCTGTGCTGATAGCTTGGAGCCTACAGCCTGCTTCAGATTCTGTGTCTCCCTCTCTCTCTCTGCCCCTCCCTCACTCGCACTCTGTCTTTCTCTCTCAAGAACAAATGAACATTAAAAAAAAAATTTAAAAATTGGACATCAAACTCCTGGGTATTTACCCAAAGAAAATGAAAACATTACATTGAAAAGATATATACACCTATATTTATTGCAGCATTATTTACAGTGGTCAAGATATGGAAGCAACACAAGCATCCATCGATAGATGAATGGATAAAGAAGATTGGTATACACACTCACACGTACACACACACACACACACACACACACACACACACACACAATGGAATATTACTCAGCCATAAAAAGGATGAGATCTTGCCATTTGCAATAACATGGCTGAACCTAGAGGGTATTATGCTAGGTGAAATAAGTCAGAGAAAGACAAATGCCTAGTGATTTCACTTATTTGTGGAATCTAGAAACAAAACAAATAAATGAACAAATACACAAAACACAGAATCAAACTTATAAGTACAGAGAACTTATAAATACACAGAACAAACTGATGGTTGCCAGAGGGGAGGGAGTTGGGGAAAGGGCAAAGTGAGTGAAGGGGACTGGGAGATACAGGCCTCCAGTTATTGAATAATTAAGTCACAGAAATAAAGGATATGACATAGGGAATATACTCCATGGCATTATAGTAGCATTGTATGGCGACCGATTGTAGCTATGCTTGTGGTGAGCATAGCATATTATATAAACTTATTGAATCATTGTGTTGTACACCTGAAACTAATGGAACATTGTATGCCAATTATACTCAAATTAAAAAAAAAAAAAAAACTGGACATTGACAGATATTCAAAGGGACTAAAGGACCATGGCAGCTATCCCAGCTCCCAGCTAGCTCGGTACCAGCTCACTGCCAACATATCATGGGTATACACAAAAGGCAACCAATCCAGCAAAGAAAAGAAAAGCAGTAAAAAAGTTGATCTAGAAAATGACCAGGTCCAACCGTTAGCCATTGACCTTTATAGTTGCAAAGGTTTTAGAAGAAGGATTGACAGTGAAAACAGTTCACCCTTTTTAGAAGATATAGGTGTTTTATGGCTGGTGTAATTAATGAGTAGGTGGCTCTGCTAATGATTTTATTGTGTTGGTTTTAAGTTCTCTTGAAATAATTGCTTTTTTTTCATGTGGATTTCCTCACCGACAACATAATTTGCATCTATCTTAATAAAAACATATGCATTAAAAGCATACCTCTGATATCTCACAGCCTGGGTACAAACCCTGGGTCTCTGTGTTGTAGGGCAAGTTACTCTGTTCCCCAGTAATATCAACTGTGAAAGGAGGACAATGACTCTCTACTCACTGGTTGTATGGAAGAGATTAAATTAGTTAATATATGCAAAGGGGTTAGAACATTGCCTGGCATATAAATGCTCCATGGATCTTAGTTATTATAATTATTATCATTACTATTAAGGATATGTGGGGAAATTTTAAGTAATACACTTTCCATGACTGTATTTCATAGTTACTGAATTGGCCTTTTGGGAACTGCTAGTGTTTATAAAGTTCCCCAGTGACTCTGAGGACCAGTGGAGTTTGGAAACCACATTGGTGGATAGAGGGCAAGTATTCCTGGTGAAGCCCATCATTCTCAAGATGAGCTGTTACTCACAACATCAGTGAAGTTTGAACCCTAGAGTCACCAGAGAGCACCCAGACCAATTGAATGAGAATTGGCTCAACGTGGGTCCCAGGCATCAGTATTTTAACAGCACCCTGCCCTTCCCCCACGCATGGTAGCAGCATGTAAAAACGGCAGGGAACCTCTGATCTTAGGTATGTTTAAATCCCCCATCCTATTTTTTTTTTTTTAGAAAAATGCTTCTAAGGTTTTAGATGATGGCAAATTGACATAAAAATAGCACATTAAGAAAAGCTTTATGAAAAGGGTGCTTAACTGACCCAGTGTTATCTTTCCCTGCCCTTTTTTATATGGATGAATAAAGACAGATAGGAGTTAATTGCTCTTCAGCTAGATCGAGGTCAGTCTTTTGTACCGAAATCTTAGAAGTAGGTTAAACAGGAAGGTATTTTTTTTTTTTTTGTATTACTGTACTTAACCTTGACTTGGGTCATTTATTGCAGTGTTTCCTAAACTTAGTTGAGCATCAGAATCACCTGGGGAGCAATTTCAAACATACATTACTTAGCCTCACCTCAAAAGATTTTGATTTGGTTGGTTTAAGGTGAGACCCAGGAACCTGAGTTCTTTAAAAGCTTCCCATATAATCCTAATGATACCATTATCATTCGCTGCATGTAGTGAATCAAGGTACCAATGGGTGGCGAAACTGATGCTAATGTTAGTAATTAGAAAATGTTGACATAACAAAAGCAAAACAGTATTGTTTCCTCTTTGGTGTACAGTTAGTTAACTAGAGCTTCCCTGGCAATGATTTATCTAGAAAATGACTTTTTCTTATTCCCTATTTGGTACTTGTCATCCAATAGTATCAAATGTTATGGACAACTTGCTAATGATACAGAGCAATTTCTAGGCATTTTTTGTTATATAACTAATCCTCATGACAATCTTTTGGGAAGGAAATGTTGCCTCTATTTTACAAATTAGGAAACCAAACCTTAGCTGATTGAATAACTTAGTTGCAATCACCTAGCAGGTAAAAGTAATGGGATTGAACTAGAAGCCAGGTGTATGTAATGTCAAACCTATGTTCATACAATTAATGAGCATCAATACCCTGGCAAACAATAGTCCTAGCAAGAATCAGTAGCAGACAAAAAGAATCAAATGTGTCTTTTTAGTAAGTATTCATTTTAAGAAATAAATTAAAAAAAAGAAGTTTCTGTTATGTATAAACTCTGATTAGTAGGAAAGGAAAGTTGTTTCAAAAAATATTTTTTCTGGATGCGTGGGTGGCTCAGTCAGTTAAGCATCTGACTCTTGATTTCAGTTCAGGTCGTGATTTTACAGTCCTGAGATTAAGCCCTGCGTTGGGCTCCATGATGGGCATGGAGGCTGCTTAAGATTCTCTCTCCCCATTTCCGTCTGTTCCTCCCCTGCTGACATACTCTCTCTCTAAAAGAAAACAGAAAAAGAAAAACATATGTTTTTTTTCTTTTTTTTTCGTAAGCAGTTGGGTTTGAGAGGCTCTACATACCCATGCTGATAATTTTCATGTGTTTATGATGAATGGAATCATCACACTTAAACCAAGACAGACTTCTGTGTTGAAGAATCTCTGACTCCTTTAATAAGGTGTTCCAAATAACTGTTGGGTAAGTCCTTTTGGGAGCAATGATTTTAACTTTCAGGTATGCTTTATAGTCAAATTTAGGAACAAATTGGAGAGAGGTATCTAAATGACCCCTAATGTTTCGTGATCTGAAAATACTTTTTTTTTTTACTCAAGGTTTAGTCTTTGGGACATTTGGAATCTATTTAGGCACACACTTGGTTTGTGGCATTGGGATTTAGACTTCACGTCGTGTGTCCTATGTCCTTCCGTAAGCTGTAGTAGGAGGTTGTGCATTGCTTGTGTAGCACTCCTGATGGTCTAGTGTCATGGTCAACCTAATTGTACATCTTCTATTGAGGCCTCATCATCTTCAGCACTGGTCTAGCGCAGTGCAATCACCTAGTAGGTGATTGGTTGGTTGGTTCTCAGTGTCTGTTGGAGGAGTGAATTGATGGGATTAGTGTAATGAAGAGCTTAAAATATGGAACTAAGTCATGATTTTTCTCATCAGATTCCTCACTTCGTCTAGAGTTACTCAAGCCTTGCTTCCAATCATCTAGTAGTTCATGGAATGACTATATGTTACCAGAACCCTTTTATCCCTCAAAGGAGCCCTTGGGTGGATTCAAGTGCATGTCCATTACGGGCAGAAATCAAAGCATTTACATTTCAAAAACCAGAAAAAAAGAAAAAAAAAAGAAAACATATCTATTACTCTGATTTTGATACACAGTTAAAAAATCTCTGCAAAGGAGACAGTTGAAGCTATTGTAAAGAATTTGAGTAGGGACGTGTATAGTTTTGCATTAGCGCATAGCATTACTGTTTGATAGTCTAAAAATTAAGAGCAAGTAGCAACAGTGGCATATGATATATTTAAAAAGATTTAAAAATGTATTCTTTCACCAAATGGTGTTAAGTTAAAGTAAGCTGTCAAACTGACAGCACATTAATGCCATCTTCACAGTAGCACATACTGGATCACAGTGGAAATTGTATCAATTTTATAGAGAAATTAAAGATGAAATCTGAAAAAAATAGCTTGAAATGCTTTCTTTCCTTTTTTCCTTTTTTTTTTTTTTGCACTTTGAGAATTATCATTACTTGCTAGAATCCACTCCAAATATAACCAGATCATGATAATTTATATTGGAGCTTTATTTTGGGGTAAGGAGCATCAGATACACTTCATAGTACTTACTCAAACTATGATTATTTTCATTAAACTATAAAATTGCTTACTGCAGATCTACTCTAAATGCATACAATCGTATCCTTAACAATGAATACTACTAGGCCACAAATGTGCAAAATAACTGAAGTCAAGTGCAAAATAGCCATCCTTGATTTGGACTTTTTAATTATATATCTTTGTATACACAATCAATGTACTTTTGTGGTTTTGTAATATATTCCTTCTTATTTTGTTGAAACATCTGACAGGCTTATTCAGTCTCCATCCTGTTAATTAAAGGATAGTGTCAAAAAAAAACTTATGAAAATGATGTCAGGTGCCTATTAACACAAACTCTCAAGTAGTTTGTGGCTGTCAAGAGTACAGATTATTCTAGAAATGAAAGGTCTGGGGGATAATCTAATAGGTTTTATGCTTTGTGAGATGGGAAGGTGATCAGAAAGGTGGTGGAATAATCTAGAAAAATCAAGGAGACCTAAAATATTGTCCTGATGTGAGTGGTATATTTCGTACAAAGTGAGTGAAAAATAAGGTATTGAGAGCAAGGCATCTGAAATCGTACACCTTCCAATATTCTTGTAGTTACCAAACAACATATTTAACAGATGCCTTGGTGGCTTTATTTTTTAAGTGCTATCTTTGCCAAGAATGTTTACCTTTATAAACTTTGTCCCATCCTATGATATCCAGAGATTGCACTTAATAGGAATAGAAGTGGAATTCACGTGTTGTTTCAACACTTGTCAGGGAGATTCACAAAACTTGTGAATATTGTCAATACACTGTGTATGTCTATTGTTGTATGGAATATGGTTTCTACTGTATTAAAACATAGATACGAGATTGTTTACAAACATAACACATTACTTATTTAAATATTTGTTACCAGAAAGAAACTTTCATTTTTGTTATTGTTTCCAGTTTGACTAGTAAAGGTCTTGCCGATGTTTTGACTAGATCTCCATGTACACATTCCTAAGAAATGTAGATAACAAATGATTTTTGTTTTTATTTTACTAAGATTTAATTATTTCAGTTGGCTATCTATGTTTTAAAATTCACTTTAAAATAGCAAATACCACTTTTCTAGTTTCTCTATAGATACAGCAAAAACCAAATCAGTGTAGCATTCGGTAAACTTGTGTGGATACAGTAACTGGGGAAATGAAATTCCAGTTTTCTTGTCCAAGTCCAGAAAGAGAAGTGTCTCTCTTTTGTGAATCTTGAACAAAAAATCTCAAGTGTATTCTGATTGGACCAATTTAAGTCACCTGCCCCCAAGGAATGGGTTACTGTGATCAGGGAAGCATGCATCCATGAGTGGCCTAGACTTGGTTATATGACCCTCCTTGAGCCCAACCTGTGGCAAGCTTAGTTCTACTGCTTGGTTCAGACCATTCGAGGCCCCTCATTAGAAATTTGGATTGGGATGTTGGTGCTCAAAGTGGATCATAGAAGGTTTTGGCTCTGTTAGTAAAGAGGAAAGGAGAAGTTGTTGTTTAACCATTTTAATTCAAAAGTTTTACATTATAAAGGGAAAGTTAACTTCTTCAGAATATCCAAAATTATCTGTAGTGGTTTTTCTTTGACTTAAAAAGAATATAACATTAATGGCACAGAAATGACATTTCTTAGAGAAATTTATTTTATCTCAGTTGCCTATTTTTCCTGAGAATCTTTACTGCTTTATATTGTTATATTATATTCATACTCATATATATTCTCAATTCTAAAGAGTATCAGACTTTACTAAAATAGTTTTAAATCACTCATATTGGTTTGTTCTTTGATCAAATTGTTTTTCATTTGAAAGCTACTGTCTTCAATGCATTCTTTTAAAGAAATAGAAACCAAATTAAAAAAAAAAGATGTTAACATAACTCACGTGAATGTGTGAAAATTAAATTCAATGTAACTTATATATCACAGGACAGAGCAATTTTTATCACTAGAGGTGGTAAAGAAATATGATGGTGGTGATGAAGAAATCTAGAAAAGTTGGAGTGTTCAGTTTAAATAAGAAACAACAGGCGGCTCCTGGGTGGCCGAGGTGGCTGAGTCTCTGACTCTTGGTTTCTGCTCAGGTCATGATCTCATGGTTCCCTAGCTGAAACCCTGTGTCCGGCTCTGAACTGACAATGCAGAGTCTGCTTGGGATTCTCCCTCTCCCTCTCTTTCCCTCCCCTGCTCATGCATGCTCTCTCCATCTCTCTCTCAAAATAAATAAAACTTTAAAAAAGGTAATTTTTGTATATGTTGGGCAGCAATTGGATGATATATCTAGTCTTCTTAGAAATATATTCGCTATTTTGACATTTTAAATATTATGTCATATAATATAATAATAATTCTAGATATTGTATACTGTTTTATCTGCTTTACTTGATTTTTATTTGTGTTACTATAAAATGACTGGTTGTGTATAATTTTGTCTTGCTAGATACAAATGCTCGACCTCAATTGTGGGTGACTTTCAAATCATATCCATAAAATCAGATTAAGATGCTTAACTATGTTTCAGATTACCTAGATAAATTGACTTTCAAAATCAACAGTTGCGATATTTGAGTATTTGTTACAGCTCTCAGTCATAAGTTTAAAGATAGTTTTAAAAAGGCGTTGTGAGTGCATCCCTGTATGCAAGCTTAATTTATTAGTGTGTAATACAGAAAAATATGTATATGAAGAAATTTTGTTTTCTACTCTTCCTCTACCTCTTTAGTCTCATAGAATAAAGGTAATGCTATGTGGATAACTCTGAGATTAAACTCATGTAAGTCAGATGTGTTTTCAAGCATTTGAGTGAAAATAGAATACCTTGCTCTAAAAGTTTTTCAGAATTACATCATAATAGACTTATACTCTATACTGTGCATGAAAATGATACTATAGCCACTAGGGGTGACTACAGAGTGATGAGCTGGTCACAGAAATAATCAGTGAGTGGTATTTTTTTATGCAGCCACCTTGCAACGTACATTAGCTAAAACTTTCTGCAAGTGACAGAAAATGGAATCTGTTCACTCTAAAGACCAGAAAGTCCAGAGGCACTGCTCGCGTCAAGCTTAGTTTGACACAAGGGCTCAAACCAAGTTCTCAGGACTTGGTCTTTCTTAATCCCTTAGTTGGACTCTGCTCCTCTCCACATTTTGGTTTCATGCTCAGTTTTCATTTTGTAGTAGGCTGACTCCTCTGGCCATAATTTCACGGCCTCACAACTCCATGTGGGGAATGGTTGCAAGAATCTTGAGGCTCAGAGTCACCCTGACTGTGTAGTAAGCTTCAGTCATGTGCCCACCTCTGAACCAATTGCTATGGCATTCAGTGATTGCTTGCCTTGCTCAGTGCTGGGTCACATGCCCATTGCTGGATTCCAGCAAAGAGTATCAACAAGACTCCATGAAGTCTCCAAAGAAAATAGGGGCTGTTGCTGGAAGGAGAAGTAAGTGCTAATAATGCACGTGTTTACTATTAGAGTCTGTTTAGGCATTATGGGATGCTAACTTTACTCAAGATATTTCTGGAATTCTTGTCTTAATGTGGAAAACTTATGAATGAATCATTCCACCAAAAATAGTCTTATTATTCTATATTCCCAGTGCACTTTTTATTGAATAAGATTTTATAAAACTTAATTAGCCATCTCACTTGTTAGCTCTGCTGTGACTGACTTCTGACTAGTTCCAAAACAGCATTTGTCTACATAGGAAAGGGTTTGCTTTTGTTGACAATATTCACAAGAGTGCACAAAATATTTTCTTGTTAATTCCAGAAGCTCAGATCTTAAAATATTCTGGGGAAATATCAGTATCATTAGCATAAATGTGTAATATTCCAAGACAACTGACTTGAAAGAGTCTACACTTATTTGGAGATATATATTCTGGGGATATATTTATTTGGGTACAGCGTACAAAATATGCCTCTATAGTAATGTGGCTATGAGCATAGGCTTTGAAGCTTGACCACCTGTGCTTGAATGTCAGGTGAGCCTCCTGTGGTCTTAGAAAAGTTACTTAAGCCCCTCCTAGTACAAAATTTCAATTTGTAAAATAATAATTATACATATTTCACTGGATTGTTTCAGGACCAAATGTGTTAATATACATTTCCTAATAAATGATAGATCTTATTACTATTATTTTAAAAATATATCTAAAATTACTATATTCTGGGACACCTGGTGGCTGAGGTCATGATCCCAGGATCGTGTGACTGAGCCCCGTGTCAGGCTCTGTGCTGAGCGTGGAGCCTGATTGAGATTCTCTCTCTCTCTCTCTCTCTGTCCCTCTCCTCCAACTCATGCTCTCACCCTCTAGAATAAACAAAAATTAAAATTACTCTGTACGCTGTGTGAAAAAAAATACTCTCTAAATCAACTTACAAAAATTATCAAACCTATAGTCAATCAAGAGTACAAAATATGCCATAGGTAACATGGAAACATGAGGCCTATATTTGAACCCTGACTTTTCCTTAAATAGCTTTGATCTTTCTAGGCTTCAGTCTCTTCACCTACAAAATGTCTTCTTGTAACAATGAAATTGCATAATTCTATAAGTGCTGATGCAATGCAGAATGAAACAATGACCAGAATTGGCTTGGATTAATTAAGCAAGACATCCCAGTAGACACGTGTTTGGAACATGGTTTTGAAGTGTATTAGGGAACAAGATTAGTGGAGGGAAAAGAAAATAATAAGAGGGTCTCCCAGGTGAAGCTAAGTAGAGGCCAGCAGCAGTGGAAACATAAAAGTGGAGTCCATCAGATAACTTATGTGGGTCGGCTGCATTTGCTTTCATTAATGTATAGAAAACATATTGTGAAATAATAGTTGAATAGGGAGAGGCATGAAGGATTCATCTGCTTCACAGTATTGCAGGCTAGGTTTAAGATTTTTTAAGCAGCAAGACGTTCTTCTAAATTTGTGAATAAATGGTATTTGAGATGATGACCAGCATTGTGAAATAAACAAGTTACACATAGGAGCTTTTCTAGGAATGTGTGTTGCTTTGAAATTCACTGGGCTTAAAAAGAGATACCCCTGATTGGAATACTAATACATCATGGCCTTCATATTATTCTTGTGATAAAATGTTTCCTTTT
This sequence comes from Felis catus, assembly GCF_018350175.1. Taxonomy (NCBI): domain Eukaryota; kingdom Metazoa; phylum Chordata; class Mammalia; order Carnivora; family Felidae; genus Felis; species Felis catus. Next base: position 135,897,354 of record NC_058375.1, read on the forward strand.
AATCATAGGAACCTGCCTTTGTTTTTTAAAAGTTACCTATCTCTTACAGTTAAACTGAATTCTAGGAGACAAGTGTACTTTTCTTGAAGTACTTACCATATGGTTATTCTATTTACTATATTTCATTCTGGAAGATGTTCCCTCCAATTAGAGAGGGACTTACTTAGACATAATTTAATTCTTCGTAGGCTTAAAGGAATAATATTTCTCAGTAAATACAGGTGTAATTAAGGATACCTCTTGTCACACTTTGCCCCCATCTAGGACTTACAAGAGATGAAGTTGCTTCTAATTTAACTGAGGTTATTACCTAAATATTCACTGTCCTATCCTGTACATATTTTTTTTCAGACCTCTTTTGTTTGTTCTCTTTCTATCCTTTCTCAAAAAAAGTAGGTGAACATTATCCCTTCCAATGTCAATTGCTCTACTAGGCTTGTTCCTTGTTCATATTGTGTCAGATCTATGAATTTAAAGTCCAATGTCTGTTCTACCTTTCTACCATGACTAGTCTCTTAAAGAATACTACTCTTGGGGTGCCTGGATGACTCAGTCGAGCGTCTGACTTCAGCTCAGGTCATGGTCTCACTGTCTGTTGAATTCAAGCCCTGCGTCGGGCTCTGTGCTGACAGCTCAGAGCCTGGAGCCTGTTTCAGATTCTGTCTCCCTCTCTCTCTGCCCCTCCCCCACTCATGTTCTGTCTCTCTCTCTCTCTCTCTCTCCCAAAAAGTAAATAAACATTTAAAAAAATTTTTAAAAAGCCTACTACTCTTGAGGAAAAACCAGACATTTGTATATGACATTAATTGACATTAAGACATAGTGATAAATACAATTAAGACATTAGTTGTATAAGGCATATAACTGAAAATTGAAACTAAATTATGGCATGATTTTAAACAGTTGATAGGATATACAAAGGGAAATCTATTTTATCTGAGTAGTACAGGGCTGGAAATACTCTAGAGAAGTTTAAGGAATTTGGAGAATTTAGCCAGAGTGCACTAATATTTATATACTCATTACATCAGTAAGAAGAGGTGAGTGCTACTACAGAAACGAACAGTCCCCAAGTTTTAGTGGCTTGAAACAGCAAGGTTTCTTTTTCATTCCTGCTGAATATGAATTATAGGGTGGGTAGAGATTCTGCTTTATGCAGTCCTCACTTTGGTCCTAGTCTGGCTGCTGTAACAAAAATACCATGGACTGGGTGGCTTAAACAAAACTTTATCTCACACAGTTCTGGAATCTGGGAGGTTCATGATCAAGACCCTGACAGACTCAGTGTCTGGTGAAAACCTGCATCTTAGTTTATAGATGGTGTCTTCTTACCATGTCCTAACATGGTAAGGGAGCTCTGTGGGGTCACCTTTACAAGAGCCTTAATCTCATTCACCAGGATTCCACTGTCCTGACCTAATCAATCACCACCCTAAGGCCTCACTGCCAAACACTGTCACATTAGGCATTAGGTTTCAACATATGAATTTTGGAGGGACACAGACATTCAGTCTATAGCACCAGGATAAGATAGCCATTTTTCTGGAACACACTGGTTATTGTGGCATAAACACAGAGAGCTCACTACACATCATACACTGGCTCTTAAAGCATCCATATGTCACTTCCATTCGCATTTTTTTTTGTATTTTATTTATTTGTCCTGTTTAAAATTATTTGAAGTATAGTTGACATACAAGGTTATATTAGATTCAGGTATACAACATAGAGATTCAATAATTCTATACATTATACAATGCTCACCATGATCAGTGTAGTTATCATACGTCACCCTGCAGTGTTAGTACAATATTATTAACTATATGACTGGAAGTTTGTACCTCTTAATCTCCGTCACCTATTTCACCCATCCCCCACCCACCTTCCCTCTGGCAGCCACCAGTTTGTTCTCTGGATATATGAGTCCGTTTCTGGTTTTTTTTGTTTGTTCATTTGTTTTGTTTTTTTAGATTCTACATGTAAGTGATATCATATCATGTTTGCCTTTCTCTTTTTTTTACTTAGCATAATAACCTCTAGGTCAGTCCATGTTGTCACAAATGTCAAAATTTTATTCTTTTTGCAGCAGAGCAATATTCCATTATATATATATATATACATATATACATATGTATATGCATATATACATATATATATGTATATATATATGTACATATATATATGTATATATATATGTACATATGTATATATGTATATATATATATCACATCTTTATCCATTCATCTATTGATGGACACTTACACTGCTTCCATATTAGATATTATAAATAATGCTGCAGTAAACATAGGGGTGCATATATCTTTTTGAATTGGTGTTTTTGTGTTCTCTGAGTAAATACTTAGTAGTGGATTTACTGGATTATATGGTATTTCCTTTAATTTTTTGACGAAACTCCATACTGTTTTCCATAGTGGTTGCACCAATTTACATTTCTACCAACAGTGCATAAAACTTCACTTGTCTCCACATGTTAAGAGAGACAGAGATAGAATGTGAGTGGCTTAGGGGCAGAGAGAGAGGGAGACACAGAATCCGAAGCAGGCTCCAGGCTCCCAGCTGTCAGCACAGAGCCCGACTGGGGGCTAGAACTCACGAGCAGTGAGATCATGACCTGAGCTGAAGTCAGGCACTCAACCGACTGAGCCACCCAGGTGCCCCACCACTTGTTATTTCTTGTCTTTTTTGATACTAGCCATTCTGACTGATGTGAGATGATATATCATTGTGGTTTAGATTTGCATTTCCCTGATGATTAGTGATATTGAACATATATTTTTTTTGTGTCTGTTGGTTATCTCTGTGTCTTCTTTGGAAAAATGTCTCTTTAGGTCCTCTGCCCATTTTTTAATCAGACAATGGTGATGATGATGATGATGATGATGGTGATGATGATGATAGTGGTGGTGATTATTTTGGTGTTGGATTGAAGATCTAAATGTAAGACTTAAATGTAAGCCATAAAACTCCCAAAAGGAAACATAGGCAGTAAATTCTTGGACATCAGCCTTAGTAACATTTTTCTGTATATGTCTCCTCAGGCTAGGGAAACAAGCAAAACTATACTCTGGGACTACACCATACTAAACAGCTTTTGCACATCGAAGGAAACCATCAACAGAATGAAAAGGCAACCTACTGAAAAGGCAACAAAGGGAGAAGATTGTTGTAAGTGATATATCCAATAGGGTGTTGATATCCAAAATACATAAAGAACACATTTTTTTAATTTCATTTTTTCGAAGACATATTTCTTTTAGAGCAGTTTTAGGTACACAGCAGAATTAAGGGGAAGTTAGAGATTTACCATATGGTCACTGCCCCAACCTGAATAACCTTTCCCATTATCAACACCCTCCACCAGAGTTGTATATTTGTTACAATTGTTCAACCTACATTGACACATCATAATCATCCAAAGTCTGTAGTTCACATTACAGTTCACTCTTGGTGTTTTACATTCTTAGTTTGGACAAATGTATAATGACGAACAGTCATCATTTGATGACATATCCATCATCCATCCATAGGGTAGAGGATTTTCACTGTCCTAAAAATCTTCTGTGCTCCACCTATTTATGCCTCTTCCTTTAAACACTGAGTGACTGATTCTTTTACTGTCTTCATAGTTTTTTTTTCCAAAATGTCTCATAGTTGGAAATATACAGTGTGTACCCTTTCCAGATTGGCTTCTTTTACTCAGTAATATGTATCTAAGTTTCTTCCATGTTTTTTCATGGCTTGATAACTCATTTCTTTTTAGCATTAAGTAAATGGATAGACTACAGTTTGTTTATCCATTCATCTACTGAAGGACATCTTGGTTTGCTTCCAGTCTTTGGCAATTATGCATAAAGCTTCTATTAATATCTGTGTGCAAGCTTTTTTGGAGACATAAGTTTTGAACTCATATTGGTAAATGCCAAGAGCACTATTGCTGGATAGTATGGTATGAATATTTTTATTTTCATATGAAACTGCCACTCTTCCAAACTGGCTGTACCATTTTCCTTAATAGGTTTGCAGTGGTATCTCATTATTGTCTTAATTTTCCTTTCCTTAATGACATATTGTGTAGTATCTCTTCTTTGTCACATATGCTTTTCATATACTTCCTTTCCATCTGTGGTGAGGTATCTGTTATGATATTTGAATAATTTTATAATTAGGGTGTTGTTTTGTTATTGTTGAGTTTTAAGAATGCTTTGTATATTTTGGATAACAGTCCTCTATCAGACATGTCCTTTGTAAATGTTTTCTCCGAGTCTATGGTTTCTCTTGTCATCCTCTTGACATTGTTTTTCACAGAGCAAAAGTTTTAAATTTTAGATTTGGGGACACCTGAGTGGCTCAGTTGGTTAAGTGTCTGACTCTTGACATCATGATGGCTCAGGTCATGATCTCATGGTTCATGAGACTGAGCATTGCATCCAGCTCCATGCTGTTAGCACAGAGGATTTTATCTTTCCCTCTGTCCCTCCCCTGCTTGCACTCCATCTCACTTTCTCAAAATAAATAAACTTAAAAAAAAGTTTTAAATTTCAATGAAGTCCAGTTTCCTTCTTACCAATTCTGATTCTTTCTTTCTTTCTTTCTTTCTTTCTTTCTTTCTTTCTTTCTTTCTTTCTTTCTTTCTTTCTTTCTTTCTTTCTTTCTTTCTTTCTTTCTTTCTTTCGTAATCTCTATACCCAATGTAGGGCTCCAACTCATGACCCTGAGATCAAGAGTCAGATGCTCTGCCAACTGATCTAGTCAGGTGCCCCATCAATTATTTCTTTTATACATTGTGCCTTTGGGGCAAACCTGGGTGGCTCAACATCCAACTCTTGGCATCGGCTTAGATCATGATTCCAGGATCATGGGATAGAGCCCCAGGTTGGGCTCCATGCTGAGTATGAAACCTGCTTAAGATTCTCTCTCTCTTTCCCTCTGCTCCTATCCTCTACTTGTGTGCTCTCTCTCTCACTCTCTCTCTCTCTCTCTCTCTCTCTCTCTCAAAAATTAAAAAAAAAGTGCTTTTGATATTATATCTTAAAAGTCATCACCATATCCAAGGTCATCTTGGTTTTCTCCTTTGTATATTCTGGGAGTTTTATAGCTTTGCACTTTATGTTTAGGTGTGACTCATTTTGAGTCAATTTTTGCAAAGAAGGTAAACTCTGTGTCTAGGTTCATTTTGCATGCCTAAGTTTAGTGGTTTCAACACCATTTCTTGAAAAAACTATCTTTGCTCCATTGTATTGCCTTTATTCCTTGGTCAAAGATCATTTGACTATATTTATGTGGGTCTATTTCTGGCCTCTCTATTCTGTTTAATTAATCTATTTATCTATTCTTTCACAATACCACATTGTCTTGATTACTATAGCTGTATAGTAAGCCTTCAATGCAGGTAGTGTGAGACCTCCAACTTTGTTCACCTTCAATATTGTGTTGGCTATTGTGGGTCTTTTGCCTCTCCAAATAAACTTTAAAATGAATTTATTGATATCCATAAAAAATCACTGAGATTTTGGTTTGGATTACTTGAGTCTATAGATTAAGTTGAGGAGAACTGACATCTTAACAATATTGAATATTACTAACCATGAATGTGGAGTATTTCTCCAATTTATTTAGTTCTTTGATTTTTTTTCAACAGACTTCTATAGTTTTCCTCACATATATTTTGTACATATTTTGTTAGAGCTAAATACAGTAAAACCCTGGATTGCAAGTAACTTGTTCTGTTAGTGCTCCGTAAGATGAGAAAACATTTCTAATAAATTTCAACTTGACAAACAAGCAATGTCTTGTTATGTGGGTAGTATGTGATGCCAAATGCCACATGATCACAATGGAGCAATGGTTCTTCTCTCTCTTTTGCTGCGGGATTGTGGGCGACTGTCTCCCATGCTTGGATGCTTGGTCTCAGGCTGTGGTGTTTGGTAGAAATCAGTGATTTTTCAGAACACTGGAAGATACCCACAACTGGCACTAGTGTATTTTTTGTCATTTCAAAGCACCTATGGAAAGTACTTTGCTTTTCCAAACAAGAGTAAGCTTAGGAATGCTTTGCTTCATTCTAGGTCAGGTTGCCTGCAGATATAGACCCCTTTCCTCTGCTGCCTTATTGCCAGTTACATTAAATACAGTATATGATAAGAGTTTATCAATACTGTACTATAGTCAACATCTCTTAGTGACAGTGAAAGTCATCCTATATAATAACCCTCCTCTCTCTTGTCTCCCTCAAACCAGCCAAGAAGTTTTTCAAAGGTAAGTGCAGGTTAGTTTGTTTATTTTCTTTATATTTTCTTTATTACTTTATATTATATTATAGTATTGTAATCACTTTTATGTGAATATTTTTGGGTTGTGGAACAAATCATCTAAGTTTCCATTTTTTTCTTGTGGGCAAATTTGCTTTGCTATGCAAATGCTTTGGATTATAAACATGTCTCCAGAATGAATTACACTTGCATACCAAGGTTTTACTGTATTTCAATTTCTTTTGAGTGCTAATGTAAATGGAGTTGTGTTTTAATTTCAAATTTCACTTATTCATTGCTGATACATAGGAAAGTGATTGACTTTTACATCTACAACTTTGCTATAATCCTTCAATAGTTCCAGAATTTTTCAATTTTTTAAAAATTTTTCTGGATTTTTAAGTACATCTGTGAACAAAGACAGTTTTGTTTCTTACTTCTAGGTCTGAATAACTTTTATTTCATTTTCTTGTCCTATTACATTAGCTAGAACCTCTAGTATAATGTTGAAAAAGAGTGATGGGAGAGAAGTCCTTGCTGTGTCCCTAATCTTAGTGGAAAATCTTGATGTTTCTCACCATTAAGTATGATTTAGCTGCCATTAACATATTGTAGTTTAAAGTATGTTGTGTGGCTATATTATTTCCAAGGTGGCAGAGAAATCCAATTCTAACTTCTGTTGAGAAAGAGACTGGGAATATTTGGGAAAATGGCTACTACATTTATAAGAAAGCAAAATATTTGAAAAAATTATTAAAATAATGAATTTTCAACTTTAAGAACCAACAGAGTTAAGCAAAAAAGATTCAGTTTTGTAGTGCAGTGTTAGCAGTGTCTTGCTCAGAAAACTTTGTTTCTATTTCATAGCCTCTTGAATAAAATTCTATTTCCATAGACTGGCATCTCCCTTCAGCCTTTTTGTCCTTACCCTCCTACACAAATATTATTGTAAACAACATTGAATGGCATTTCTTCTGTTGCTTCAGAATTTTTTTATGAGGAGCAAAAGCTGAGAAAAATAGGCAACAAGTGGCCCTATATTCCCAAAAAGGGCAGCTCCCCTCATCATCCTGCTGATGTATGCAGATGAGTAGATATTGGAATGCATTCAATGAGTGATAAGGTATAGGCATCGAGGGAGAACATTTTGATTTCTCTTCTCCCTGTCCTTCCAAACCTACTGAGGACCATGGAGAAATTTCTCATAAACATTAAAGTATGTACCAAAAAGAAAGACTGACATCTTCCATTCCTGATGAAAGCTTGCTGAGCCCTAGAAGTTCATGAGGCCACTGCTGGCACAGACATCAGAGTGGAGAAAAGTAAAAGTTTTGAAAGGGAGTTACACATGTATAACTCATAGAGTTTGCTTAAAATTATTCAAACAGAATTCTGAGAGAGAAATAGAGCATCTGTAACACAGAGGAAGAAGAGACAGAGCCATCAGGGAAGTCTGCACCATCAGTGTTTTCCATGACAAGGGTGTGTGAGTATCCCATGGATCAAGTGGAAGCTTCAGAGATTTCCTGTGTCGTGGGAACTGCGCCAGTAAGAAACTGTCATGCAGACTCAGGAGCAGGAGATGAGAGAGAGAAGAAGTCAGCTGTAGAATGTATCATCCATCTTAGGAAACTTCTGGGAGATGGCAGCCCTGAAGAACCCACAACAAATTCAATGTTGTGATGCAAGGGAAACCTGGAAACCGCAGAAAGGAAAAGAAGCAGTGAAAATGAAAAAAAAGGAGAGGGGGGTAATAAAACAACAAACTATGCTATCCTTCTCTATTGCAGGAATGTCATCACAGACGTTCTAGAATATCTATATCTATATATCTATCCATATCTATATATCTATATAGATACAGATATTTTTAAAGTTTATTTATTTTGAGAGTGGGGGGAGGGGAAGAGAGAGAGAGAGAGAGAGAGAGAGAGAGAGAGAGAGAGAGAGAATCCCGTGCAGAGCCTGATGTTGGGCTGGATCCCATGAACTGTGAGATCATGACCTGAGCCAAAATCAAGACTCAGAGGCTTAACTGACTGAGCCACCCAGGAACCCTGATCTAGACTATATTTTAAATACTGAAGGGAATCCAAAGTCTTGGGAGTTTTCTTCAAAGGACAGAGAAGGAAAGATTACAGAGTATTGTTAGATGGAGTGATTAATGGAAAAAATAAAGAATTTCTCATTGAAATCATTCTGAATATATTTGCCTATTTCTTATATCATTCTTTCTCTCAAATATTTGAAGAACAAGGCACTAGGCAGGTGGGCTGAAGGACTTGGGCTTGGCATGAATAGGGAGTGTACTGGCCTACAGGCAGAGGAACACAAATTCATGGTGATCTGGCAGACCATGTCCACGAGTGAAACTAAAATTGAAAGCCTGCTATTCAGTCTAGATGAGGCATCAGTCTAAAAGGGAGAGAGACAGATGGCAAGCAGAGGCCAAAAGGATAAGAAATGGGAACACCAGATCTTGCAGAAGTTTTAAAGAAAAAATGGGAGATGGAGACTTGAGATGTTTTGGATACTAGAAAATTCCCATCCATTCTTCTGGGACAGCTATAAAGCCACTACTTCTACAAAATGTATTTACCTGACTGGTTGGAAAGATATCTCTTTTCCTTTGAACTTCGATAACATGTCGATATTCACACCTACATATAATTGTGCACCTATGTTTCCCATATTGCCATGTGAAAATCAAGATGGTTAGTGGTTACTTATACATATAGAGGAAGTATTTAGAAAGTATGTGTTGGCTGAATATTACTTTGAAAGTAAGTTCACAATTTAGAATAATTTTGAGCCTGATTTTTAAGCTGCAAAAGACATGGCAGATGAAGTCAACATCAATAAGTGGTATTTATTAAGCAATCACATTTACATATTGACGTTTAAGCAACATGCCAAATAAGTTAAATAAATTGTTCTCAATTCTCTCAGAGCAACTTGCAACCTTACCATTTTGTGATGTCCAGAAACAGATTGACTAGAAATACATTGGAATGCTGTGAAGTCAAGAAAACAATTTACAACAGTTGCAGAATGGTTGGCAATGGCCAACAATTAGAGAAAGATAAGATGATAGGTAGTAATAAAATGTAGCTGTGGTGTCAAACATAATAAGAAATCATCATTTTTTTTCTTGATAACTACCACAAAACAGGTGACATTGAACTTGGAGACAGAAGACATAGTAATCTTTTTAACTTTCTTATTTTCTTCTTTCTGATAAATACCGAATACAGGCAAGGCACTTATGCCTGAGTTTCCTTTTATTTTCCCTGTAAAATGAGTATAACTCCATGAGTAGACTTTATTTTTTTTTAAGCAGTAAACATTTTTCCCAAATAGATTCATGTTCAGAGTTGCAATATAAAAAGGAGAAAAAACTGGAGCCATGTGGCTGAATGAGGTGTTGAGCCTAAGGGATAGTGGCTGCAATTTCTGCTTCCCCGGAAGCACCTGTAACTGACTCTAGACATTTACAGATTCGCGTAATAGAAGTACAAGACTTCCGGTGTGGACCACCTATCCCATTTGTTTCTGTATTCACAGTCTATGTTTTATAATGGCCATTTCCTTATCTGCGAAGAGTAAGATGTACTTTTCAGTCAATTTTCTCGGTTTATATTAAAAAAAAGCAAGAATGAGATTAAAGCAAGTGTAATTCCTGAGCTAAAGATATAGAACCTGAGGCATGGAAAGGTCAGGGTCACAGGTTGACCCACTCACCATCCTGGGTCTGCAAATGTACTGAAGGGTTTTTTTTTGTTTTGTTTTGTTTTGTTTTTTGTTTATTTGCTTTTTGCCTGCTGGAGCTTTCTGACAATTGTGTGAACTTTTTTTTTCAGTTATGTATTTATATAATGGTACAATCCTAAGGGTTTTATTAATGTTCTAAAATGGAATTTATGAGTATATTTGCATACTCAGGGATTTATATGAGCTGTAAGAATAGCCTATATAGATAGATATATACTATCGAGGAGAATATGAGGTCCAGTACCAAATACTCTTTATTTATTTTTATTTTTAAAAAAACATTTTAAAATGTTTATTTATTTTTGAGAGAGAGAGAGAGAGAGAGAGAGAGAGAGAGAGAGCATGAGCAGGGGAGGGGCAGAGAGAGAGACACACACAATATGTGAAGCAGGCTCCAGGCTGTCAGCACAGAGCCCGACGCACACTCGAACCCACAAACTGTGAGATCATGACCTGAGCCGAAGTCGGATGCTAAGCCACCCAGATGCCCCCTAAATACTCTTTAAAATTAAGGCAATGAATTTGATAATTAGAGAGATTGAACTGACGTGCCAGCTTACTTAGAAGACCCTTTCTACTGGAAGGTATTAAGATTTATACCCGAGAGGCTTCCATGCCCCCAAATGTTTATCCCACTGCAAATTAGTCTGGTTAGCTGAGAGAAAGGGAAAGAGATATGAGAAGAAGTCTGATTTGAAAAGATTGTCCCGTGCCTACATTTGCTCAGGCTCTCAGCCTGGAGAATTTTAGAGTAGAAGAATGGCTGTAGGCATTGATGCACTTCCGGCAAAACAACATTTGGAAAATCCTTAGTTTGATCGACTACCACCAAAAGCCATGCTCCTGCCTGCACATTCTTTTTGAAATAGGACATACCCCAGCTTTGTGAAACCAACACAGAAGAATAATGCTTGTTCTCAAGCCAATTGGAGGAGGGCAGTGTTCATCACAAATATTGTTATAAACAGAACAATGACATTGGCAACATCATTTGATCTTTGTGCCAAGGATGAAATTAATGTCATATGCTTACTCCGACGGGTGACTGGAAGTAAGTTTCCACGAAGCACACTTAAAAGCGATGGTGTCCTCTCTCACTTCCATTTTTCCTTCTGATAAGTCAAGAAACTCTCATAAGCAATACTGGCTTCTTGAGGGTTTGACATAGCAAAGGAGGCTCAGAAGTTTACAAATTCGTTTAACTTAGAGATATTTTGTGTTCTTCCTTGGAAAAGAAAGAGACAAACAACCACGCAAACAAAACCCTCCAAAGGTACCAACATTTTCGATGAACAGAAATTTCTTCCATTCTCTCCTAATCTTGTGTACCCTTTGTAATTGAATAAGTTCTTGCAGGTGTTAGGAAAATATATTATGACATGGGTCCTTGGAGCTTGGCCAGATCCAATGCTGGCAAATGCCTACCATTCCCAATCTGGGTTACTTCGCATTTATGATTTTCTTCATGAAACGTCTCTACTTGTGGCTTGGTGCTTTGTCAAAGAGGTTAGTACCGAATCAATGTGGACCATTTCCCAAATTGTACGTGTCCACTTTTAACTGTACCTCACCAGGTCACCCCAAGACAAATAAATGAGATGCAGTATGCTCTCAGGCTGGGGAGGCAAAGGCACGTAGACAGCTGAGCCTTGTTGGCACATGAAAGCTCTTGACTCTGCGTTTGCTTCCTGGCCGGCCAGACGCCAGATTTGGGCGAGGAATCGCTCATGCTTATACTCGAAAAGCCTGAGAAAGAGAGGCGCTACCTTGGTATTTCCACCCTCCTGCCTCAAGCTGGGAACTTTCAAAGGAAGAATATATACTCGGGAATGTGTACGAACCAATGCTGATCAATAAGTAAGGTTTGATGGGGATTCCTCACCAGGTTGGATAGAAATAGTGTTCTTGTGAGAGGCTTCGGATATTTCTTTATTTAAAAACCAATCTAACTGAATTTGAAAAACCAGTGTCACTTTCATTTTTAGCTGTGGTGTTTATAGATCAATAAATAACAGGACCGAGGTTGCATTTTACTTGAAATATGCATTAAAATAAGATTTTCCCTTCCTCAATAAGAGGTAGTTCATTATCTTATGCTAAAGTCGGACCACACTACGGATGTCATAAACGTTGTCATTTTTAAAGTTTAATTGGTCACGTTATTGCAAAGATAGTCTTGGGGGAAGAAAAAACCCCAAAAAACCGCTGCATACCATCTTGGCTGTCAATAACAGCCGGGACTGATAACCAAACTTCTTTAATATGTCTCTTCACAAACACTGGCAGAGATGAGGAAGTTGCCAGAGTTGGAAGGATATCACTGGGGGCTCTGGGAGTTTCTTCTGAAGTCATTCTGAATTAGCAGCTAATGGGAAGCTCTCTTTGATAGCGTTATTATAATTAAATGCAGCTGGATGAAAATCAACCACAAAGGGAACTCGTTTGTTTATCATTACTTCTGACTTTGTTAGCAGATGTTTTCGAAGTACCGTAGTAGCCAGCTTAATTTGTCTCTGTGTAATGTGAAGCAGGTAAACTTTGATTAATAAACTGACAAGTTCATTCCCTGATTTCTTTTCTGAAGTTTCCTTCTGTGACTCTTATATGGCACATATGTCAAATCCGGAAAGCACACGGATAAACATTCAATTTCTTTTTATATATGTCAGGCCAGCTGAAATGGAGGTGTCAGTCGGCGGTGAGCTGGCTTGTCAAATGTTCATCTTGAAAGCTGCTGTAGTCTTATCGCATGTAAGTAGGCTAGTGAAAAAGATAAACACATATGGCACATACGTACCAGGCTATAGAACGACAGCTCTCTCGGTTGTAATCACTATTGGCTTTCCATAAGGGACTCAATAATTTTCAGTAAATTGGATCCTTTATGGGTTTAGACATTAATTCATCTATTTAAAAAGGGTAATTTTGACATATCCTTTGCTTATAATAAATGCCTCCTCCACTTCTTCGCAGGCAGACTTCCTCACCACCCACTTTGTCTGTTCAACCCACTAACTTCAGTGTCTTCATTCAGAATGTACTTTCTACCTGTCTCCCTCAAGAGCTTAGAGTGCCTCACTCCTCTCATTTAAAGAACGCTTGAAAATTGCACCCCTCGCTCCAAATCTTTCCCACATACCTGGAAATAATGTGATTTTTTAAAATTGCTCAACAAAGTTCAAAGATGCACAATCTGCGATTTATACTGTATCTGTTACTAAAGCCACGAAATTCCCGTGTCCTATGATTTTGCCCTTTCCTCAAGATTACTGTTTGCTCAAGATAAAGTTGCATATGTGCCTGCATGTCCTTTGATTTTTTCGTGTCCCTGTCAATGTTATCAGCTTCACGTTGGGATGTCTACATCTGGTCTTAATTGCCATGTACCTAGCACAGTACTGAGTACTCTGTATGTACTTGAAAATCACTTGCTGGTGCTATAACACATCTATTTATTCAGTTATTTATTACTTCTGAAAATTTACTTCTATGGATATGTGTGTCAGTGTATATTTATGTGTATGTTTGCGTCGTCACCTGCTTGCTGCACAGAATTCATTTGGACTTAACTCAGCAAAAGGGATGAAAAAACTTTGGCTAACTCTGAGGTTCTTTGCAGATAAGTATAGGGAAATGTAATCTTTGGCACTATTCTACTTCCCTTTCTTTAAAGGCCTGATTGAGTTTTAAAGTGTTCTTCATGTAGGCAGAGTGGAATAGAAGAGGGAGCGTGAGCTGTGTGACCAGATGGGACCGAATCCCAGCACAGCTCCCTACTCGTTGCCTGAGCCTCAGCTTTCTCATCTGTAAAATTAAGGACAATAATACCACCTTGTGAAGATTAAAGAGAATAAATCCAACGATCTTGGCACACGACAGGCCCCAGTTTATATTAGCCAATGCCATGAAAAATAAGATACATGCTATTTCAGTAGAAGAGAAAAAAAGTTGAAAACACTCTCTGTTACATGGAACAGTATGAGTGGCCCTCTATCCTGGTCTTCATGAATGATGTTCACAGCATGTATCGGAACACCAATTAAGATGTTATTCCATGCAAAAACTAACCTAAAATGTTAAATTGCAACAAAAAAACCCCAATTGAAATTCATTAATGCCTAAAGAATATTTCTTGTGAAAAGAGAACACCTATCTGTGACCAGTGCCAACTGTATATTCAGCTCCCAACTACCAATCGTCATCTGATGAAAAATAATCCATCTTGAGCAGGTATATTTCTAACCAGGGGACTTTTCAAGGAAGCTTTATTAAATGCCCACTCTGTACAAAACTTTTTGAAACAATTGTCTATATTAGAAATGTCGGGATAATTAGTTAAATCACAATCTTAGGTTGATATGTAGTGAGGACCAAATGTGTATTTGTACCTTTATGTCATTTTGGAATATTTGAGAATTTGTTGGGATTTTTTTAGCCTTTTAAGCTTTTTCTTTAATGGGAACCTGTCTTTACTCTTCTTTTTCTGGGGTGAGGAGAGCAGGGCTAGAGTCACAATGTTTTAATAGAACTGCAGATTAGCTAATTTTGAAAAAAAATCCTTGTTAAGATGATTGCCCTTGAGGAAAATCCTTCAAGTGTGAGTAACTATCTTTATTATTTCAACTACTTTGCTAGAGAATAGAATTACCTGACAACATTTTGAAGGAGGATCATACGTTAACTGAAGTGTGGCTTACAAACAAGGTGGCATATGCTTTCTGGAAAAGTCTGCATGATGGTGAGTTAGAGAATTCAGTAAGGGAGCCATTGCACATGACTCTGATTCTTGGTTCTGTATTTTATCTCTTAAGGTGACCAGATTCATAGACTAGATAAAAACAAATATAGTTAGCATCCTTTTCATATGATGGAGAGTGGGGAGTCCACGGAGTGCCGTCCTTCACCTGAAAATAGCCGAAACTAAATCACATGTGTCTTTCTCAAAGCTGGGGGTCATAGACATCTGTGATGCCAGGGTGTGGATTCACTCCAAAATCTAGGGAAATTATGCCACATCTTAAAAATCCTGCCCAGTCGTTGCAGCATCCGTTAGGCTAGTGTGAGTGAATGTGAGATACTAGCTTGTCAGAAAATTTGTGGGTGCATTGCTGAAAATAATGTTATTTGGCAGTTAATAGCATAGCATTTTTTAAGCAGGATGACTGTTTCACTGTCACTGGAAGGCAACTTGTGTTGTGAGATTCCGAATAGATATTGCAGTTTCAGGGACCATGCCATTTGTGTGGCATTTGCTGAGTCTCTTAGGGTAATGTTACTT
Source organism: Felis catus (assembly GCF_018350175.1). Taxonomy (NCBI): domain Eukaryota; kingdom Metazoa; phylum Chordata; class Mammalia; order Carnivora; family Felidae; genus Felis; species Felis catus. The sequence continues at coordinate 135,912,672 of NC_058375.1, forward strand.
AGAACGTGCTCAGGGAGGTATTTATAAATAAAAAAGGAGGGAGATTTAAAAATGTTGGTATAGGGGCGCCTGGGTGGCGCAGTCGGTTAAGCGTCCGACTTCAGCCAGGTCACGATCTCGCAGTCCGTGAGTTCCAGCCCTGCGTCGGGCTCTGGGCTGATGGCTCAGAGCCTGGAGCCTGTTTCCGTTTCTGTGTCTCCCTCTCTCTCTGCCCCTCGCCTGTTCATGCTCTGTCTCTCTCTGTCCCAAAAATAAATAAACGTTGAAAAAAAAAATTAAAAAAAAAAAAGTTGGTATAAGGAAAGCTGAGGCCAGGTATACGGAAGATCTTGAGGATCTTGGGGAAAGTCAAATGCTCTTTGCAATTGAGAAGGAGGTCTTCGGGGCACCTGGGTGGCTCAGTCAGTTAAGCCTCCGACTTCGGCTCAGGTCATGATCTCGCGGTCCATGGGTTCGAGCCCCGCGTCGGGCTCTGTGCTGACAGCTCAGATCCTGGAGCCTGCTTCAGATTCTGTCTCCCTCTCTGCCTCTCCCCCACTTGTGCTCTGTCTCTGTCTCTCAAAAATAAATAAACTTTAAAAAACCATTTAAAAAAGAAGAAGTTCTTCTACCAGGTGCTACTGAAAATGGATGTGCATGATTTTTATTATGATGTCTGGAATACGAGGGGTTTTTTGGGTGTGAGTCAGGGAGAATCAGTGAGACGTGTGGGAGCTGGAAGCCAGGAGTTTGCAAAGGTGATAGGGATTCTGTGAAAGGTATCTGTCCAAATCAGGCAAATCTGTCTCTGGGAAGCTGCTGGCATGTGTACAGCTTGTTCTTTGTGTTCAAGAGGGAAAAAAATGTGTCCAAAGGTAAGGAGCCAATACAAGAATGTATGTGAGTAGTGCTAATGGTAATTCTTCTGGTGATATGTGTCTGCTTTTAAATTTCCAGAAGCCCTGACCCTGGCTTAAGTCCTCCCAGCTTATCTCTTAAACTGTTTCTGGGACTTCATCCGTTTGCTCTCAGCCTGCAGCACGGGGGTGAACGTGGCAATGACCTTGTTGATGCCCTAGAGTCCCATGTCTCTGCCTCAGAATGATCTGTCAAAGAATGGACCCTCCTAAGAACTGCATCCCTCCTTGAAATTAAAGAGAGAAGGGGGACTAACTTGAAGGATTGCTTCTAGACTTTTATCTATCTCTGATTTTTACCCAGCAGCTCTTGTGGAAAGTTCTGCAAAAGTCTGTAAAAGAAAATAGAGCAGATGATGGAAACAGATGACTAAAGTCAGCTGTTCCCTAAAAGCGGCAATAATGTCAGAGTGGTAACTGGATAATCCATTTTGTTTTGGGTTTTGTCTATTTTTCTTGTATCTGAATTGTCACTTGGTTGTCTCTTATTTATACTTCGGCGAATGGTTCACAATGTGTGTGGGGGGGGACATGTGAAAAGTAGCTGTATTGTAATATTTATCATTAAAGAGCTGCCTTTGTTTCATTTTACAAGCATCACACTGATGATTTGAATAATAAAGCTGACTGGCTTACTCACTGAAGGTTACTTCCATAATGGAACAAATTTATGTACCGAGGTTCTCGTTTTCTTTATTAGATAATTGGACAAAATGCTGAGAAACTGCTACTAATTGAGCACTCATTCCAGCTTTTGTCTATGTTGAGGCTGGACAGGTTTTCTGATGTTTGCAAAAGAATTAAATATCCATGAAGGCTTGCAACAGCTTCTCTCATCCCAGTATGTTTTCATTAACTTTAACTGAGTCCCTGGGCTTAAATGTGGTTTATCCCAGAATTTTAACACTCACCTTTTATAAGAATCACATATTGGAGGATGTTTTCATTTTAGGAAAAAAGTGTGATCAAAGACAGGTCATATGTTTCCTTCTTTGAGGCAGCAGGGGCCAAATGGGCAAGGTTCAGATCAAATGTTTTTGCTAGCATGACATTCAATAGGTAACAGTTGCCCTGCAGCAAGGCATGAAAGAGTTAGGGGAAAGAATAATAGAAACTGAAAAACCTTTGAAAATCCATATAATATTAGGTATTTTGAGAATCAGAAGTTGAAAAAATGTTCTTTCTAGGAAATGCACAGTAAAGCATAGCTATGCTGTCACAGTAGAGCCCTCCTCTCCCCCTCCTACTGCCCCTGTTCAAGTCTGAGCCTTAAGAGTCTCTCTTTGTCTTTCAGGGTAGCTTTCTTAAAGTATCCTTTGAGTCCACACCACGTCTTGTACTTCGAGTCTGTCTTCCGCGGGACCTCCGGACTATGTTTCTGGAGGCATACCTGATTCTGTTACCGTGAAGTTGAAAAAGAATAAAAAATTTGCCAAACTTAAAATAAGAAAGCTCTAACTTGTTAGCATGACAATCTTTAACTCTGACCTACTTTATAAAGACTTCTTTTCTCATACGCATCATGCATTCAGGTTTTCACTACACTGGAGTGGCTACCTGCTCTTCTGAAGCAAAGCTCTATATGTACTCCCTTCCACGTATGCGTGCATTCTCTTCCTGAAACCTGTGCTCCTCAACTCTTTGCATTTCTACCACTTGAAATTCTATCTATCCTTTAAAGGTATACTCTGGCATGCGGCCTCAGAGATGGCCCCGTGATCTTGCCTCTTGGCATTCATGGCTCCCACTGAGTGTGGGCTGGACCGAGTGACTCATTTCTAATGAACATAGTATAGCAGAAAGGATGAGATGTCACTTGTGAGATTAAATTGTGGGAAGACTGTGATTTAGATCTTGTTCATTCTTGCTCTCTTCTTTCACTCTGAGGGAAGCCAGCTGCCATCCTGGGAGCTATTCTATGGCAAGGCTCTGATAGCAAGGATCTGAGGAAGGCCTTCAGTTGATGGCCAGGAAGGATCAGATAATAGTAGATTTAGATCAGATAATAGTAGATTGAGAGGAACTGAATCCTGGCATGAATGTCCGCAGACTGTCTCCCAGACGAGCCTTCAGAAGACACTGCACCCCAGATGACCCTTTGATGGCAACCTTGTGAGAAATCTTGAGGTAGGGGCACCCAGCCAAGCTCCACCAGGAAGTGTGACAGAAACTGTTGAGATGATAAATGTTGCTTAAGCCATGACGTTTGGGGGGCTATGTGTTATATAGTAATTGATAATTAATATAGATTTTGGTACCAGGAGTTGGGCTTAAATCCTTGAAACCTATGATTCCTCTAGTAAGAACTCATGTCTGTCTTCTGTGTTCCTAGAATACATTGTGGGTGACTGGTATTTTGGCACCTTTCAGATTCTGCCTTCTTTTGTTTCCATTTGTGCATAGCTTTTCTCCTGTATAAAACTGCAGAGTTCCTTGAGGTCAGGGGCTCTGCCATATCAATCTTGGAACTTCTTTCTCCCAGGTTTTGGCCACAGATTTTATGTAGTAAGTGCTCAATAAATATTTGTTGAATTGAATTCAGTGAATGTATTCAATCATATCTCAGTGAACCAAAGTTCATAAATAAGAACAATTGACCAGTTCATGTCTAATGATTTTGGGTTTTGTCAATAATTTCGTGGTTTATTCAGGGACATCTTCCCCCAAATTTCATGATACTGAACATTATTTCTTAGTTTTTAGGGAAGTGAATTACAAGAAAACATGATTTTGATAAACTTTCTGTAGATTTAAACTTTTCCCAGGCTAAATTGCGAAGACTCAGATTTTGTTATATGACAGCATCTACTGAACTATCAGGATTGTGAGGATGTTTTAAATCATATTTATTTATTTATTTATTTATTTGTTTGTTTGTTTGTTTTGAGAGAGACAAGAGAGTGTGAGCTGGGGAGGGGCAGAGAGAGAGAAAGGGAGAGGGAGAGAAGGAATCCCCAGCAGGCCCTGCAGAGTTAACGCCGAGCTCGATGTGGGACTCGAACTCAGGAAACTGTGAGATCATGGCCTGAGTGGAAATCAGTAGTCAGATGCTTAACCCACTGAGCCACTCAGGTGCCAGATGTGAGAATGTTTTAGACTTAAAAATGATAGCCACCTGGATAACTTCACAGCATCAATTTCTCTTTAGAAGCTCCATTTTCTTTGCTAAATATCTGTGTAGACATTGATTCACTACCCTGTGTAGTGGCTGAGAACTCACAAATTACTTATGAAATTTGGTACCGCCATGCGGTAGAATAAATGTTGATTTTTAAAAATTTTTTTATTAAAATTTTTTTAATGTTTATTTGTGTGTGTGTGTGTGTGTGAGAGAGAGAGAGACACAAAGTATGACTGGGGGAGGGGCAGAGAAGGAGAGAGACACAGAATCCAAAACAGGCTCCAGGCTCTGAGCTGTTAGCATAGAGCCCGAGCAGGGCTTGAACTCTTGACCCATGCGATCATGACCTGAGTTAAAGTCAGACGCTTAACCAGGTGAACCACCCAGGCGCCCCATGAATGTTAGTTCTGGAGTGAAAAGAGTTCTGGTTTGGATTTTTGCTAACAATTTATTTGCTGTTTGACCTTTGGCAAGTTACTTAGTCTCTCTGAGTGTGATGGCACACTAGACCCCAAGCCATCGGTTTTGAGGAATAATTGATACATTATTTTGAATAGGTGGGACTTGTGAGACAAGATATATGCACATCATATGTATGTGACGGCTAAATTTTGTTCAACAGTTAATGCTGGACAATGATCCCAGGGTGTCACAGTGAATATCGTATTTAATCAATTCAGCAGCACTTTGCAGTACCATTATTCCTCCCATTTTACAGTTCAGGAAACTAATAATCTGATTAAGGGAATCGCCTAAGATCAAACAGCTAGCAAAGAGATAAGGAGACAGAGAGAGACTACATATTATATATACAGACTGTCTCCATCCATCCATCCATCCATCCATCCATCCATCCATCCATCCATCCAAAGAGCTTACTAGTGTGTAGCAGTTAGAAATTATTAAGTAAATGGTAGCTGAATAACACTAGCCTATTCTTTCTCTTGCTAGCTGTTTGATCTTAGGTGAGTCCCTTAATCGGATTATTAGTTTCCTGAACTGTAAAATGGGAGGAATAATGGCACTGCAAAGTGCTGCTGAACTGATTAAATACAATATTCACTGTGACACCCTGTGATCATTGTCCAGCATTGACTGTTGAACAAAATTTAGCCGTCACATACATATGATGTACATATATCTCGTCTCACAAGTTCCACCTATTCAAAATAATGTCAATGTGTCTGCAAACTGCAGACTCTTTACAAGTGTGGGTGGTCATTCATAATGGCATCTAGGAAGGGGATGGCTTCTAATATCTCACCGGGTTCATGGATCTAGAAAAAAAGGTGTGTTATCCATAGGTCATCAATAAAGGTAAACGTTTGCATATGACAATGTGTAGAGAAGACACCAGGCAGGCTCCATCTAGGTCTGAACGAGCCGGTTCCTTAAGGTAGAGGTCAGCCAGTAAAGTGCTTAATCACCCTCTTGGCCAGTGAGCACTAGCACCCCACAGCCTTTACTTCCCTTCGTTTCTTCCTTCACGCCTCTCTTGTGCCAATAACATCCTGTTTTGCCACCAAATACCTTTTGATGCTCAGAAAAGAGTTTGAGTATTTCCCAAAGGACAAACACAGGATTCTTCTCATGATTAAAACACACACTATATAGGTGCCCCTGGGTGGCTAGGTTGGTTAAGTGCCCAACTCTTGATTTCATCTCAGGTCATGATCTCACGGCTCATGAGTTTGAACCTCATGTCCGGCTCTGTGCTGACAGTGCAGAGCCTGCTTGCCCTCTCTCTCTGACCCTCCCCCACTCTTCTCTCAAAATAAAACATACACACACACACACACACACACACACACACACACACCATGTATTATAGCAGGTTGAGTGGTCTAGCCTCAAATAGATAGCAGGGTCATGCTTCAGGCCTACTCACCTGCCATCAGAAGAACTGTCAAGTATGCTGGGGCACTAAAAGCATCATTTGATAGGTCCTTGTTGCATGCTGGATTCTAAGATGTGGCAACCATGGATACGTGCAGCTCAGGTCTCCTTCAAGAGAAGAGCCTACTGCTTGGAGCAGAGTTGACAGGCTTCCCTAGCTGCTCCCACTGTGAACTCCAAGACCATGCATTCCCTGGCTGCTCCCACCAGCGGCTGAGTATGGTGAGGACATTAGTGCGGACCCTCTCCCTGAGACTCAGAGCTTCTTCCTCTGACCTGATAATTTCTCAGAACTGCCCTGCAAGCCGGGAGCCTTCTTACCCAACTTCCCGTTCCTCGGTCTGTTCACAGGTATCAGACCAGACATGTGATCAGAGATCTTGCCCTGCTTATTACAGTTCCTGTCCCCTTTCCCCAGGATAAAAGTTTAACCTCCCCCAAATCTTGCATGTCGCATTCTGCCTTGGCTTCTCAAAAGATCCACACTGTCACAGTTGGTAATATGTTACCATACTTGAAATACAACTCCATTCATAAGGATGTTATACTGGAGGTATTCAACCTCATGCCCTTGAATCCAGGAATCTGTGCTCTTGCAGAGAACAGAATATGCCTGTAGTCTCTGCCATGAGAGAACCTGTAAATTTATACAGGATGGAAGATAAATGTCTCAAATTCATTAGCACAATCATGGGCCCCTCAGCTCAGACTTACAATTTGTATCTTCGTATATGCATATTTATCTAATATGTCTACATGTTTATATATATTAATTCTCCAATTAGCCTATAATCTCCTTGAAGGCAATAGCTGTATCCAATTTATATCAATTTGTGCTTTTCCCTCTGACATTACACTTTTGAGACATGACAAGTGATATGTCCAAAATTAAAAATTCCATAATGAGTCCAAGAAGGAGCTCTGGTTCAGAGCATTCAGATCTAGGTTCAAATTCCAGTGGTGCTGCTTCCTGTTTGTGCAACCTGGACCATGTGACTTTTGCCTCTTTGAGCCTCAGTTTTCTCCTCTGTAAAGCGAATTTTGTGAGGATGAAATGAGAAAGTGTAGTGAACACACAGTCTCTGGTGCAGTTAGCCATCTATATATGGTACCAAGGGTTAATAAATTTCATAGAAAAGCATTGTTAACTAGTGCCGTGCATTGTAAGTTCCCCATAAGCATATTCAATATCAATATATACTTTACAAAATACAAATAAGCTTGCCTAACTTTTTAGGATCACAAATTTAAAGAAAATTAAATTAAACTTGTACTGGACTCTGCTCTCTAGACACTCGCTATAGATACTCAATGTTTGTTATCCTGCTAAAATAATATTATAATATGCATATAACATAACTATAGCATACCGTAATATAACATAATTATAATTAAAATTATATGATTATTTTATAGTATATTATCATTAATGCCATTCATAATATTAATACTGAATACTAATAACATTAATTATTAATGTAAAAACTAGATTAGTCTTGGATTATTTCAAAATACAAACAATCGGAGTGTCTGGGTGGCTTAGTCAGTTAAGCATCTGACTCTTGATTTTGGTTCAGGTCATGATCTCATGGTCAGTTGTGAAATCCAGCCCGCATCAGACTTCACACTTAGTGTGGAGCCTGCTTAAGATTCTCTCCCTCCGCCTCCCTCGGAACCTCCCCTACCTGCATTCTCTCTCTTTCTCTTAAAAAACATGAACAAAACCAACCAACAAACAAAAAAACCCAAATACAAACAATATATAAGAAAGCTGTGTTCCTAGTTGAGTTTCTGCTGTGCATACGTTCATCTTTTATAGGTTTACTTATAGTCTTTATAAACGTAGAATATCCTGAGTGAAGAGCTCACAGTAATTTGCTCAAGGCCTGTTCTGTTGGCTGTTGTGAAAAAGGAGGCAAAGGTTTCCCTTAGCTTACCTATCCCCCATTATCTTATCTTCTCAAGGCTGGGCTTCCATGCCTTCCAAGTTTACATCTGGCTGATGGAAATGAGTTACCCATGTTGATATGTTAAGGGATAAGACAGAAGACAGTCCCCAAGGCCTTTCTTCTTTTTCAGGGTAACGTACAGTTTAACAGTGACCTTCAGAAGATGAGGACCTTGTTTTCGTTTTCTAAATAAAATATCCCTGGTTGCGAGAATATCAGACTGTGTGGGAGCAAATCGCTGGGGAATGTGTTTTGGGCGTGCGACTACTTTTGTTAGTCCTGAATCGTAATCATAGCAGAGGCAGCCACATCTACCAATCACTTCAGAATGAGCCTGTAGTTTTCACCCTGATGATATCAGAGCATTTAATATTGCTTGGAAACATACCCTAATTCCTACAGAAACTAGAGTTTTTGATAGCTGGATCAAAACATATGTATGATTTCTGCAAAATGTCTAGTCCTCTATTCTGCAATAGTTAACACATGTCCTTCCTAAGTATCTATAATTTTTTACTTCGTATGGCATATAAGCCTGAATTGTCAAATAATTAATTAAGATGTTCATGCATGATAAGCTAGAGAAAGGAAGATTCTGATTTAGAGGTATTAAACGCATCATATAAACTCTTTGACAGCTGAGAAGAACACTAAACTAAGAGAAGATATTTCAATGTGTTCTCCACAAAGACCCAGAATGAACCTTTACACCAGAGCGAGTAGAAATGATTACCTTCTGTGTTAACACTAGTTTTTGACCATGACCACTGACAAGGTCCTTTCTGTTAGCTAACCTAAATATTTGATGCTGCAGTGCAAGAACATTTTTCTTGTTTTCAAATTCCCATCAAAAAGTATTTTTTGATTCATAGCAGAAAGAATTTTCACATAGTATTTCCCCATCTGCTTTTAATTTGCTACTAGAATACCTCTGCCTTCCACTGATCTAATTCCTATTTTATAGAGCTGCTTTACTCTGCCTCACCTCGTAACCCTAGATTCACTTCTAGCCTTGCTTTCCTACTAACATGTAGGAATGTTCATATGTGTATGCGTGACAGTCGTAACCATTGCATCCAAACAAGCAGCACACTCTGATGCTGTTAGCGCCTAAACTTTTCACAATTTTATCTGTATTTCTCCATGGCTTAGAACACACTTTAGTCACTCTTACCCAGAACAATGGCGTCTCTGAGCTTTTGTTTTTCAGTTCCCCCACTGCTAAACCTTTTTGAGCCTTGGTTTCCAGTTTATATAGCTTATACATGAACTGGTATATTAATTTATTATATACATCATAAAATGTATAATTTTATATGTCACAAGATGAATGCCAAAAGGTGAGAGTTTTTGAAGGAAAATATAAAAACAATTAGAAATAGAATCTCAATTGCTTTTTTCTCTAAATGAATTGTCTGGTACTCTCCTTGAGAGAAGTACATCCCATGCACCCATCTTTCAAGACTATTGTCCTGAGATATGGCAGAAATATTTTAATCCATGTTCTTGCGTTTTAACTTATTCGTTTGAATTCATCTTTATTTAGCTGCCAAGGTGAGCCATGTGAATACTTGGCCTTGTCATTCCACTGAATTCAGGGGTAGCCTCTGCCAGACTAATCTCAGACCTCTCATCTGAAGCTTTTCACACCCTTCCCTCCAGCCCCTTTTGTGTGACTTCCCATTTTAGTAACATGAAAAAGTTTGTAGTTTGCCTGGGCACATCTCACTTTTTTTTAAGATGTTTTTTAAATGCTTATTTAAAAATTTTTTTTTAACATTTATATATTTTGAGAGAGAGAGAGAGAGCAGGGGAAAGACAGAGAGAGATGGAAACACAGAATCTGAAGCAGGTTCCAGTCTCTGAGCTGTAGGCACAGAGCCTGATGTGGGGCTCCAACTCATGGACTGCGAGATCATGACCTGGGCACCACCCAGGTGCCCTTAATGTTTATTTTTTTTGACACACACAGAGAGAGAGAGCATCAGTGGGGAAGGGGCAGAGAGAGAGGGAGACATAGAATGCACAGCAGGCTCCAGGCTCTGAGCTGTCAGCACAGAGCCTGACACAGGACTCGAACTCGCCAACCATGAGATCATGACCTGAGTGGAAGTTCGAGGCTCAACCGACTGAAACACTCAGGCGCCCATGTGCACGTCTCACTTTTATATGACTCAGTGCTTTTGCTCATTCTGTTCCTTTTGCCTGGAATAACTTTCCTAATCTTGAATCACTATTCCAAGACTTATTCTTCAGAAGTCATCTCAAGCATCTTACCTCTTTTTCTAAGAATTATTCCCAGGGTGATTTTAACCTCTAGATGTATTGGCACAGGGAAAAGACCTATGGGATCAATAAAGACCTACTATAAAAGTTAACCAAAAGGAGGGAAAATAAAAACTGCAAACTTGAAATGAATAAATGTTTAATTACTTAAGAACATGACATGTCATTATATCAACCAATCAACTGCTATTGCAACTCAACTCCAATATTACATATTTGAGTTATATAAAAATTACATTCATTTGTGATGTGTGGTAGCATGTCAATATATTTGCTATAATATGAACGAGGACCTCAAAAACTGGTAGTGCATTGGGCCTACTAATATCATAGATGTTCCTGACTTTTTCGTGTCACCATATGGTTCTGAAGTCCTCGGATCACTCAGACTTTGTATTAAAATCATCTCATATGTCTGTCTCTTTCACTTTTTCTAGGATATAGCAATCATCAATTTAGAGTATAAGGATCATATACCAGGATTTATTTTTCTCACTGTATTTTATAAAAACAAAATGTCCATCAATCAATATTTGAATAAAAAAGATTAATAAAACTAAATATTTAATACATCTCAAATATAAACATTTCTAAATATTATAAAGCATAAATAAAATTTAAATTTATAAAACTATCAATGTTATGTATATACTCTAACACAGAAAATTAAAGTGATACATAAAGCAATATTTAAAAATAAAAAAATATGTAAATGGAGACAATTACATAAAATTACCAAAAATTAGTTGATCTTTTAAAAATAATCTTATAGGTAGGATATGTTTCATCTTTTGAATTTTAAGGGTTTTTTTTGAGAGAGTGTAAGCAGGGGATAGGCAGAGAGAGAGAGAGAGAGAAAATCCTAGCAAGCTCGATGCCCAGCATGGAGCCCAATAGGGCTGGATCTCACAACCCTGAGATCATGACCTGAGCCAAAATCAAGAGTCAGATGTTTGACCGACTGTGCCACCTAGGTGCCCATTATGTATGTTTTATTTTTATTTGTTTTGAAATTTTCTTCAGTGGCTGACTTAATTATTTTTGAATCTTTACTACTAGGAGACATATCGAGGAGATAGGCCTATAACCAAATATATTACAGTAATTACATCAACATCGTTTAAGATCATTTTTTGTTTGATAACTTTAGGAGAGCATTATAAGCTTTCTCCCTGGAATTTCATCCAATCCTTTTGTTAATAGCCATGTATAATTTTGTTTCAAAGAAAGCATTTAGAGTTCATCTTCATTTTCTTTGTTTTTATTGCATATAGATGGAAAATTCAATGCAGGGTCACTTTATCAATACCAACACTGGTCTGTTGGCATCACATTTGTTCAGTAATTATCTGTGCAGTATAAATTTTGCTTTATTTACTCCCATTTTCTAACTCTTCCAGGGTATTATGAAATTTTAGAAGACTAATTTTAAGTGAGAACAACTTTATATCATTTGTGGTCTTAACACTATTTATAACTCTGAGTGGAGATGATGTTCATTTGGCAAGTGATTTCACTACACATTGGTAACTTTTCAATTAATGTTGATTTCAGGAGGTTTGTATATTTGTCTGTATAGTTACCTTTACCAAAAACTTGATATTTTCATACGGTTTTGAGTTACTGTCGAGCAGCCTTTCATTTCAACTTGAAGGACTCTCTTTAGCATTTCTAGTGGCAGGTCTAGTAGTAATAAACTTAACTCAGCTTTTGTTTACCTGGCATGTCTTATTTTCTCTCTAATTTTTGAAGGACTGTTTTGGTAGAGACAGAATTCTTGCTTGATTTTTTTTTCTGTCGTTACTTTAAACTTTTTTTGATGTTTATTCATTTTTGAGAGACAGAGTGTGAGGGGGGAGGGGCAGAGAGAGAGACAGAGACAGAGACAGAGACAGACAGAATCTGAAGCAAACTCCAGGCTCTGAGCTGTCAGCACAGAGCCCAATGCGGGGCTCAAACCCACGAATTGTGAGACCATGACCTGAGCCGAAGTTGGACACCCAACTGATTGAGCCACCCAGGTGCCCCTGTCATTACTTTAAATAGATCATCCCACTGCCTTCCTGCCTGCCAGGTTTATGCTGAGAAACCTGCTGACAAGCTTATTGAAAATTTCTTGTATATTCCAAGTCACTTTCCTCTTGCTAGTTTCAAGATTCTGTGTTTGTCTTTTTTTTTTTTTTTCAAACTTGATTAGAATGTGTCTTGATATCATTTCTTTGAATTTATTCTACTTGGAGTACATTGAGTTTCTTGTATTTGTATAAATGTCTTTTGTCAAATTTGGAAAATTTTGAGCAATCATTGCTTTAAATAAGCTGTCTACAACTTTTTCTTTCTCTTCTCCTTTTAAGATGCCCATAATGTGTATATTGGTTTCCCATAAGTCCTTTAGAATCTGTACACTTTACTTAATTCATTTTTTTCTTTATACTCTTCAGATTTTATAATTTCAAGTGACCTGTCTTCAAGTTCACTGCATCATTTTTTCTGTTTGTTTGGGTTACTGTGGAACCCCTCTTGTATATCTTTTCATTCAGTTATATTTTTCAGATGCAGAGTTTTTGTTTCCTCCACTCTTAATCTCTTGCCTCGAGGGTCTGTGGGCCTGTAGAATTCTTGCAATTTTTACAAGTCATGACTGTTGCTTTCTGCAGTTGCTGCTAGTCTGAGATCTGAGTTACTTTTGTCCATCTGTGCTTTAAGTTGGGTGACACATGGAACAGTGCCTCAGGCAGCTTAGAGTCGGGTCAGAAAGTTTCAAATTGTTCCCACTTGGTTCTTTCCAGGTCACCGAAAGGAACTGGAGACCGATTGGACTGCTTCTACCCCCAGACTGGGAGGGAGGGACAAGCATGAGTAAAGGCATCGTGAAATTCTCCACTATTTTGTGTGTGGGTTTTCTTGGTTGGGTGTTTGCCTGGTGTCTGTAGATCTCTGATTGAATTCCAGAGTGTCTATAAAGTTATTTTTGTCGGTTTCAAAGGTTTCGCTTTAGTGTTTTTAGAATTTTAAAAATACCACAATAAAGACCTATATGGAATACCCCTGGTCTGGTTTTTCTGGCCTCTAGTAGTGTAGTTGCTTCTTTGGGCGGAGTTTCTTCCTCCATGCCTGACCTTTTCTCTATGGCTCATGATATAGCTAGTCTAGTGAGGCTTTAATATCTTCTTGCCAATATCTTCTGGCTACTCTATGAGAAAGTTTCAGAACTACTGACTCTGGGCATCTCCTGTGCTTTGGCCAGAGGCTATTTTGAGAAATTTGTGTTTATCTTTCTACCACGTGGAGAATTAAGGATCTATTTAGGCAGAGATAACAACCTACTTCACAGTATTCTTCCCCTAATTTTTTTTTTTTTTTAAGATAGAGAAGGGGTAAAGTGGAGTTTGGATGGGTTGGGTGGTGGAATTGAAACAGCAAAATAGGAAAAGGCCCTAATGGGCTTTAAGTGAAGATTTCAGGGATGGAGGTTTGGGAAGGACAGGAAAAGGGGAATGGTGAGCAAAATTATTCAGTCGTGCCCAAGGTAATGTTATTTCCTCTATTCACCCCTCATGTTCTTAATATTACAAAATAACATGGTCTACCAAAAATACTGTATGACAATCTGACTCATCTTTGTAATTTCAGTATCTAACAAAGTATACTAAGCACTTAACTGGTGTTCAATATATGTTGAACAGAAATGACAATGATCTAATCATAAAAGTGGTTCTTAGCGCAGAGCTTTAATATATAGCTTTCCCACAAGGAAGTTATTTATTCCTAAATAGTGTTACATGATCCTGTCCATAAAGTGTATGATTATTACCTAAAGATGAAGTGTATGTGAAAAATATTTGTAAATGTATGTTACTTTTATCTCTGTGAAGTATGAAGGAGATTATGAGGATGATGAATATTATTCTTTCCTTGACATGAAAGTTTTTACATCTTCTATTTCTCTCTCTCTCTCTCTCTCTCTCTCTCTCTCTCTCTCTCTGTCTGTCTCTCTGTCTCTCCCCACCCCCCTTTCAGTTAGTCAGTGAGCTGTACTGTGGATGTGTTTGCTCAGGATTTTGCAAGGTGCTGTCGGGCATATTACAAATATCATAGTTACGGTCCTAGGAGAACAATACAATATACCTGCTCTCATCTCATTTCACAATGAGTTTATTTTTTCCTAAATGAGAATTCTTCTACTTCTGTCCAATTTGAGCTTTTGTTGAGTGAGATATGGAAGGAGGTGGAAGAGTGACCTGATTTAATTTTCTTTTGAGAGACCGTCTTGTGTATAGGAATGAGTCTTGGACTCAGCAGCAGAATATCTAAGTTGTAGCCTTAGTTCTTCCACTTTCCACTGATGTGTCATTGTTCAAGGAAATTTAACTCTCCGTTGTTGTTTTTTTTTATGTATAAAATAAGGCCAACCACAGTTTCCTCACGGAGGAACTCCTCTGTATTCCTAACAGAGTTTTTAGGGGGTCCACGTGAGAGCATGTGTAAGAAGATGATATAAAATGAATGAGTGCAATGATCTTTCCCTTGACCCTTTTGTTTGTTCTGTTTTCTCTGTTGAAGGAAACAGACATTCAATAAATTGAGGGGCAGAAATTGGCATCACTGAATGCTCAAGCTAGTAGCCGATGGTGAGCATAAATTGCCAACAAATCCCTGTGTGTTGGAAACAGGAATGTTTGGAGAACTTAGAGAACTTGTGTGTGTGTGTGTGTGTGTGTGTGTGTGTGTGTGTGTGTGTGTGTGTGTGTCTATTATTAGGTCATGTCTCCCCTGAGCGTCACAATTCTCCAGGGGCTTTCCAACTCACTTAACTTAAAATCCAGCATCCTTCCTATGGCCTTCAAGCCCCTTTCTCTTACCTCAAATTTATCTCCTCTTCATTCCTCTCTATTCCTACATCTTTACTGTTACACAAACATTCCAAGCCCATTTCCTGCTTACGGGTTGTGTATTTCAATTCCTCTCTCTCAATCCTGTCAGTTGCATGACTCATATTTTCTCTTTATTCAGTTTTCTACTCAAAGGTCACCTCTTCCAAGGGGCCTTCCCTGATCATCTATCTAAAATAGTATTTCCTATATCTCTAGTCCCATGACCCCACTTATTTTTGTTTTTAGTACTTAATGCGACTTCTCTCTGTTTTATATCTGCAATTTTAATTATTTTTATTCCCCACTAGAATGTAAACTTCAGAAGGGCAGGAGCTTTGTCTGTTATTTTTCCAGATCTATGTTCAGTGTCTGGCACATTGTAGATGCTCAATAAATAATTGTTGAATGAATGAATGGCTGGATGAATGAATAAACATTAAGTGTACATTTCATGAACTCTATGGAAGATCTGTATCCAAGTCTGTATTTTTGGAAGTATTATCTCTTGTTGTAGATTAAGCACCTGATCATAGTTAATAGCACTTAGCTTCTCCCACTATTTATAATATCCCACTCTTTTGCTCTTGCCTCACAAGCCTGAATGGATTCCTTTTAAGCCATTGCTTTGAAGGCATTTGTATATTTTTCTAAAGATGTGTAATGAGTGGAAATAACCATGCATGAAGCACTTTTAGTGTAGTCTTTATAAAGTCAGCTTTTGCATCTAGAAGTCTTGTTAGATAACTCACTGGAAAAAAATATATTCGTTTGTATCAGATTGTTTCTATCACAGATGATTTTTGAAGCTACTTTTTAAGTAATTTAAAATATGAGGTTATAGCAGGGTGACAAGACACAGATCCCTGAAACACAGAAATTCAAACTCGGCTCAGGCAAAACTCAGTGGACAGTCTTTCTGACAGCATGACCACGCGAGCAGTTAGAGGCAACTCCGACTAGGTAGGGACCGCGGCTTGGCTGCTGCCGGCACGGCTGCTAAGGTCGTGGGGCGGGGGGGGGGGGGGGGGGGGGGGGGAAGGAAAACTAATTGTGATTCGTGAGATTCCAGATTTTAGTGCCCTAACCACTTAGGAGAGTAGCTGCCCTGGAAGCAGAGGGAAAATGAGAGAACATAGGAAATGATAGAGACCTTAGCACAGTTGTGTCCTCTCTGACTTGGCTACCACAGTAGTGCTGAGTTTTGTATTACTGCAGTCATTTTTGTTTTAGCCATGGGATACGGCAAAGTGCGCTGGGTGACAAGGGTGAGGAGCAAAAGAGAGAAGTCTGTAATTCTCTGTTAGGTAGGTGGAGACGGA
Source organism: Felis catus (assembly GCF_018350175.1). NCBI lineage: Eukaryota > Metazoa > Chordata > Mammalia > Carnivora > Felidae > Felis > Felis catus. Next base: position 135,929,013 of record NC_058375.1, read on the forward strand.
ATGTTCATAAAATATGTAGTTGAACAGATGCACCCGTGTTTATCCCTGGGTTAAAAGCAAAACTCTAGCCCGGGCCCCTGAAGATTTTACAAAGGGAAGAAGTCACTTTCAAAAAATGTATTAAAAAGTATGTAGAGAGGGAGGAGAGGTATCAGGCCAGTATGTATCTTCGCAGTCTATCTTCTTATCATTGAGAAGACCGTTTATTCCCAGGTTTGGCTAGGAAAATATGTATCCTAATTTTCTTTGTTTGCTCTCTTCTTTTGAAAAAGACAAACCACTTTGAAAGAAACGTTAGTCCGATATGCTAGGAAGTTACTTGCTGAGCTCTGATATGACAATGGAGAGCATTGCTGTGAGCCAATCAGGTGCTGCCTGTGGAGATGTTTTTGTTTGCAGCCATTTTCACACATACTTATTCAATAAAGCTTTTGTTTTACTGACACTGGAAAACAGTGTGCCGCATTATGCTGTGATTTTGAAGTGACAGTGTCAGTGGGACTAGGGTGAAAGATTTGAAGTGAATTGAGGCTGAAAACTAAAGCTTTGTTTTTGCTTAGTTAGGAAGGAAAGTTAAATTTAAGATTCCCCACCCCCCCTTGCTCCAACCCCTGGAAAAACACAAACAACCCAAACAGTAAGAGAACAGCAACAGGAAAACCAAACTTGTGTCTTCTTACACTATTTTCAGGGAGAGAATAAAATTCCAAATATATTTTTATATTTCTCGGGTAATAAGAAAATCGTCGCAACTTCTGTCAAAACTTATGATGGGCATGGCGTATTTAATACTCAATAAGTAACATAGCTGAAACTGGTTACAAGTCAACATTCTGAAAAGTGTCTGTTCAAGTAAGATAAAGCGATAGTGACGACAAAGAACAGTGTCTGCAGTCAGGGTTCCTGGGATAAATCCAAATCACAACGCATTTCTTCCTTATATCTGAGTTATACACTTAAAACTTAGACTTTGACCAGGTAAGGCGGCAAGTCATGAGGATAAACCTGCTGTAGTTCAAATGACTGTACTGTTGTGCAACTCTGTCCCCCGTGTTTGGATTGACTTCGGCACCCCAGGGAACCTCTGCAAGGCTTTATGTTCTGCATCTGATTGAAGGAGAGCACTTCACTGCACTACTCCTAACACGTCTTTGTGTTCTAACTCTCTATGAATCACTTTGTTTTGGAAAATAGGTAATTCAAACACCGTGGTGGATCACTTAATTTCTTTTTTTATTTTTTAAAGTTTATTTATTTATTTTGAGAGAGAGAGAGAGAGAGAGAGAGAGAGCGAGAGAGCACAAGCAGGGAAGGGGCAGAGAGAGGGAGAGAGAGAATCTGAAGCTGACAGTGCAGAGCCCTATTGCGGGGCTCAGTTCCTGAACAATGAGATCATGACCTAAGCTGAAATCCAGTGTCAGACGTTTAACTGACTGAGCCACCCAGGAGCCCTGTGGTGGCTTTTAATAAGACATCAATAGAATTTTGTTCTTCGTGTTGGTGTGCATGTGTGCACATGCCAATGCTACCCCCTGAAAGTTATTATTCGTAAATTTAGAGTTAAATATTACTGGCCTCCACTTTCATGGAAGGGGGGAGATGATTATAGTTCCCACGGGGCTCCCGCAGTTCTATTTTCTATCGTAGCACTTATGCTGTTTGGTAATTGTTTTGTATGTCCTTGTCCTCCATTAAATTCTGCTGGTTTTTCCTATTCCTGATGTTACAGTTTCTCTCATCTTAAAAAATAATTGACCCATGAGAATCATCATCTTTTATCACTTTGTTCCCTTCAAACTCAAGAGTAATATATCATACTGTTTCATTATTTACCTTCCTTATTTTTCTAATTACCAATCAACATTCTCTATTCATTTTTTCAAAATACTTCTCAAAGGCACTTGACCTTGTCAATTCCACCCTACCTTGTGGAAATTGTGCTCAGTCATTCTTAACATTCACTGTAGACCCCCCAGCTTGCAGTGGACAGAAGACTTTGGTATTTTTAGGGAACTGAGGCTTGGCTTCTTCTCTTCACACTTTTTCCCAGGCTCCTAATTTATACATTTGAGGTCCATAGTCATCAGATAACTTATATTCCCAAATTATTGCCTGTGGTCGAGTCATTGCTCCTAAATTCTATTTGTATCCTGGTCAGATTTACTCAGACGCCTACTGGCACTTCAGGTTCAATGTCTTCAAATCAGAACCGACACCGTCTCATCCCCTACTTCCCACATCAAAGATTTGCAAAGTTTCAGATTCTTTTTTCTGTGTTATTCTCCCAACATGGCCTTAGGCTCTCTTCTAGCCTAAATCCTAGACTGTATCTTCTCTCTTCTCCTAATCCAACGATACTACTTTAGTTTAGACTTCTAGCCCTTCACACTGGAGCTATTATATTGGTGTTTTATGAGGTTTCTTTGTCCATTTGTTTTCTCTTCTATTCATTCACCACACTGCAGTCGTAAAAATTAATTAAAAGTGCAGATATTGTCACATATTTTGCCTGTTTAAAACATTTTCATGTTTGCCGTTGCCTCTCAGAAAAGTTGGAATATCATGGCATGAGAGACCCTTTTTTGGGTATCTATTTTTCAAAATTCATCCGTTGGATTTCCCCCGCCTTCTTTTAGAAGATTCACTATAGTCATACACACTACTAACAATTCTCTGCACATGGCATACTGCTTTATATCTTTATCTCCACACTGTTTCCTTACCTGGAGTAGCCTTTACCCGTTATCAGCCTGCTGGACTCCTAGTCAGCCTACAAGACCCAACTACATGAACTTTTTTATGATATTCCTCTAAGCACAGTTGACTGTTCTCCCCTTGAGTGTTCAGTGCCCGTCCCGCATGTAATGTCCAGATCTCATTTACCTTCTCTCATTAATCATGTTTTATTTATACCTGAATCCCCATTTACTGCTCCCAATAAATAATAGTTACTGAAAACATGTTGGGTAAAAAAGGTACCAGACATCCCAGAAAATAGTTGAGAAGTATGACTAATAAGGCAACAATTTTCCTAAGGATTTTGTGATCTTCTCTTGTGTCCCTTCTTCTCCCCATAAAAATAATCGGTGAATAAAAATAATTAAAGCAGGGGGTAGGTTGGTATTAAAATCCTGAAGGATAACATGGCTGTCGGTGGGGAAAGATCAAGAGGAGGAAGCTGGAGTATTTTGGGCACTTCTGAAGGGGAGATGGAGACCATCTGGAAAGGAGGATGCTGCAGGAATGAGAGCCAGGACGGAGATAAAAGTGAATGGAAAGGAAATGGTGGCTGAACAACATCAAAGAGGCAACTCTACTGCAGCATTGAACAAGTAACTGTGCACTCACTCTGGCAGAGATACAAGTGGGTGGCATTGGATGATGGATCCCAATGGTTATGACAAAAACTAAGAAATGGGGACATAATTTGGTGTAAGACCACTTCCTCCAGGGTAGCTGGGCTTATGTGCTTAGGACAAAGTAACAGGAAGCAACCGGGTACTTTCTGATGTTTTCAATTTCTTTTTACGTGCAAATGTATCTGAGCCTGTGTTTTCTACTTTAAATAGCACTAACTTAAACTATTAATTTAAAGAAGTCCTTATTAGCCTGTTTAGCTCTTTTTCCTTTAAAAAATCCATCCAACTACTGAAAGTCCACCAAGAATGTTATTGTAGAAAAGACCCCTCCTTTCTGAGAGCAATCATTTCTGTGTTCTGCCATGGATTTTTCTCAGCCGAGCTCAGGTAGACCTGTCTGGGGACGGGAAATTCATGTGACTGAAACAGGATACAGCATTTGTTTGACTTAGGAAAAAAAAAATGTAAGCGTAAACATCCTCTCCAACCATTTGTTTACAATTAATTGCTAATGATAGATAGAAAGCTTTGAGAGCAACAGGAAGTATAAATAATATAGGAAGAAAAAAGAGAAAAGAATAGTGTTAACAATAACAGTTGCAGATGGTTAGCGTTTTCCCTGGAAAGTATTGTTTTAAATTTCTGTTAAATCTTGCCAGATTTCGGGAGATTGTTTGATCTTAAGTAGAACATGTTGCCACTACTTCAGTGATAGTAAATGCTGCTGAAACATTTGCAAAATAAAGATCAATACACTGGAAATGCATGAACCTATAGGTTTAGGTGATAAATCCCTAAGTGCCACAAAGAAGTTACCTCTTGTGTGGTTACAGTTCCAGAAAAACAAGTTGGATCCTTTAAACTATTCACACAACATCCGTGATCTGAAATGCGATTTTTCTTGGATAGAATTGGAACTCAAAAAAATGCACACACACATACATATTTTCTTTTACAGACCTGCAATCAATTCCTTCCTTGTTCTGTAAACAATGAAAATAAAACCAAATAGTATGTGAGTAATTAATATTGGTAGTAATCTAGACACTGAGAGCTTTAATAGTATGGTAGAAAGGAAATACTTGAGTATGTCCTATAGCTGTTGGGCTGACTGGTAGCTCATTGTTTCACGTTAACAGTGAAATGGTGACACGTTTCCTATTGTGTTACAGTCACACTTATTTGGCCATTTCTCACAGGAGTTTTAGGAAGAGATGTGATAACTGTGTCATCTTCAACCTGAGGAGTCATTAGTCAGTGAGATTATGGTACCAAAACCCAATGAGTGTTGATGTGCGAGGAGTACAACATAGCAAAGATGGAAACACAAAAACACAAGATAAAGAACAACAACACTACCCAGTAATGTTGTAACTACTAACATAGTATTCCTGTTGATACCAGGAGAGGGCAGGTATTTTAAGTTACTTTCACTTTAAGACCAATTCTACTTTGGTCTATTTGCAAAGCCAAATAAAAACAATAGGTTAGTACTAAGTATAGTTGTAGACACTGATTTATTAAAGAATCTGAGGCAGAATCCAAAACAACTTTAAAAGCTGCTTTAAAGTAAGATGTGTTATTCTAAAGAAATTCTTTGGAAGTTGTCCCTCTTGAATTTACAGTCACAAATTTATATTCCCTTTGTGATATAAGTGGAAATGATCCGTCTTCTGTTCAAATTGCCGGTCAATATGTCAGTCAGATCAAATGCCACTAATAAGATGCTAAAAAGTGCTTCTGAGGAACGGGGGATTTCTTTAACAAGACATAAAGTGCTTTTTAATCCATTTCTTACTTGTTAAAAGCATTATGACTCTTACAGATTGTTCTATCATGATGCGGTTTTAATCCTTCATGAGAAGTGAAAATGCATTGTGGAATTCTGAAATAGAAGTTAAGAATTGAGTGTGGGTAGCCTCCTCACTAGCAGCCTTCCCCCAGGTTTGAGGTCATAACAGTTCTGGAAGTACTGTACTCAATGAACTGTGGAAGATTTTTAAGGAAAGCTATAAAATATTTGGGAATTTTTTATGAATGAAGGTTTAAAAACTTACTTTTGACTTCTAAAGAATTTGGTTTCTCATGTTCTGAATCAAGTCCACTCCAGAATACCAAACCGATGAGCAATCATGGGAACCCTGAGAAGAAGCAAAGATAATGTTGCCTTGTGGAAGAGAATGCTTTATTTTCCCTGTGAAATTTAGTTACCTCTGGGAGTAAGAGCAAAATTACCAACCTTTCCCCATTTCTAGTTACCCCCTTTATCCCATGATTTGCTTATCAGTCTTCCCATTTGAGGATAGTGAGCACATCTTTTGGTTAAATTAAATAATTTTTTAAATGTTTATTTATCTTGAGAGAGAGAGAGAGAGCATGTGCAAACATGTGAGTTGGGGGAGGGACAGAGAGAGAGGAGACAGAAAATCCCAAGCAGGATCCACGCTGTAAGCACAGAGTCCTGCGTGGGACTTGATCTCACAGACTGTGAGATCGTGACCTGAGCTGAAATCAAGAGTTGGACGCTTAACAGACTGAGCCCTCCAGGTACCTCTAAATCAAATTAAATTAAATTAAATTAAATTAAATAATTAAATAATTTTACTGATAGCTAAATGTTAGAGGTACAACAGTGAGTAAAATCCTGAGAGAAAGGGGAAAGGATAGAGACTAGGGGAGAATGTGGTGACAAGTTCATATCAATTTGCCTGCTGTGTGGAGAATGAATTGGAGAAGGGCAAGTATATGAGATAGTTTTCTACTGCAATTGTCTACATATGGTATGATGGTGGTTTGGATTAGGACGGTAGAACTGATGATAGGATGGGGGTTGAAAAATACCTCCTGAGTAAAGTTGTAAGACATTACGATGAGGTGGATATGGGAGAGGAAGTGAGGTTGGGATCAAGAGTGGTGCTTTGTATTACTTAGCTGGGAGAGAACATTGGAAGTGGGCCAGCTTGGGGGTGGAGAAAATGGGGTTAAAAATAGTAAACTGGCTTGAGACATTTGAGACATATCAAATAATTTTCATCTTTATAGTCTAGACTCAACTCACAGTTATGGCTCAGTAAAAGGTAAATCATTTAATTAGTAAAGGTATGATCTACATTCATAGTATATGGCATAATGATTAGAAAAAGAAAAATTTTACTTTTCTCAGCATGCCATCACTCCTATTTTTTATATCATGGATCTTTTCTCAATTATGATTTATATAGTTGCTTTTGTGACTCTCTCAACAAAGTAAAAGGAATTTAAATGATCTTTGTTTCTTCTCTTTTTAATAATATTGTGTTTACTGTCTTTGGACTAATGGTCTATATATGGAGCTTCTTACAGCTGCCAATAATCTAATAGATCATGACAGGCACGTAATTTTGCGTGGGCACAAGAAGCTCCAAGTATGGTTTTTCTACTCATACTTTTTTAGGATGTCCTTGTCTCTGTCAGGGAATGTGTGTTTTTGCTTCATGAACTTTAGAAGAGCCTTCTCTGTTTTATCTCCAAGCCCAGTAACTAACCTACGGTCAGGAAATAGGGCAGGCACCCCCCATACACACACACACACACACACACACACACACACGCGCGCTCATGAATTCTCTTTTAAACAAAAAATGAATGAGCAACTATACCAAATGTATCTGACCGAGTTTGGAAAAGAATGTTACTTCTTTGGTCCTGTCTATGCTGGCAAAATGGTTGAAATTTTGTGGTAATTATTTGAATATCACATTAAGAAAACCTGATTTGAAGATCTAGGTTCTCATTTCCTACTGAATAGTAGGAAATAGTGTTTAAAGCTTTCCACGGCACGCCACTGAGCCACTTTTCTATCTTTATCCTCCCCTAATCCTTTCTCTCTAAGCCTGTGCTCCAGACAAACTAGACTGCTTGTCATTCCCCACTTTCCCTAATACTGTTCTCTAGACCTGAAATCTTTTGCTTTCTTACCAGATCACTTCCCTTCTTGCTTTTCATTTCCTGCCCGTGTCCTATTCAAAACTCTGAAAGTTTTGATGACTTTTCTTTCAAGGCCTGTGTCAAATGCTAGCTGTACCGTAGCACTGCTTGGTTATTTTTCTTAAAGCATTTTTAATAATTTGCATGCTCCGCTTATCCTTTAACCTTGTAAAGCTCCTACTCACCCTTGTCTTTCTTATAGTGGCTCTCGGAGTGACTTGTGCATATTGTACAACCAAGAAATATTTTTTGAATGAAGTCGAATCATCTCCACTGACAGCCTCTACTTATGTTAGACATTGGGAAATTATTCACATCACGAAACCGTCTTGTTTGCATAGACAAAGGTACTGTACCAGGCTCTCCCCATTATATTGCCTCATTAGGCCTCATTCACCAAACACGGGTTGAACACCTACTAATTGCAGTGTGCTGTGTTACTCTGTCCTGGAAACAGGACCAAATATAATTACATAATCAAGTGTCAGAAAAAATATATAATTACGTGCATCTCACATATTCAAAAATAAATTTCTAAAATAAAATAATTAGACTAACTTGATATCAATTAAATCTTGTCCAAATAAAGACGGAACATTCAGCTTTGTTCAATCTCATGTAAATGCTGATAAAAGAGAGTTAATCCTTCCACTTGAGAAAAACAATTAACACATATCTAACCCAGGCACTCATTTATTCAAGAACTTTCTCAACCAAATTCATCAGTGAAGACAAATTTTTCTTCTCAGTGCCTTCCATGGTTGTTTTTCAAAGGATCTTCCAAGGATTTTGTTTTAGAGTCTGATTTTAGGTATGTGACTCAGGAGTGGTTATAAACAGGACAGAAGGAGAGTTGAAGTCCGGCAGCAGCAACAATTGTGGAAAATCTGTGAAGTAATGTTGTCCTTGCAACATTTTCCGGCCTACTTTTCAAGACCCATGGGCTTTAGATAAGCATTAGGTATGTGTCCAAAATAAACCACTGGGGTTTTTAAGCCACTGTCCATCCTTGGTGTAACTTTCTCACAAATCATCAACTTAATAAAATACACTCTTTTTCCATGATTAAAAAAGTTGGGGGGGTGGCGGGGGGGGGACTACCTGGGTATGTGTGATCCGACAATTCACTGTTTTAATTTAAAATTTCTGCCCAACATCGCATTCATAAAATGACCACACGTTGATTTGTAAGCCAAAAAGCATAAGAAGTGCATTGTGGGTAAGCAGTTTATTTTTGTTATTCTTTTGAAATATTCAGCTGGTATTAAAAACAGATCTTTTGAGCTGGAACAACAGTGGTACAGGTAGACTTCCTACTTTTGGAAAAGATCTGGTCTTTAGCTTATGGGAATCAAGCCGAAGCAGATGTGAAAAGTTCAACTAAAGGAAGAACAGATTAAACGCACTTTTGTGGTTGAAAAACCAAAACAGATGTTATTATTAAACCACAAAAACCTGGGTACATTTAAGTAACACTAGGTGTCTGAATTTTAAATTTGGATTTGAAGTAATGAAGGCATTTAAAGTTACATAGGCTGTTGTGTGCCACTAAACTCTTAATCTCAAATCGAGCAGTTTGCATATGAAAAAAAAAATTCAGGAACATTCCGTCTCTGTCATTTTGCTCATCATCTGAAAATGAGAAAGCATCTGATGATAAAAAACAAATCCTTTTGATGATATTTAAATTATTTTCCCGAAGCATTTTGAAAATATTTATTTGCATAAGGTTATTGTATCTTTACAGAACAACTTAGAAATGTCTAATGTAAATCTTAGAGGGACGGATCAAGTCACAGAGCAGAATTAAGGTGATGCCAATACATGAATTCACAGACCATTGGTCAACTTGTTGGACCATTCCCTACCCATGACAGCTCTGCCATGGGATATCAAATGTGGGAAAACAAATACAAATCAGAATTGTCCCACAATGGCATGACTACTCTTTGAGATTTGATTTTGGCTTTCCCCGTAACTTTTTTTCTAATATGCCACCCCTTCCACTTCAACCTCAAGAGGTTAAAAACCTGAGTTAAAAGGACACAGACACCAGGTGTTATCCAGTGGAAAATCTTGTGCTAGAGAACAGCCAGCAGAGAGAGAGGGCAATAAAGGGAAGGTGGCTGTCATTTTTTTCATAGCCTTTGATCATTAATCTAGATATGTTTCACACATTAGGCCAAAAGGGATGTATTTAGCTAAAATGGACATTAAGGATGTCATCGTACACTTCTGTTTGGGAAAAATGAGTGTCGCATGATGTGCGATGATTTAGGAGAGGGCTGGGAGGGTGCCAAACTTCCATGTCACATGATCTTTGGATTTTGGAAGTTAAAGAGTCCCTATTAATTATCTATTCCTACTGGAAGGATTCTCTTTTCCACTTTAGTTCTCAGCTTGGGAGAAGAAATGGGGTGACTTCTAAACTGGGGCATTTTTTTCAAATCATGCATGCTTTTTTCTCTCTACATGAACATTTCTAAAAATCTTTAAGATTATCCCAACTCACACATTTCATTCCCTCACGTGGCCCCCACCACCTTGAGAATCACAGTTTTGAACACTTTGCGTGGGAATACCCTGTTCTTTAACACCCTAAAAAGATTCATGACATAGCCAGGCGGTTACAATCCCTGCGTAGCTCATACAAGAACTTATATCATCATATTGATTACAAATTAGATTCGGGCGCCTGGGTGGCGCAGTCGGTTAAGCGTCCGACTTCAGCCAGGTCACCATCTCGCGGTCCGTGAGTTCGAGCCCCGCGTCAGGCTCTGGGCTGATGGCTCAGAGCCTGGAGCCTGTTTCTGATTCTGTGTCTCCCTCTCTCTCTGCCCCTCCCCCGTTCATGCTCTGTCTCTCTCTGTCCCAAAAATAAATAAACGTTGAAAAAAAATTTAGAAAAAAAACAAATTAGATTCATAATGCCCAGATATATATTTTATTGAATAAAATATATTATCATAATTTTCCTTTTTCTTTTTAGGTTTTGAATGTGGTTACTAGAAAATTTAAACTAACTTAAATGGCTTGCATTTGTGGCTTACGTTTTATTCCCATTGGACAGCTCTGTCCCATCTGGTAAAAAAAAGAGAGAGAGAGAGAGTAAAAGAGAGAGAAAGGAAGTGGGGAGAAAGAGCGAGAGAAACATGTGACTACTTAGAGAAAATAATATATCACATCTCGTTGCTTTCAGCTGTACTCTGCCTTAGCAGCACAGTTTTGACCATGTGCGAATTTCATTTAAAACCAGGTTAGGCAGCTACCAATTCTGAGATGATAAGTAATAAGGCATGATCCCAGAACAAGCATCTCTTGGGTGGCTAGACCAATAATTACAAAGGGAAAGATGGCATTTCAGCTGGGTTACATGGGAGAGGATGCCTTTGCCTGGCTTGAGGACTGTGTCTAAGGGACAGTGGATAGTGTAGACCACATTCTCCAGGAGTGCAAATTCCAGGTACAACCTAGATGTGTATAATGCAGCATACGGAGTTCTTTGGAAAAACTGTGAGAGCGAATGCGAATGGAGAAATAAGAATACGTGGGAAGGATGTAACTCTCCAACAACTGGAAATCATTTATTAGTTCATTCTTTAATTCTATAAATATCCAGTGAGCTTCTATTGGGGCCTATTGAAGCCTTTTTCTAGACAGTAAAGAGGGAACCAAAGAAGCCAAATCTATGTTTCTATGATGTTTGTATTTTAAGGGAAATAGAAAGATAATAAACATGTAGACAAATGGTTAGGGCATCAAGATTTTCTAAGAGGAAAGAAAAATTGAGGAAGGGGATAAGGAGGGAGGGGATGTTGATTTTAAAAAGGTGTTTACGAAATCCCTTTTTGAGGAGGTGATGATTGAGCAGAGACATGGCTGAAATTAGAGAGAAGATCAAGTAGTTACCGTGGGAAGACTTTTCCAAGCCATGGTAGTGGATATACAGATGTCTGAGGCAGGGGCTGTGTGGTATGCATTTGAGGAGTAACAAGGGGCCCAGTGAAGCTAGAGAGGAGTGAGGAACAGGGAAAACTGTAGGAGATGAGGTTACAGAGGGGGTTGGGGTCAGATTGTGCTGGACTATGGAGGATAAAGTAAGGATTCAAGAGTTTATTCTAAGTGAGATGGCCAGCCATGTAGAGTTTGGAGAATAGTACTGATGCCATCTGGTTTATATTTTAAAGGATCCCTCTGACAGTAAGTAGAACACAGATTCTAGTGGGGAAATGAGGCAGAAAGACTGGTGAGGAAGCTGTTCAAAAGGCTAAGTTTAAGCTGGTAATAGCTTATACTACAGAGCTAAAAGTGATGTGGTTAGGAATGGCTGGATTTTAAATATATTTGGAAACTGAACCAATGGGGTTTCCTGATGAGTTGTATTTGTGGGAGAAAAAAAGTAAAGAGTCAAGGATAACTCCAAGGGTTGGGCTTATGTAGCTATAAAAATGGAATCACCGTTTATGAAGACAAGGAAATTTGTAATAGATAGTAATAAGCCAAAGATGTATGTTGTAATCTACATGGAATACACTAAAGAGAAAGCTAGAAAATGTATAGCTAACAAGCTAACAGAGGCTAAAATAAAATGATTAAAAATATGTGATTTATTAAAAAGAAAAATCAAGAAAATGTATAAAACCAGTGGATCAAATAGAAAACAAATAATGTGATGGCAGACATAAATCCAAATATCAGTAATTACTTTAAATAGTCCATTTAGGGGCGCTTGGGTGGCGCAGTTGGTTGACTGTCTGACTCTTGATTTCAGCTCAGGTCATGATCTCATGGTTCATGAGATCAAGCCCTGCATCGGGCTCTGTGTGGGCAATGAAGAGCCTGCTTGGGATTCTCTCTACCTCTCCCTACCCCTCTGTTTGTGCTCTCTCTCAAAAAATAAATAAATACACTTAAAAAACATAGTCCATTGAAAAGTAAGATAACAGAATGGTTAACAATATAAATTGAAAAGAAAACTCTGCAATAGGAATAGATAGGAAAGAGTGAAAATTGGGATTCAGTTTTCCATATGGTAAGTAGAGATGGTTAGTTGACACATGATTATTGAAGTTTGGAGTTTAAAAGACCAGGGCTGAAAATGTCAATTTGAATCACTAGAATTTTTAACAGTTAAGGGTCTATCTTTCAAACTCATGTTTAAATAGTGACTTAGCTGGTCGGCTACTTGAGTACCAAGAGGGCATGTTTTAAAAGAGATTCAAATACTTTACTGATAATTGTATTAACGTACTTGTAAGATTTCTTCCTGTTTGGGATTCTATACACTATCAAAGAAGTATTTCACTGAGAGGGAATTTAGACAGGATGGTTGCTTATAGTCCTTTCCAAATCTAAAATTCCATCACTGGAAGGTGAATGCATGATCATTGCTCCACAACAAAGTGTTCCTTGTTGTGTTTTGTCTGAATCATGTGAAAGAGCTACGAAGGATACTAGCTCTTAAACTCCTCTTAAGGAGTTCCAAGTTGCCATGAGACTCATTCATTTACCTTGATAAATGCCATTGGGCAATCACTGGTAAAATGTATTTTGTTAAAAGTTTATTTTGTTAAAAATAGTTGGAGACTTGGAGATATGAACAGGGGGATTCAGATTTATTTTATTTTTAATTTTTTTTAACGTTTATTTTTGAGACAGAGAGAGACAGAGCATGAACGGGGGCGGGGCAGAGAGAGAGGGAGACATAGAATCGGAAGCAGGCTCCAGGCTCCAAGCCATCAGCCCAGAGTCCGACGCGGGGCTCAAACTCACGGACCGTGAGATCGTGACCTCAGTTGAAGTCGGACGCTAAACCGACTGAGCCACCCAGGTGCCCCAGATTTATTTTTTATTACAACTTATCACTACTTTTCTACGTGTATAATTAAACATAAAATCTAAAACTGCTTTTCTACTGTGTGGTTGTTTTTAATTAGCCTATGCATTGTTATTATTCTAATAGAGTTCTTACCACTCTAGTTTTTGATTTGGGGCTCATATTCAACAGGTGGTCTTTTTCATATAAATTTAGGTATTTGTTATACGGAGCCTAACTAATATTTGGAACTTAAATCCACAGGTTTATAGTATGCTGTCAAATTTTATCTTCCTTGGCAATTCTAGATTATAGAGATCTGTTTGTATATTGACCCTGTATTCCAAAATATTCGCTCTCTTCCAAGCTTTATGTTATTGTAAAAAAAGGAATATATACTTCCTTCTGCATCTCTTAATCTAAGCCATTCACAAAACCTTTGTTTGAGCAGACGTAAAAGAACAGAAGCCCAGGTATACCACATCAAATCTACTTCTTAGCATGATAATGATCAAAAGCCTGTATTCATATTTCATCAGAGACAAATTTAACTTAATTGCATTATATTGTCCCCATGAACACAGTAAGGACAATTTTAGAGAATTGGGAGAGGTAGAGAGAAAAAGAAAACACTGTACATAGTAGAGGCTCTTCCCCTTCATTCTGCTTAAGTGATGTATGCCTTGTGGTTGCAGTTCTTATAGGATTCCTAATGTTCATTGAGTTTGATCGTTTTGTCAGACTGAGTGAGGTTCTAGTTTTTAAAAATTTGGGGGGATATACAATATGGTTTGTAAATATGAGCCAACCACTTCATATAATGCTCATAGAAAAAATGATCAGCTACATAGCTGTGGGAAAAACTGGCCGTGTTGTTCTTACTGAGACAGACAGACATATTGAAAACAATCTCAAAGGCAATTTTGGCCACACGGTATTATTATGCTACAAATGAAATGTGAAACCTTCAATAAGATACAACTTCCCTTAACTGTACCATGACTTAACCCAAATCTCCATCTCATCAGTGAAGAAATGATGTATAATTTCTGATGGGAACAAAGATAAATTATTCTTTTGCTTTTCCCTAAACTGGAAACATTTCCATAAAATGAAGTTAGGCTACTGAAATGTTATTTATTACCTGTGGATATTTGCTAACTTCTAGCTGTCCTTTCCTTCTTTAATGCGACTGCTCGTTATGTTTTCTAACACATTTAGCTTTTGATATTTTCTAGACTTTTTAAAAAATTGAGTAGATTCACACATATTCAAATATTCTGGTATGAATGCAGAGGGCAATACTAGATATCAGCGGGAATTTAGTTTCCTCATCCTGCAAAATGCTTAACACTGGCTTTTCAATCTCTGCTCATGCAGTTTTTCATGTCACATTTCACACTGCCTTCAAAGATTCAGCATTTTCACAAAGTTTTCTTTGTGATTATGTTCTATGCCAAAACTCTCCTCTTATAATGTATTCATCACTTCTAAAATAATCATTCACTGTTTAAAAATGTTGTCTTGTAATCACTCATCACTAGTATTTGTAAATATGCATTAAACATTTATTTAATGTTTAATTAAATAAACATTTATTCAATTCAATTAAATTAATTAATTTTATTTATTTATTTATTTTATTTAATTTATTTAATTATAAATCAGGTATCATTTTAGGTATTATGAGCATAGAAGTAGCACATGAACTCTCTTATAGCCCAACCTAGTTGTACAGATAGTACATTTCAAAATGTATCCACAATCGGGGCGCCTGGGTGGCGCAGTCGATTAAGCGTCCGACTTCAGCCAGGTCACCATCTCGCGGTCCGTGAGTTCGAGCCCCGCGTCGGGCTCTGGGCTGATGGCTCAGAGCCTGGAGCCTGTTTCTGATTCTGTGTCTCCCTCTCTCTCTACCCCTCCCCCGTTCATGCTCTGTCTCTCTCTGTCCCAAAAATAAATAAACGTTGAAAAAAAAAATTTAACAAAATGTATCCACAATCAAATAGGGTGTGGTTTAAGAGAGAGAAGTCATAGATGCCTTAACTGCATTTGAATGGCTCCCTTCCCTAGCTTCATGTTAGAATCACCCAAGGATTTAAAACAAACAATAACAAAACCTATGCCTTGATCACCCAAGGATTTAAAACAAACAAACAAACAAATAACAAAACCTATGCCTTGATCTCATGCCCCCCACTCTGATTTACCTGGTGTAGAATAGACTTGAGGCATTAGTACTTTCAAAGTTCCGCAGGTAATTCCAATATACACCCAGGGAATATACACCCAGGGTTGAGAGCCATTGGTCCCCACTTTAACTGAATGCCTGTTGGGGAGCCTTAGTTTACAGGGTATTGACACATGTCCCTCTGGCTAAATGTCAATATCTCATTGAGTCTTCAACTTTTCACAAGGAACAGTAATAAAGAATGGGTCTACTTTTAGCATTCATTTCTGTGGTCCCAGCAGTGAGTTAGATTCTCTGTGGTACAGCCACAGGAACAGAACAGCAGCCTCTGGAATTCTTTACCTATAACTCGTTTAATCAATTGAATATCAGACATCAATGATCTTCATCCTCATAGAAAGTAAATAGTACCCATTTCGTTCCTTCACCAGCTCCTTTCTGTGTGACACCTTGGCCTTTATGCTTTATCCTCAACTTTTCTTTAATTTTAAAGATTGTTTTCTGGGCCCAGACACTTTAATATTCTTTAAGCAAAAGTGAACAAATTTCATGTCTACTATGGATAAAAAAAAATAATTTTACTATTTATCTAAGTCTAGACTTACCAAAGAAGAAAATATTTATTCTCCTAAGTCAGGCTAAAAATAATATTGTTTAAGGTACACAGGCAATTGAAGAAATCAAGTTTTCCCTCCACCCACTATATATCTCGATAATTGCCTCATTTCTCCACCCTTCATCACCCTGTCCACTTGTTTTGCTGCATAAACAACCTGGTCTTACCTTTTGTGGTATCTGTTTTTTCTTTAACTAGGTACCCTTCAGAGGTTAAAAAGAGAAAGAGAGAGAGAGAGAGAGAGAGAGAGAGAGAGAGAGAGAGAGAGACTATCCAGTCTGCATCACTGCTTAAAACTATTAGAAGACAGTAATTCACTAGCTGGGACAATACAATTCAAAACACCAAAAAGATAACAGGTTTTGAGAAATTGGCATATGTTAGTGATTATGCAATCATTCATTTCCCACAGATTTCTTTTTATAGGAAACTTTGGAAAATCCCAAAAGAACTGACCGAGTCATTTAAACCACAACAGGTTTCTTTCAACATCAAAACCATGGGTAGGAGTGGGCGAGGAAAAATTTTCTTTCTTTCTTTTTTTTTCTTTTCTTTTTTCTTCCTTCTTTCTTCTTTCTTCCTTTCCTTTCCTTTCCTTTCCTTTCCTTTCCTTTCCTTTCCTTTCCTTTCCTTTCTGTTCCCTTCCCTCTTTCTCTTTTAAACGTGGACAGCCTGGTCTGAGCATGCAGAGCTGTGGCTTCCACTTCTGTGGATGCCTTCTGAACAGCAGATCTGACTTCCTCCTCAAACCAAGGCATCCTGAAAGCATCCAAGCAGAGGAAGCATTTTTTCACCATGACATGGGAAAGGGCCACAGAGATCCAAATGGAAGCGGACATTTCATGTGAGTGACTATTTCTACCCCAGCTTGGCTTCTTGCCTAATTCAACAGACACTTAGGTGGCTGAAGAGGGAAATTTTTGTTAAAGTGAATCCAGTTCTGAGTTGGATACAGAGCCTTTTGACTGGTGGCCGAGTTCCTTGTGCAAGCTGGCAAAACTCACAAATTTTTCTTTTTGGTTGTTGCTGTTGGTTTTGAAAATACTTCATTTCCTGGCAACAATTTTCTTTCTCTAGTAGATAAAGGGGAAGATCTTTTCCATCTACGCCATATAACACTCCTATCATCTTAAAAAGTGTTTTCTCAACTAGGCAGGATCCCCCCCAAAGACTCACTCTCCCTCTCCATGGCCCCTTGACAGCTGGCTTATAACCAAGGGGTCTCAGAAAAGTCCTCCCTTTCCCTGATTGTGTATGTCAGCGGGCGTCTGTTTGCTGTCATCAGAAGGTTCATCTTACATGTATGACCATGGGAGCTGTGTGTGCATGCGTGTGTGTGTGTGTGTGTGTGTGTGTGTGTGTGTGTGTAAAGGGTGGGCACAGAGCCCAGTTTTAAGCTTTCAAGAATACTCAAAGATGGTGATTGAAAAAATTAGAGATGAAGATGGCACTCCTTCCCGTGTTGCTCCCCAGGAAGCAGCGTAAAATCTCTTGTCACGGGCCACCTATCATATTGATGCAATATGCACCACTGTGTTAATCAAAAGTAGACAAACTTCTACACTGGTGGCAGAGTGAATTGACACAAACTTTCTGAGTAGCAGTGTAGCATTACAAGTTAAAAGCTTTAAAAATCGTCTGTCTGTACTTAGGAATTGATCTTAAGGAAGTGTTCATGAGCGTACACTAAGATTTATTAGCAAGGCTTTTTCACTGCAAAATAAAAAGTGAAAACAAATGTCCAACATTTGGGAAGTGGTTCATCAGCTGTGATATGTCCATCTAATGGAAGATTTTGCAGTCGTGTTTTTAAAAAGTCTGCGAAGATAGGGGGTAGGGTTTTTGGCATAATGTAGACGGGAGGAAAAAGAAGAATAAGAAACTGACACTGTTTAATGACAGCTTTGTATAAATACATACATGCGTAACTGCACAAGTAAATGATCCATAGGGGATACACCAAAATTGTAGCAGTGATGTTCTCTGTAGCTTGGCATTCCAGATAGGGTGGATGGACACATAGATGGATAGGTAGATAATTAGGTAGATATAGGTAAAACTGTTTTTGTAAGGAGGAAAATGCTCTTTGTTAGATGCAAAAATGCTTATCCTAATCTGTAAGTAATATAATTTATGAAAACATCCGTATCAAAGTTCAAAAAAGTTTTTCATTAGTGTAACCATCTCAGACATAGAAATAGCTTGAAACAAATGAGAGATTTTAGATAGGGCAGAGGGCTAAGAGATCACCTAGTTTCGCTCTCTGTTTTCCCAGGGGAGAAACAAGAAACACAGAGAGGTGATATCTCTTTTATCAAGGTTATAGTAACTTTATGATAGAGCTAGAACAAGCCTTAGCCCGTAGCTTGTTCCAATAGGCAATGGATGGCATTTTATTGTTAATGTTCTTTCTTTGTTTACATGTAGGTCATTGATTTTGCTTGTGGTTGGATTATTTGGTTGGCATATTTACCTCCCAAATGGTCACCTGTTTCTCCATATTGTGGGTGGTTTGACATTCTAAATTGGAAAAGGTTGTCACAATATTAATAATAGCCTAGCATGCTGTGTAGACAATGTCTGACAAGTGTTGGTATGCAGCAAGAGCTTCTGTCTTTGAATCTGTTGCTATTTATGCATCTCACTTTTAACATAGATGACTTTGAACTTGAGACTAGTCAAAAATGCAAGGGAAATAAACTAAAAGAAATGATTTCCAATCCAGTAACACAAAGATCCTTTAGTTAGGTATCTTTTTCCTGCACCAAACACAGAACCTTGTAAGCGTCAATAACTAGCTGTTGACCAAATTAATAAATGCACAATGTTTTTGGAAACATTTTCCCACCGTAGAATTATATGTAGTTAGAACTGGCATTACCGTTTAAATAATTCACATAGGTCTTTCTTTAAATAGTATAGTAAAATAAGATTTCCAGACACTCAAGAGTGGCTTTTTTTTTTTTTGGTTTAAACTCTTCCCTTTATCACCATGTATGTTGCAAATATTATGTTGCAAATATTAACTGTGAAAACATCACATAATACCTACCTGGTATTATAACTTTCTTTTTAAAATTTTTTTTAATGTTTATTTATTTTTGACAGAGAGAGACAGAGCATGAGCAGGGGAGGGGCAGAGAGAGAGGGAGACACAGAATCCAAAGCAGGCTCCAGGCTCTGAGCTGTCAGCACAGAGCCTGGCACGGGGCTCAAACTCACGGGCCGCGAGATCATGACCTGAGCCGAAGTCAGATGCTCAACTGACTGAGCCACCCAGTCGCCCTTAACTTTCTTATAATTCAGTGAGTATTTATAATTTCTTAGTAGGGATATTTAAGTTAATGAGTTCTTCCTCCATTCTTTTTATTGAAACATTAAAATCTTTTAGAAATCACTTTATGAATGTCGTTTTAATTCTTTTACCGTATTCATTGACCACTGCTTTAGCAAGAAAAGAGATTAAATGATTCGGGTTTAAAGAAACAAATTGGTGCACTGATCTTCAGGTATTTCTCTTCCTGATATGGCCACTAAAGTCTAAGTGTGGTAGCACAGGCTCGACCACAGTGCTGGTTTCATTGGTGTTCCCCTCTATTATTTGTCAGGGATTCGAAATTTGGTGTAAGAAACCCACTAACCTTCAGCACATTCAGAAACAGACTGGCTCCCTAAAATAATTCATGAGGGCTGGCCTCATGAAAAGTTAGGTGAGTCCACTGGGTAGAAGGACATCAAATGTAATACAGGAGCTTTTAGTAGCAGTTAGACTCAAGTTCAGGATTCTTGAAATTAACCATTCAGGAGTCTCTATGTCATGGACTGTTGAAGGGCCCCGAGCAGGACTGCTGGAACTGTCTCCCAGTGGTAAGGTGTTTAGTTTGGCCATGAGGGAAGTATTACTTAAAAGCCAGGTATCTAGCTTCCTTTGCTACATTGCAGGATCTGGTAACCCTAGGATAGGTGTGTGCTGGGTAGAGGCACCTGTCTGTGTAGATGAGGCAGGTGCCCTTTACTGGCTGTGCTGACTCTGACCTCACCTGCTTTACGCAGACATTTCCAGCTTCATCAGTATGGATATTTGAATTTTTTTTTTACTGCTATCAAAGGACTAAAGCATTGTCGGTGCTTCCTTCTGCCCTAGGTGTATGTTGTTACTCGACTCAACATCTAACCCCTTATTGCACCAGAAAGTATGCTGAAATTTCAGTAGGTAATTATCTTTTATGTCCTTGTAAGTATAAATTATAGGCTCTTTTTTATTCACGTTATGTCTTCTTTCTATTTTTAAGGAAATGATACAAGGTTTCCTAACCCATTTTTTCGGGCTACTGCAAACTTTGCTTTTCTGCCTTTTCTGAACTCTTATAGTATGCTTTGTGTCTAAGAATTTAGTTAAGATTGGCACTATAGTATTGCTCTGGAATTCAATCCAGTCCAAAGCTAGACATTTTTCTCCACAAAGGGTGAGGATAAAGCATTTTACTAATATCACATATAATGAGAATATTTTTACTAATATTACTGCTAATAAACTAGTGTTAATTTACTAAAGTTCCTCATATTACTGAACCTAGTAGAACGCTGGGCACATAGCGGATCTGCAAGTGTACTCATTGATTGAATCAGTATTTCCACTTTTTTACTATTTAACCTAAAACATTAATTTCCTTCAGCATGAAAATTATTTATTGAACTGTAAGAGATCGCCCATAAAACATACTAAGTCAAATAATATCACTTCCTCTTTCATGTCTTTAGGAAGAAATGCTTCTACCAAATGCAGAATACAAAAATGTAAGTCGCTGCCCTGAATTTCTGTTGCCTTATACATTTCTTCTTACCACTGCTGAGCCAATGTTTTCCTCTTTTAATTTCTCTATTAACTTTAATTAGGCTCATGAGTTTGCTGGCCAGGTGGGTTTTCCCTAAATACCCACAACTCTGTTTTCCAGGCTAACAGTAGAATTAAGTTAAGCTGCAGATCTGAGGCAGAATCTAACATTATAAGCTATGGAAGGTTCCAATGCCACTACAACTCATTTTTATCCACTGAGGATTTCAGCAGGCAGCACTTTTAATAAGCCAGGCTCGACATTTTTCAAGGAATACTTTGGGATCCATTTTTGAAAGCAATATTGGTTACGATTCCACAGCTGGAAGATTTCCGAGAAAATAATGTTTTGTCCTCTGGAAAACATACTTGGTCCATACGGCATACAAAACATAATAACTCTAAGCAACCGGTTCTAAATGTTACTAACACGTATCTCTAATATGTAATTTGCCAATGGCATTGTCATAGGCACATGATATAAGAATAGTACAATGATTTCCAATTCACTCTTTCATTTTATCTCATTTTATTTTGTCTTTTAGGAAACACAAATTGCCTACATTATTTATGTATTTCTGTACATTGACATAGATTTCACTTGTAATTTTCTTACTGAAAATTTTGAAAAAAAGCAACAGAACAGAGCTGAAAATCTTCTGCGATCGTACAGGGCATTAGATCGTCTCAGGTACTGGCTGCTGGTTTAATAAAAGGATAGGATTTCCATTTACTCCAGGCAGGCTTAATGTATTGTTCTCAGAGTGAGACAGTCAGAATGAGTCAGGAGCCAAAGAATACACTTTATAGACACAAATAATCGTAAATTCAGAATGTCACCTTTAGGCAGAGGCATTTTTATTATTGTTAGTGGAGCTGCTGAGTAGGTTTGATGTTTTATTCTCTTGAGGACTCAATGTTCCTGAGTCCTGGAGCCCTGTCTTTATCAGGCTCGCAAGGAGGGAGCCCAGCCAAACTTGCTTCCTATACTTCTCTATGATTGATAGCAGATGGCATGCTTTAAAATAAACCTATCCATTAGCAGTCCTCAGTGTTTTTACTCAAGGCATTTACAACTGTCTCAAGCAGAAAACACATTCACTCTGTGAGCTAGTTTCAGTCCACAACAGCTGTACAGGTGCAAATCTCTCATTAACTCTTAAATAGTAGTGAAATAAACAATGGCTTTTTCTCTTCCTTTATTTGAGGGAGCATACTTCAAAGCTGCTGTGGAATCATTCTCCTCCGCAGCAAAGCTTCAAAGGGTGGAGTTTTATTAAAACCGCATAATATTATGCAATGATAGGCTAGCCCAAAGAATGTATAGATCATGTGGTGGATGTTATAGTTTAAGAATTTGTTTCTATGCACACAGATTTAGTGGTAACTTACCAGTCTCACAGGAGTGATTGTGATGAGGTAGGGGAAAAAAAATACTCAACGAGAGTCCCTAGCAGCACCGAGGCCCCTGGTGACAGGCACCTCTGCTCAATGTATAGCCTCCTCTCCCCTTCCCTTCCCCCTCCCTGCTTGCAAAGGGAGTGTTTCACCTGAACTTTTATCAATACAGTGAGTTAACGGTTTGTTTTTAGGCAGTCAATTGAATTTCCTTGCATATTGGTAGCTAGAGAACAGCAAAGTCATTTAAAAGTTAATTTGTTACCCATACTGAACACCGGTAAGAAGGTTGATTTGCACTCAAGTGAAGAAAAAAAAGCTTTGTAGTTTAAAAGAGTATTGCTATTAATATTGGCAAACACCTCACAGAACTCACCTTGTGCCAAGTATTGGTGTATAATCTTACAAATAAAAACTTATTAAATCTTATCAATAACTCTTGAGAAAACTATTGTCAATATCCCTAATTTTACATGTAAGGAAGTCACCGTGCTGTGTTATCTTTGGTGTAATTAATAATCAGACCCCATGCCTGAGTGGCTCAGTCAGTTGAGCAGGTGAGCATAGGACTCTTGATGTCTTCTCAGGTGATGATCTCACGCTTCATGAGTTCAAGCCCTGTGTTGGGTGTCAGTGCAGAGCCTGCTTGGGGTTCTCTCTTCCCCTCTCTCTCTGTCCCTCCCCATAGGTGTGCTCTCTCTCTCTCACTCACTCTTTCTCTCTCTCACAATAAACAAACAAACAAACAAACAAACAAGCAAACCAGTAAGGCTCCAAGCAGAGTACTTCCCTGTAGAAGTTGAGAGCATGGTTTCTAAGGCCACACTGCCTGGGTTCAAATGATTACTTCAGCACTTACCGTCCATATGACCACAGGAATGTCATTTGATGGTCCCTGTTTTCTCACTTCTTACTTTACAGCTCCACTGTGGGCTAATACTTGTTCTTTCCTGTAATGGTTGTCGTGATGATTGAATGAATAAGTGTATGTATAATGCTTAGAACAATGCCTGAGACTTAGTAAATGCTATAAAAGTTTTAGCTAGTGCGTTGTCATCATCATCATTATGAAAAACATTAGGTTGACTCTTAAGCCCTTAATATAAATTAGTCTTTTCTGTGTTTTGAACTATTTTAATGTTCAAACAGAATAATCCATTCATTTTTATTTCACATTTTATTAATCAAACACATACACAGTTGCAAATCAGAGACCCTGATCAGCATGAGGTAGAAAGGGTTTTCATATGAAATTGATAAGATTTGACCCCAAAGCAAAGTAATTTGACATTCTAGCTTTACCAGCCTTACTGTTGGTGAGTGTGTCATTCCTGTGGGCCTCCTGAGATAACGAAACTGGTTAATGGAGCCCCTCATCACAACCTCCCATGGGTCCCAATGGGCCCACGCTGCCATGATAGGTAAACTCATGCCAAAATATCTCTTCAATGGGCAGCTGAAAGACAGAGCAGTAACAGTCATAAAATACGCTCTATAACTTTCCTATCCCCTGCTATAGTTTATAAAGGGTAGCCTGGGTTAAAGGATTTTTCAGAGGAAGGCTCACATACCAGAGACGTACCATTAACTTCCCAGTGACCACTCAACTAAAGATAGACAGAAAAATATGCTGAAAAAAACCTAAGTGCACATAAGGCACTTCGATTACAACCCATCTTCACAGTGTCTGTGTGTTTTCTCACCGGGAGCCTTTTGTAGAGAAATTTGCTTTTCTTGCTTTGCAAGTGCACTCAAGTAAGTTTTGTAATAAATATAACCTATACACAAAGTGAAAAAAAAAACCCAAATGATGTGGGGAAATTTAAGTGATGAACAACTGGGTTAGTACTGGGTTATTTTATGTTGGTATGGATATGAGATATCCAATTATTATAATTATAATAACGATTTGGTTACCCATAACATTTCATTTGGATTTCTGAAAAGTAATTCTATATTGGGTATGGTTATAGAAGGTAAGTGCTGGGCCAATGGATATTCCATACTTCTTGCTGTAAGCTTCAAGGGAATATGGCTAGTAATTTGAGATTACTCAAGGGCACCTTGCTGTGCATTTTAGAGGAAGTTGGTATATTAATGGTTCCTCTACACTTCATTACTAGTTTTAGTATCACACTGAATGGGATTAAGTCAGTTAGATTTATAAACTCTCTATACAGAGAGAAGGAAAGAGAAAAAAAAAATAAGGAACAAGACCTAGGAAAATCAGTACACTTATTGGATTAAATGTCCTAGAGAGAGAAATTAAGTTTTAGTAAGAATTTTTTTTCAGAAAGATAGATATTAGTAGCTTGAAAAAATTTAAGAATATATTTAAGCATTAAGATTTTTATAGTAGCATAAACTAAGACTATATTATTACAGAAGTATAACTATGCATGATTTATATCTCCTGTAGAATGCCAAATAATCAGCATTTGTAGTGCAGTGGAAGAAGGAGGGGTAAAGAACTAGACATCAGTGTACCTGCATTCAGTAAAGAATAACAAACCCAATATCTATATACCCTTAGGCCAATTACTTCAGCTCTTTTTGCTTAAATGCAAGTTCCCTATGTCTCAGATTCCTCAACGGTAAGTTCAGAGGGTTGGACTATCAGAAAATCAAACAAATGGCAGGTGGGTTTGGATTCCCCCCACTCCCGTGGCCATGATAGGCAGCAATAATTGATTACAGACTTCCTGCTAAGCCAATATGAGGCTTTTGAATTCTCAATGCAGTGAGCTGAGCAGCCTTTCTGTGGTCCTCCTTACTCAAAGTGAACTTGAAATGAGACTCACTGACTCTATTAGCACCTCGATGGTCCCTAAATTGCAAAAATTCTGGATTAATACTTTCCCACGTTGAGGCATTGTCTGAGTTTAAATGGGAAGATGTGTTAAATGGAGAGACAGATAAAAATAATTCATATTTTGGTGAAGATAGTATCAATGCCGGTGTCTTAATGTTACTTTCAATGACTGTATTCCTATGAGGAATCCTTCCTTTTAGGGAAATCTTGATATCCTTTCACACTAGTTTATTTATTTACTGTTATAGTTTGAAAACTGCTGAACCTATTATTTTCCTTTAGTTGTTCACTTGGCCCCTTATTCAACATAACCTTTCTGCTAGTTTATACCCAGTGTCTGTTCTTCTAAACTGATCCAAAAATTGTGTTCCCAATGTTCTCTTCAATAGCTATTTATCCCTTGAGCTCCCCTTTTTTCTGTTTGTTCTTTTGAAGACTTGTTCTACTTTGTTCAGAGCTTGAAATTAGCAATTTCCAAGTAGTCTATATCTGTCTGTTTCTTTCTCTGAACTCTTGTTTAATTGGAATGTTTTAGAAGTTGAGGTTCATTCCCAACTATGGGTCACAATTGGGTTTCTCTGCATTATTAGTTACATGTCAGAGTAGACGGCTGTTATCCAGAGCCTTGTGATGTGAATAGCAGCTTTTTAAAATCAGGAAATTATCTTTAGTTTATGAAACGTCCCTGATAAATATGTAACTTATTGTATCATCCAAAATAATAGCGATTTCTTAAGAATATATTGCATTACTCCTTGCAATAATTCTTCTTTTTAATATAGTTTCAGACGGAGGGCCTAAACTCTCCCAGTTCAGAACTTTATTACTATGATACCTTTTAGTAGCACTTTACATTTTGGAGAGTGCTTTGTAGTTTCTATTTCTGATGATTTTCAAGAAAATGTGGTCTTTTGGCTATGATTATGGGTTGGGACTTAGGAGACAGATTTTGGCCCTTTCCCGTCTCTGTGACTATGATTTAAGTTACAATGACCAGTGACCCTATTTCTCCACAATCAGGCTTTCATCTCTGTAAAGTGGGTGCAATCTTGCTTATTTTGTTTGTGCGTGTGGTAGAAAGAAATATTTTTTCTAGGCTATTTGCCTTAAGTTCTTCAAGAGAAAAAAGCCTAAGGAGCATGCAAGGTAGCACTTACCATGTCATCTTGGACTTAGTTTCCCATCCTCATGTTTCTTTCCTAACAAAAAAGTAATGAAATTATCCCTGAGAGAGAAGAGAAGCTGGATGGCAGCCAAGAATTTGGGCGGCATCCCCAATGGTAGTTGACATTTGTGTGAATCAGTTGACTTTCTTGTCACCTGGAGTAATGTTAAGTTGAATTTGTATGTTCAGCACAGTGAAACAAGCAGAGTTTTTAAATGTTGAATGTTCAGCAAATTAACAGTTACAAGCCTTCATATCCAAAGGCAATAAAGTATTGTTATGTAATTAAAATTAAGCAGAGTTCACATTGACAATAGATAAATACACACTTTAAGATGAGAAAAATGTGAGCAAATATATTAGCAATAATTAACATGTAATACTTTAAATAATATTTGAACTACTTACAAAACTAACTTTTCTGTTGTACATTGACAGCAAGGCAATTGGGGCATTAATCAGCCAGGTTCTGAATGGCTGACCATCAGAAGTTTGACAAAAAAGCAGGTCAAAGACTTGCTGGTACACTCTCTTCTTTGAGGAAGCTTGTGACTATTCCTAGGAAGATAAAGCAAACACGCCTATGCGCGTGCGCGCACACACACACACACACTCACAAACCTTTATAACAAACAAAACAGCGATATCACTTTATATGGAACCTTTATTTTTGAAGGATCCCAGAATGCTTATAAACTATTATTCAAACCACATACAGGAACCACTGAAGCACAGCCCTATTTTGGAGCCAGAAGAAGATCTGAAATGTCAGTTGAAGAGGATGTTCTTGTTCTGGAAGGGATGTGGCTTGAGGGACCTAATAGGAGTTTTCTGGCTCTGATTTCTGCAGAGCTGTGTGGGTGAAATTCCTCTGCTTTCGAGCTGCTCGTATAAGACGAGGCTATATTGCTTCGGTAGGTGGGAAGTAAAGGAGAATCCAGTAATGGAAAGAGGAGGTATGGAGAATGGATTGTTTCTGTTTCTGTCACCAAATGGCAGTGACTACAGCACAGTCACAAGTTGCCAGGGCTCTCTGCTCCTGGGGTAGAAAAATTGTCCCAGGTGCTAATTGAACCAAGTTATTTGAGTTGCCAAATGAAAAACTCCTCTCCTATGGGAATTTTTGAAGGAAAAATGTAATAACAGATTCAACTCGCTTACATAGAATGTTCGAAAGGGATGGACACTAGAGAGTATCTAGTCAAAAAACTTTACCTTTAAGAAAACTAGCACCCAAACAGAGGAAGGGATAAGAGCACTATCTTAGATCAATATCAGAATCTTCCAGTTGGAAGAGACCTTAGTAATTAATTAGTTACATCTCCGACATAATTGTAGAATGACGTCTAAAACCTTTCTAAGAATTATTTCAGCAATTCTGTCGGCTGACAGACTTAGATTGTCAAAGAGCAATGATTTCCATTGTTGGAAATCTCCTCATAAGGAAGATTCTTCAGAATATTCATTCTTTCATTTCTTTAATACACATTTATTGAGTGCCAATTATGTGCCAGGCATTAAGATATGCTTTGGAACACAAAGGAAGATAATACAAAACAACAGCACCTACTATTTATTGGGACCATACTACAGGTTTGTTACCATGTACCTTATACGTATAAACTCATTTATTCCTCATAACAAGTCTGTGAAGTAGGAAGTGTTATTTTCCCCATTCATAGATAGGTAAGGAAGAGAGTGTGAGTAACTTGCCAAAGAGAAGCAGCTAATAAGTGGCAGAGCAAGGATTTAAGCCAGGTGTGATGGTTTTAGAGCCCATGCTCTTCACCCTAGCACCATGCCACTCTTTAAGTCACCAGCTAAACAAATAAGTGAACAACACAATAACTGATTCTTATTAGAGCTATGAAGAAAATGAGCAGGGTTCTGCAAAAGGCTTAATGAGCCCCATTAGCCAGGGGGTCAGGGAGGACTCTGAAGGGTGGGAGTATTCCTAGGAACCAGCCATCAGAAGAGCTTTTGTCAAGGGAAGAACAAGCTCAAAGCCCTCCAAAATAAGAATGGAGAAGAATCTTATGGAGCCCAAACTTTCTTCTTCCAAAGTTCTCCAGTTTAATTCTATTCTTGAAACTACAAAAAATACATTGAATTTCTCTATCATATCATTTGTTTGGGAATAAGTGAGGCTCTTTTTCTTGGAGTACTGTATAAACCATCAATCACTGATTTTATAAACAGACCTTTGCCTTTTAATAAAGGCCTTTGTAGAAATTATTAGGTTTGTCCTTAATCTCTGCTCCTTTTATTTTATTGTTTCTATCACCACACTTGCTGCTCCCACCTTCATAATAATCATGTTTGCTATAAATGACCTCCACTGATCCTTGGCACTTTAATGGAAAAAAAAACTAAACTAAAATGTATTTAGTATTTACTAGTGTTTGCTATGTATCAAGCTTCAGGGGAAGACCCTTATATATTTTATTTCATTTAAGTCTCACACTTCAATAGGTTGTATAATTAAATAATTTAACACATTGAGGCCAGGGAGATTAAATTTCCTGAGACCACTCAACTGGTTAGTAGCAACCCCTGAATTAAAAAAAAAATTGGTTTGCATGATTTCAAAAATTGCTCAGTTATTTTCTTCCCATAACTCCCCCTGTTAATTTGCTGAATGTTCTGATATTTAAAAAAATTGGTTTGCTTGTTGTCATGGCATAGTTTTTATTGTTTGTTTATGAATGTGCTTGGTCATAGATAATTATATTGTTTTACTTCATTTGAGTTATATGTGGATTGTTGCAACTACATATGTTTAGTTTAATTGCTTCTTAGTTTTATTTTTTTATTGAAGTATGATTGATATATAACAGCATATTAGTTTCAGGTGTATATTATAGTGATTTGATATTTTTATACATTACAAAATGATCACCACAATAAGTCCAATTACCATCTGTCACCACACAAAATTATTACAATATTGTTGATTGTGTTCCCTATGCTGTACATTATATACCCATGACTTATTTATTTTATAACTGGAAATTTATGCCTCTTAAACCCTTTTACTGATTTTACCCACCTTCCTGTAATTGCTTTATAAAGTGTTTTCCTGCTTATAGTCTCAAAACTTGCTGTTTTATGCCTTGCGTTCAGATCAAAAATCATAAAATCAAAACTTACAGACTGATTTCAAGTGGTTTGGGAAAAAGAGGCGATGGTATAACCCTCTTAAAGAAACAAAATGGCATCAGTATTCCTCTGACATATATAATGCTACTGCATTAAAAAATTCTATGCATACTGTCATCATTTAATTAGCATCACTTTTAATTTCTTGATAGTACATAAAATAATCCTCAGTGTTAGAGTCCATGACATCTCAGAACTGATTAAATATGATGAATAGCTTGGCCAAATTCACATAGGAAAGTCACTGGTAGTGCCCACAATCACAAAACTTGTAAAGAATTCATGCTCCAGACTCCTGATTACTAAACTATCCTGCCTTTTAGTAGACTACCAAGAAATTATATTTTTCTACTCTGTGTATCAAAGATGGTAAAACTTACTGAATGTATTAAAAATTAAAATGTATTCTGCATTATACCAAAAAAAACTATATACCTTAGAGTGTAACATAATAAAAATACATATTCTATTAGGATGGATTCTAATC
Organism: Felis catus; assembly: GCF_018350175.1. Lineage (NCBI taxonomy): Eukaryota > Metazoa > Chordata > Mammalia > Carnivora > Felidae > Felis > Felis catus. The sequence continues at coordinate 135,958,815 of NC_058375.1, forward strand.
ACTAGCATAAGATGGTATGCTTACAAACACTAACATTGATTTATCTCCAATTAGCCTTCAAAGACAATAGATTGGGATGGTAGCCATTCGCTCATCATTCTAGGTTTCCTTCACTTCATGTTTCTTTCCCTGATGTATAGGACTGCTAGTCTAATATGTAAGGATGCCAGGGCTTGACATGTAAAAAGGAAGCCGCAACTCTGTATTATCTTAAGGTAAGAACAAAGAAGAAAAAACAAAACTCCTTAGGAAAGAGTTAAAGACTTTCCTGATGGAGGAGTATCCTTGAAATTAAATATTTCTCCATACAAGTTGACATTTAAAATGTGTGACTTAAGAGAGATAAGAAGAAAATTGTGAGAAACATAACCTTAAATATTTTGGATCACATTTTCGTGGATTATGCAGCATTTGGCACAAACTTTCGGAAACAGAAACACTCCAGGGTACTGAGGAGTATTTGTGTGCACTTTATGTGAACATATATGCATACTCACACAGTGTATTTGGGGTATAATGTACTAGCTATATAGACTATGTCTATGGCAAAATTGCTTTTCATGTAACATTTCCATCCCTGGGACTAAATGTTGGCTCTTTTAAATTTGTTTTTATGGATGCTTCCATGCTGAACTTATGGAACATAGTTGTTGGATAGCACAAATATTGTTTTAATTCTTCATGGGCAGTCAAACGTCCTTTGAGAAGTCACCCTGGAGCCATTCTTAGAGATGGCATGTTGTAGACTGGACAGAACAAAGCAGTAAAAGAAATAAAATGGAACTATGTTATCATTGGCTGCCCTTTAAACATATTAAAAGCTCTCAGAAGAGATAATCTGCAGTAGGGAATAGTGCTGTGTTGGCATAGGGTGTACAGGATGAGCTAATGGGTCTTTTCCATCTCTAATTCCTGTGATACTGCAGATCTAAGAGATGTAGCCAGTGATTGTTTACAACATAACAGATTTCTGTCTCCCCTCGCCCCCCCCTCCTCTTTTTCCCCCCTGTCCCTGGGGTTCAACAGAGAATCTCTTAAAATAAACAAGAACTGTGAGAAACTAAGAGAAGTCAGCGACCGGCCCACTTTTTTTGTGGCAGAGTATGGAAAGTATGAAGCGCTGATCTGACTGTAAGGGCTGGAAAGCGCAGGGGCCTGAGCCATTTACACTACAGGCAGTAGTTAAAAAAGGAAAAAAAAAAACAAAAAACTTGAAAAAAATGGGTGTAACCCTGGGCTTTGATACAACTGGCCTTTCAGCCCCCACTTGAGATTTGAACATCCCCAAGGGAAGCTGTGGTTTGGAATAAGATCGTGCATTTAATTTCACTCAGGGAACTTATTGGACTTGGCACCAAAAGAAAGAATTTGCAGTATATTTTTTGTCATGATTAGTGGCCCCCTCACCACAACATTTGATTATTTTGGAAAGGGAAAAGTTAAATCCTTGTAAAGTTGTGATTTACAATTTGCGAGCATCCAGGTAGGGAGCATGGCTTCTGCCAGCTTGATCATGGGATCCACATTTTATTCTAGCTCATTGATGTGAGAAAACAAAACAGTTCTGTGGGGGGAAATAGACTTGGAAATCTATCCCTTGATTATCCTGGGAGATTTTCTCTCTACACTACATCTTCTCTCAGTCACGTTGATTTTGGTCTCCGCTGGAACTTGTAGCAAGAAACTGGCATGGGGCTGGTTTACTTTTCATTTCGAATCTGTAGTATCTGGCATTTTTATGATTTGATTTCTTTGCCCTCACAGTTATGCAAATCTTGAGGCAAAGAAGTTAGAAGGAGGTTCTAATATTATACCTGAAAGTAACTTGCACTGGACTTTTATCCCTCAAGGTTTATAATTAAGATTGGAGATCTCACGGATGTTTTAATACAGACTAACATATATCCAGATAGCCAAAGGGAAAGGGCATGACCAACCGGGTAGGCCGATGAATATTTTCCTGATAGATGCACAACTTTCCCCATAGCTGTGATGCTTTATCCTCTGACGTTAAGAACGCTGTTTGCAGAAGTAACATTCCTCTGAACACTCAGCTTTCTGAAATGGTGTCCTGCCACAAGGACGGAAGTAGGGTAAGTTTGAACATCAATGCTGAGTAATAGCCAAGCAAATTACATTCTGTTCCAGGGTCCAACAGCCAGTCAGGTCTTGAAGTAAATCATGAAGTAGAATTAATAGCAATTAAATGCCACCCCTTTTACTACTTTTGAATTTGGGGGGGTCTATTTTTAGTTGGCTTTGTGCTTACTGGAAAACAGTCTGTAATGTTTAGGCAGAAAGTTCTCACCATGATTACTGAGTGAAAGTTATTTGCTGAATAATGTCAATGTAGCAATGTTAGTGGTATTGTTGGCAGAGGGAAAAGACTTTTTTCTCTCATTCTGGACTTGGACAGGAGATAAAGATAAATACAAGACTTTCGTTGGTATTTGGGAAGTATTCCATTTGGTATACTTGTCCCAAGTTGGGCATGGTGGTTAAGGGAATAGATGGGTAAGGGCAAGGAGCCCAGGTTCCAGTCCCAGCTAGCTGTGTGACCTTGGGCAAATTGTCTCTCTTCTCTAGGTCTGTTTTCTCGTCTGTACAATGGAGCAAGTAAAACTGTTTCATTTGGTTGTTGAGGGGATGGGAAGGTTAATATAGATATATCATTAATGTTGTGTAATGATTGGACCATAATAAGAATTCAATAATTGCTAGTTATTATGGCTGTTTGGTATTGACCTCATTAACAGGATAGTTCCTGGTTGTACATCCTGGTAAATTTAGATCCATTTCTCTGTGGAAGTAAAAATACAAAATCTGCTTCCTCTTTCTACTCTCACTGACTTAATGACAGGGAGTCAATGAGAGTTTTCTTATTTGACCCCACCTTTGCAAAGCTGTTATAAAACTTGAATCAAAAGCCAATTTATTCTGTATTAATGAGGCCTCTTTCAATTGACCATGACAGGAAACCAACTCACACTTTTTCTTACATTTTCTCATGTTTCTAGGAATTCTGATCCATGGGTTCCTGTTATCTCCTCTTCCCCTCTGCCCTCTTTCCTCTTCCTTTTTACTATCTCCCTTTCCTCTCCAGGATTTACTTTCCTCTGCAATGGATTCATTTTAGGCAGGCTGTCTACACATGCTGGCAAATATGCTCTCCAGTGTAGGTGATCTGACAGCTAGAATTCCTAGAGGATCCATATCAAAATGAGGTGGCCTTCTCATAATGAAGGCTAGATTGTTCCTCCAAATATGTCTAGTGGATATACACTTACCAGTTACCAATTGTGGGCCATTTTTCTCTACATATGCTCTTTTTCATATCTGAACAATTTTGTAATGTCCTTGCCTAAAATAACGCAACCCTCCTCTATACTATAAACATATTCACCCCTTTCAGAAGAGTTACAAACCCACACCTTACTTTTTTAGTACGTCCAAAATGCAGGTTCAGGATATTTGAGGGATGTGTATTTGCCTGGAATCTGACACAGATGTGGCAATTTCATAACCTAATGACAATTGCTAAATGGTATTTTCAATTACCACCTCTGTGGACATTGGAGAAGGAATGAGTGGATAAATTCACTAAGATTACTATTCAGTAAAGGCGAGAAGGAGTGGTCAAGAGTTTTTGGCATATACCGTATTCCGTTGGACTGGAGGAGCAGGATCCCTTTGTTCTGGTGGTAGAAAGCATTTCATGGCCCCAGTCTGGCTACTCTGAGATATGCTTCCTGTCCATTGTCTTTCAAGACCTCATCTGAGAGGGCAAAGGTTCTCCTGCTATGGCAAAGTGATTTCAAGCAACTCAGGTCACCCGGACATGGTATCAGCGTCCTGGCGATTGACTTGGGGATTGGCCATTCCTAGACCTTTATTTATCAGTCTTTGAGTTTCTTTGATAAACATCTTTAAAACCTCAGGGGGCTGCCGATCTGTTAGTTTTACTTGAGGCGCTCTACATGTTATTGATTCTAAGATGCACATTCTTTTTTACCTTTTCACATTTTGGAAATGTTCCTAAAGCCAGTGAACACGTGGAGTCAAGGGCTGTCAAGAGCTGGATTCTAGACCCTGTTCTGGGGTTTTTGTTTTTTTGCTTTTTCCCTTTAGTAAGAACCTTGATGTGTTGCCCACACCTCCTCTACTGCCTATGTATTAACAAGCACCCTAAGGAAGGGAAAAAATTCTACAATATTCAGTAATTAGAGTGGTTAGGAATGTGGAGGGACAAAATGGACAAAATCAAACACAGTAACATACCTGTTTGTTACCTTTACAACTTGTAAAATTTGACTATTTACTGTTAAAAATACCTTTGATGTTCATTAATGCCATTTACATTAGAATTGACATCATCTAGGACATCTACCCCGCTCTCTTCCAAAATACCTGATACCACTTACAGAGACGCAGTCAAGGTTGGACTTGATTTACATGATTCTGATCAAATCTGGCATTTAAAAGTTTTTCTGTGCTAGTAAATTCGTCAATACGGTCTCTATTCATAATTTCTATGGAATTATTATTACTTTTTTAATGTTTTTATTTATTTTTGAGAGAAAGAGACAGAACGCGAGCGGGGGAAGAGCAGAGAGAGAGGGAGACACAGAATCTGAAGCAGAATCCAGGCTCTGAGCTGTCAGCACAGAGCCTGATGCAGGGCTCGAACCCACAAGCTGTGAGATCATGACCTGAGCTGAAGTCAGATGCTTAACCGCTTAACCGACTGAGCCACCCAGGCACCCCTCTATGGAATTATGAAATTGTCATTTGCATTTAAAAAAAATTAACATCCTCAAAATCCACCTAATCTTATGCAGATTAAGTCCATTCTCAGAGAACTGTAGGAATTAGTTTATTTGCAAGGAGCAGAGCTCAGATCACTTATGACCTGGTTGACTTAGCTGTTTTCTCTCCATCCAGCCCCCTGAGTTCTGTGTCCATTTATTGTGTCTACTTCCTTTTCAATCTGCACTTGAATAACTCATCTTCCTTTTTCTGGACATACACCTCTGTCAATACCTTCTTTGAAGAACAGATCTGTTGTTAATTAGTTTTACTTTTGTATCCTAGCTGTGCTTTCCTTTAATGCTGCAACAGGCGTGCTGGAGAGAAGACGTTCCCCTTGTCCCCTAAAGCACAACTAGTGAAAATACTGCTCACACTGATTAAACATAAAATTGAGGATAAGTTAGCTGAAGGCCTAGAATCATGCTTAGTAAACTTAATCATAAAACATTATCTGGAGCATTAAAAAAAAAAAAAAAAAGAAAGTTTCCTGGGCCCGGTTCCAGACTCATCGGGTCAGACTTTCTGAAATAAGGTCTTGAGAATTGTTCTTTAATGAACTCCCCAGGCAGTTCTTATGACCAGGCAAGTTGGTCTAAAATAAGCCAAAAATGGAAGAGGGTATAAACATAAGAGCTCAATGGATGCCACAAGATACTGCATGACATGGAAACGGGTAAAAGTTTGATCGACCTTTTCCAAACACATTCATGAATGGTATAATCTTATTGAAATGTTATTGTTGCCCTCGTAGTTTCTCTTTCCTATATTGTAAACTTTAATATGTCCAAGACGTAGAAAGTTATATGAAGTTTGAAACCAGAGAGAATAAATAACTAAATCCCACAGGATTTGAACGTGAGGATTCTATAGAAGTGAGATGTACTTTTGTACCCACACACATAAACAAGTACTTGGTTTCATCTCATTTATCTCCTAAAGAGTAACTTTACTCCAAATTTTGCATTTCTTTGACTTTATTTCCTCATATACCTTAATGTTTCTTTTTCAAAAAATTATATATTTTCTAACTTTATTGAGGGATAATTGACGAACATAACTGTATGTATTTAAAATGTACAGCATGAGTATACATATGAGTAAAATATATATTATATGTAATGTATATATACACACACAGACAGTGGAATGATTACCAAGATCAAGATAATTAACATATCTTCATCTCACACAGTTAACTCTTTGCGTGTGTGTAGTGAGAACACTAAAGATCTACTCTGAGCAACTTTTAAGTATACAATATCATATTGTTAAGTCCGTTCACCATACTGTACCTTTGATCCTCAGAACTTATTCTTCTTATAAATGAGAGTTTGTAACCTTTGGCCGACATCTTCCCATTTTCCCCTCACCACAGCCCCTGGCAACCATCATTCTGAGAGCATTACGGCAGGTGAAATAAGTAAGACAAATACTGTATGGTATAATTTACATGTGGAAGAAACAAACAAACAAATAAACAAAAACCAATTTTATAAAAACTGGGAATTGAATGGTGAATACTTTAATCTTTCTAATATGTTATTTTGCGAGTATTTTATTACTTTAGAGAAGGGTAATTTTATAGGTAAAAATGATATGATGTACACGATCGTTTGTAATTTTTTTACTATTTAGTATTTCTACATTAAGAAATCCATTTAAAAGTATTCTAACATCAACCTTTGAACCAAATCACCATCTATCTAGATGATATTGAAATGGTTAAAATATAATCCTTCACATAATTTCAATAGTGCTATGTTGCAAATATCTTGGCAGCAGGACAAAACCATGAAGATCAAAGATTTTGACAAAAGACATTCTTAACTATGACAGCCCCGTATTTAATTAAACCTTTTCTGCAACAAGTATTTGAAACACTTCATTCCACATTTCTAATGTTAATTATTTAATTAATGTCTTCTAGATAGGCTGTAAACTGGCTTAGGTACCTACATTCTATATTCCATTTAGTCTCTACTTTGTAAGTCTGTGGCCAGTTAACTAGTGGCATTTCTGCTAGTCTAAAAACAGAGACCAAACTGCCCCAGATCTGAGATCATCTGTTCTATGGCTTTCCAGATCCCCTCATGTAAGGATTTGAGAACCCAGCAAAGAGAAAGAGTTAAGCCTATTCTCCTAGTTGGCAGAAACTTTGTAGTTTAAAATTACATACTGACTCTGGTGTAGAGACATAAGAAATTATAGAGCAGACACTGTCCAGGACAACGTATAATTTACAATGTACTAAAGAATGTATACCGCATGGCAAAGTAAGTGAAGTGCTTCTTCAAATATAAGTGTTTTGCATAGAAAGGCAGTAATTATCCACTCCTAGGGAAATGTTTGCATTCATTCTAAATCAATATTTACTATTCATTTCTTGTGTTCAACAAAACAGGGATTTAACTTTTTTTTTAATTTTAATGAAGCACTAAGACTATAATAATTCTGCAATGTAATTGTCTTGATATGAAATATTGCTAAATGGTGTTGCTATTTCGAGAAAGAGCAGTGTGAAATGGAAGGGTATCCCTGTTTGTGAAATGTTACTTTGGGAACATTCAATTCAAACTCAGCCAAGCAGGGCAACTCACCAGTTTTCAAAGATAACTTAAGCTGTCTCTTTGGTAAGACCCTTAACTAGGATCATTCAGATGAGTCTTTGGCTTTATATCTTTTTTTCTTTCTCCTAACACAGGCTTTCTGATAACGATTCTGTTTCAACTGAACTATTGCTTTTCAGTGTGTGTGTGTGTGTGTGTGTGTGTGTGTGCGCGCGCACATGTGCGTGTGTGTAAGAAATTCTCCTGTACAATTGTTCTTTTCTGCAAGAGGAAAAGATTTCTTCCCTTTTACCTTCCCAATTCCCCCTGATTATTTTGTTCAAAGGAACCTCAAGGAAAATGCTGAGGGAAAAAATAAGAAAATAGGACACATGAATACTGTACTCTGAGACAAGACTGAAATTCTCTGGGATATTTTTATTTATAGAGCTTATGGTCTGATCGTTCTACGACTTTTCTTTGGAAAATGACTACGATTTTTTATTATAGAGGCTAGAAAAGAACTGGACAATATAACAATATGTTATATTACAACATGAATACTCTTTTTTTTTTCTCAGCAACAGAAACAATAATGGCTTTGCCCCGAGTGTCAGGTCAAAGCAGAGTCCTTCAGTGCACATCATTACGTTACCAAATGCTACATAAATGCCCAAGTTTTCTGCAAGCTTATCTCTCTGTCTTCCACTTCTGCATATAGTTAAAGATCCAAGGTTTTCTCTTGTTGTTCTCTTGATGATTTTGTTGTTGTTATTATTTTAGCGGTGGGTCAGACCTATGGGACATCTTTTTGAAAATCCCGCCACTCTCAAGAGGTTTTTCAGATTCTATATCGATTAGCTTATTCGATATTAAAATTTAATCAATGTATCTTTGGATTCACAGCTTCTATAGTGTCCCTGTATTATTTAAAATGAGATTAGGACAGGAAGGGAATCAAAAGTAAATCATATATCTTTGCAAGCTCATTATATGGTGTGGCTAGTCTGACTTTAAAATGTTCGTGTAACAGCAGTTGGAGTGGGTCTGGACCAAGATTCCCTCTCTGTGCTTTCCTGCCATTTATAATTCATGCAAGCTCTTTGAGTGAATTACTATTTGGTAGGTACTCTGGGGACAAATAATATCATTTATGTATTGTGATTGCTGCTCTAGTCTATCTTCCTTTTTATTGACAAGAAACAAGGGTGTTGCTTGTAGTTTTGAAAATAAATGGGGTGCAGAAATTGTCCTTCTCTTTCTGAGAAAGGCACCTTCTTTCTGCAGGAAATGCTATTGTAAACTGTACTGTTATAAATGGTGTGTTAGTTTTCAAGATATTCCAGTCTCAGTGTATGAAGTAACAAAGTGTTCCTTTAGCATTCAGTAGAGAGAGCCAGTGGAAAAGCAGCAGTTAAGGACACGTTCCTAAAGTCTGGAAAATCAATGGGACACTAAAAAGGGAACTGAAGTGGGACCGGAAGGAACCTCTTGAGGGTCATTTACAAAACCAGAAACTGATTATGAACAGAGCTTTTACCCAAGGAACTGGAGGGGGCCAGAAACCCCATTCTACTGCACTCAGTGAAATGCCTAATAGTTGAGATGTTTTCTGCACAGCCCATAAAGGATAATGAGGAAGGCTTTGATAGCTTTAAAGAAAGTCACTCTGTGGCCTCTCACAAAAACATGATCTGAGTGTAAGTGGCAAATGCTTGCAGACCCCAAAATGAAAAGGGGCAATGCCAGCTAGGTAGGCAGTTACCTTGCTAATTGCACAGAAAGAGGTCCTGATGTGAGTTTGCACCTGAGGGAAAAATAAAAGCAAGGGATGTCAGAGTGTAAAATCTAAGATCTCATTTACTTAAGCTGAAGCCTTCTGGAGTCCTTGAAATTAGCTATGGTTTTACCTCTACATGATAATTATTTAATGTAGGTCAAATTAAGGACTAACCTGCGTTCTTAGTTTTATTTTCTTATATATATTTTTTTGGATTATGCATCATCCTTATATTAGTTGGGGTTCAAAACTATCGTATTACTGCTTTCCTGTGGCAATCATTTCTGAGATTTCTCTTGTATATCACCAACCCCCCCCAACTCAAGCAAAGACTTCATGAATAATTTAAAAAAGAAAAAAAAAGAAGAACATTCATGTTGAAGTATTTATATTAAGTTTGGTAATGAAGAAAACAAGTTTCGTTAACTGTTCTTTTTATGGTGCCTTTGCTACTCTTAGCAAAAGTCTATTAAAAAGAGAAACCCTAAAATCCTCTCCCAAGGCACTGAGGACACTTGCACTGACCTTGTGTTCATTCTTTCAGAATATGAGACAGTTACATTGAGTAAGAGAGTAGCTGAATGCTTTTATTCATAGAAGTAATTTGCTACGTGGATAATAGACTAGTCGACCAACAATGAAGTCATGCTCTCTGCCAGTCTTTAGGCAAGATCATTGATCAATCAGTTGGTAACTTTATGACCATTGATCACATACCTGCTTGGCATGATACCCAAACAACTGCTGAGATTTAGCTGCAAACAGATTGGAGAACAACTTCAGCTCAGGTCATGATCTTGTGGTCTGTGAATTCGAGCCCCACCTTGGGCTCTATGCTGACCCTTGGAGACTGGAGCCTGCTTCAGATTCTGTATCTCTCTCTCTTTCTGCCCCTCCCCCACTTGCTCTCTCTCTCTCTCTCTCTCTCTCTCAAAAAAAAATGAATAAACATTAAAAAAAATTTTTTTAAATGATGATGCTCTTTGAATCAATGATCTGAAAAAGAGGCAACAGAATGTCCTGCAAGCTGTGTCCTCAACCACTCAGAGAAAGCCTACTCCTGATATTTACATGGATGTACTGGTTATGAGCCTCTCTTTATCTTAGTACTGACAGTCCTAGAAGACTGACTGACACATGGCAGAATGGGGCCCACAGTGTGCCCCCAGTGTGGGGCCCACACTTGGTCATCGCCCGCACCTGGACTTATTTCAGCTCCAGGGATGTTCAGTGCAATATCATTGATGAATAGATGCCTCTTCTTTGGATTATTTCATTATCCATGTCAGCAGTTTTCAAATTTTTTTGGTCCCAGAACTCTGATCCACACAAAAGTTATTGGGGACATTTAACAGTTGAGTATCATATCTATCAATATTTACCCTACCAAAAATTAAAAATGAGATTAAAAAAATACTTATCAATTTATTTAAAAAAAAACAATAATGAATCTATCACTGTGCCATAAATAGGCTTTTCATGAAAGATAGCTACATTTTCCAAAACAAAACATTTAGTGAGAAGAGTGCCACTGTTTTACATTTTAGCAAATCTCTTTAATATCTAGGTTCTCCCATCTGCTTCTTCACTAAGCTAGTCATCTTTTCAAATATTATGTAGCCTTTGGAAAACCCCCTTGTAGACTCCAGAGAGAATGGAAGTGAAAAAGGCAAAAGTGTCTTAATATTGTTAGGCAAATATTTTTGATTCTGCAGACCCCCTGAAAGGTTCTCAGGAAGCCTCAGGGAGCCTCATGTATCACAATATGGCTCTAGAATGTGTTGAATTCATGGGTCCATTTCCCTCCCCACTGCCAAACAATGAGTTCAGTGGAACACCTGACACATATTAGGTACTCAATATAATTTCTTTTCCAATTATTCTTTTCTAGCTCAAAGGAAATCTTTTAGATTTGTGTCTCAGGGCTCAGATCGCTGCAGATCCTGATGATTTTTCATGCAGGAAAGAACATTATCTCACTCTGGGTCTCCTTTTAGGTCACTTCTCTTTGCCCTTGAAGAAGGTTAGGGCAGAAAAGGAGAGGAAAATGGGAATGGGAGAAAAAACAGCATTCTGGGATCCTTATGAGGAACAAAATCACACACCTGGGATTCTGGATTTCTATAAGTTTCATGCCTTAAATAGCCAGTCCTAATGGGTTCTAAACTATTTTCACAAACATACTAATTTTAAAACAAATAGGGTGTGCATAGGGTGCTGTGTGGTATGTCTGAGGTATGATTGAAGGATAAATCTAGAACCTATTACTGTTTCACCATCTGAGAACTGATGCCATACAACACAGCTTATAAACATAAGTGCCATAACTATCAGATGTATATCATTACATCTGTCAACAGTCAAACCAATCTACTCAAAGTATTTAAAGGCTAGAAAAAAAAGCAACACATATATTTCCACAGTTTGGCGTTGAGTTTTTGATCACGTAAATGCTAAAATTCATTTGCTTTACCCCATGTTTCCTGGTCTGCTGTGTGCTACAGATAAAGCAATGTAGAAAGACACATGATTTTAGCTTTCAAATGCCTTGCAGTCTAATGAAATCTACTCAGAAAACATAGCAATTAATGATGCAGAGTAATGTATGTTAGGATGTGGAGAAACAAGATGCTTTAAGAACCCATAAAAGGGGACATAACCTGGTCTTTGCAGGAAGAGTAAAGCTGCTTAGGGAAAATGAAGTTTCCTGAAGAGTGAGTGGAGCTGGCCTGGTTGGCATTCACATGAAACTGGAAGGATCTGCCAAGTAGAAGGAGCATAGAGAGAGACCACAATTCATTTGCTGACTCATTTACATCAATAACTTTGAGATTGTTTATGGAGTCTTTGAAAGGTTATGATCAAAATGTGATCACAAAGAGGCTTGAATTTTGTCAAGATCATTCTGGCTGCAGTTTGGACACAAAAGGCGAGACTTGTGTCATGTTGGTCCTAGAGAAGGAGGATGGAGGGCTAAATACATAGGATGGCAGCAGAAGTGATAACTGTGAACAAATTCTAGAGGTACTGAGAAAGTTGCTCAAATATGCTTTAATGATTGGTGCAGAGATGGGGATGGAGTGAAGAGGGGAAGTTAGTTTGAAGCTCAGGTTCCTGGTGTAAGCAATTGAATATTTTCATTGAAACAGGGAGCCCAGTAGGAGGAATATACAAGTGCAGATGTCAGAGAAACATAACGAATTCACTCTTTTTGAGATGTCTGGGCGGAGATACTGAATATTAGATGTCACCTATGAAATCACATGTAAAGTTTTATGGAATTATGGAGTTCACAGGCTTATGGACTCTATTAGACTGACCACTATGAAATGGAAAACTCATGCTTTGTTAATTGCTACTCCATTGCCTATCATATCTGCTCCAAAGTTACGAAGTTCACTAAATATTTATAGAATAAACAAAAGTGCAAGTGGCATGAATAAAGAACTGTGAGTATCAGAGGAGCGATTTGGAATGGCCGGATAGATTTAGAAGTCAGTAGCATGTGGGTGACAGTTGAAGTCAAGGAATTAATTGAAATAACCTGGGTGGATAGTTAGTGTAGGGAAGAATGAGGAGGGAAATTAACAAGTACCTGAAAGAATTGCAACTATATGTAAGGAATAGGCAGAGGAAAATGAATCTCCAAAAGCTATAAAAAAGAGGACCCAGAGAATTGGAAATTACAACAATCTATATTCTTTTTATAAGCAACAGAGACTGACTATCTATCCTAAGCAAAATTTAAACATATCAAAAAGTATCTGGAGAAAATACAAAGGCAGAAAACATGGAAAACCAGGTTTGGAAAATGGACATTAACAAGGTAAGCTATGGAGAGCTGGATAGCATAAACTAGAATAAGCATAAATTGGTGGTGGTTTGGAGGGGGTCTTCTGTCACTGTCAGTGCATGAATATGACTTTTAATCATCCCTATAGCCTGACTTGATCAAACTTTGAAATCCCAGAAGAAATGATCTGATTGGCTGAGCCCTGCTTACAGCTCTACTCCCTGTGCTGGGGAAAAGAAAACATTATACCCCTTCAACTTTCATAATGGGAAGTGACAATTAACTCCCACCCAAACTCCATTCCAATGGAGCATTCCCAAAAAGGGAAATAGAAACATTGGTAAGGAGAGGGGAGTGGGTACTGGGTAGAACAAAAAATGGCAAATATCATCATGAGACAAAAGCTAGAAAACTACGGTAATCTTATAAATTGAGATAAATTTGGATAAAGAGAAAAAAACCCAAAGACTTCTTCATTGGCAGCAACAGCAAGGAGGTCACCGTGACTTTGGCAAGAGTAATATGAGCAGTGTGGTGGTGCTGGAAACCAGACTGGAATCGACGGAGGGGTGACAGCTGGGTGACAGAAGGAAAAAAGCTAGTGTAGACAACCATTTTAAGAAGTTTAGCTTAGATTAATACAAGGGGAAATTTGCTTTCATCATCTGGAAACATTGAGAATGACAGAGAAAACAATTTTGCCCTTAAGCAGAGATTTTCTAAATCCAATGACCAGGGAAAGAGTTCTAAATCTTGCATGACCCGAGATGGGTAAATTTCCACATCTGGGCAATTGCCCATGCATTGGAATCTCTCGTTCTTTTTGCAGGATGCCAGTGGGTTGCACAACTCTGTAAGCGGCCTTGCCTTTGCCTCTGAAAATCTTAGCCACATGATTATCACTCCGATGTTTCAACGTAGGTTGATATTATCCTTAATATTGCTGTCCTTCTATTTTTCTCTAACTAGGATTTCGAGCACATTGAGGCAGGGAGCTCTTTTAGTCCTCACGGTACCTGCCAGAATAGTAGCATGAAATAGTGTCCATGCTGAGGGAACATTGATTGATTAGTTTCTCGGTTTTAGAGAACTTTGACTAAAATGACATCTGTCCACAAATGTGCACAATATATTTTGTTTTCCTCCTTGAAGTTTCATTTGATATCTCCCCTGACCTCCTTTTACCATCTTTCCTGTGAATAGCTGTTACGAAAATACATTAAAACACACACACACACACACACACACACACACACACAGAAAAAAAAAACAAGCCTTGTTGCATTTTAAGATGGAATAAACTTTTAGATTGGAAACTTCCAAAACAAACTGAAACCAATGAGAAGTGCATTTTACTTCTTTATATCTAAAAATGGCACTGCTCAATTTAAACTATTTTTAAAACCTGTATATTCATGCAGCTTGCATACCAAAATGAAAATTGGTGAGTTATAAACCTTTGAAAAACAGGGTTTATAATGGAAACAGTAATTGACCCTTAAGTACAACATCAAAAATACAATACTATATAATACAAAGCCCAGGGCTTGGGATCTCATCTGTGCTCTAACCTCAGACTGGCATACTAACCCAACACCACAAAGCCAACTAATAGTTATATTCCAAGATGTTTTCTTCTTACATGGCAGGGAAGTGGATATGTGATCCAATGGCCACATGCAGCTCAGCTTCACAGAAACAATACTCCCAAATGTCTTTAATGAACTCACAGCTCCAGAACTACAACACACGACTAAGTCATTCGACTTGCTTGGAGAAACCACTTAATTAGGGGGAAAAAAAAGAAAGAAAGAAAGAAAAAAGAAAAAGGAAAGCTACCACTACTCTTGGAGGTGTGCTGTGTTGCATCACGGACTTTGGGTGTGTAACATAACACCACAGGATGTAGTGAGGGTACAGTGACCAACTGTCAGGAAAGCTCATGGGGTTACCGAAAATACTCCCGAGATATTTAGTTGTCTTCAACTTTGCTCTAGTTCATGGCTGATTCAGGTTCTCATTTTCTAAGCTCCAACCATCCATTTTTGTCATGCAAAAATGCAATCTAAACAAGGAGGAAAATAAAAGTATTAATAATTTAACTAATGAGATATGAAGGGTAAATCCATATTCCAGGTTATACCTTGCTCTAGGCAAAGAGGTGGATATGTACGCGTGTATGTGTGCACACACACGCGCACGCGCCCCGAAGATCTTAACTTGTACTGTTTGTGTTTGTTTTGGTTTGTTTGTTTTGTCTATGGAAGGGAGGGAAGGGGTTAAGGGAGTTTGTTGCTAAAGAAGGAAAGTTCAGGGATGCCTTTCATTGTAAAGATGAAATGTGAGAGCATTGCCAGTTTATTCCTTTAAGAAGCTTCCAAAGAATTTGTCAGCTAAGAATACTTAAGATTTTGCCTTTTAAAATGTCATCTATTCACACAAGTTTTCAATGACTTATGTTTATCAAGAGACAGCAGGACTCTGGTGTTTTCTTACTGGGATTCGTGTTTCTCTTGCTACCTTAACAACTGGTGAACTTGGCAAAATGAAAATGCGTGAAACATTAGTGACTCTGGGTACACTACTTCTTCATCTATGCCATGTGACCAACACACTAAGTGAGCTTTGGAGAAAGAACCCTTGAAGAAGATTAGAACCGGGACAGAAGGGTATTCTTCGTGGAAGTTTTTTGAAGATTTTAGAATTGCATTCAGCAATGTTTTTTCTAACTGCAGTTAAAACGCTGTATTTATATAGTGATGTGAAAAACTGTCCTGCATCATAAATTTTGGTGCTTAAACATAACAAAATAATTCCGAGGTCACAATAGGGCACCTCTATGATTTCTTCCAACACTGAGATCTATCTCAGATAACTTTATGGTCTATACTACCAATTGTGTTTGCTCAGTGCCACATCAAAGAATACAGATCTCTTCCATGCACATATTTGAACACATATACACAATTTCTACTTGATTTTTTTTGTTGTTCCTTCTTTCTTTCCTTATAATTCTTTCATAATACTGAATCTGTTTCACACAAGTTTATACCCTGTGTAAATTCTATAATTATATTCATGGCTTATTACTTTGTGTACAAAGAATAATGTGGTTGGTTGAAGTTTTGAAATATTAACTGATGCTTTCCCTTTTCCTTGTACACCTTGGCCTTTTCCAGAAAAGTCAGAGAAGAGATAACACATCAAATGCAAAGGAAAAATGAATAAGGTGTTAGCCTCTGAGTTTCAAGAGCCTACTCCTTGGGAGAGGCAGAGAGAACTCAGGGCATGAGCAAAATAATTGAAAAACTACCTGATAAGTAAAGAGCCAAGCTGCATTGTTGGCCATTAGATAAAACTGTCTCAGGCTCGGGCACAATGAAAGTTGAAAAGTAAACATTAAGAGATTAGGATAGGAGGATCCCAAGGAAAGAAAAAGACTCATGTCCCAGTCTCTTTGGCCGCCTGTAGGTAGGTGGGAAGCAGCATGTGTGAGGGGAAGGGAATGTAGGACAACCCAAAGCAGGATGGAGTCTAAGTATCAAGAAGCTTGCACAGATCCAAGGCTTCATACCAGGGTCCCGAGGACCAGGGTCTCATCAAGGAAGAGAACTTCTGAGATGTCCCATGTCTCCATCTTTGTCCCCCAAGTTCACACAAGTTGCTTGAGTCCTGCCTGCCAAGCCCATTCCAAAATTCCGAATTTCTCTAACTTCTTTCTAGCCTTTTCTCAGATCACTGAACGCAATCCTGCTGGTCCCATGGTCCACTGGGGTCATGGGAATCTCTGAAAGGCCCTTTGCTATAGCTTTGGTTATACTTAAACACATGAGAATTATTATTTTGTTGTTGTTGTTTATTTGTGTGTGTGTGTGTGTGTGTGTGTGTGTGTGAGAGAGAGAGAGAGAGAGAGAGACAGAGAGAGAGAGAGAGACAGAGAGACAGAGAGAGAGAGAGAGAGAGAGAGAGAGAGAGAGTGCAGGTGTGAGTCAGGGAGGGGCAGAGGTAAAGAGAGAAAGAAAATCCCAAGCAGGCTCCATGCTTAGTGTGGAGCCCAACACAGGGCTCCGATCCCACCACTTATAGATGACTGAGTCTCCCAGGTGCCACACACATGAGAATCATTCTACTGTCATCAGATGCAAAAAACTTTCTGAGCTGACCTGGGTCCACCTGCTTGGCCTCACCTCTCAGTCTGTGGTCTGCTGACATCTCAGATTCCATCTGGAAAGGGCACTGGTCTCCCCACACTTAATTCCCAGCCTACTCTAGGAGTAGGCTGTCCTTTTCTTACTAGAAACTGACTGGGTAGAGGAGGAAAGGGAAATGGAAATCTGTCTTAGGCACCCATTCATATCTTAGCTTTTAAAGTATACTCTGTAATCCTCTAGGGAATTTTGTCTTTCAACTTCAAATATGATATCTTGGTTCTAACTCATGAGTGAATACATTTTCTATTATCTGGGGTTTATTTTTTGATTTTTAATGTTTATTTATTTTTGAGAGACAGAGAGACAGAGCATGAGTGGGGGAGTGACAGAGAGAGAGGGAGACAGAATCTGAAGTAGGCTCCAGGCTCTGAGCTGTCAGCACAGAGCCCGATGCAGGGCTTGAACCCATGAACTCTGAAATCATGACCTGAGCCAAAGTCGGCCACTTACCCAACTGAGCGACCCAGGAGCCACTGTTATCTGGGGGTTATTGAGCTGCTTCATCCTGAGGAAAATGTAAGAATAGACTTGTTTAGTTTCATTATTTTTTTCTTTACGTTGTGGTGGCATACCTTCCCAGAAGTAAAACCATAGATGACCTTAATGGATTAAGTCAGAAAAACCCTAGGGCCCCAGGAAAATATATACAAAATATGAGTTAGCATTTCAAAATATCCCACCACAACTATTTGTGCAATTTCATTTAATGCTGTCCCTCCTGATAAAATATAAGCTGGACAAAAGCACAGATATCTTTTTGCTTATTGCTCTGTCTCTAGCTCCTTGTACATTGCCTGAAACATACCAACTACTCAGTACATGCTGTTGGATAAATGAAGAAATAAAACGACAAATAAAAAACACCTAAAATGCTGTTACTATTCTGTGACATGCCCTGCCATTTCCTCAAGAAGCAACTTAGGTGATTTATTTTACCCATTACTAATTCTGAAAACTACTGGTTGCAATCAATTTTTGGTGAGCCTTTTCTTTCTTCCCTGGTTTTGCAAACTTAATACATTCTTAATACAAAATGAGGTGAAGTTTACAAATACAAAATTAGACCGTTAGGCTTTTTTTTAAACCACTGTTGATCTGAGTGAGATTTGAACATATCTCTTGAGAGAAAGTAGTCATTTCAATTAATGAAGAATTTCTGGCAAATTGGTCTAGAGTCCTGCGAATGTTTTGAGTCTGACTGCACCAGATACACAAGGTTGAAATAAGAGATGAGGACTCACAGAAGTTTATTTTGCTCTTAGTATTGAGTTTTAGTTATAAAGTAAGGTTTTTTTAAAAAAAGAATGTTTTAAGGTTTTTACTTTATTCTTTGATCAAAGCAGAGGTTGAAGGTGAACTCACCTTTGATTCTTCTGAGTTGCTCTCTAAAGTCTGTTTCCATAAAAATTACCTGCTACAGATTCCTACTCCTCAGGCCCTACTTCCTGTCTGGAGTTCTCACGGACCTAAACAGAGGTTCAAGGTGTGTTGCTGAAGGGAGAAATACAGGCTGTAGCGATCTCTCTCGTGTGTCACCCAAGTGTGTGTGTGTGTGTGTGTGTGTGTGTGTGTGTACACAGAGGTCATTAAACCACATATTATCACCCCTGCAAGAAAAGCCATTCAGTTCTGGAAACTGAAAACTAGAGTTAATATCTTCTTCCAACTGTATAGAACATATAGATTAACAGAGAAAAATATTTCCATTCTAGTCAGTTATTCCCTAGAGATAAGACTGGTAGATTGATACAGATTGTGTATGTGTGTACATGTGTGTATGCAGGCATGTGTGTGTGTGTGTGTGTGTGTGTGTGTGTGTGTGTGTGTGTACGGGGGCAATCTATATAACTAGCATCAAAGTGATATAGTTAGCAGCAACAGAATATAGGTGCATTTTTAATAGATCCCCTGGCATAAATGATGGCTGCTTACGCTCCTTTA
The DNA here is from genome assembly GCF_018350175.1 of Felis catus. NCBI lineage: Eukaryota > Metazoa > Chordata > Mammalia > Carnivora > Felidae > Felis > Felis catus. The sequence goes on from NC_058375.1 coordinate 135,977,895, forward strand.
ATGTGGATCTAATTTGGGTATTCCTCTCAAGGTAAATGTCAATTTCATCATCAAGGCATAACTTGATCAAATAATATAAAATACAACTTTGAAAAAACATTAAACACTTATTGAACACACATTAGATAAAACTGTAGCTAGTCAACATTTATTAAATACCAAGTCATAGTTCCACTTTCCTTTTTGATAGTTTCTTTTTGATAGTTCTTTGATATAGTTGAAAGCTCATGTCTAGAAAAAATCAGGTGGGATATTGAGGACTCAGCAAATAAATTTTATTTACAGAGAAAGTCAGTCAACATGATTTGGTATTCCTAAAATAATTGCCTAGTACCTTTACTACAGCTTAAGTAGATGCAGAGGAGAAACTTCCCTGGATGTTTCTATTGATGTTTATGTGTTAGGATAATTCCAGAGGCTTCTTCTCAGTGTTGGGAAAAGGCCATTTTGTTTTAAATTCCTGCATATCTTTCCCACATTAGTTCCTCTAAAGGGAAAAGTATACTAATTATTCATTCATATTTGGAATACTGATTGCAGAAGCAATCAGTAATAGTTTATCAAAAGAAATAAAAATAGTTATATGAACACCACGTCAGTCTTGAGCAACAGATCAGATTTGAAAAGTTTGAGACTGTTGTGGCATTGACATTTCTAAAGCAGTCACCATGAAGTACAACTCAAAATGCAGGTTTTAGGAAAGACCACAAAATACATATTTATATTATAGTTTCCTCACCATTCCCTATTGTTATGGGCATTCGTCCTGCCTTTCCAATTTTGAAAGAGAAAAGCCAAGAAGAAAGCCATGGTTTTTGAAGCATCTATTTTAGGTATGTGGATGGTTTTTAATAAGGCATGTTCCCTTCCTTCCTGCATTGCTTTCTTTTATTTTCATGCCTATAAGAATACTACGATTTCCAGAGCACACTTGCAACCCTTATCATCAGCTGAAAGTAAGTATCACCTTGTGGGCTGACCACGTAAAAAAAAATAATGAAAAATTCTCTGTGAATTGGGTGTGCTCATATGCTTTTCTTTCCAAGGATCGTAGGCCTTCATCTTTGGAGGGGAGCCTTGTCAAATGTTATCTTCAAGATCAGGGAAATCATTTGCTGCTAATGTATTGAAATCTCTACTCGTTTGTTCATTACCTTTTTTTTTCTTTGCAAAATTTTCCCTTCTTCTGTCCCCTTCCCCTCTCTCCCCTCACACTTATAGAGCCGAAGTAGTGGCAACCAGCAGAACTTTAGTTTTAATATTCACGGCTCCAGGAATCTGTGATCGTCGTAGTGCACATCTAAATGGAATTTAAATAATGTCACTCAACCTTCTGAACATGTGGCACTTACTTTTCTTGCTATTAAGAGATGGGGGAAAGATTGAAACGAGAAGCTACGAGATACATTTGACCTTTTCCCAAGGATATAAAATCCAGTTATTCATACTGATAATTATGACAAGATCACTAAGATCCATGTGTTATGTCTTCTATGTGGCGAAAGTAAAGAACATTTGTTTTGGCTAGAATTATAACCAAATCCCATTAAACAAAGTTGACTCTAGTCTTAGCCTTGATATACGGTGTTAGAAATGCCAGCATTTATGATTGAATTATTTTAATTAAACTTTAAAAATTTTGATTAGGACTGGGATCAGAAAAATCTGTGTTTGATTTATGTCAGGAAATATTCAGTCACACTTTGGGCTGAATTGAATGCATATACCACCGCCTTCCACTCATCCTCACTATCTACATATACTGTGAACAAAATCTAATTCACTTAGGTTCATTTAATGTTGAGGAGAACAAGCTGATATCAAATTCATGTTTGAATTCAGTCTGTATATTGTTCGTTAATTCAACCAAGTATTAATGGCCCATTCTGTACCTAACACTCCTGTGGGATCAGAAGGCCGAAGGACAGAACAGAGCCTGTGTGTGTGTGTGTGTGTGTGTGTGTGTGTGTGTGTGTGTGTCTTGTGTGCATGCATGGGCACATACACGCATGTGTGTAATGTGAGTGAAAAAGAGCCCCTGATGTGAGAACCTGCATTCTAGAAGGCAGACAGCATTTTTCAAAGGATTACAGAGATCTATAAGAAAGTATCAATCCATGTTGTCATAAGAGCTTTAAAGGAGAAGAAGAAAATGTTAGGAGAGTATTGCCTAATTAGGGAGGTCAGGAATTACTCCTCAGAGGAAGTCAGGACTGAACTGACATCTAAATGAACAGTAGGAGTTCTGGCATGAAGGAGATTGAGGGACAGGAGGAAGGAGCAATGACCCAGCTCTGGGATGGGGAAATGTGAGGCGTGAGAAGCAGGCAGAGGGCAGGCTATGGGTTTTAGCCTTCATGCTGAATGCAACGGGCAGCCACTGACATCTGAATCAGGAGAAAGGGGAAAGGACACAAGAAAAGAATAGGGCATTCTTCAGCTGCATTTCGGAGAGAACATTCTGATTGTGCCATGGGAAACCACACTGACTGTAAACGAATACTTTTAACAGGAGTTTGCTCCAGTACTCCAAGAAGGAGGGGAATGAGAGTTTGTATTGGGATGATGATGTGGAAAAAAAAAGAGAGAAGAAAGGAGTCAATACATAATTATTTATGATAAAATTATAATAAACCAATAATATTAGTGTATTATAAACAACAAATGTTGATTTATTATTTATAAATAGAAGCAATATCTATTATTAATATAAATATTCATATATACTATTCAGGGAGTTTGATTTGGATTAGGAGTTTGGGAGAGGACATGTTATGAGATGCCACTGAGGGGCACCTGGGTGGCTCAGTCGGTTAAGTGTCTGACTCTTGATTTGGGCTTAGGTCATGATCTCACGGTTCGCGGGTTCGAGCTCTGCATTTGGCTCCGCACTGCACTGACAGTGCAGAGCCTGCTTTGGATTCTCTCCCCCGCCCCTCTCTGCCCTTCCCCCCAAAATAAATAAATAAATAAACAAACAAACAAATAAATAAATAAATAAATAAATAAATAAATAAAGACATAATCTTAAAAAACAAGAGGCCACTGATTTCATTGATTGTACAATTGGTACTCTGTGATGCTCTTCAATGAGGAAAGAGACAGGAGCCGAGGAAGAGGGCCAGGATTGGAGTAAAACCATATGTGTGGTAAGGCCCATGGCCTTTGAAATATCCAAATGAAAATATCCAGAGAGCAGTGGGAAATGAGGCCTGGAGCTCAGAGGAGGGAGCTAGACCACAGATAAGCGCGTGCACAGCTTTTGTGTGCAGGTGGTGTGGATAAGGTTGCCTAAGGAGAGGATAGAGGGTAAAGAGGAGGGGGACACAGTCTGCCCAGGACACTGCACATATTGAAATTATAAGAAAGAGGTAAAGGCCAAAAAGTCAAACCAAGTGGTCAGGAACGTGGGAGGAAAAGAAAAAAAGTATAATGTTATTGTCATCCGGAGGTAGGAGAATGTTTCAAGATGGAGGGAAAAAGGGGCACCTGGGAGCTCAGTGGGATAAATATCTGACTCTTGGTTTCACTCAGGTCATGATCCCAGGGTCATGGGTCAGAGCTGAGCCCAAAGCCTGTTGAAGATTCTCTCTCCTTCACTCTGCCCCTCTCTCCCACGCTTTCTCACTCTCTAAAATAAAAAAATAATAATAATAAAATAAAATACTTTATTTCAAAATATGGAGGAAAATGAAAATACAACATAATAAATTGCTATGTATCCTGAGGTAAAACTGAATTCGTATTTCTTTATTGGCTCCGTTAGTGGTAGTGGTAGATGCTAAAAAAATGTCTAATGATACCATTTTAACTTGAGACAGATAAACAGAATCAGGTATGTAGTGTGTGGAGGAATGAAGTCAATATTATTGCTGAACAAATGGATGCATCTCAGGTATGAAATAAAAACCAGAAAGCTCTGAATTTGAAAAAAAAAAAAAACAACAACTTAGGTCTTGTCCTGCTCGGGGTCATGTGGTATTAAAACCCCTAGGAGCTTCCTTTTCCATAATATAGAAGGGCTTATGCCTTGACAGGAAGACTTCCAAGATAACTTTTCATCTAAAGTCCTGTGACTCTTTTCAGCTAACTCTGCTCAAAACAGTGGAGCAGATTTTTTTCTCTGAAAAAAAAATGACCTTTTCGAAAAACCTATTGCCATCGACGTTGATTTTAAACTGTGTCAATAATATCTGAAGAAGGGGAATCTTACGACACGGTGCCCTATTTCACATCCTCTAGCAGCATACCTATCTGCCATTGCCGTGGTAGCCAGCTAGCTCAGGTGCACCTGGTAATATCTGGCCTCAGCTGCATCCTGTTTCTCTTGTTTTCTACCCTAGGGTTTCTCTACAGCCTTCGAGTTAAAGGCTGAGCTTGTGAACATCTGGAAGTGTAGGCAATTCACATCCTCAAGGGTACTTTGACCACTAGGGCGTGGGAACCACAAAGGAATACTCTCCTCCGGTAAGCAATCCCATGGTGAACTACTTCGACATGATTTCCCTCAGCGTCCCCCACAACACTGAGCCCCGGTCTCCACAGTGGTAATCAGTTCCCTGTTACTTTTCCTGCCCCTCATCTGTTTTGCTTTCTCCACTTCCCATCCCTATTGTTCTTGGGGAGGAATTTCCCGAAATAAAGGACCTGACCTAAAACCCTTTTCAGGAGGCTGCTTTTTGGAAGAACCCAAGTGAAGGAGAATTTTGTTTGGGTTGATATGGGTTCACAGAATTGACTTTACCCAATTAAGATATTTCTGAAATTTTATGGGTAATTCAAAACATTCTAAACAGTATTTTGCTCATTGATTGACATTTCAGTTTTAGAAATGTTTTCTCATTATTTTGTTGTCAAACTTTAATTCGCATAGTCTTCTAACTCTTTTAGCATTTTACCTAGGATATCTTCCAGCTTTTGTACCAAAGAATCATCTGTAAATAAGTATTCAAATGTATTAGCAATGTAGTTATTTAAAGGAACTATTTAAGAAATAATTTCTGGGCACCTGGTTGGCTCAGTCATTTGAGCATCTGACTCTTGATTTCGGCACAGTTCATGATCCCACGGTTTGTGATATCTAACCCTGCATCGGGCTCTGACAGCATGGAACCTGCTTTAGATTCTCTCTATCTCTCTCTCTCTGCCCCTTCCCCACTCATGCTCATGCTCTAGTGCTCTCTCTCTCAAAATAAATAAACATTTAAAAGAAAGAAAGAATTTCTTTGCTAGTCACAGCACAGTTACTTGCTAGCATGTGTATTTTCATAAATTTTATCTTGGATTATCATTTTGTTATGTCAGGTTTATATAGATTTTAATCCTTGTTGCTAATGCCCTTCACTTGAACGTAGAAATTGCGTTCCCATTTTCATAGTAATGATAATGCTTTTCCCTGATACATAGATTTGTTAAAGTAAGTAGTATATACACATAGAAGTTTCTTTTTTATTGGGAAAAAATAAGTATTTTTCTTCTGCTGTTCCCTCACCCATTAATCACAATACAATATATGCTATTAATTATGCTTAAATGCAGTTTGCTTATATAATTTGTGAACATCCAATAACTCAAGACTTTCAAATTATTTGTCTTCTGTGTAGACATTTTGATTACTAAAACATTCCTAAAGCTAGGAGAAGGAATAATAACATAGGATTAAAACTATGAATCACCTTTTGATTAAATACTCGGCAGTCTTTGTTGCTAAATCTTCACTCAGAGAATGACTTAAGTCTCATTTTGAACTTGTACATTTTAATTCCATATTGATCACCATAACCTAGTAAAAGCAATACATATTCACTCACATCACAGTTTGACTTTAAACTGGATATTGATGCTTTATTATAGCCAACAGTGGTCTCTAAGTGAGCAGCTCCAATAGATAAGACTGAGGGAACAAAATAGGCAAATAAGGTGGACAGTGGCATTGGTGACAATCTCCTTTCAGTGTTAAATTTGCTATATCTCTTGAGTTCATATGTTCACTCAGCTCCACCTCTATTTGAGTGACAGACTTCAGCTCATAACGTTTTATATTGGCAATCATAGAAATAATAGATGTGTATATATAAAGATGTTTATATTTTAAAGTCTTTCATGTGCATTATCTTATTTCACTTGAAAAATGATCTTTTAATGCAGGAGAAGGAGGTGTAATCATTTCCATTTAGGCTTAGAGAAATGGTGTTGTGTATGACCAAATTAAACCACAACTAAATGTAAAGTTGGGAACCAGGTGTTCTGTTTCCTGGTCCAGTGAGCCTCCCAGTATATGCCTGTGTCCTGATTTATACTCTAACTAGGCCATTGTCTTCTCAATTAGGGTCTTGTCCTGTCTCCTACTCTTCCATTCTTCCCTCCTCTACCTTTCTCAACAAATGGTAAGACATGTACTGGGAGCTGCTTGGGACCAGCTGTATTCTTTGCTTTCTTATTCAACCTGAATTTTGCATAGGATCTTTCTGTGATGGTTAATTTTATGTGCCTACTTGGTGAGACTATGGTGCCCAGTTATTTAATCAGAACCAAATATAGATATTGCTAGATTGTGGTTAATATCTATAATCAGTTGACTTTGAGCAAAGCAGATTATCCTTGATAATGTAGATGGGTCTCATCTATTTGAAATATAATTATGTGTGTATGTGTACATACACACACAAATGGTGGAAATATAGAAATGTTTTTCTGGAGAACCCTGACTGAAACACTGGCCTTATATTTGCCCTGGAATATCAAAATCATAAAATTATACTCCATCAATATTTTACTGTTCCTTAAAGGATCTCTATATATTTGCTCTTTATTTTCCCTCCTCCTTGCCAAAATTTAAATTTCCATTCGTGCTCCTGGATTCCATAATTTTCTTCATTACAGGACCTGTTCTACCTATCTATTGTCTCTTGCAATACTAGTCTTTCCATTTCTCCATGAATAAACATAATCCTAATGTATAGGACAGAATAGTTATTAGTTGGCTCCTTTCAATCTTCCTATCAGCAAAATGAGAGACCATTCAAATCATACTCCAAATATCTCACTGTTAGCCAGATGGACACGTATACATATACACATACTAAGTTCTAACAAATATATTTTATTTCATTTTTAGTTTCAATCCTGTATTCCAACCTATTTATATTTTTGCAACAGAAGGCTAAAAAGCAAGAAATCAACTATGAAATAAATCACAAATACTGGCTTTCATAATTAGGTATTGAATACTTTCATCCTTATGGCTTTGCATACTAGTAATTCTGTAATCTCTAGGCATCATTTTTTTTTTAATTTACCATAGCATATTGTCCTAGGTAGCTAGGAATTTTTGGTTGCCTACTCAAATTCATATGGATGTTCTACATGCAACTCAACTAAAACCTTATCAAAATTTAACTCTCAATTTTTCCTTCCAAACTTTAGGTTACTTTTCTTATATATTTGGTTAATGGCAATATCATTCATATTTCTCAATGACTCTTGAATATACATTTTCCTATATGTGCCCAGTTTGACCCCAGTCCTGCCAATTCCTTTTCCTTACTAAATGCACCATACTCTTTTCATGCTCTTTTATGCTTTTTTTCAACACCAATTCATTCATTTAATAAATATCCGTTGAATGTGTTATCTGTGTCATCATGGTTGTATGCGCCCAGGATATACCAGGGAATAAAGCAAAGTAGTGGACCTTACTACGTTGCAGAAAGATGAGGCAAATAATTAACAATTAGTATGATTAGGGGCACCTGAGTGGCTTAGTCAGTTAAGCATCCGACTCTTGGTTTTGGTTGAGATCATGATCTGATGGTTTGTAGGTGTGAGCTTTGCATCGGGGTCTCGGGGTCTATACTGACAGTGTGGAGCCGGCTTGGTATTCTTTCTCTCTCTCAATCTTTCTCTCTCTTTCTCTCCCTTTCTCTCTCTCTCTCTCTCTCTCTCTCTGCCACTCTCTGGCCCATGCTTTCTCTCTCTTTCTCCAAAGAAAAAATAAATAAGTAAATAAACTTTAAAAAACACCAATTAATATAATTAAACAAGTAAATCATATATGTTAGAAGATGACTTTTTCTGGAAGGAAGGAAGAAAGAAAGAGAACAGGGCAAGCTCTTCCCCCGCCGACCCTGGGATTTGGGTAGCTAAATATGTATTTAATAAACATTTATTACATTAGTGGTTGACTGAATGAATAGTACTTTAAACTTCAGTATGTCTTGTGTTCAATATCCTACGAGAAATGAATTATGCATAAATAGGACTTAGTTCATCTGTTTGTTTGCTTTGGTTGCGTGAGGGTTTGTTTTGTCTTGTTGTCTGTTTGCTTCTTTGGTAGAATAAATGGGTGAGGGCTCAGAAGATGCTGACAGTTTAACATAACAAGTGCGTTGTTAAAAAAAAAAGGTAATGTGCCCCTCTAGTTCTCCCTCCCTCCTTCTCTTCCTTCTTTCCTTCCTTCATTTAATTTAGCAAGAAACTAAGTCATTCCTACTATGATGTAGGAATCATGCTTGGCACTAGAGATGCAAGACTTATTAATAAACAGCCACTGAACTTAAAGGATCTCCCAGTCAGGTGGGGAGACACATACACACAGAGGGAAGGAGCCCTGGTAGGTGAGAGCCAGGGTTCTGGAGCTATGCTCTGGCTGGATTACTGTCTGTAAGCCTCAGTCTCCTTTTGTAAAAAATAGGGGTAAGGATAGGACCTATGCCGGAGGCTATATTAGGATTCCATGAGTTACTATTGGTAAGCTGCATAGAAAAGTAGTTGGTATACAATACTTACTTAATAAGTTTTCTCTTACTTTATTTTTTATTATAAGGACAATATGCTACGGTAAATTCAAAGAAGGAAGCAAGCCTAGAGATTATAGAAGGCTACATGTGGTAGAACTAAAAGTAGAGGGATGATTCTTTGTTGTCTGTAAATTAAGAAGTGAAATGAGGTTCCTGGAGATGACGATGGGGATCAGGTTAGTCCTGAGGCTCAAAGAGACAGCGAGTTTGGGAATAGCCCTCAGTGAAGAATGAAAGCAAGACATGCTGAAGGGCTAGAAGTACTATTGGTAGCACTGTCTGGAAAATATATCTTGCAAGGAAACGGGCTGTCTGTAAAGTCATGAACGAATTAGTGGAGTTTTCACTTTAGCCGTTGAAGCACCACTGAACACAATTAGCAGATTATTTCTCACGAAATGTCATGGCTAGCACTTATAATTGTAATCGTCAACTTTACAGTGCTGGTTGTTGTTTGGAATTTGAGAAACTTGGAGTTTGTAATTAAAATATTACAGCAGTTTTGTGAATTGTAGTAGATGTTTATGTGTATAAACTGTTATATTTTCTTACCTGTAAAATGGTTCTGATACTATTAAAGTATATTCTCACTTTAACCTTGTTTCTGGTTAAATTTTCAAGCTGTAGAATTTCATGTGTTATAATTTCTGTGTGGCAGGTTTTCTCAGGGGATATAGTTGAGTTCATGCACACTTTTATATGATGTGCCGTTATTAACACTAATTTCAATAAATTAGATAATACATTGCATTGCTACATTTCACTGTTAACATAGAACTGGAAAATAAGGTTTTTTTTTTCCTAAAAATAAAGGGAACAGTGATTTGTTTCCTACATAAAGTATTCTTAACTTGCATGTGCACACATACACACACACACACACACACACACACACACACATACACACACACAGGTCCATGAATGCATATATTTGTGTTCAAAGAGCAAAAAAAGATTTAGAAAAGAGGGCAGACTTGCTAGGATTTTAAATCAATATTTGTATGACACCTTTTTATCTACTGCCGTTAAGAAATAAAAACACATTAAACTTTTTAATAAAAGTAAGTTAGAGTAACTGAGAACATTTTCAATCACATAATAAAGATTTGTTTCAGACATAAACAATGACTTTCTGTGAGCTCTGCCCTGACCTCTAAAGAATTCAGAGTGACATTCACTATCCAACAGGGTTTTTCCTTCCGAAAACACAGCCCACCAAGCATCCCCTCGTCTTTGGTTCCTGCGTTAAGACACCAGGCAAGCATGAGAAACCAAAACAGGCTGGCTGAGGCTTGGTAAAGAAGACAGTGCAGAGGACAGGAAGGCTTAAGGCAGAATTTTCCTAGAAGCCCGTAGCTGCCGAACCAGGCCTTCAGATCCTGACCCTTTTCTGGGAAGAGACCAGTAGGAGCTGGGTAGGGATAAAGAGGAAAAACATGGGAGATGATCAGAGAGCAAGTAGACCACATCCCCAAGCTCTACATAGTAATGTATCAACATTCATTCATTAATTCCACAAATCTTTGCATGCCAGGCATGGTTTTTGGTAATAAGATACAATACTGAATAAAACAAAGTCCCTGCCCTCAGCCTAGTTCAAGAGACAGACAAGGAACAAATAAAGATGTCATAAGTCATGTGGTGATACCTACTATGGAGAAAAAGCAAAATAAAAGGAGAGGAAGTATTGGGATGGGTTTCGACTTGCCAGGGCATTACGTTCAATTTCTATTTCACAAGACCTTAAGTAAATTTTTAGTATAAGCATGTCCTGTGCAATATTGGGGATTATTAACTTTTTTAGTAGAAGTATGTCTTGTGTATTATTTGGGATATATTTATGCTAAAAAAATGAAGTATCTATTGTTTATCTGAAATATAAATATAACTAGGTGCTCCTCCACCCCCAATCTTGCAACCTTATTAGAATTAGAAGTGGGAGAGAGATTTTATTTTTATATTGAGTCGTCAAGGAAGCCTTTTGATAGTACGACAGAAAAGCAGGACCTAAAGGAAGTATGTCACTCCTATGTGGATCCTGAAGAACTTAACAGAAGATCTTGGGGGAGGGGAAGGAAAAAAAAAAGGTTAGAGAGGGAGGGAGCCAAAACATAAGAGACTGTTAAAAACTGAGAACAAACTGAGGGTTGATGGGGGGTGGGAGGGTGGGGAGGGGGGTGAGGGGTATTGAGGAGGGCACCTTTTGGGATGAGCACTGGGTGTTGTATGGAAACCAATTTGACAATAAATTTCATATTAAAAAAAAAAAGTGGTGTTTCCCTGAGAGACAGTATGTGAGCGAAAAGGCCCTGAGGCTAGAGGTGTTCCTGAGAGACCAGTGTAGATGATGGGGGCTGAGAAACGAGTTGTAAAATTCAGGGGGATGAGCTCAGACAGTTGGATAAGGAGTCACATCCTGTAGGTTTTATAGGAGAGCAGAAGAACTTTGGCATTCACTCCAAAAAGGATGAGAAGTCACTGGAAAATTTAGGTCAGGAAATGCCATAATCTACTTTGAATTTTAAAAGGGTACGCCCGCTAAGAAGAACAGAGAGTGGGACTAAGAAGAGAGGTGGAAGCAGGGAAACCAGTCAGGAGTCAATTGCAAAAATTCAAAGAAAGAAATGACTGTGGTTTTGTATGAGTGTGGTAGCAATGGAGGAAAAGAAAATGGGACATTTTCTGAATAGATTTTGAATACCTCTGGGTAGAACCCATAGGATATGTTGACAAAGTGCATGTTGTGCGATTTGTGGGAAAGAAGGCAAGGATACCTGTCATGGGTTTGGCCTGAGCAATGAGAAGAATGGGAGATTGGAGTGGATATGTATGTAGGAGCAGGCTAAGGAAGGTTATGTGTTTTAGAGGGCAGTCTGAAGCATGTTTTTAAGGAGTTGGGTTTGTAGTTCACATGGAGATCACTAACAGGCAATAGTATACATACATCTGATGCTTAGGGGGAGATCAGGAATGCAGACATACGTGCGAGTTGTCAACAAATGGATGTTGTATGAAGTCATGAAATTAGTGGAATCACCTCAAGAAGAGAGAGGATCCAAGGCTTGACCTCTGGACACTACCACAGGTAGAAGCATAGTAAATAAAAGGAACATTGAAGAAGAAGCATTTAGAGACATAAGAGGAAAATTGAAGGAGAGAAGTGTCAAAGAAAGCGAGGGAAGAATAGTGTGTTAAGGAAGAAAGATAATCAGTTATGTTAGATGCTATTGATCTTTTGAATTACAGTAAGAGTACCCCCAAGGTCTTTTAACTATATTGGTTTCACTCAAAATACAATAAAAGAGGAGATCTATCTATCATGATATCTGCGATGGGGCTTTTAATCCCTTCTTTCTTTCTTTAGCTCCATCTTTCTAGATTGGAAGTATTTTGGTAAACAATTCAGCAATACAAGAGGACAAGTATGAGTCAATATTGGCAATTCCTGCTGTTTAATTCACTATACTTGTATTTGTTTTATATTCGGATAACTTTCACCACCTCCTGGACTCTCTAGGTCTTTTGCTAATACATCCTATTTTTAATCTGAATCTCTATTTTGAATCTACCTATCTTTTATTTGATTTTTCTGTGCTCATCACAAAATCATTCACCTTTGTAAATACATATACGAACGCAGGGCCAAGCTAAAGTTTGACTTTCCTGACCATGCCTCCACTTGTTATAGCTAATAATACACCTTGATCTAAAAAGTATCTAAACTTTATTTCCTTGAAATAAAAACTTCCATCTATTTAGTGAACAGGGAGCAGGGAGCAGAACACTCCCTGTGTTCTGCTAGCTGATCCAAAGAACAAGTCCAAATTAATGTTTTGAACATCTAGTAGCCTAATAGCCTCCATTTCAAAATGCTACACGTTAAAGGAAGCACAGAGTAGCTACTGAAGAAAAAAAGTTGAATTATATCTCAATGAGAAGTCAGGTATGAGGACAAATGTGATGGGGAGGCAGTTTGGAGTCGGTCTCGGAAAAGTCATCCTCAACTCATGGAAAGTACACAGTGGACCACTTCTCAGCATGGTGTTGCCCCTCTATGTATGAAAGAATTACCTCATTCTTTTCCTCAATTCAAGCGAAACATATAATGTGCAAAATGTTTTAGGATTATTTTTTTTTTGTTTTATTTAGAAAAAAATGAATCAACTATTTTCTCTACACACTCCTATAGTTCCTATTTAGTGTGTGTGTGTGTGTGTGTGTTCTGCTAACAAGAATATACTTATTTAATGAAAAGGACAGTTATAGTTAAAAGTTAAGTCATATTCACATTTGTGTTCTCAAATAAGCAAGCATGGAGCCGGATTATCAACCATCTGATGTGGAGTGTAGATGTGAGCAGGGGTTCGTTTACTAGCCTCACTGAGCCACCAGGAAATCCACTTCTGGCTCTGCGGTATGTCTGTGCCTAGCGTGGGTAATCTGAGCTGCTCGCGCGTTCACCTCTAACTAGTCAATGGAGTCAGGCAATCAGACTCTGCGAGCTGCAAAAACGTCACCTTTGTTGAACCTGAAGGCCCTTAATATCGGGTCCTACTTAAATAAAACGCGTTGCTCAGTTGCTTATCTGTTTCCTTCCAAACGCTCAGAACCTCACAAGTTAGTCGGCAAAATAGGGTTGAAAATTTGGCCAAGTTTCCAGAACATCCGCCCCTGGTGCTCGCCAAAAATATCAAAACAGCGGACTTTCTTGTGGTACTCAGGCTCTTCTGCTTTCAGGCCCAGTTAAATACGAAGCACTTTCTTCTTCCTTTTTGGGTGGGAAAGTAGGCTATGAGAAAACTAGAGGAAGATGGAATATCTAGACATTTAGAAATTAATCTTTTCATATTTTCAGCTCCTTGACTGAAAGTAATGTAAAGTAATGAGTTGGAATGTTTTTTTGTGTGAAGTAAAAAGAGAGCACAGAAAAAAAAATGGAGGCAATCTCCGTGCCAAGACCAAAGGGTAATTTTGTGTCCTGGCAGTTCAGGTTGTGGGTTGCTTTGCCACAACTATGCTTCCACTGCTATTCCTTAGTCTGCTCAGAGTTCTGCCCTGACTAGTGCCCACATAATCTAATAATGAGCAGATGCTCCTGCTGTGGACATTGCTCTTATATGATGATTTCGGAGGAGAATTTAACTGTTTCATGATCCCAGGAGACCATGGAATGGAAAGGAAAAAAAAAAAGAAGAGTAACACAACTTCCTAAAATAATTAATATAGCTTACAAACATACCTAATGTACAAAAAGGGACCTGAACCAACAATTAAAAACAAAACAAAGCAAACACACAAGAGAGAGAATAGTGTTTTAGAAAACTTTCTTTTTTACTTTCTTTCATGTTTAAGGATCTTGGTGGTATTATTCAAAGTATCTTGGTTTCATTAGGCACCCTTGATCAAAGAAATCACATAGTTTGTCAGAGGTAAGATATTTCCATGCGGCATGTAGTTGAGTGATACACGTTCAGATTTCAATGTCTAGCAGGAAGTGGTACCTGGCTAAATGATGGTTCCAGGAGCAAGGAGCAAGGTTTTGATTTTGAAGAAGCAAAAATACATGTAAATGATATGTAGTTATTTAAAGAAAAACTTTCTAGCATCTGTGGACACGTCAGGAACAATAGGTATTCCAGAAATCTAGAGAATAAATTGTGCTTAAGAAGTTTGCTTAAAAATATCTCCTTAGGCTATAAATTGTGAATTTTATTTTATTGTTTAATTTTTTTTATGTTTATTCATTTTTGAAAGACAGAGAGAGACAGAGCACAAGCAGGGGTGTGGTGGAGAGAGAGGGGGGATATAGAATCTGAAGCAGGCTCCAGGCTCTGACCTGTCAGCACAGAGCCCAACGCGGGGCTCGAACTCACGATCCAAGAGATCATGCCCTGAGCGGAAGTCGGATGCTCAACCGACTGAGCCACCCAGGCGCCCCATAAATTGTGAATTTTAATTGTGTTACTTCTACCATTACTTTCTGGAATCCTCTCCATAACTATAAAAGAGAGGGTGGAGAGGTTCACCCTGAGAAGACGACAGATCATTAGTTTGATTAACAATTTAGTTATTTGGGGGCACCTGGGTGGCTCAGTCAGTTAAGCATCCAACTTCAGGTCAGGTCATGATTTTGCGGTTGGCGGGTTTGAGCTCTGCTTCGGGCTCTGTGCAGACAACTCAGAGCCTGGAGCCTGTTTCAGATGCTATGTCTCCCTCTCTCTCTGCCCCTCCCCCGATCTCTCTGTCTCTCTCTTTCTCTCTCAAAAATAAATAAACATTAAAAAAATTTTAATAAAATTATTTATTTGATGTTTTTAAATAATTTATTTCACAATATTAATGTAATGTATGGAAATAGAAGAGGTATCTCCAAAATATATAGAATAAAATAAACATTTATTCTCATTACTCATAGTTGAACATTATTGACATTTGGGTGTTTTCTTTCTATCTTTTCAATATATATATATATGTGTGTGTGTGTGTGTGTGTGTGTGTGTGTGTATAGATGTATACATAGATATATAGATATACATATATTCATCTGTGTTTTGTTTTCCCATGAAATGACATTATTTCCTCTAAAATGGTTTTCTATAGTTTTTGCTGCTGTTTTTTGCAATTTGTGTTTTGTTTTCCTATAAAATGGGATTCTATAATTTTTGCTGCTCTTTTGCAGTTAGCATGATAGTTTGAGTAGATTCCATGCTATTAAATATTCTCAAAACCATGTTTTACAGTGGTTATATATTATTCTGTTATATGATGGGCTGCAATTTATTAAATCATTTCACATTTGAAGCAATAATGATGACTCCAAAATTCTACCATCATAAATGATCATTCAATAAATAACCTTATACATAAAATTTTACAACCACTTCTCATGATATATTTTGGAAGATTTTTTTTTTCTGGTGTAACTGCCAGATCAAACTATATATTGTAAATTTTAAAATTTGATACATATCGGCAACTTGCTGTCCAGAAACATATATTCCTTGCAAAATCACTGTCTGTTTGTAATACGTGTGCGTTTTAAGCCTTTCACAATGTGGTCTGTTTTCTTAGCTTTTTTTCTCACTGGGGCTTTGATGTTTCATAAGGTTTGTATTTATATTCCAGTGGTTAGCTTTATGATTATACCTCATTATCAGACCCTTAGTCTTCTCTTTTTTAAGACAGCATAGTATTTTTCTACTATGGATATTCTGGTTATCTATTGCTGCCTACCAAACCATCCTAAAACTTAGTGGTATGAAACAATATTTTATTTTATCTCACAATTTTGTGGGTAGAAATTCATATAAAGATCAGGTGGGTGATACTTCTACTCCATATTTCATCAACTGGTTTCACTTGTTAATATTTACCTGCTAGCTTGGCTGTCTGAAGGTTTCAAAATGGTTTAACTTACATGTTGGTGCTTTGATGGAAATGGCCAAGAGGTTGGGCTCAGTTGGGATCCTCTCATTTCCCATGTAATCTGAGGACCTTTCCAAGTTGTATGTCCCTGGGGGGCGGGGGTAGTCAAACATGGCAAATCATGGTACAAATAGTATCATGTGAGCCGTCGGAGGAAGCTGAAAGGCTTCTTATGATCTTGCTTCAGTCTCAGAAGTAGTTGAATGACATTTCAACTACCTTCTATTGAGCTGAAAAATCACTGGAGTCTGGCCTGATTTAAGGGGAAGGAAATTTCAATGAAAAGAGTAGAAAATAATTCATGACTATCTCTAATCTAAGCTATTCATCCTTTGGCCACAAATTATTTACTTTCTACAACATAGGAAATACTTTCATCTCCTCCCAAGACTTGCAAATTTTCACCCCCTTATTACATCTGTGTGTATTCCAGGATTATATCCACTAAATTAGGGCTATGTACTCTCTGCTCCCCATCCCTACATGCAACGTTGAGGTAGAGATAGAATCAATAGACACTCAAGTCAAAAAAGGAGAACGTGGGGCGCCTGGGTGGCTCAGTCGGTTAAGCGGCCGACTTCAGCTCAGGTCATGATCTCGCGGTCCGTGAGTTCGAGCCCCACGTCGGGCTCTGTGCTGACAGCTCAGAGCCTGGAGCCTGTTTCAAATTCTGTGTCTCCCTCTGTCTGACCCTCCCCCGTTCATGCTCTGTCTCTGTCTCAAAAATAAATAAAGTTCTTTAAAAAAAAAAAAAAGAGAACGTGAGGTACTAGTGGTTCAGAGTAATTCCAAAATTCAGCGGTTTTTATAATCTAATTCAGCTCCCTAAAAAATGATTCTTTGAGAGTCTTGACTATACCCTCTGGGTTTCTGGTTCTTGCCTCCAACTCATCCCACCTTTTTCATTAGAAATTACAAATACTAGTATGTATGTAACTTTCTCAACATGCTTTGTAGCTATAGAATTTTTGAAGTTCAAAGATCTTTTTATTTTGTACAGTTTTTGTACATGTCAACTTCAGTCCAATCTAATATAATCACTTTAAAAAAGATTTTTTTTAAAAAAAATATCAATTAATCATTCACTTCATTAGATAAAAGCCATGTTCACAAATCTCTTTGAGAATAGTTCCTTCTTTATCTTAGGCTTCCTGTGACATTGCTGAAGGACAATGCTTTTAAAAGTCTCATAAATACTGTCTGTGGATGAAAGTTTTCTTAATATGTACCCCTTCTGTGATCCGTGCTTCCTCTGCCTCTCAGAACCTAACCCATTCCCTCACTGCTTTTGCAGCCAGTTCTGTGTTTCTTTAGTCTCTTCTTGGCCACCACTATCAATGGATACAGTCCATATATGGAAGGATTTCCTTTTTTCTGGCACTTTCAGAGATCTGCTACCATTAGCTATCCTGGCTCCATTTTTCATTTCTTTGCTACTACTTGTGTTGCCTCTTTCTATAAGGATTACCGATTACCCAAACACTTTGTCAGTCTCAGCTGCCTTAATCAGCACTTAGACAATTTGAAATCTGTCTCCAAATTTCCCTGGAAATGCAGTTTTTCATAGGTTTCATAGGTTTCATAGGTTTTCATAGGTTTCATAGGTTTTCATAGGTTTTGTTCTTGCTGTTTTCCTTCTTGTATAGTTTCCAAGAGAGAGGAGGAAAGTTTCAGATTTAACCTCCTACCACGTTTCTACCAGATTTAGAATTGATTTATTTTTAATATTCTTATATTTGAAGAAGTCACCTTTAGAGGTGAATACCAACTTGAAAAGGGGTAAAATAGAACAATCTGAAGTAGAAAGTTTGATATTAACTTAACTGGTAATAAGTGGGACACAACTTACTGAGGCCATTTGGGTATCACAAATTGTAGTAATATCTCAACAAAGCACCCCGTTCTTCATTTCAGTCATGAGTTCAGATGGGGGTGAGAGTCAGAGATAAGATGAAAAGAAATGAGGAAGAGGAGACAGTATAAGAGAAGGGGGACAAGATCTAACTTTTAGTTCATGAGATAAGTCAAAGTGAACTAAAGTCAAAGCAACTAAGGTGAGAAGACTAAGTCGAAATGGACTTTTTCATAAATATCACATTAATATTTGGAGAAAAAATAGCACATTTACATTAAAAGAAGCATGTGTATGTTATAAAATCCACTATAAAAGTTAAATAGTTTTAAGTTAAAACAGGAGATTCTTTCTAGAATTCTCTTTGATCTGACCTTTATATATCTGGCCTTGATCATTCAGATGTCAAATGTCACCTGATGAAGGACCTCTCTGAACTCTCAACCCAAAGTAGTCCGTGAAATCTCCAGCTTATCAGTCTATTTTAGTCCGTATGGTATTTTTTGCCCTCGGAGAATTCCTTGTGTATTTTTTTTTATTTATCTCTTACTCCACTCATCCCAATAAATTATAAACTCCCTAAGAAAGGAAACCTGTGGGACTCTTCCTGTAATGTTTGCTCTGCGTCTAGACAGATCCTGGTGCCTAGTTGGATCGTGATTGCATTTTGTTTATGAGTGATAGAAGTGACAAAAATTTCAGACTGGAGTAGTGGGCCGCGGAGGTTTCCACTTCTGGACATCTAATAACTCTTTTCTGCTCTTAAATATACTTAGATGCCAATGGGATTTTGTTCCTTTATGTTGGCTACTTCTAGTATTTAAGAAGCTAAAGACTTTATTATGTTTCTGTTGCATTTGATCATCTTACCAGCATTCATTAATTTTAAGTGTTTTTAAGTTGTATGCTTTGTTTTCAGAGTGGTCTAGTCATAGAGATAACTTTGTTTCCTTCTTTCCAAAGGTTTTGTTTATTTTGTATAAACGATTTCACTGGCTCTTTAATTAGCCAGGACCTTCCCAACATTATTGTGCAATAATGATGATGGTGGGAAGTCTTCCTTTGTTCCTCAGCTTAATGAGAATATCTGTAGAAATTTAAAATAAGGTAAAGCTGATTAATGATTTAAACGCTATTCTGTACAATGCTTAATAAGTAA
This sequence comes from Felis catus, assembly GCF_018350175.1. NCBI lineage: Eukaryota > Metazoa > Chordata > Mammalia > Carnivora > Felidae > Felis > Felis catus. The sequence goes on from NC_058375.1 coordinate 135,997,129, forward strand.
TAGGATTGCATTTTATCCAATGAAACGTCTTTATAATGGTGAGTTTGATTACTGGTACTTGTATTTGGTATTTTCACATCTGTGTAACTGAGATAAGTGCACAATATTTTTTTTTAATTTTCTTGTTACTCTAAGCAGATTTTGATATTAAGTATTTCATTTTTTAAAATTAAAAGAGTACCTTTTATCTGTTAGGAGCTCTAGAATAAATGATACAGAGCTGATTTTGTTCTCTGAAAATTTAAACACAAATGCTCACTAGTTAAAATAAAGTATTATGTTGGCCTAGAGCCATCTTTAGAGTTTTTTTGGGGTGGTGTAACATTTCCAATGTATTCAATGGTTACTTACATACATGGGATGCCTATTTAAAGTTGCTACAATTGTGAAATATGTATTTTACCAGAGAATTGCCCAGTTCTTTCAATTTATCAAACTGATTAAGAATTATGCATTCTTACCTCTTATAACCATTTATCTAATGATTTTATTAGAAATAACATAGCTGTTAGGAGCACAGGTCTTGGAGTCAAGGCAAGGAGGTGCTACATTAAAATCTATATTTGATACATGTGGAGTTTTGTGATTATAGTAAATTAACCCCCTAATTTCAGTGGCCAAATTTGTAAAAAACAGGAAAACAAATAAGCCCTTTAGAGTTTTGCTCTAAGGATTAACTAAAATAATATACAAATCTCTAAGGATCATCTGCTACAGAGAAACACACAACACATACTATTTACCATTATAGTTATCATCATAATCCTTTCCCTCTCAATTTCATTTGCAAATTTATGTATGTATGTATGCATGTATTTATTTTTATTTATGTATTTCTCACTCAATTTTCTTCCATTCTTTTATACTTCTTGAATTTATTTATAATATTTCTATGATCTTCCTCTTTTGTAATAAATTAATTTCTGCCCTTATCATCACTGTTATCTTTCTCCTATTTTCCTTAAGTGTGTTTTCTTTTTCTAATTTCTTTAATCAAATGCTTGGTTCATTTTCATTTTTCTCTTGTGTAATTATAAAAATATGTCAAGGCTGGTATTTTGTCTCTGGATACCACCTTGGTGGCATCTCATAAGAGTTAAAAAGTAATATACTCATTTCTTTATCTTCCAAATAATATATGTATTAATTTTTATTTCTTCTTGGTCTAAATTTATTTAGCAAAATTATTATAAATTCCCTAATATTTAGAATTTTTGCTGGTTTTCTTTCTTTAGCTTTTTGTTATTATTTCTTATATTTGCTGGGTTTTCAGAAAATGTACCCTGCATAATTTCTGCTTTGTAGAGTATATTGAAATATTTCATGAAACTATAGATGACTATTTTTTCCACATGTTATATAAATATTATATATTTTATGTTTTTATAGAATTTATAGTTAAAATATTTTTATTAATCAACCATATTACTTTTTTGAATAATTAATTTTTTTTCTTAACCTACTAGAAACATCAAAGACAGAACTGTACTAAAGTTGTTAAAAAACAAAATACAACAAAGTAAATATGAAGATCTAATTGGTTTTATTAGGTGATTGATGAATCAGAGAGCATCCCATCTGTCAAGTAGAGAGGAAACTCCCAGCAGTTGTACAAAAATGGAAGGTTTTTATAAGAAGCAGGGTGGGGCAAGAACTTATTAGCAAAAAAAAAAAAAAAGATTGTTTCAGGCCAGGAGGTCTTTTCTGGTGAGAACGGGTCAGGAGGGTTTCTATCATGTGGATTTCTATCATGTGGTGCTGATCAGGAAATTTCAGGTTGACTGTTATAAGGTCACATTCCTTGAATAGGTTGAAACTGTAATTAAGTCTTGGTTTGCTATCTTGGAGGAAAATGACTCGACCTTGGGCTTACTTTTTCTTTTTTACCAAAGTCTTCTACAGAAGTTCTGTTTCTATCCATTTTTCATATAATGTTTTTTTAATGCTATTTGTTTAGCACATAAAGATTTATGACATTTTTACCACTTTATTGTAAAGTACACTTTTTCTGTATAAATGGCCTTTTGTAATCTGGTTACTTTCCCCTTCAAATATATATTGGTTTTGCCCTCATATTTTCATCCCTACAATTGAACTTATGGACACTTTTTCTTGGTAAAAATAAAAGTTATATGAAAAGAACTGAAAGATCAAAGTCCCTCATGATATATTTAGAGCAAGGTAACTGCCCTTGTTTTCTTTCTGGAGGGAAAAATCTTTGCCTGAAGAATTTTCTCCTGACATGCAGGTGATAACATGTAACATTAGCATGAAAGAGTATGAGAAAGAAGGATTTGCTCTTGACTAGTTAAGAAATAGGCTTAACAATTCACAAATTTCTTATGGGATTAGACTTTAATACCTAATAATCACCTTTGTCAGGGAAAATGTATGCGACACTGTGGGAAGTAATTGCAATTTATGGAAATGTTTTGAACCAAAGGAAAACTCAAAATATTGCTACTGAGAATGGCAATGTAATGTTGGCTCACTGTAGCGAAGGAAGACTCCTCTTGATTAGCACATCCTCTGGTCTTCCTCTCAGACAAGACTGCATGGCTGGAAGAACTTCCCAGCTTTGGTTCCTTAAACTCATACTGCATCATCCCAATTAAAACCCCATTTCCACAACACTCTGGAAGAGAAATTGCAATCGATTCCCCAGGTAGCTTTTCCCTTTCACACTGATATATATATATATATAGATAGATAGATAGATAGATATAGATAGATAGATATAGTGTACATATATATATTGTGTATATATATATACACATACATATATGTATATATATATATTTAACATCGCATTACTTACACAAATCCTTGCTTAATTCCTTTTCATTTGTTTGTATCTTCCTTCTCCAGTCACAGATGGTAAGCTTCTAGCAGACAGGAATCTTCTTGAGGTTGCTCTGTACTAGGCTGAACACAGACACATGCTTAAAACTCTACCATGATGTGCCAGTCCTTTCCTTTTATGAACATTATCCATCCATTCTTCTGCCTCCTTTCTCTTTTCCCCAAAAAGAGCATAATAGTTGATTCTAGTCCGAGCGTTAGGTAAAGCAGTGAGGCATAAGATGAAAGAAGTTTTAATTTTGTGTTAAAATCTTCAATTTTTGCCCACAATTATTTGAGAGCTACATTTGACAAGGCCTATAATATAAATCTAGTTTGAAATGTTTTCATAAATTTGCAATTGCATAGTTAATTGGGGAGAGGGAGTAGTAGTTAGGTTAGCTGTAAGTTGCTGTATCATCTCATCAAAGGAATCTAAGTAGCCTCTTGTCTCAATCTATCCATTAATTTCCATTTATGTTTCAACCACTTCATAATCTACTGATTACTGGATGAGCTGTTATCCATGCAGTCTGATATTTGGGGGCCTTAAAAAAGCAATTGTCTGCAATATGCAGTACCTGGTAGAGGTTACAATAAAACAATGCCATGGCAGGACATCTAGGATCCCTGAATAGTCTGTAATTAAGGAGGAGTTGTGGAGGAGTGGTGCTTGTATTATAGAAAGGAGAGATCTGTAATTGAATTAAGCAGTGGGGGGAGGGGAAGAAAACAAAGATCAAAGCTCAGATAACATCAGTTCCTTTCCTTGGCAATGACATTAACGATGAAAAGATTTCTTTGTTCTTTTGCATATTATACCACCCCACTTAAAGTGAACACGCGATTGCAAAATTTGCCATTCGCCCTCAAATCCTGAGTGTTTTGAATGCTAAAGGACAACTTTAACAGATTGAGCTTGAGTTTCAGAAATCTCCTCCTAATACTTCCTACGCGGAACTTTAAGGCTGTTCATGAAAGCGGCTGACAAGGCTACGAGAAAGAAAACCCTTAAGAGTGAACACCCTTAGTGGTATCCTACACAGGACTGCAGTTAGGATTAGCCTCAGGGGGCCATTTCCAGGGAAAGCCTCACCTGGTGAGGTCAGAACCTCAGGAGTTTGAAAGCAAGGGTCATGCTTCATTACAATGTGGGCTGGAGGTGAGCAAACAGATCCCATCACTCTTTAGAGAAGCTATTTCAAGGCTGGCCCAAGTGCTCAGGCATAAATACACTAGCAGGAGGCCCTTTAGAAGGGGTTCAGACAAGTTATAGTACTATCTGAACGTGAGCCAGGCCAAACTGCTAGGGCCTGAATTAAAAGGAAACAGTTTATAGGCTGTGGGACCTCTTACCAATCCATCTTTTTTCACTGGGGAGAAAAAAAAGTCTCTTTTGCGGAGGTGATGAAAACCTGTATTAAAAGGTGACACAGCAGAAAAAAAAAAAAAAAAGAAGAAGGCTAAGCCAATTGGTGGAGTATTTCAGAAAACAAGAAAAAAAATAATAAAAGCCAACATGATGTTAAAAGTATTTAAGTTGGGAAGGGAGAAAATGAGGAAAAATCATGGTATAGTCTATGATTAGCAGTTCCAGGACAGATGATAATGACTGTAAAGAATTATCTAGAAAATTCAAGAATTATGTTCTATTTAAGTAAGCCTCTACTTTTTGAAATAGCTACATATAGGAATATGTTGATGAACCCTTCAGTATGGTGTGAGATGTAAACTTTGTAAAATTTAAACACAGCCGATTGAGTAGGACTATAGCTAATGCCTGTGTTCTTTTTAAAAAGATTTTTTTTAATGTTTATTTTTGAGAGAGACAGAGTGTGAGCGGGGGAGGGGTAGAGAGAGAGGAAGACACAGAATCTGAAGTAGGCTCCAGGCTCCGAGCTGTTAGCACAGAGCCCAACACTGGGCTTGAACTCCTAAATTGTGAGATCGTGACCTGAGCAGAAGTCGGACGCTAAACAGACTGAGCCACCTAGGCGCCCCAAGCCAATGTTCTTGATAAGTCTAGTAAGGGGCAGTCCAGCCAAAGCACGACATATGAATCTGATAATTGTTCTTCTGTACTGTAAATATTAGCCTATAAATGACCTTCTGCCCACTTCAAGTTCTTTTTCTTATCCCCACGAGCCCATGGGCACTTGTACATACATATAAACTTCAATACAGATCACCAAGTTTTACTGTCATTGCTCATTACAGGTTGAAAAACTAGAATACATAGTAACACACAGGGTGTCCTGTTAGTAACTGTCTTTTGGAATGTGCTCACATGGGATATATATTATTCTTTCATGTTAATATAAATGGTATAAGAGGATTTGCTAGATGGTACTATGACTGCAAAGAATGGAAATGTGTCACCCAGATTCCCCTGTAAGAAGGGACTTATTGCCCTAACTTCTAGCAGAGAGTCTCCATCTGTCAGCTCCTTCAGGGCCTGCCAAACTTTCTATGGGTTCCTTCCTCCCAGGCATGCTTTTCCTGCCTCCACCCCATCCCTATCTGATGACTGATGGAGACATGTATAAATATCCAGCCATTTCTGCCCAAGACAGAGTAACTCTGAAGGGGTATATATGTACTAGAGCTCTCCTGAGCTTCTGACCAATAGTTTATTGTGCTTCTATGGCTATTCAACTTCTCCCTCTGCACCACCTTGCCTCCTCTCCTGACATTTTGTAATTGTCAAATTCAGTCTCATTTCCTACTTCCAGAGAAACCAGCCTGTGAATATGGCCATATTAAGAGGATTTCTAGTAAGTGTTCTGTGCGTGGACCTTATTTTACAGATTAACCAATTAAAGTACAAAAAGTTTGCTTGGGACAAACTGAATTACATATTAGGTGCAATGGCTATGATTTTCCAATCTCCGTATTAGCCTCTCATCTGTCTGATTATAAGACTTTCCAGGGATATTTAATAAGAATGTCAACCTTGTAAGTTTCAGTTCCATTGGCTAGTGTAAATCTTGGCTGTCAAGTGACTTTAGTTGTATATTAAAGTTATGTAGGGATGCCTCGGTGGCTTAGTTGGTTAAGCGTCCAAATCTCGATTTTGACTCAGGTCAGGATCTCATGGTACATGAGTTCGAACCCCGCATTGGTCTGGGTGCTGACACTGCAGAGTCTGCTCAGGATTCTATCTTCTCTTCTCTTCTCTCTCTCAAAATAAATAAATAAACTTAATAAAAAACAAAGTTAAGTGTAGGGTAGCTAATGAACTAAAACATACAGGGATATTGAATAATTGAGAATCGCCATTAAGTTTCCATCTTTTTCTAAAAGATTTTTGTCATATCTTTTACATTTTCAGTAAAATTATGTAACTAGAGGAGAACTTGGAGATGAGGTAGTTCAACCTTTTCAATCGGTACATGAGTAGAACTTGAAGCTATGATCTTAAATAAGAAAAGTGGACAAGATGGGCCACAAGTAGATAAACCCAAGGACAGTCAATGCATTAGGTGGTACTGGGGATCAGTATGAACCATGAATGTTGTAGACAATCCGGTGTAACCATTTTCATGCTAATTAACCAGTTTTTATTAATTAGTTATCGATACACATTTACTTCCTTTAGTATGTAAAATGGATAATGAAACTATGTGATGTATCCTGCCACTTACCTTATTTTCATGTTTCAAACTTTCAAATTGAGTGAAAAATATCCATTTAGATTATGAATGCTTATTTAGTATATACTCTGTGCAAGGCAATATTTTAGGCACTGGGAATATAGTGATCAGCAAACATACAACTCTCTGACCTCATGGAGCTCATTATTTCTGGTAGAGGAAATAGCAATAATTAAGAAACTGATTAATTAAATCAGTAAATATAAGCCATAATCATATATTATAATGTCAAGTAAGTTTTAAGAATTAAGATGAAGTAGGATGAAAGAATAGTGACACCATAGGCTGTTCTATATATATAGGCAAAGGTTGAGCTCTGGGAAGTTGATGGTGAACAGAGAGGTGAATAAAGTAAGAGAATGGGCCATGTAAATATCTAGCACACAAGTACTCCTAGCAAAGTGTGAAAGCCCCGAGATGGGAAGGCGAGTGTTATTGGAGTGCAATGAGTAAGCTGAAATATGTAGGAAATCAATTCAGTCATTCCAGAAGATGGATCTCGTGTGGACTTAGAAGCCATGTAGGGATTTTGAATTTTATCCTAAGTATAATGAGAAGGCATTGAAAGATTGAGGACAGGGACATTATATACTCTGATTTATCTTTTAAAAGGATCACCAACAACTGTGTGGAGGTGAGGAGGGAGCATCAGTACAAGCAAGCAGTATGAGGAGCATTGCTTATTGTGGTAGCTCATTGCTCATTACTATTGCAGTGATGCAGACAAATGGTTATAATGGCTTGGTGATAGCCCCGGAGATGATAAGTTGTTGGATTTGCTAATGATTTGGATGTGGAGTGTGAGAGAAAGAGAGCAGTCGATATTGCCTCTCCATGTTTTTTTGGAGCAACTAAGTGGTTGATGGTACAATTTACTGATATGGAGGCCACTATGGCAAGGAATAAAATGGTACCATAAGTAAATACTGACCTATTGCCAATGGTTCATGCATGAGATAATGAAGTTTCCAAATCTTTTCTTACCCAATTATGGCTTTGCTTTTGGTTTTTAGTCCTTCATCATTTAGCCGGGGTCAAAGCAAGTACAAAATAAGAATGTGACATGGCAGAATGCCAAATGAGGAAAAATGAGATCTAGAAAGCATAAGATTGTAGGATGGTGGGGATACTTAGGGCAGAGTATTTGTGCTTTTTTTCTTTCTGGAATGGTTAGAGCAAAGCAAGAAAGATGTTCTGCCCCACTATGAGGAATATAAAAAGCACAACACGAGGGTTCTTTAACATTCTATAATATCCCCACTTTTTAACTTGATATTTTGTTCTAAAATAAAATAGGAGAGAATTATGCAAATAGCCTTTCTGACTGCAATTTTCATTTCTATTTCTTAAATTATAGCGCCTCACTCCTGGCTATGTATTCAGTCACGAAATAGGCAGATGTCAGTCAATCTCCCAATAATCCTCTTTTCCTTATTCACTTCCTTGCTGCCTTGGGTGGAGGACTGCTTTAATTGTGGCTTAATGTATGTTTGTGAGAAGGAAATTGGGCTGCAGGTATTTGACAGATTATGTTTACATTTAAGTTTCCTTTTAAGTTTCAGCCACAGTGCTTAAAGTCTGTTTGTTTCAAGAAACAGTCATAAGGCCACAGTTAGGGTGCCAGCTAGGATCCCCTGAGAATTTGAAGCCACACTGAACCTCAGTGCCAAGAGATTAATGTTTGAGGAGTTGAAGTTGACTAACTCTACCACTTACCATACCAACCCTCATCCAACCAGCAACAAATGCCTAAAGAATAAAGTCTTGGCTAGTTCTACTAAGACAAATGTGCATTTGCCTTGGGAAAGTTTTGCCAAAAGCAGAACATGTTGGTGAGAAGCCCTTACCAAACCATCTGATCATCAGTGACATCGTCAATAACCATCATTATCTTGGGGTGGGAGGCAAGGAACGTTTGTGGTAAAGCGATACGTTTCTTAGGCACAGAGAAGATTTCTAATCTCTTTTCCACATCCCTCATAGACTCCTGTGTCTTGAGATTTTTTAATATGCATGTTCAGAGACTAGTAGTGGTAATAATAAAGCTAAGCTTAATTGATGTCCTGCAGTAATCTGTAGCTCCAACTAACTCTTATAAAGTGGCAACCAACCTATAGAGAAAAATTCCAATCCTTAATTATTATGATACAGCTACCTTGTGATTTATCTCTAAAGACATTTCAATGGGCATTGAATTTTCAATATAGGTCAATTAATGTCAAATTAATTGCTGTTATTATGTTGCCCCAATTGACCTATTTCATATTTGCAGGACTCCAGCGAGAAGGAGGAAAAGACAACAGAATAAGCCTTTCCTTCTGAGCTGCTGAAATGCCCCATCTTTCTGGAATTGCATTCAGAGTAAGGATTTTGCATGAAAGAGCTTCAGGAAGTTACAAAACTCCTTTACATGGCCTGTTGGATCTGTGTACAATTTCCAGCATTACCCAGAATAAATACCAGGAGACTGGTGTGGTTTATACAAGAGTTTATAGAGAAAAAAAATCCACCCACTAGCTCCCATGCTGAGGATTACAACCAGGTCCCTACTGCCAAGTTTTGTGTTTAGGTAAAGCATGAGAAAATCTGCCATTTTTTTGAAAGTCACAAAAGGGTTTCTATAGTAAGGAGTGGTAAGAAGCTGACAGCTTTTTATGCATAAAAGGCAGCTGTTCCTTCTCAGGTAATATTATTAATAAACCCTAAGGTAATGTTTGCTCTGAAATATGTCTAATTGAAATAATTTACTCTGACCCTCGGAGAATTATGAAACTGTTTTCATCATGTTCACACACAGCAAAATAATTATGAGATGCCATATGGAAAAGCCATCATGTGGTAGATGTCTTTCTGAATCTATATTTCTGAAATGTTTCCCACAGATAAATCATATAGCTAATTCACAAAGTAGAGGTGAACAGTCCCTTTTCCACGTGGAGATTTGATGTGAAATGTTTGCAGTTCCAGAATATTAACAGGGGTGTTGACATCAGTAATTACTACAGTTATGAGACATTTTTCACAAAGTATTATGACAGCAATACTTGGTCACACAGGGAGAAAAAGGGTAGGAGACTCTATACACAGCATTTGAAATATTTAGGTACCTTTAGTCCCAGAAAACTGTGGGCATATTGGTGACTGAGGTACTTTTTGCCTTTAGCATAAAATCTGTCTGGAAAGTTCCAGCAGTTTCCACTGAGATAGCACATTTGGCAAGATGAGCCTGAGCGTGGTATGTAAGGACTTTCGGGAAAACTTGTCAGCTTTCACAGGGAAAGGTCCAAGTGTTTATGGGAACTATGAAGTGGTGTTGGGTGGCTCTCAAAGGGATTTGTGGGGTCATTTGGGACAGGGATTTGAAAGCTTTTTGATTGAAGCTCTTCTGAACTTATCAAAATGGTTAAAAGTCTGGCTGTGAGTCTCATGAGAGCAGACTTTCTTGTGAAATTTCTGGTATGGTACTTTCCTGCTGGGGTGAGAAAATCTTAGTAGGACAGACTTTCTCACCGTATTTTAATTCTTGAGATCTGTGTCCCTGTTAAACCCAGGAAATGGAGAGTCACAGGAAACTGAGCTTTACTTGAAACCTCCGGTAAGTTAAGATTCAGATTTCTCTAGAGTTTCAGTTGTTTAAATCAACTTGTTCTACTTCCTGACAATACCCCTCCGCCCGCCCCCCCCGCCCCCCCCAAAAAAAGTGGGATGCAAGAAAAAAAAACACGTAAAAAGAAGATTTTTTTAAAAGTGTGATTCACTTTTCCATAACATTCCAGTTTGTCCAGATTCATATTAAATTAAAAAAAAATTGATAAGTAAAGTAAAGCCTGTTAACCCTGTGCATTTCCTACCTGGAGAAATATCAAAAGCCTCCTTGACCCTTAACAAGGTCACTGATTAGAAGGATCTCCATTTCCAAAGCCCATGACTCGATTTCAGAACATTCAGTCACAGTTGAAACAAATGAGCATTTTCTTCTTGTAACAGCTCTTTTGAGGCAGACACTGGGATGCAGATTGTGAGTCTGGCCAGGCAGTGTCATCCTCACAATTAGCTAATATTTGGCACATTGATAGCCTAGTTCCGTCCCCTCGGGGCCTTGCAGGAGCCTCCCATTTGTTTACAGCCTCATCTTACTTCAATTCTCGGCATGCAATTATCCTGAAACTTGCAAGGAAAAACAAATTTACATAACAGCCCATGGATGTATGTGCGCTTTACAAATATTTACAAGGTTTTTAAAGAAACGCATGACAGACACTTTTTTCACTTCTCCAAAATTACAGTTCTACCTTCAACAACAGAACATGGGATTAAAAAAATAGTGAGACGCAAAACTGGAAACTGGACAAAACGATGAAACCGCTGTTGTGTTCTAATATATTTTAGGTCAGATTCTTGTACTTCCCATTTTTAAACAACTGCCAAGCATTTGTTTTTATATCTCCTAGACATCTGTGCTATTGGTGAGTACTATTTCTAGCTATTGACTGTCCTAAAATAAAGGTAACATTTCTGGGTGATTTATAGTCTATCATTATTACAGTGCAGCCTCTGAATGCATGAACTAGAGATTTACTGCACGCTTGTGTCTTATCCCCGACTCGTGTAATAGAGAAAAGGTAAAATGTCTTGGCTTCGTGATGGCTCCCTTCTTCAAGCAGCTGTCTTTTTTGGTGTGGTGCTTGCAGCTTGATTAAACTACATCGAGAAGGTCAGTGACCAAACTTTGCCTTTAACCGTTTCCCATAACGTGTATTCCTCACAGGGAGCTCTTCTCAGCGCAGGTTATTTCCAGCAATGTTCTCAAACCGAAAGAATGGTATTTGCAGTAAACCAACACATTCCCACTTTCTATCCTTTATCTCACACGTAAGCGATGACAGCATTTATATTTTATCTGCTGACTGGGCCAAGAACACTGGATAAGACAGCTTCTTTTTCATAAGTGTATTATACTCTTTCTTTGACCTTTCAAGACATGGGAAGCTTTGGTTTCCTAAGACGTCTTGGGAAGGGAATTCCCCAAACCCATTCCTCTCCATTTCTCACTGCCTTTTCCTCTACACACACAGCCAGCTATCAGTGGGAATAATGCATTCAGTATACACACACCGCACATACACACACCAATCTCAAACACATTTACTGGAAACCTAGAGTATATAGCAGAAGTATAGAGAAAAGCTATGCTATGGGATTGGATTCCCACCTTATGTCACACTCCACAAAAGTTTCTGGAAGACACGATCACTAAAAGGTTAGCTAAATTAAAAAATATGTTCAAGAGAACATAGTAGTTAACCCTAAGTGAGTGAAACTTTGGAATGACATTTTGACACTTAATTTCCTTTTCCAAAATATAGCAGTGATATTTTCAAGTTTTATTACCCATTCTTGCTTAATAATAGTTCCTGAGTTCTGACTATGTTTTATATGTGAATGATTGATGATTATTTAAGTATAGAAATATGGGAATATCACTGAATTCACAAAGCCAAATCCTAACGAATACTTCTTTTACATCCTTCAGTTGTGTACCAAAGTGCTAACAAATTTCTACTTTAGATTCCATGATTTCTTTCTGGGGTCAGTAGGACTGCCTGTTTTTTCCCCTTTTTTCCATCTGATGAAATTTAGTTGAGACTAAAGCAGCAAATTGATGATGTTTTAAAAGAAAATGTTGACTGAGGGCAATCTTTCAAGCTGTTGGTAAGTGCAATTGGTTGTTGGGTAACTAGATTTCCCATTGCTCTCAGAGTATTAAAACAAGCACCTAAACATTGCCTCAAGTTTTTGCTGTTTAGACGCTCACTTCCTTTTGTCACCTCAAAATAAGGTAAGATGCTTTTTAGTAAACTGAGGCAGTCAGTCAATTAATTTTGTTCTATGGGAATATAGTTTAAATGGATATATTCCTAGAAACTCCATCTGACCCACCCCCCAGCCACTGTGGGCTAAGAACCACAAATAAAGCTGGAATCTGACCACTCTGATGTTAACTGCAAGTGAAAAAGAGGGCGTAGAACTTAAGGATGGCGTTCAGGAGCCTAGAGTTTTCCACAAATCTCTTGATTCCACTAGCCATCTGCCAACTAAAGAAATCCATTTGGCAATCCTACAGGGATCTCATGATAAACCCATCTAAAGTGGAATGTTTAATTCTTACCTCCAAGTTGTTCCTCCCGTATCTAGTGCATCTTAATAAATAATGGCATTAATAATGCAGATGCTCAAAATAGAAAACCAAGCATGTTCCTTGATGCCTCCCTTCCTTATCACCTACAATTTACATATCTTCTAACCAGTCCAAATCTCTTGATCCCTACTACTAGCACCCTAGTTCCCTAATTTAAACCACCATCATCTTTCACCTGAACTCCTGAGATTGACTCAGTCAGGGTCAAGTGAGGAAAACAGTCAGTGCCTGGTAGCTGAACATTAGGAGTATAAAGCTTCTTATCAAATTATTAGAAAAACTGAAAAGCCGAACAATGATGGAATACCAGCCCTAACATTAGCTATACCAGTAAAGCACTTCCATCCAGGACTGGAGAGCAGAGGAAGGATATGATATTAAAAGAGCCAATGGGGGTGCCTAGGTGGCTCTGACTCTTGGTGTTGGCTCAGGTTATGATCTCACGGTTCCTGAGATTGAACCCCGCATTGGCTTCTTTGCTAACAGCTCAGAGCCTGATTTGGGATTCTCTCTCTCTCTCTCTCTCTCTCTCTCTCTGTCCCTCCCCAGCTTATCTACATGCATGCACTCTCTCTCTCAGAGTAAATGAATAAACTTAAAAAAAAAAAAAAAAGAGCCATTGGAGCAGAGCTGCTGAGAAGGAGGTAAAATCATGGTGAGAAGGGCTGTTTAGATCCCTGGCTAGAATTAGAACCATGAGGGGTGCCTGGGTGGCTCAGTCGGTTAGAGTTGGCTCTGTCATGAGCCTGACTCATGAGGACCCAACATGAGGGGTGCCTGAGTTGGCTCAGTCGAACTCAGTCAGTTCGAGCCCCACATCAGGCTCTGTGCTGACAGTTCAGAGCCTGGAGCCTGCTTCGAATTCTGTATCTCCCTCTCTCTCTGCCCCTCCACAACTTGTGCTCTGTCTCTTTCAAAAATAAATAAAACATTAAAAAAAAAGAATTAGAACCATGAAACAATGGGGGAGAATTGGTGTGGTAGGCTTGACTTCCTCCTTCCTTGGGCCGCAAACTCATATTATAGCTTCCCATTTACCCTCCCTAGCTATAAGTCAATTGACGAAAGTAGCCTTGGAGATGTTGTCTGCAAAAAGCCAATTCCTGGAGAGCAGAGTAAGGGCAGAGAATGAATCTGTGAGCACAAGTACAAACAAGTGTCACACAGTTTACCTCTTTTGCTATGCACCAGGCATTCTCCCCAACCATATATAACTTATTCCCACACAACAACTTCATGTTTCCATCTAAAAAAATACAACCCAAATACAAATAAAAATTCTCCCACTTCTCCCCCACAAAAGGGTCACTTGAAATCTCATTATTCACTCCTCATTCTCAAAGGCAAAGGTCTCTAGGTGATAAAATATCTTCATCAGGACATCTGGATGTCGTTCCTTAAAGTATGGTGATTTATGAATTAAAATGAAAATTTAAGTGTCACTGACACTCTTCTTATAGATAGTAAAGAAAGAGGAAAGGATAAAATATGCATAATTTGTTAATATATGCATAACAAAAATGATTGTCTCTAATCATGAAATTGCTTCCTTCACCTCTTGCCCTCAACCAGAACCTCAGTGGGTCAGGGTTCTGTATCTCGTTGGTGACCCAAGACTTCTTTCCCAAAGAGTATGAACACTTAGTGGTTCTGGTTTTATTGGGCAATTGTTTTGGATTTTACAACTGTGTTTAAGATTACTAAGGTGGGAAGGGTGTCCCAGTGAATTCCATTATGTTTCGACAAACTGATGTCTTGTTGGTAAGCAGGATCACAACCCTCGTCCCTTGTCTTTGCCTGATAATTTAATGGCAGGAGAAGCCCAAGCTATCCATGAAGTGGTGTCAACTTATAATTCAATGACAAAATTATTGTGTCATTAATGAAAGTATTTCTCTTTTGGAAACTAAGACCTCTAAACTTGCAGAATGAGAAGTTATAGGGGTAGGAAACAAAAATGATGCAGGTATAGATAATTTGGTGTAACAGTGAAAACAGTAAGGCCTACTTCTACTTCTTTGTTCCCAAACTCTTGTGTACTGGCCATGGGAGAAACACCACCTGATACTAGTTCCTTGTCTCAAAGCACCCAGTACTACCAAGATGTGATCTTCCAAATGACCTCACAAGTGAATCATGAGTAAGCCTTTCACTATTTGAAGAGGTCAGATTCCTTTGGGCAATGCGGTGCTTTGCAATACAAGTGAATTTCATGGTTGTAAACCCATTGGTTTTTGCTGTAAAATGAGCTTTAATATGTTGTGCGATTCTGCGATGATTAGCAAGATATGTCTACGAGTTCATGGATGATAGTACTGGCAGATGTGAAGCAAGCCCATTTACAGAATAGGTATGTATTCTGGAGGGGTAGATGCCCCTTAAAAATTATAGATGTCCACTGTTTTCAATCTGCTATCAGGAAGTTGTTGGTCTCTTTGGGAATGATGCTATGTCAAGTGTTAAGCATTGGTCATTGCTATGCTGTGGAGATAAGCAGAAGTAAAATCTATGGCATTGAGCCCTTGTGAAGCCTCTATTTCTGGTATTGTGGTACCTTTATACGTGGACCCACTGAATAAGTACTGTAGTGCCTAGGAAAGGATGCTGCCTGATATCCATTGCATGAATTATTTTACCCCTATGATATGCGGGCCTCCTCAACAGTGGATGTCTTTCACTGAGCTTTTCACATGGGATACAACCACCCTCATGCTGTGTGTCTGTACTTGGTACATTCATCTAACTTTGCCCCAGACAGTACTCACCAGTTTCCCAGCGCTGTGTTTCTAATTCCTGGCCAACTAGCCTAATGACCAGTGACTGCTTATAAATCAGAGTGTTCCTTAAGCCATTTCTCTTCCTAAGCAAATTAGGTAACCAGATTTCCTGCCCCAGGTCGTGCCCACAAGAGAGAATATCCCTTTATCATATTCTTTTAGTGGGGACTCATATTCTTTGAGCCACTTATGAGTGGGTCTGCAGTGGAATACATGGCTAGCTGGTACTGGCATATCAGGCAGCCCATCTGTAATGAGGTCTAAGTTTGTCTCCCTTAGTCAAATGACCATAGGAACTATCTAATAGGTGTGTTATTGTGTATGGATTGTGTGGCTTGAGAGAGGCAGAGATAGTGTGGTCCTGAATGTAAAAGTGAAATCAGTTCTATTTGACTTTTTTTAAATGGCTGCCTCTTCATTTTGCTCCTTAGAATTACCTACTTATCTATTCTTTTCAGTCACCACATCACTGGGCTGTGGGGACATTTCGGGGTAGAAACAGCTTTAGTGCGTCACATGGGTGCTAGTTACAGGGTCTGGGAATTGGAATCAAGAATCCTCTCTGAAGCTGTTGGTAGTTCCGCATTGTATGGACTGAATAAACCTGTATCTTGTGGAGTCTTATTTCTTGAATCTAGACCTTAACCTTGAAGTTGAATTCCTCTGAAGAACTCTTTCAGTAGAAATCATTGAGGCCTTCATTAGTCAAAGCGTGCATTAGATGGGATCTGAGGAATTCAGTTCCTAGCAGTCCCCTTTTATTCCCCCCATAGTTCCAATTTGTTTCAGTAATTTTCCAGTGTCTCTACCATTACTCAAAACTTTATCTCTGGGTGGAGAATTTGCATTTTATAATTCCACAAATCATAGGAATAATTTATTATGGTCATTTTAAAGTGAGGACCCGAGCTTCTTCCCTATATGCTCCCAAAAGCCTGGCTTGAGCAAAACTTTGTGTTTCACACAGGACTGTACTGTAGGCTCAAACGAGGACCTGTATCTGTCAGGATCCTTAGTGCAAGCCACAGAAATAAGCCCTGGATATTTCAAGAAGAAAAGGGAGTTACCAAAGGGCATTGTGGAGTTAACTGATGGCCAGGGAACTAGGCTCCTACTTAGAACAACATCTAGAATCACACCAGAGTTCTGTCTATGAGGACATTGTGTTGCTTCCTTTCACCTTTGCTACTGGTGCTTTTGGTGTTGAACACATCTGGGAGAAGTGTCGTGGGTTACCATTTTGATGTGTTTTTTCCCCCCCTAAGACCTTTTCAAAATTATAGGTATATCTTTGTTTCTATACAAACTGGGATACATTTTTTTAAAGTCAGCAATACTTTGTGAATCTATTCTTTGTGTGCTTAGAGGCTTTTTTCCTATAGTACAGTTTATAATGGGGCATAGTCAGTTATCACACAGGTCTCCCATTGTTTATTTAACAAATCTCATATTACTTGTGCTGTTTAGAAGTCTTTATTATCTTACAGAAAGCCTTAGTGAACATCTTTGCATTTGTATTTTATGCAATTGCAGGATATTTCTTTAGGTTAAAATTCTCAGAGGTTGAAATCCTGGTTCAAAAAACATGGTGGTTTTTAAACCTTTTGACTCATATAGCCAAACTACAACTGTGAGAATTATCTTGAGAAACGGAGCACAGACCCAAGATCATTTTTTGAGAAACAATTTGTTATGGAAGACAGAATACCAGGAAAGGCTAAAAGATTCTTTATTCTTTTATTCCCACCCTCATTCTATAGCGTTTCACTTATCTGGATTCCAACTCCAATTCTGACCATCTTCTCTTTATAAGATTGTCATGACAATTATGTTAGATGCTGCATAAAATTGCTACGTAACACAGGCCTTGCACAAATAAAAACTTTTTTAAAAGTTAGATATTATTATTACTGCTATGATTAATCTGTTTTTCCATCCTTATGATAGTCAACTCCCATTGTGTTAATGTTATTTTCTCTGTTGTTTTGCAAGGACTCTTGATGTTCACAATATATGCATAAGAAACGTTGCCCTTTGAAGACAATGAGGTGTAAATTTAAGACAATTATAGGTATAAAAATGTAAATGTAAATGAAAGACAATTATAGATAGAAAAACAAATTTTCTTCTGAACTAGATCTCACATTATCCTTAAAGCCTCTATAGAAACTTACAAACTGGTCTCTCATAAACCGAAAAATATTATTTGCATGGGTATCCTTAGAAATGTTTGGGATAAAAATGTATTTTAAATTTATCTTGACAGACATATGTTTTGCAATTGCATCACCAGCACATACAGATATTATATATATGTCGCCTTGACTTAATCGTGACCTGAGAAGGAAATTTGTAGGTTTAGCAAATCCCTTCTAGTAACACCCACAGAACTGAAAACTTATCCCACTTCTTGGTGGTCTTCTGCCCATCCAAAGCTCCAGAGAACCGTAAAAAATATTGGTTCCTCTCCCAAACTGCTGTAAAATATATCCTGTGAGGCCCAGGGGAAAATCTTTCTGAGGTTGGGCATTCCATGGAGACTCAATATTCCGTATTTTGAATGTAGCTAGAAGTTGAAATGGATTTACTTCTCATGATCTCTTTGTTCATAATTAGGGTTATAAAAAGCGGAGTTCAGAAAGTGAAAGAAATATGATTGGAAAGAAAAGCCTTGATTTTTACATGTAAAATTTCTTTACCAGATGGGTGAACTGAGGTAACTTAATATAGTACTTAGAATTAAGTAGCAAAATTAATTGAAACTACCAAATATAAAACTCTGACATCCATGAGCTAGTTCCTAGAAAGAAACTTATCATATATTGTTAATGTGTTCACACATTTAGCATTTATTACCATGTTCATTATATATAAGGTATAAGGCTTATAAGAACTTGAAATTGTACATCATGCAGTGATGATAATAATCATTCAGTAATCCCTGATGACAGTAATGGTGTTAGTAACCACAAGGAAGGTTATTTAGTTTAGTTTGTTTTTTTTGTTTTTGTATTTCCAGAACTGGAATTTCTCTTGAATTTCCTTAGTTTGATTTTAGTATCCTGTTTAAATATGACCTCTTTTGTTCCAATAATTATTTATGACAAATATATTTCTATTTGTTATCTAGAATTCATTAATAATTTGGGTATTGTCCTAGCAGTCTTGTGTTCCATTTTTCACTCTGTTAGTTAGGACTAATTGCTGTGATTTCTCTCTTTCCCTCCTTTAAAACCATCATATATAGGACATTCTCCCACAGGGCTCCTGGGTGGCTTAGGCAGTTAAGTGTCTGACTCTTGATTTTGGCTCAGGTCATGATCTCAGGGTCGTGAAATTGAGCACTGCCTCAGGCTCTGTATGGAGCCTGCTTGGGCTACTCTATCTCTCTCTGACCCTCCCCTGCTTGGTCTGTCTGTCTGTCTCTCTCTCTCTCAAAAAAAAAAAAAAAAAAAAAAAGAAAAGAAAAAAGAAAGAAACAATTCTCCCTTGTGTGTTCAATTCAATACTGATATAGAATTCACAATCTTTAATAGCATTTAGTTTGAGCTTGAGTCAGAGTGATATGGACTTAGTCAACACATCGATACTGTATTAATTAGAACATTCGACACCACTGAGAAACCTGGTCATTTTGGGCTCTAGGGACTGTTTTAGTAGAGAAACCCCATCGTTTTCTTATAGGCTCCAGAAATCAGGTTCTTTAATCATATTCTGGTGTAAGGGGAAGGCCATAAGTTTCTGGGCATCTCCCATGTTGATTCTTCTTTTTTGTCAGTAAACCTCACAGCAGGCTTCTGTTTTATTACTTTTCCCATTTTAAAGACAAGTAAAAAAAAAAAAAGGTATAGCACTAAATGGTAAAGCCATAATTAAGATCCAGATTTCCCTTCATTTATTAAACAACAAACATGTAGCATATGCCTATTTTAGGCACTGGGGTAATGGAAATTGTTGGAGTTATAGAAGAGTTTGGTACCATGGAGAGAATTATCCCAACGTTGCTTTGTATTCTACTGCAGTTGCTAAAAATATTTTAGGCACCTCTTTGGTATTTCCTGAAGATTAGAATCCTAATGTAGTAAGTCAAATTTAATTTACAATCAAATCATGCACAAACCAAAAAGTGGAAGTCAAACACACTGATTGTGTCTATGCAGGGATTGTCGTCAACAGTGACAAGGTCTTGACAGAGGCTGGTTCAGTCTGCACATCTGTAGGATCTGTAATATTCAGTGTGAAGTTCAGGTAAACACTCAGCTGGTATGCTCCACTGTGGTCATAGCCAGAGGTGGATTTTCATAAAACGAATCACATTTAGGCTTCCAAAGTCCCAAGGGAGGTCTCAGTCGTGATCATTTTATTTTCCTTTTTCTCATATTTATTTGAGAAAGCAAGGCAATTTGTATTCACTTTCTTCATATTCCAAATTATATTAATTTTAGGCAGAATGAATTCTTTTTTTTTTTTTAATTTTTTTTTCAACGTTTATTTATTTTTGGGACAGAGAGAGACAGAGCATGAACGGGGGAGGGGCAGAGAGAGGGAGACACAGAATCGGAAACAGGCTCCAGGCTCTGAGCCATCAGCCCAGAGCCTGACGCGGGGCTTGAACTCCGGGACCGCGAGATCGTGACCTGGCTGAAGTCGGACACTTAACCGACTGCGCCACCCAGGCGCCCCGGCAGAATGAATTCTTTATCCACCTGTAGTTTTACCGATTTTTAAAACATTGACCTGCTCACATAACTGGTTATTTACGAGCTGCAGCTCAAGTCCTTAGAGGTCACACCTCCCACTCAAGCTGTAGTGGCTTCTCCTTGGAGATCACTGGCTCTCTTTATGATCCAGCATGGAGAGGTCATGCCAGAGCAGCAGGAATGCTATAGAATCCTACACCAGTGCCATGGCTGGGACCTGTTTGGATTGGTGTTTCTTGTGCTTTATTGGTGGCTAAGAATTGTGAACATCTTCCTATACAAACCTGAAGATCCAACTGAATTTCAAAACTCCCTTTAGCTATTGAAGGATACTTATAAAGCAATGTCAGCTACTTTGTCAGGATCCAATTACTTTGGCTTAATAATTAGGTAGAACTTGAACCTGTCTGAGTGCCCTGAAATTCGTTAAGTAATTAGCCTAACCTCAATTAGGTATAAAATCAAATAATTATTTCATTCATTACATTTGTTACATTGTGAACTTTGACTCTTTGGATCTTGGGAGAGAAGGGACTGGACAATGGCTAACTGTTCCCCCTTCCACCTCCTTTCCTGAGTTAGACTCTCTTTTAGGAAATGGTTGTTCTGTTCCATCCCTCTCATTCATGCCCCCAAGGATTAATATTAAAGCCCAGGACACTAAATAATTAACATTTTTAAATCGACAAAGTATTACTTATGTTTGGACCTCGATGATTCCTGAATTGAATCAGTCATAAATTGTTGGTTCATGAATGTCCCTCTTTAATTTATATTAATTAATTAATTATATAATAATAATTATTATTAATTTTATTATGATATATTAATTATATTAGTTATATAATAATACTAATTATTATTATTAATTGTATTAGTTAATTAATATGCCCATAAACTTACCAATCAATCTAACAACTGGTTGTGAATAACTAGGGTGATCCGCAGTCCAGGTTTGCCTTGGGAGAGTCTCTACTTACCATCACTTCCCTGCTTTACTTATTAATAGTGCCCCCTTTTGCTTTCAAAATTGCCCTGGTCTCGATGATATACTGCACTGTCACTCACCCTTGTGCTTCTTCCTGTCCCCTCCCTCTGCCTCACCTAAAAGGAAACCACTATTATTAATGTTGTATTTATTGTGTTTTTATTTGCTTGTTTGTTTCTATCACACATTTGTATATGCCTAAATATATTTTGTTCATTTTAAAATGTTATAAAAGGGGTGCCATACAATTAATTCTACTCTCCTGGAATTTGCTTTTTCTACATAAACATTATGTTTATAATATTTGTTTCTAAGATTCATTTATGTTGTTGTGCTTAGAGGTTGTTTATTCATTTGAATTTTCTCTGCTGTATTATATTCTATTCTGCGAATATACTGCAAGTTGTTATTTCCAGGTGATTGTTATATGGATTGTTTGCAATTTTAAGCTATTATAACCAGATTTGTTATGAACATTCTGGTATAATTCTGAGAGTTGTGTGTAAGAATTTATATTGTAGATACACACACACACACACACACATATATATGTATGTGTATATATATGTGTGTGTATATACATGTATATGAACAGAATTGCTGATATGTATATATATATATATATATATATACACAGTATCACATATATACATGTGGGTATACATGTATATGAACAGAATTGTGTATATATATATGTGTATATATATATATGTATATATATATATATGGCATATGTGTGTGTGAGTAAGTAGAATTGCTATAGGGTTAGTGAAGCTTCAACTTTAAAAAATATAATATCAAAGCACTTTCTGAGGTATTGGAATTGTTCTGTTTCTTGATCAGAGTGTTGACTTTAGAAGTGTGATAAGTTTGTAAAAATTCAGAGAACTATACACTTATGTGCAATTTCTACATTACATTATTAAATAAAAAGTTTAAAAAGATAAAATGATATTGTTTTCCAAAGTATACCAGTTTACATTCCCACCAACAATATATTTCACACAGACCTTTAAAGAAAAATTTTAAAAAGAATATACATTCATCAGAATTTATTCTTTTTTTTAATATTTTTATTTATTTTTGAGACAGAGACAGAACATGAGCAGGGGAAGGGCAGAGAGAGAGGGAGACACAGAATCTGAAGCAGGCTCCAGGCTCCGAGCTGTCAGCACAGAGCCTGATGTGGGGCTCGAACTCACGGACTGTGAGATCATGACCTGAGCTGAAGTCAGACGCTTAACCAACTAAGCCACCCAGGCACCCCATCAGAAATTTTTCTAATAAAATATACTTGTTTTTAATTTTCTTGCATCCCTTACACATTTTTGGCAGTTTTTCTTTTTGAGAGAGAGAGAGAGAGAGAGAGAGAGAGAATGTGTGTGCACACATGAGTGGAGGAGGAGGACGAGAGGGAGAGAGAATCTTAAGCAGGCTCCATGCCCAGCTTGGAGCCTGACTTGGGGCTCAATCTCATGACCATGAGATCATGAACTGAGCCAAAATCAAGAGTCGGACACTTCACTGACTGAGCCACCCAGGCTCCCCGGTACTTTTTTAAAGTATCTTTTTTTTTTTTTTGGTGATAAGAAGGTGGCATGAAGGCTGGTTAGATAAATTATAGCTCATTTAACATCTGTCGGCAAAAATATTTATTAATGGAATAGTAAATTACCATTTACTTGTTTGTTAACTACATCATATACTAGATACATTTTCACCAAATTTGGACTCTATGTTTAAGATGGTCTGACCTAAAAATAGAGATCGCCTGGCATACAAGAATTCCTTTTGTAGCCATGCAGTTTCACAAAGAGAAATGTGTTTTCCAGAACAGCTCATGTAAGACCCATTGGGAGAAAAATGATGTAAAAATGAAGACATTAGTGACAGAGAAAATAATCTGTGTTTTGATCATAAACTCCAACAGGAATGACCCAAGGCAGACACCTGAATGGAAGGTACTGATTGGTGATTGTGCAGTTTCTCTTAAGGGGCGGTCAACAGGTGGGGCCTCTTGGATTCTCTTCCCTTAGGCTACTTCACACTCCACTCGCTGCTTTCCTCCTGTTTCCTCTATGTTGATCTGTTTTCTATGTCTCCTTGTCCTGTTTGGACTTCTTCCAGATTCTGCCCTGGGCCCTCTGCACCTCCCCTCACCTACTCTTTCCCTAGGTGATATGTGCCAGTCCTGTTTCCAAAAATTCCCTGTAGGTTAATGACTCCCAAACTGTCTTCTCAAAAGAAAAACAAAAACAAAAACAAAAACAAAAACCAAAAAAAACCACAACTCTCTTCCAAGCTCCAGATCTGTCCAACTGCTGGTTCAACACTTCCAATTTGATAACTCAGGGTCAGTTGAAGTTTTACAGCTGAAGCTGGCTATTGATTCCCCCCTCTTCCTCAGTCTAGTCCCACACTCCCTTTTATTTCCCCATCTTGGGAAAGGGTACTATACCACTTAGTCGTTCAAGCTAGAATTCTGTGTATTCTTTTTTATTCCTTTTGCTCTCAAACTCCACATCAAATCTATCATCAAGTCTTAAAGATGTGATTTTCCAACCATACCTCAAGTCTGTCGTGTCTTTCCATGTCCACTGCTCCCTAGTTCAAGGCTGTGTCATTTTTCACCCAGACTAATGAAATCTTTTTTCCTCTGTTCTCCCTGTCTCTATATTTATTCTTTCTAATTAAGTTTTACCTATCTGTTAACTATATCATTATTCTCTGTGCAGGGAGAATCATCTTAAAAAGTCAATTTTATCATGCTACTACTGTAGGGCTGAGAACCCTGAATGACTTCACAGTTCAAAATCCTTACCATAGACCGTAAGGGCCAACACGGCCACTGCTAACCTTTCCAGAATCTTCCTCTATTCACCCAGTATTTGTTACTCTCCCAACACACTAGTCTTATTTCAGTTATTCATCCGAGCCTGCACTTTCCTCTTCCCAAGATGTTTCTATTTCTCTTCCCTTGATAATATAAACTTACCCTTTGGACTTAAAGTGTCAGTTGCTTAGAAAATTTTACCTTCTCCCCATCCCCCCTTGACATGAGATCCCCAGATAGACGCCCTCAGCAAGTGGTATTCTTCCTTCAAAGCTCATATCACTGGATGTAGTTTTACTTCTGTTCCTGGGATTCTTAGCTGGAATCTCTGCTTTCTCTACTGGAAATGTGTATGCTACCCGGGGGCAAGGGTGCATGGCATTTTTTAAATCCGGCCCAAGGTAGGTGCTTAATGAAATTTACTGAATGAATTAATGGGTCAATTAAATATTTATCAAGTATCTTCTGTTCAGCACAGTAATCATCTTGAAGGAGAAAGAATACAAGTTAATTCAAAGTAAGTAAAAACATCTCTTAAACCACTAAACCTCTAAACAATTAGAGAAGAAAGGAAGACAGCATGCAATTAAGTGTGAAAATGTGTGATACATCATGAAACTGCTAGAGGAATGCAAAGGAAGAGATACTCTGAGGCTCCAACAACCAGGTGACTCTTCCTCGGACTGAGTAGAGCTTCCATGAACATAGGTTTTGTTCACTTCAGACAACAGATATAAATTTTTATTCTCCCATAGCCAAGCCGGAATTACAACAATTATTGATTTCTTTTTACAGCCGTTCTTTTGCTGTTGTAAAGGGCCTCATAAATATGTTATTATTTAAAATTCCTTTTTTCATCTTGACATAGTCATATGTTTCTCTGCTGCTTACCACCCGTTTGAGTGACATCAAGCACTGCAGCGTTTGCTCTAGAGGGGCTGTCCCAAATCAGAGCCTTCAGAAGGAATGGTGTTCATGGCACAAAAGTGACACTTCCCCCACCCCCAGCAGCACATGAAATATTTCAGAGAGGACATCTGCCACCACCACTGAGATTTTATGGAGTACCCACACATGTAGACTCACTAAAGTGGGCATGACAGCTGAAAAATATTAAAAGTGTGTGTGTTTTTAAAAACAACTTATGGTTAGGAATTAAGAAATGACTTTTAAATAAGAACAGAATTTTTTTTTTGCAAGTGTGTACTTTTTTCTTTTTCCTTGTTTTTTTTTTTTTTTTTTGAAGACCCCACACTTGCAAAATCTTTTAGGTCATGTGTTTGCTTTACGAAACATTTGGCAAGTAATAGGTGCCATGGGGATATATCCACTCCATCTGGAATCAGCAGATCCTCCTGGTTTCCCCATACCTGTGTTACCACCAGTCTCTGTGGCTCACAAATGTTTTTGTTTTCTTTCTTTAATAAATTTTGGATGCAACAATTAAGTGAGGAGCCCTAGTGAAGGGAGTTCCTCCTTAAATTTTGTAAAGCAAATCTTGGGGAAGAAAGAAAGGGTATTTTTGCCAGCTTGATGTTTATAAAAATGACACCTGTGTCGAATGTGATTACTTCTTTCTTTGGTAGAGCATTTTCCTTTCATAAAAGAAGGCCCAGTGAACACATTATTTCTGACCTAGCTTGTTTTCTGCCCCCCTCACCCCTCCAATGGAAAACTTTTTAAAGGCATTTAGTTTTATTTAGGTAATAACAAGTTATGGGTCATGTTGTCCTAACTTTTGTGTTCCTTTTAAAAATTGAACAAATATTGAAACTGATTTGGTTATCTGATCCACTCACTGTCAGGGTAAGATTGTTTCTTGCTATATCCTTTTTTATTTTCAACTTCTGTCATCAACTGAGGATGGTTATATCATTTCGCAAAAAGCTTTCTGGATTTCCACTCCTCTGATTATTTTATTTTGTTTTATTTTATTTTAAAGAGGAGGTCATGTAGAAAATCAGCCTCATAATCTCACAAATACGGCGTCCCTTGTTTGATATTTGGAGCTTTCTTCTTTCATTTTGGCAAGAAATACTGTGGGAATAAGTGTTTCTGCCAAGTATCAGTTATTTAAATATTTCATTACCTCACAAAATAAAAAGAAGACGGGAAAAAACATAGCTTCTCTAAGACAATTGGACAAAGACAAATTCCTGATTTATCTGAAGATTGAGGTTCTGTCCTTTCTATAGAACAACACACTATTTTCTAAATCTCTTTAAAATTTTCTGGAGGTATTCATACTATTAAATTAATTCAAAGGTTGACAATCAAAGAAATAGCTTTCTAGTAGGAAAGATTTTGTGTCAAAAAGAAAAGAAATTTTTCTCACAAAAGCAAAAACAAAACAAAACAGAATGACAATCAAAAATAATAAAGTATCACTCTAAATACACTATTAGGAGAAAGAAAATTCATACACACATACACCCACACACGCAACCTTTCATTGATCTCAATGCCTCCAGCCATTTTCTTGTTACACATATACTTCAATTAAAACGATTTGAGGGGATAATAGTCATAAGAAGAGATTGGTGTGGTGTGTGTGTGTGTGTGTGTGTGTGTGTGTGTGTGTATTTGTCTGTGAAAGCAAAGACTGAGCAAAACTAGAGATACTATACAGAAATGAATTATTTTGCATGCGCTAAAATATTTTATTTGCTTCATTGCTACAAAATATAACTTTGTTTTTGGTGGAGAGCCATAAATCTGAAGATTTGAGTGTTTAAATTTAGTAGAAATCCAAGTAGACCTAAGTAGGTGCAATCTTGCTATCGAAAATATATTGCTTGATTTATATGGCAAGAATAAGTCAAACCAATTTTAGTAAAACACATTTCTAGTTTCATGTTTATTTCATCCATCACTTTATAAATGTGTCCTCAATGTTGTTATTGACTAATTTGCCAAAACATGAATGTACAAGAAACAGAAAAAGAAAAGAAGAGAACAGTGAAGGGCTAATATATATTTTTTCAAAAGGAATCTTATTAGGACATTGCCGATAATGGTGAAGCGTTTGATTCAAGACTGTTTCTTTTGGACCTAGTTCAAGGGTCTTTATACTCTAGTTTCAGAATGTCCCTTCTTTTCATCCATGTTAGCTATCTGACAAACCTATAGCATGGATGTAAGGGAAGCATATTGTCAAGTTTCAGTGGATTATTATTTAATTATATTCAATTTCCTAATGAGAGATGGAATCCCCTTTATATCAACCTGTTGCTCCATGACTGGTTTGAAATTTCCATGTCAAAATAAAGCCAACTTCTGCATTTTAATCTAGAAAAATTGATTTTGGAATGAAAAGTACCAAACCTCTGAGAAGCTAGAGATAGTCAAAACTCTAGGACCCACTTCTTTGTGTGCAATTAGATATAATTTGAATACCAGTAGCTTACAGATTCATTATATGTCAGATATAAGACTCTGATCTTAATGAGTGGAAAGATAATATCTTCCGACATTGTTTTCTAAAAGTAAAACTTTACAATATTTTATCACCTACATTTTTGTATAAGATGATACTATAAAGATGAAAAGAATAAGTGATTATATTACAGATTCTAGAACAGATCCAACACTTATTAGACCTGTGACGTTAGCTGATACCTCTAGGATTTCTTTCTTAATAATTATTTTTGTGGACAATCCTCTAAAACCTAGTTATAGTAAATCTCTAAACATTTCCATATACTAGGGATCAGGGAAACAAGACAGATTATGCCTCTCGAGTCTTAAATGATAAAGAATATTAAACTACAGAGAGAATATATATATCAGTGCTTCTGATTTTATTCATAAAAAGCATGTTTTAATGGAATTTTAATTTATTTTTAAATCTTTGAAAATAGCTTATCTTATGGAATAATGAGTCAGAAGGTGTTGCATGAAATAAGCAATTTCTGAGACACCCCCATTCTATGAAATATGGTTTTAGTAACCACTGGGTCATCTCCCTTTCTTGAATGGCTTGGCCAGTCTCTCTCTCTCCCTCTCTCCCTTTCTCCCTCCCTCTCTCTCTCTCTCTCTCTCTCTCTCTCTCTCTCTCTCTCTCACACACACACACACACACACACACACACACACTTGGCACCTTATGCAGTTTTCATTTGGTTCCCTTGACTGATAAGTTTGGCCAAGACATTTATATCTGGGGATATGGGCAGAGGTGGATATTGGTTTTTGAGGCCTGAAATATATAAAATTTGGGAGACCATCCTTGAGAAAAAGAATTCAAAATTACAAATATAAAAAGATCTTGGAAAGAACCCTTCCTAATGAGTTACCAGAATTTTATGCTTCATTAGCATCTGAGAAATATTCTAGTGAATATAGGATTATAGACTATGGCCTCTGTGTGAAGCTTCAGACCCCTCTCTAATCTCTGTCCTTTTCTGCATGTGATTCCCAACGAGAAGTGTTAATGTTGACAAAGACATTTTTGACACCTGCTAATGTACTAGTCTCTCTGTCTCTGTCTCTCTCATTCTCTCACTCTGTGGTTGGTCCTTTTGGACACTTTTATCATCACTTCTCCTTCCCAGCTTTTAGATTGGGACATGTCTTAAGAAACCCTGGGTGGAAAGATGACATTGTTCTTATTGAGTAAGAAACTCTTACTTTTCCGTCTCTCTCTTGAAGTGTTTTTCTCTGAACTCGTTATTCCTTGCCATTGATGTCTTCAGATATAGAGGGCTAAGATCCAGCTGGAGAATTTAGAACAAGTGTCTCAGATTCAAAGCCAGGCAGGTAATGAAAATGAACAAAGCATATCTGGTGTAAGAGCCACCACAATGAGTGGCAGAGACTGGAAGTTTTGTTTCATGGACAGAAGAGCCAAGCTCTAGCTCTGGAAAAAATGGTCTCAGAGAGGCATATATTTCCAGTGGTGCAGATCTTTTTTGTTTTCCCCAGAAAAATACCAATCTTTCTTTTTAAAATATGACATTTTCTGATTTTTTATAGTGTAATTTTTTTTAAGTTTATGTATTTATTTTGAGGGGAGGGGCAGAGAGAGAGAAGGAGACAGAGAATCCCAAGCAGGCTCCGTGCTGCCAGCACAGAGCCCAACGTGGGGCTTGAACCCTGAAACCATGAGATCATGACCTGGGCTGAAACCAAGATTCGGACACTTAACCAACTGAGCCACCCAGGTGTCCCGACATTTTCTGATTTCTGAATGTTTGTAAATAATTCCATGTTTTCAAGAATCAAAACATGGCAGGACATGCCTCACTAGTGGCAGGACGAACCAGCAGCTCATGATCGTGGATCTCTAATAAAACACATTCAGTTCCACCTTAAGGGCTATTAACGTGGCATGCACTTTCCTTTCAAAGAGTTTCTGAAACTTTTTCTCAGGCTTTCGTCTACAGAAGTTGTTCCTTAACTCTGTAGTTGTGGCATTTTGTGGTTTCAGAGCCATCCAGGAATGCTGTGCTGTTGAGGATATTCCTATTCCCACATTAAACATGAGAGCAGCATGATTCTACCAAATGCATTTCCTGTCACTTGGCCTCTTGACATTTCCAGTATGCTCTATAGCTTGTGCCTGGAAGGAGTTTTGTATGTAGTTTAAATCACTTGCAAAAAAAAAAAAAATGTAGGTTGGAATCTCATTTCTTTTTTCTCTAGGGAACATCCATGCGCTAAATTGACATCAACACATGATAGAAATTGGTCACTCCCTGATACAGTCATTCAGGAATTTTTGCTATTTTAAGGCCTATTATTATTTCCAGCAGTTGCTACTTCATCATTCAGCAAAATACAGTCATCCAGAACTTCCTGACATATCAGGAGTCCTGTTCCAGGCCTTAACTCCCCAGTAGCTGGCCCTGCCATTTACAGACATGGCAGGGTGCGAGCTCGTGGGCGTGGTTCTAAGACATGGAATACACTGTGCCTCCTCCCTCATCACTTTCCTGGGCGGTCTTATCTGAATGAAATCAAGCTGATTTGGAGACTGCACCCTGCCTCTGCTCGTCCAGTCACATCTGCAACTTCTTTTTTTGCAAAACAAGGTATGTGAACAAGGAAGGAAATGAAAAGAGAACAGGAAAATAAAACACGTAGAGTTTGTGGCATAAACACAGGCGCAAAGAACAGAAAAGATGAGATCGAAAAAAATGTGAGACCGTAGGAATGAATAAAGACGATGGAATTAGGGGAAAATGTATGCTTAATTACAAGCTGCTCTCGTCCTCTGTATTTGAGCGTTTTACGGAATTTCTTCGATTTTACATGAGGAAACTCAATAGGATACTTGTTTTCTTTTTTCTCTCCCTCTCCTCTTCTCTCTTCCCTCCCCTTCCCTCCTCTTCCTTTTTGTCCATTATGCTGTTCACTATAGATTTTCTTTTATGTCCATTATGCCGTTCACGGTGGATTTTACATCCATCTAGTTGCTAAATTAATGCCTCCTAGGAATAATGCACAGCCATAGCCTGATCTTACAGTCTTTCTACAAATGCCTTTGTTTTATTTTTGAGGTTTTGAATCTCTAAGCTTTCGAAGCATGGATAACTGAAGATAGATTGACTTAAGCACAAATGAGTTTCTAAAAGAAGTTATGTATGGCTGTAGCCTTCCATACATAAGAATTTAACCAACTTCAGAGAATAAATCAACAGAGCAGGGCAGGAAAAATGATGTGAGGCCTCTGCAGCTGTGAGAACTTTAAAAAACTACATTGGAAAGAAGTCATTTTATTTTTTTATTACTTTTGAGAGAGAGCGAGAGAGAGAGAGAGGCGTGCATGTGGGGGAAAGGGGCAGAGGGAGAGAGAAAGAGAATCTCAAGCAGGCTCCACACTCAGCATGGAGCCTGACACAGGGTTTGATCTCATGACCGTGGGATCATGAGAGCCAAAATCAAGAGTTGGACTCTCAACCAACTGAGCCACTCAGGGGCCCCCAAAACAAGTCATTTTAAGCTATAGTTTGCTGCTTTTCAGTTTATAGTAGGTAGTATAGACTGATTCTGAGCTGTTGTTTGCCTAGATGACTAGATTGTCACTTTTAATTAGCTTTTGTTTTTCTTAAAGGCTAAT
The DNA here is from genome assembly GCF_018350175.1 of Felis catus. Lineage (NCBI taxonomy): Eukaryota > Metazoa > Chordata > Mammalia > Carnivora > Felidae > Felis > Felis catus. Next base: position 136,028,180 of record NC_058375.1, read on the forward strand.
TGCTTTTTAAAAAAAAAATCAAATATTCTTGATTGCCGGTGTCAGGAGTATTAAGTAATATGGTTACATATTTTTGAGAAAATTCACAAACCTACCTAACTACAGAACTCTATTTCCTTTGAATTTTTTATATTAAAGGACTTATTTTTAAAACCAGAGAAACACATATTTACTAATAATATTAGTAAAATAAAATGTCTTGTTTTTGGCAAGTGGATAGCTGCTAACATATTTCATAAAACATAAACAAACATTTCTAGTTCTATTTGGCTTTAAAATATACTTTATGTCTTCATTTCCTTATAACTATCATATCTTTCTGGACTAAGGAACTATACTATCTAAATAAATATACTATATATTGGGGCGCCCAGGTGGCTCAGTTGGTTAAGCGACGAACTTCAGCTCAGGTCATGATCTCACGGTTTGTGGGTTCGGGCCCCACATCGGGCTCTGTGCTGACAGCTCGGAACCTGGAGTGTGCTTCGGATTCTGCGTCTCCCTCTCTCTCTGCCCCTCCCCAACTTGTGCTCTGTCTCTCTCTCTTGCTCAAAAATAAACATTAAAAAAATAAATAAATATGCTATATATAAAGGTGTTTTTACTGATACACCCTATTGGTAGATATATGCTCTGGGATTTTTTCTTGTTCAGCTCATCCTGAATTGAATGGTGTCATCAATATTTTCTTATTGTGATTTACTTACAATGTTTAGGTGGAGGGATAACACTAGGGTGACGTCTTTGCTGTAGAATGAAGATTTTCTTTCTGTAGGGCTAATTGGTCCACAGATAGAACAGATGATTAGCCTCATTCATATTCTAAGAAGCAGTTGGCTAAATTAAACCCCTTGGATCCCCCATCAAACTTCATGGACTACTGACCGGCTGGATGCTAATGTTTTGAGCACCTATTCCATTCCAGGCACTGTTCATAACAGTGAACGAGACAGACAAAAAGCCCTGTCCATTGGACTTCCATTCTCATGGGAGAAGACAGATCATAAATAAGATGAATAAATTAGGTAGAATATTAAAAGACAGTAAGGACTACAGGGAGAAAGTGAAACAGAGAGGGCAGATGCAGGCTAGTATAGGAGAGTTGTAATTTTAAATAGGGAGGCCAGAGGTGACCTTCCTAAGAAGATGGGATTTGAACACAGATTTGAAGGAAGTGAGGAAGTGAGCCCTGGGGTACGTGGGGAAAAACAGTGCAGGTAAAGACAAGGACCAGTGGAAAGGCCTGGGAGTGGGACCATGCCTGGCATCTTCCTGGAAGAGCGGGGCCGACAAGAAGGGTGAGCCAAGGAAAGAGCACAAGAAACAAAGTTAGAGGGATAAGGTTAGAATGGATCTCAGAGGGCCTCCTAGACCCTCAGAAAGATTTTGCATTTTACTTGCAGGACATGGGTAGGAGGGGATGTGGGCAGGGAAGATCAGGATCTCACTTAGGGTCTAATGAGAGCATCTGAAGGGGGAACTGATGGAGGAGGGCAAAGCTGGAGGCCAAGGGATCATTTACAAGGCGAATGTAACCGTCTGCATGAAAAGAATGTTCAACTATCTTTAATGTTTCTCTAGTTACCACAGTTAAGAGCTTTAGTTCACCTCCCTCATGGAGAAAGCTACGGTCAAGCATTGAGAAGTCATACAAAGCTCTCCCTGTGACTCCCTTCTTTCCACTTGCCCCTGTCACAGCAATGGCCACAGGGACAGCTTCGATCAAACGCTGTGACATTTTGGTAAATATGTAATTATACATGCCGCATCTTCATATGTTCTTTTCAGTGACCAATTAATATCAACCAGATGTGTGGCGAGCCAGAGTACGCTCTGGAGGTTGTCCTGAGAAAGTAAAGACATAGTGATTTAGCGAGTGCACCTGCAGCTCTTGCTGCTGTATGCTGCTTTTGCTGCAGCTTTGACGTCAGCTGCTTAAAGGGAAGCCTCTGCTTCCAAAATCCTCTCTTGTTGATTAAGTAGAGGAACTCTGGGTCAACGAGATCATCTAATCACCTCATTGCAAAGCACAGAGCATCAGGAAATGGCATCTTCCTATAAGAGGTCACTAAACCCCACCTGGTGTTTAACATGATCTGCTTGCTTTTTTGAGAGCTTGAGGCAATCACGTCTGGTTATTTGTGACAGTAAAGACTCAGAAAATGTAAGAACAGGTAAGAGTATTTGGAAGGTTGTGAGTAAAAATGTAACCTTGCTCTATTCTCTCAATAAGCCAAGAAACAGGAGTTTTCACTTTAAGCAAGATCATGTGCATAAGACATTTAAAACAAAGATGAACACACATGGCATTATTAAGTCAACAAATAGTTAAAAAAAAAAGGAATGGAAATCTTGGGATTTAAATTATTTATGAAAATAATCCAAAACCATAGCCAAACAAAGCACTACACGTGGCTGAGATCAAAAGTGTGTTGTTTTCTTTTTAATTTCCTTGTTTTGTTGCTTAAGTGCTGAGTGGAAATTTACTTGATAATTGGTAGAATATGCATAGTTAGAACATTCTTCTTAAAGATGAAAAGTTCAACTACTCTTGAGGATATTGGCAATAATTCCATCCCACCTTGAGGCTTGATATTTTTCAGATTTTAGTTATGTCCACCCAAATTATTGCAACCAGATTATACTATGAAATGTTTACTTTTATTATTGTTATTATCATTATTATTATTATTTTATTCATAAAGATTTTGTTAACCCATCAGTCATATTTCATTATCACTGGTCGTTCTCTTGAATAAAGGCATCCAATCCCGATTTTGTCGAATCATACAATATGTATGGTGGAATAATTTATGCACCTAGCAAGGCAGACAATTCAGGTTGTTCTTCTCTTGGTCAGAGAAACCTGGGCTTCCTCCTTTCATTAATAGGCCAAGGATATTTTGACAATGGAATTTTGATAGGTCCAAAAGAGACCTTGGTAGTTTAAGCCACAGGAGAAAACATACCCACATATAGAAAAATTGTAAGTGGAGATTATAGAATATGCATTCTCTTAGGGTAGGAAAGTTAGAGTTCTCTTCAGTGCTGGTTATTCCTCTTCTTGACGTAATCATGGATCCTGAGCCTACTTGCCTCTGCTGAATTTCTGTACTTCCCTCAGCAGAAATCACTTAGATCCTGTGTTCTTCCATTTCCTCTTCGAATAAAACAAAATGATAGCATTTTCTTCCACAAATATGAAGGGTGATATAAATGATAATGTCTTATTTTTTAATCTTTAGACAAGACAAATGCCTTGAAGGTAAGAAAACACCTATTTCTTTCTTTCATTTTTAAGAAAAAAAAGGATAAGTTAATTTCATTTGAAGAAAGCCAGATGTCCTCAAGATAGGTCCTGTCTGCCAACAGAGTTCTTAAAAATCCTCTGATGAGTCAAAATTCCAAGGTTCTTTCCCATGTTGGCGGTCAGAGTGATAAGGCCTCTCCCGCTAAAATGTTTCTATAATACTCTCAATGGTCAGTTGATTCCCTGTATCCAGATCTTATCCCAATAAGTCACTTTAGTTCCCACTGATTCCTGAGCAAAGCCATTAACTAAACAACGAAGAGAACAGAATTTGTATGAATGCCAATTGATTCAAATACTAATTGGTAATATCTGTGTGCAGTAGTTTCCTTCAATATATGTTATATTATACTTAACTGCTCTCCTGTCCAGGATATCGGTATTATGCATTTGTACAACATTTGTTACACTTTGTTTAATTATCTTTTATAGATTACCGATAGAGCATTTAAAAGAAATGAATGAAAAGTGTGTGCAGAGTGCTGCTCTATAACTGAATGGGTATGTATTATATTCTCCTTGGTCAAATTTCCCAGAGACCCTTCTCTGAAGTAGTCATATAAATGATAGTGATCTCTGGATGATGCTGTTGGGATTAGATAATAAGAGTATGACTCATAAACATGTCATTTAAACATGGGAACAAGTAACTAGAACCACTCCTTTTAGCCAAAAGCCTCTCATTTTTATGGGTTTTCCACCCCCACATGAATGGCATACACCTCCAGTCTTTAAACTGGCAGGTTTTCTTAGTAAAATGACCCATTCTAGGATGAAGAATACCTAAATCCCACAAGTAAAAGAAGCAGTCTGTTATTACTCTTCCTGTTCAGCACATGAAAAGCAGAAGTATGTGAGAACCAGACCCAACCTGTAATTTGGTAGCCAAACAACAGATCTGTGCTGTAACAGGAAAAATAAAAATACAGCTCTACTTTGGTATTCTTGGCTGGTCTGCCCCGGAGGAGTGAAACTTTGCTTGATTTTCTTTCTTCTACAACAATGTTCTCGTCTGCCACTAGATTCCCACCAAAGGAGCTTGTCCACATGGGGGTTTTGATGTTTGCTTCCATTCCAAGGGCTGAGATTGAGGAGTATACGGTCTGTGTTTTCTCTGATATAATTTTCCCCTATGTGCATTTTAGAGTTGAACTGTTTTAGGCTATATATTTTTTTTTTCTCTTTATGCAAGTGATAAAAGATAAGCTGAAGCACATTAAAATTTTCAAAAATTTTTTTTGAGCATACATCAATTCAAATTTGATGGCACCCAGTCAAAGGTGGTTAGGAGTGCCCCACCGACAGGAGCTGGGAGAGAGATTTTTATAGACAAGGTGGAAAGCAAGGTAAGGAAATCATTTGACTGGTTGTAGCTTAAACAGTCACCTGATTTGGTAAAATCTATTTGGCTGTTTGTGATTGATTGTTCTTACCTGTCATCTTTTGGATTCAAGTGCATGGCTCTGGCTTGGATTTTGGTTTGCTTACAGAGGCTACCCAGGCAATAGAGCCACCTCAGTCTAGTGGCCTCCTTGTTTAATTACTTTAACACAAGGAACATAGTTATCTCACTACTGAAGTGGTCAGAGTTCCTCACATCCATGATTGACTATAACTTGCTTAGTGACAAAAAGGTCAGCTCTGCCTACTGCGGTCTATATTAGTCCTTGTTTTATCAATGCCACAGACACATGTGGATCGTTTTGAGTAAGACAGTATCATATTTAGATCTATAATTTTCACAATGGGAAACTATGTGTATGAGTGTGTGTGTGTCTGTGTGTGTATGTATGTATACCCTCACACATATACATACATACCTATATGTACATATACACACACGCAGAAATAAACACATATGTATATAATTTAATGGAAAATATTCACATTTGTCTTGGTCCTTATAACAACAGGAACAAAAATAATGAGGACAGTGTTATTATTCTGTAACTGTCACTGAAGATAAGATTTTTGTCATGGATAAGTGAGGAAAGAGGAATTTCATGCAGTTATAAGAGAAATAGCTTTTAGTCCACCCAGATTCCCCAAATCATTCTACCGAAATGCTGGGAATCTGAAGCCCAAAGACAGGCTTGGTACCTTGGCAAAAGGCATCTTGCCTTCTTTATCTAGTAAGTGATCTGGGGACTAATCAGTGATTTGATTTTTAGGCCAGTGAGTTTCTCTTATTTCAGGTTGTCTTGTAACCTGAAGTGTTTAGATCCCAGTAATACTAGTTTCCAATTCCTTAGTGTTCAATTCCACTGCCTTTTTATTGAGTAATGTGTATATAGTAATAGAACTTGACACTCTAAAAAAATGCACAAAATTTCTTCCATCATTAAACAGAATCCTATGAACATCATGATAAAATTTTGTATGCAGCATGCATTTATAGGACAGTATCACAAGATAGATATTAAGGTATTTTCCTGGGAGATGAAAAATCTAAAGAAATTTGTGGTGGGTCCATTTGTTATGGGAATAAATAAAATGTTACTAGTTGTTGCAGGCATCTTGTATATAGCAAGATGAGCCAAAAGCTAGCTTTTTCTATTCATTCCTGTGGCTTCACCCTAAAATGACGGAGTTAACCTCTGTTTCTGCAGGGCTAAACTGCTATTATTTCCCTGTTTACCTCTGTGACAAGAAAAGGGGAGGATAAGGACAAGTAAAAATACTTTTGTATTTTAGGACCATTGAAAGGGATTATTGAGAGTGCCAGAGCTGACCTAGTGCTTTGAGTTGGGGAAGATGTGTTATAAGGGGCTTTGGAAAAGAGGCATATTGTTAAAGGTGTTGAAAGTCTTTCTGAGGCTATGGGGTAGACTTCATATTTCCTTAGCCCCTGCAGTGATATTCTTAACCCTAAGAGATGTCAGTATCACTTTTGGGGGTGGTTTAGGCCTTTTGAAGGTGGGGACAAGACATTAGTAAGCATGGCCATGAAGGTCACAGTGAAAAGTACCTGTGCCCAGCAGAGTAGGCTTCTCATGGTCTCTTCTGGTGAACGTAAGAGCAAAGTTTAGCATACGCTGATGGCCAGAGTGCTCCGTTCCAAATGTTCTGGAATGACCCAAGAGGAAATCATGACTAAATCACAACTTCCTTTCTAAAAGACAGGAGGGAATTCTGAGCAGATTGTTTGATGAGTAAGAGAAATTAAAAAAAATGCAATAAATAAGGACCAAATTTCCTTCACAGGATAGAAAACCTAGCCCACTCAGAGGGGTTCTTGCCCTTTTTTGTCTATGTGCATATCCTTCGTTCAGGCTTTGAGGTGAGAAAGATGAGTTGGAAAAAAAGAAAAGAAAAATCATGAAAGTTATTTCCTGGCATCTCACCCAGGAATGAGTGATGAATAGAGCTTGGAAACAACTTTAAAAGCCATTTTCTTTGCTCATGTGAGGTCATGAGGTTGCTCTGTGCAACTCTCTGGGCACTAGAATGAATGAAAATGGCACAAAACACACCCAAGGTCTATCATTGATTTAAAGTGATTGATGGCTGGTCTTGTCTGATTGTGCTATATTGTCAAACCATCCATCATTCCAAACAAACCCTACACTCCATAGCCTAGTATACAGTTACATGTGGCCAAAGAGTTGAGGATTTTTTTTTCCCAGAGAACAGTTGGTGGTGGGGTGGGGGCAGGGGGAGGGAGAGAAAACATGTTGCTTCCTATTACAAAACTATAAAGTTGTTGTCTGTTAAGAAGAAAGTGCTCTGATGACACATGCTAAATTCTTGTTCAGTTTATGTAGGAGTGTGTTCATTTCCATTGAGCAAACCATATTTTCCACATTTCCCACTCTTTCCTCAAGCTGTGTCTTCCCAAGCTTTTTCACAAGACCTAATATTTGTCCTACTTAGGAAATCAGCTGTTCCTAATTCCTAGACCAATCTTGGTTTGAGACAGGAAGTTCATGTTTTGAGAACACCTAAAAAATGATTATAAAACTATTTCATACTCATTACCCAGAACATAGAAGATAAAGAAAAGTATGAAGAAATAAAAGTAATATACAATCCCCTCTCATCCTACATCTTAAAGCATATCTCCACTCTTTCCTTCCATGAGGTTTCCTATGTGTTAATATTTGTATCTAGTTAGCTATGATATATCTTTTACCCTTTTAATATAAAAGATCAGGGGCGCCTGGGTGGCTCAGTTTGTCAAGCGTCTGACTTCGGCCCAGGTCATTATCTCACGGTTCATGAGTTCAAGCCCCGCTTGGGGCTCTGTGCTGACTGACTGCTCAGAGCCTGGAACATGCTTCAGATTCCATGTCTCCCTCTCTCTCTGCCCCTCCCTCGCTTGTGCTCTGTCTCTCAAAAAGAAAATAGACATTTAAAAACTTGCTTAAAAAATTAAAAAAAGTAAGACCACACTATATATGTATGCAATTTTGTATCCTTTTATTCTCACACAATGTTATATTTTAGGTTATTGCAGGTCATTGCAAAACCTTCCAATACATGATTCTTGGGGCAGACAGGGAGTATCAGCCTCTCCTGACTCACTCTATCGGGTTAATAGGACTGCGTAGGGGTATGCTGCTGGAGCACCAGTGGTGATGCTTCTCAGTCTGAATCACCATTGATGCTTATCTCACCCATGACATCATGTCTCCTGCTTACCTTTGGGCTTCAGAGTTGAGGCCAGAATCTAACTTGCCCCATAAACCCTGTAGTGCCTTCAGTCATATAAAATCTCAGGTCAAATTCTGCTCTAGGTGCCATAGTTCTTAGAACTTGGCTTTTCCTTAGTCATCATTCAGGACCCTATCTTTACACAGTAACGAGGACCAGACTTGCTTTTGTGTGCACATGTACTTCTGGAACCTAGACAGGAATGCTGTCCTGGCTCAAAATCTGAGTACCATTAGCTCAGATCCCACCCCATCCATCCCTGCTTCCCTGATGCTACATCGTGACTATCGCTTAGCAAGTTCCACTGTGTTTTGAAAACTGGAACTAGGCCTGTATCATGAATATGTGTAGCTATATTCTATGGACAAACGTTTTTCCTACTGTTAACCTCTGCCAGGACTTCTATGATCATCAGCTCCTAAGTCTTGCAGAAACAGACTTGTGGCTTCAGTAGCTGTAAGCTAGTTGGGTGAAGAAATTGCTCTAGGCTTCACTTCCTATCTTTTTCTCTTCAAAATGTTGCCCCTGGTTTGTTGTTATTGCTGTTGTTTATACCTGGATTTTCTTTCTTTGGAAAGCTCCTTCAAAGTGGCATTTCAGCTGGGTGGTTTCCATGAATTTGGGGGTTCAAATCTCCCAAGATGTTTTATTTTGGCTCATTGCCAGTGGTTCTCAACTGGGTGTGATTTTTGGCCCATAAGGGATGGGATATATTGGCAATGTCTGGAGATAATTTGTATTGTCATAACTAGAGGAATGCTACAGGGATCTAGCAGGTGGAGGCCAGGGATGCTGTTAAACATCCTACAAGGTACAGGACTGGTCCACGAGACAAAGAATTAACAGGCCCCAAATGTAAATAATGCCAAGTTTGAGAAATCCTGCCTTAAACTGTCCACATCACGGCCTTTAAGATTATAAGGTAATACCTGACTCTGGCTCAAGGAAGTCTGTATCTCCCCTTTCTTACACAGATACTCAATGCCCCTCTTCTACCTGCCTAACTCACCACTAGCAGGTAAAAGTAATACTAGGCTATGAATCCTCTATGTTGAAAATACACTGTCAATGAAATCTGAACCCTGCATCAATATATGAAAGGCACTAAGCTAGGCACATTGAATAAGACATACTCTCCATGATCTATTTTTTTAGGCTAACATGGAATGTAAGATGTGTTCGGAGATGACTACATAAATCTGTATCAGTATATTATGACATGAATCTGTCCAAATAATTAATTACATGGAATATGGATACTGCTGGCCACTTCCCTCCCTCTTAATCCCCAGGGATATTTTAAATTCTGGATAGGCACTCTCACAAAAATGATCTGAATGAAACCAAATTAACATCCAGAAATAATGTATAAAACACACCAAGCCAGTAATTCCATATGGAAGTCAATTTTTTTATGTAGCCAAAATTCTTATCTGACAATATCCTTCACCTCCACCTAATAATTCCTGTGTCTTAATGAATGGTAGAATGAAAAAAAAAATTGATTCCTCTTTCAGGAAAGTGCACTTCTACTCTGCATTACCATCTTCCTCCTCATTGCTCTTGGTTTTTTCTTCACTTGTCTGTAGTAGCTGAACCCAGAGGGGCTTATCTGATCAGCCAGTTCTGATCTTTTCTGTCAAACTCTCTCAAACTTTCTTTCTTCTTTCTTTCTTTCTTTCTTTCTTTCTTTCTTTCTTTCTTTCTTTCTTTCTTTCTTTCTTTCATTAAACATATGTGTTCTGAGTGCCTACTATAGGTCAGGTACCTGAACAATCCTACCCTTTGAGCAAGTGTGGAAATCATTCTATCAAACATGAAAAGAATGTTAAGGCTGGAGATAGAATATGACCTGGAAATTTGGGGTGTAGCTTTAATCATCAACTTCTCTCCTAGCCCCTTCTCCCTCTCCCTTCCACAAATGCTACTAGTCAGGTGTATAATGTAGGCAATGCATCTAAGAAATGAACTCTTCTCCTGAATCATCCACCACTCAGCCACGAGTTGGAAGATAGAATTGGGATAAAGGAATTCTACTGTCAGGTTATAGAAGCATAATCTTGGAGCATTTTGGCCACATCCACAGTCAATATTTACAGGCTTTGTTAAGTTCCTTGTGTCCATAACAAATTCATGGGCCATATAACCTCTTGGGCCCCTGAGGAAGACACTATAGTATTTTTCTAGTCACTTGGCCATGCAGTTGACATTAATATAGCAATTTCCATGATCTGTTTAAGGCCCTTGACTCCCATCATCTTAATATAAGCCTGTGAAATAGGCAAGATTGACCCAGATGCCCATGTGGCTGCACTGGTGGTACCCATAGGCTAGGTGTCCTCACCTAGACTTACTGAAATGATGGGATGATTGGGCAGAAAAGTAGCAAGACACTTCTTTACCCTGATGGGCCCCCTGTCAGGGCTGCTTCTTATGTGGGTAATGCAAAAGGCCATGTGAATCCTTCCAGCTCCTTTATGTATTCACCAACCCAGCAGCACTGGCATTCATTTTGCATGAAGCAGATCAATGCAAACTCCTGTGGGAGAAGAGAGCAGGGCACTTTACATCCCATCTGAGATTTAAGGCCCTTATGGCAGGGGTGGCACTGGGTAGAATATCCTAGTACAAGGGACAGATATGTGCAAAGGCATCCTTGCAGGGAAGCACATAACATACTTGCAAATGAAAAGTGATATGTTTTGGTTGGAGTGTAGTGGGTGTGCGAAGGATCAATGGGAAGAGAGGCTGGAAATGGAGATTTGGGCCAGATTATAGCAGGCTTTGAATTTTAAAGCTAAGAGTTTAGGCTTTATTTTATGGGCAATAAGGACCCATTGAGCTGAGTGTGTTATAATCAAAGCTGCACTACACCAAAATTACTTTGGCAGCAGCTTGAAAGATAAGCAGCAGTGTGGACTAGAGACTCAGACCAAATTTGTGTGCTAGACCGGTCATGTATTAGCTGAGTGAACTGGGGTGGAAGGTCACCAAATCTTTCCTCACCCATTTCCTCACTTGTAAAATGGGTATGGCAGTACTTTTCCTGCAGGGCTCTGATATGGATTTGACATCCTGGATTTATTTATTATTTTTAAAATGTTTATTTATTTATTTTTGAGCAAGAGGGAGCACAAGAGAAAGAGAGACAGAGAGGGAGACACAGAATCTGGAACAGGCTCTGACAGTAGGACTTGAACCCACCAACTCTGAGATTATGACCTGAGCTGAAGTCAAATGCTTAACTGACTGAGCCACCCAGCTGCCCCAAATACTGCATTTAAAAGACCAGTGCCAAGCTTGACATATACAGGCACTCAGGACTCATTCACTGGAAAAAGAAAGGCAACATTGGAGGTAGATTTCTCAATAATTTGTGTGAAAACCAGGAGGGCTTGGAGGCAAAGGAGAGAATATGAAACATAAGGTAAAAAAAAAAAAAAGAGTCTCTAAGTCTTAAAAAATGCGGTAAAGGAAAAATAAAGGATAACTAATAGGTTGAAAATGGGTGACAGCAAGGATGGAGATGCCATATCAGTGGCACGAGTAGTGAAGAAGGAAGATATTCGGCCATTTCAATAAAAATTACACATCATATAGAATTTAGTTCTTCAGCAAGTTATTTTTGGTAACAATATCATTTATCTTGGTAGACAGGGAATAAATGACGACTGTCATTCATGGTAGGTACTACATTAGGTATTATATGTCATCCCTATTTTAAAAATTAAGAAACTGAGATACAGAAAAACTAAGTAAATTGCCTGAGGGCCCATAACTACTAAGTAGCTGAACCAGGCATTAATTCCAGGCACTCTGGCTCCAGAATCAGGGAGCATAATCTCTATATTATACTGAAAGGGACTAACATCCTAGAAGAATTTCTAGATAATTCAGCTCTGCTAAAGGACTGGTCAGGTGGGGCTAGTCTATGGTGGAGAATCATGAACACGTAGAATGTTAACAACGTCTTACAAATTTTAGTCAACAAATTAAGATGTTTATCTTAATTTTCTTTAAATTGATTTAAATCCATGAAGCCCCTATTCTACCATGGGTTCTAGCTAAAGTTAAAATGTCAGGGAGTTCCTCCAGGAATCAGTCATAAATCCATATTCCATTTTACTGAGATTCTGTTTGTATCAGCTTATACAGGTACCTGCGGGTCTCGTGACTCTGCAGATCCCAGGGTTTCTAGAGGTAGGAGAAAGCTGGAGATTGTGGGAGTCCAAACATTGTGTCCAGTATCTTTAGTTGGTCACATCCCTGCTATAATGTGTTGACCCCTCCATAGGACTATGCCACAAATTGTGCCTGGTACACCTACTCCCCCCAGTTCAGGGAAGTCTCTCCTTCTTCCTTATTTACTACTGCATTTGGAGAAATTATCCTCATTCTCCTTTGTTATCATGAGACCAAAGATATTTTTTCAATGAGGTTTGGTTTTTACAAATAAGAGAAAAATGCCTCCATGTTTCAAACTGCAAAAATACAGCTGAGGGCAACATATAAATGAGTGAAGACTTTGATTCAGTAACTCAAAGCCCTCCTACAAAGCAAAACCCAAACCCAGATGGCTTCATTAATGAAGTGTACCATTTGTAAGATTTGGTGCTGGGTGCCTGGGTAGCTCAGTCAGTTAAGCGTCTGACTTTGGCTCAGGTCACGATCTCATGGTTTGTGAGTTCAAGCCCCGCATCGGGTTCTGTGCTGACAGCTCAGAATCTGGGAACTGCTTCAGATTCTGTGTCTCTCTCTCTTTCTGACACCTGCCCCACTTGAGCTCTCTCTCTCTCTAACATTAAAAAAAAAATTAAAAAAAGAAAGGGTATACCATGAAAAAGTGAGACTTATCCCAGGAATACAAGGATGGTTTTATTTCTGCAATTAAAGTAATAGAATATACAATGTCAACAGAATAAAGGACAAAACTACATGATCATCTCAACAGATGCAGAAAAAGGATTTGACAAAATCCAACATTTTGTCATGATAATAACACTAAATAAACTGGGAATTGAGGGATCTTCCTCAACTTGATAAAGGACATCTATGAAAAAACCTATTAGCTAACATCATTTTTAATGATGAAAGACTGAATGCTTTCCTCCTAATATGAAGACAAAGATGTTACTCTTGTGACTTATATTAAACATTTTACTGGAGGTTCTAGCCAGGGAAATTGGGCAAGAAAAAGAAATAAAAGACAACCTGATTGGAAAAGAAAAATTAAAATTCTCTATATTTGCAGCAACCATGGTCATATATATATATATATAGAAAATCCTGAATAATCCATTAAAACTTTAGAGCAAATGAAGAGTTCAGCAAGGTACAGTGTACAAGATCAAAATACAAAATTCAATTATATATTTATATATTATATATTTATATATATATTATATATATTTCTATATGCTAACAATGAACAATCTGAAAACAAAATTAAGAAAACAATTTAATGAAAAATAATAATAGCGATAAATTTATCAAATAAAGTACAAAATTTATACTCTTAAAACTAAAAAAAAATGTTGAAAGAAATTAAAGATGATGTTTTTCAACTTTGCTTATCTTGAGAGAGAGAGTGTGTGTGTGTGAGCGAGGGGAGTGGGGGAGCAGAGACAGGAAGAGAAAATCCCCAACAGGCTCCTTTGACACTGTGGAGCCGAATGTAGGGCTCAATCCCACAGACTGTGAGATCATGGCCTGAGCCAAATCTAAGAGTTGAACACTCAAGTGACTGAGCCACCTAGGCTCCCCAAAGATGATTTAAATTAATGGAAATATGTTTTTTCATTTCTTTATGATTTCTTCAATTTCCTTCATAAGCTTTCTATAGTTTTCAGCAAATAGATGTTTTACATCTTTGGTTAGGTTTATTCCTAGGTATTTTATGCTTCTTGGTGCAATTGTGAATGGGATCAGTTTCTTTATTTGTCTTTCTGTTGCTTCATTATTAGTGTATAAGAATGCAACTGATTTCTGTACATTGATTTTGTATCCTGTGACTTTGCTGAATCCATGTATCAGTTCTAGCAGACTTTTGGTGGAGTCTATTGGGTTTTCCATGTATAATATCATGTCATCTGCAAAAAGTGAAAACCTGAAGAATACTGTTAAAATGTCAATACTACCCAAAGCTATCTACACATTCAATGCAATTCCAATCAAAATTGCACTAGCATTTTTCTCGAAGCTAGAACAAGCAATCCTAAAATTTGTATGGAACCACAAAAGGCCCCGAATAGCCAAAGTAATTTTGAAGAAGAAGACCAAAGCAGGAGGCATCACAATCCCAGACTTTAGCCTCTACTACAAAGCTGTAATCCTCAAGACAGTATGGTATTGGCACAAAAACAGACACATAGACCAATGGAATAGAATAGAAACCCCAGAACTAGACCCACAAAACTATGTCCAACTAATCTTTGACAAAGCAGAAAAGAATTTCCAATGGAAAAAAGACAGTCTCTTTAACAAATGGTGCTGGGAGAACTGGACAGCAACAGGCAGACGGATGAAACTACACCACTTTCTTACACCATCCACAAAATGGATAACGGACCTGAATGTGAGACAGGAAACCATCAAAACCCTAGAGGAGAAAGCAGGAAAAAACCTCTCTGACCTCAGCCGCAGCAATTTCTTACTTGACACATTCCCAAAGGCAAGGAAATTAAAAGCAAAAATGAACTATTGGGACCTCATGAAGATAAAAAGCTTCTGCACTGCAAAGGAAACAATCAACAAAGCTAAAAGGCAACCAACGGAATGGGAAAATATATTTGCAAATGACATATAGGACCAAGGCTAGTATCCAAAATCTATAAAGAGCTCACCAAACTCCACACAACCCAGTGAAGAAATGGGCAGAAAACATGAATAGACACTTCTCTAGAGAAAACATCCAGATGGCCAACAGGCACATGAAAAGATGCTCAACGTCGCTCCTCATCAGGGAAATACAAATCAAAACCACACTCAGATACTGCCTCATGCCAGTCAGAGTGGCTAAAATGAACAAATCAGGAGACTTTAGATGCTGGCGAGGATGTGGACAAACGGGAACCCTCTTACACTGTTGGTGGGAATGCAAACTGGTGCAGCCACTCTGGAAAACAGTGTGGAGGTTCCTCAAAAAATTAAAAATAGATCTACCCTATGACCCAGCAGTAGCACTGCTAGGAATTGACCCAAGGGATACAGGAGTGCTGATGCATAGGGGCACTTGTACCCCAATGTTTATAGCAGCACTCTCAACAATAGCCAAATTATGGAAAGAGCCTAAATGTCCATCAACTGATGAATGGATAAAGAAATTTTGGTTTATATACACAATGGAATACTACTTGGCAATGAGAAAGAATGAAATATGGCCTTTTGTAGCAACATGGATGGAACCGGAGAGTGTTATGCTAAGTGAAATAAGCCATACAGAGAAAGATAGATACCATATGTTTTCACTCTTATGTGAAAGTTTCCTGAGAAACTTAACAGAAGACCATGGGGGAGGGGAAGGAAAAAAAAAAAACAAAAAGGTTAGAGAGGGAGGGAGCCAAAACATAAGAGACTCTTAAAAACTGAGAATAAGCTGAGGGTTGATGGGGGGTGGGAAAGAGGGGAGGGTGGGTGATGGGTATTGAGGAAGGCATCTTTTGGGATGAGCACTGGGTGTTGTATGGAAACCAATTTGACAGTAAATTTCATATTTAAAAAAATAAATTAATGGAAAGATGTTTGATGTTATAGATAAGAATGTTTAATATTTTTATGATGGCAATATTTCCCAAATTGACCTATAGATTCAACACAATCTTTATCAAAATCTGAGTTGATTTTTCTGCAGAACATGACAAACTGTCCTAAAATTACTTTAAAGGACCCAGAATAGTTCAAAATAATCTTGGAAAAGAAGAAGAAAGTTGAAGGACTCACAATCCTATTTTAAAAACTTACTATAAAGCTGTAGAAGTCAAGACAGCTTGGTGCTGGTGTAAGGACAAACACAGATAAATGGAATCAAATTGAAAATCCATAAATAAACTCCAAGAAAAGGGAGAGAGAAAAATACATAGAGCAAAATCCAAATTTCTATCTTGAGATAAATGCTTCAATATATCATCTGTCTATCCTGCTATCATATTTGTTTTCATGATTCCCTATGAAATCATTTTGGAATAAATATAATCAATTGGAATAAATATTTTCTGATTGAAGTTTGGCAATTGAATCTTTTTGTCACCGCAGAGAAAAGAGTCCGTATTTCTCTTTTTCACTCCACTACATTATTCCCTATCCACCTCCCTTGCCCCCAGCCCTATGGCCAACCACCTGGTGAACTCTCTGGAAAGGGTAAACATTAGCTGATTTAAATACACACTGAGGTATAAACTATTCATATCCCAAATTTTCCTGAGGCTCAAAGGTCCTTGGAGGGTTAGTGAGCCAGAGTATTCCAAAAGCATTTCTGTGACCTCTGAATCCAGACCCAGCCAAGTTACCATGTCACCTAGGATTAGGATTCAGAGCAAGGCAGCTGACTTGGTAAGAGAAACTGCCTAAGCTCCAGTAATAAAACTATGGTTTGGTTGTTAGAGTTGCTATAAAGTAGCAGTTGTTTTAAAAATTGTGTTAAACTAGGAGAGTTGAGAGGATTCAGTTAAGACTTAGGAAGATGTGAAGAACATCCAGAGGCACCAAATTTGAGAGAGTATGATAAGGAAAAATATTCTTTTTTCAGAAATTTTAAGTAGGAATGAGGCAGATTGCTGCTGTTTCAGAAGGGACGGGGAGGGGACTGAATGAAACCAATAATTAATCTTATAATATATGAGGCTGAAGGCAATTAAAGTAAAATGAATACTAGTGACTTGAGTTTGTTTTGGAATAGAGAACCTATTTAATAATGAGGCAACTGCCCAGACTGAAAAGAAATGTTTGGGGAGGGATGAAGAAAAGTTTATAAAGGCCAAATTTATTGAGCTCTTAAAATATGATCATGTTGGAGTGAATTTCAGAAGTTGTGATTATTAAAACTACTTACTACTTCATTTCTATCCTGCCAAACCCTGCCAGTGAAAGAACACACAACTCACACTATGGCAATGGAATTTAGAGAATCCACAAAACTTCATCGATTGTCACAAAAACACACTGAAACTAACAAAAATCTGTTTCGCCTACCTTTCAAATGTTAGTTTCATTTTGAAGAGTCTATAAACCATATATAGAGTTGTAATGAAAAGAAAAACTAACCCAGGAACTTTTTCAAATGTTCTGAAGGTGTTATGATGTTCGTCTCCAATACAGATGTATTTTCAGCTGTGCCCCTCCCTCCCCATCCCAGTAGGCAGGCAAATTCAGATGATACGTGCTATGGAACTAGAAAATCTCAACGAAATCATAATTTAAACATCTAATTATGATTCTTAAAGAAAACTCAAATATATAAGCTTTTTCCTCTAAATTAAAAACTACAAGCAGATGAATTGTAGGTTTTGGATATCAACGTTAAATAGAATATACGAGATTGCTCATAAGAGATGGGGTGAGAGGGACAGGCGGCACAGGGAGGCAGCACCACTGGAAATACACTGATAAACAATTAAAAGATTAAATAGAAGGAAATTGCCTACACATTTTTACAGGAGAAGGTTAATCTAAAACGACACCAGTCCCAAAAAGGTTAGCTGTCACATTCAACAGCAGGGGCATATAGTGGTCACTGGCTACCGAAGGGAAGAAGTGGGTAAATTTCTCCAGGTCGCATACTTTCCAGAAAGATGAGCTCTTCAGTGTCTTTGGCTGGCCTGTGTTATGAAGGCGTCCCATTCTATGGAAGGTTTTGTTAACCTAGCTAGAAGCAGGTCCTGATTGGTCATGGGAGAATCCGGACTAAATGGTATACATTTCTGATGATGTAAAAGTAAATTAGAGAACAGGGCAAGTTATTACACCAGAGAACGGAGGGCAATGGGGAATAATAAAAATCAGGCTACTCTAATTTCCTTTGAACAACTAAATATATACAGGTCATTATTTCCTGTAATCCGCAGGCCTCCCAGTGCAAGTCCTGGCCCTGTGTTAAAGCCTCTGAGACAAAAACAACAAAATGCAGTGTGGAGAGAAATGAAAAACACTGTAATGCTATTTAAAGAATGGATTAAGTACAGTTTTCAGTTGCCAGCTTTCTTCTCATCTTGGAATGTTAAATTAGAGAAGCAGGAGGGAAATTCACCTTGTTTGAAAAATTCAGATGTCTCCCTACCAGCAATTTCCATTCATATTTTCTGTAGTCTGTTCCTGTACATGGCTGGGGCAGCTGGGCTGCATTCTAACTTCCGTTTGCCAAAGCAGAATCATAAAGGGAATAGCAGTTTCTCCTTGAATGGGGTTTAGGCTATACTCAACATTATTTCTCTGGAGATTGATCTGAGTCCTTCATTTCAAGTCTGGGCCAAAAGTGGTCCCTTTTCCCAGATGGACACTATACCAGTTGCATAGGAGTGCGGAAGTCTCTTTTCCAGCCTTAGGTAGGTCTGTGCATCCTCCCTAATACAGGAGGGCTTGTAGGCAAACAAAAGCAGCTACTTACAGGCCCAGGGCATTCTGTGTGTTGGCAAGAGAATAATGGAGAAACAATGAAGACTTTTTCCAGTGCTTTTGGCTCCATGGACCCCTGACGTCCAAACCACCTGATGTGCTTATTGTACATACTGATTCTTGGGCATCTAATCAATTTTGCTAAAGGATGGAACCCAGGAACTCTTTCAAATGGTCCCATTGATTCTTACAAACACTAAAGTTTGGAAATCACCGCTAGCCATTCTTTACCTTTCACCAAACTTATCGAAAGGAACTGCTAGGGATGTCTTTGTTATCATATTTGTATCTGGAGACGGCTAGAACTAATTCACTATGACTGTGCCCGGTTTCTTCTCTAGGCACTGTCATACTATGTTGAATAAGACTTCTTCCAATGCTATTAAATTCTTGTACTACTCAGCTTGTGACAGAGTCCTACTGCATTTCACATGTCCTTATTGTTTCACCCACGGGACCATGCATAATCTATGAAGATTTGATCACATGGGGACTCTTAGCTCCCAGGCAGCTAGATGGGGACAGAGGATCTGAGTGATGGCAGAGAGTTCTTACTCTGGGAGGCTGGCCTGGAAACACCAAAGTCTCATCTGTTCCCAGCAAATCTATCCAGAAAGCCTGGAGAATGTCCGGAGATGGCAAAGGTTGAGTTGAGACCCTGAAAGCTGGCAGTGTTGATCTGGGAGTTCAGCTTAAGGGATGGGGGCAGTAATAAAACAGAAAGGGGGAAGTTAGTTTGGTTAGGAAAATAACAGGATACAGCCATCTAATGTATTTCTAAACATGACTTTCTTCACTATCCAATATTTAGATAAATACAGAAGACGTCCCTTTCACCTGGGATAGTTCTCCTCAAGCTTCTTGTCCCAGTGCAATCATTAATTGCTTATGTGTTCCGTTTGGCTAAAAATGGTATGCAGATCCAGTAATATCTTGTCCTCCTGTTACCTTTGCTGGTCCTAAAAAGAGACCACGTATCCAAGTTTTATAATTAAAAGATTAGTAAGCCCCTTTAAGGCTTTATCATTGCTTAGCCTTAGAACGAGTTTTAATAAGGTGAGAGAAATAACAGGTTCCATTGGCACTAGACATGGAGTGAGGGAGGAATGACATCCAAGAGAATGGTGTAGGATACAAAGATTGAGGACAGGTTTATGTCAGGCCATGTCTGGTGCTACAGAAAACCCTGTTACTTCTGATACTTTTTTTTTTTCTTTAAAAGAGAAGTTCTAGGGGCGCCTGGGTGGCTTGGTCAGTTAAGCGTCCGACTTCGGCTCAGGTCATGATCTCACGGTCCGTGAGTTCGAGGCCCACGTCGGGCTCTGTGCTGACAGCTCAGAGCCTGGAGCCTGCTTTGGATTCTGTGTCTCCCTCTCTCTCTGCCCCTCCCCTGTTCATGCTCTGTCTCTCTCTGTCTCAAAAATAAATAAACATTAAAAAAATTTTAAAAATAAAAAATAAAAGAGAAGTTCTATTTGTAATTCAGAGCACACAAAATATTTAAACATTATCTTTTTATCAAACCATTGAATACACTTATTTTTATAACTTTTCTCGACTGTTAAGTAATAATCTTGAATATTAAATACTAACATATTTGAAAATTACACCTTTACTCTGATTTGCCTAGATCTAATATTGCCAGCAAGCTTTTCCAGCTATTTTCCCCCAATCATCTTTGGTAATACTTTAAATATTACTCTGACATATTAGAAAAAAAAATCCCTACCTTTCCAGGAAATGCTGCTATTCTAGAATCATAGAAAATTGGACACCTCGGAGTGCCTGGGGGGCTCAGTTAGTTGGGCGTCCGACTTCGGCTCAGGTCATGACCTCGCGGTCCTGGGTTTGAGCCCCACATCGGGCTCTGTGCCCACAGCTCAGAGCCTGGAGCTTGCTTTGCATTACTGTGGCTCCCTCTCACTCTGTCCTTCCCCCACTCACTCTCTGTCTCTCTCTGTCTCTCAAAAATTAATAAATGTTTAAAAAATTAAAAAAAAAAAGAAAATTGGGCATCTCTGTTTAAAGAAAGTAATTGTCATAGGTTCAGTTAGGCCTGGGAGGCAGAAAAGGAAGTGAAACAAAATAGGGGACTGATATTTAGTATGTTCAAGTTGGGGGAAAATAAGAAACTTTCAATAGAACTGAGTTCTGTTGCCATTGCCAGAAAGTGTCTCTGAGAAAATAAACATATACACTCCCTTCCAAAAAAAAAAAAAAGTGAGAACAGGATTTTTTCCCCCCCTCTTAATTTGCTGTTTGTTTCTAAAAAAAATCCACCCCCACATAGGTCACTTGGAATTCATTTTGTCTACATCCTGGACTGCACGTAGGGAGACAAAAAAAAACCGCCTGGGATTGGAGAGGAGGAATGTGGCAGGGCATGGGAATCGCAGTGTCCTGGTGGTCACCGAGCATATTTTGGCTTGTCTTAAAACAAGCAAGCACCGTTGGACCTTTGGAATCCTAACAAGTGAGTCCCGCTATCACCCTACCTATCAGAGGCTGGCTGCCTGAGAAAAAGCGTGTGGGTTTGAGGCTGCAGCCGGAGGCGCTGGCTGGCTCTGTGTCAGCCCCTGCCTGATTTCTGACTTCCAGTACTGTTCCGCGACCTCTGCCCCTATCCGGTGTCCTGTTACAGTTCATTTCAATAATTAAACAGTTCGGGGATGGCAAGACTTGTGTGTTGTCAAGAGAAAATCAGGGCGATGGCTTTTTCTCAATACTGGAATCAGGAGTGTTTGGGTTTAATTATATTAGCCAGTGCCTGTTCATTAATTTTCCCAATCATAGGGAGGCATGCTTGCCGGGCGAGATTGGCAATGGGTTAAAGCGGTTATTAAGGCAGGGCATTTCAAAGGAAAGGGATCCGAACTCTGACAAAATCAGATGTCTGAAATTTCAATCAAGTGCCCTGGGTTCCAGTGGCAGCTTTACTCCTTGAAAGAAGACAGCTTCTCTCCCATCTGGAATCCCAAATCGCTCGGGGAGCGGGACTAAGCCATTGGATGCCAGCTCCAAATATGCCGATTTCTCAGTGCCAGAAAAATAAACTGCTCCCTTCAAACTCCAAGTAATTGGTTGATGCACCACTTCTGAAAAGTCTCTTACATCTTCACTGTTGCTCAGTGAAGCTTTTCCACCTCCCCGCTTCAAGGAAAAAGAAAGGGGGGGGGCAATATAATGTACTTAGTGAAACCAGCAAATTTGCCATTTTTGCTACTTTAGCAAAAATGATAATACTTCAACTTTTCGTTAGGGATGTCTTGGAAATTTTGCTTATTTTTTCCCCCTTTGGAGAGTTTAATGTGTACCTTAATGCCCCCTTTCATTATTGGCCTGGCCCTCTTCCCAGCTCTTCCCTGCTGACTCCGGACCTATCCTGGTTATTTTGTGGTGATGGCTGGCTCTTGGTCATTCAGACATGTTTGTGGCTTATAAGTGTATCAAATTAGATGCCTCAGTCTCCTAGGTCTCCTCCCCATACCCTGACAAAAGTGGTCTTGCTCACAAATTTCACTGGCCTCCCTAAACTATTTTTTTTTTATCATCTATCTCTTTTGTGAGCCTAAGAAATGTCCAAGCGCTTATCTCTACTCATAATGAAAATGACCAAATCGTAATAGCTCAAAGGTGTCCTACCCACCCTTTTCATCCATGAGGATATAGCTTGACAATGAATAACCTTGATGTTTAAGCTAGCAAGCAGTCATGTTCATGATACTGTGGCAGCAGGGAATGAAGCAATGACTATAATAACCATACGTTCTTCCCAATTTTAGGTGAAGAAATATTATTTCCTTCCTGACTCGCTGAAAATTCAAGTAGAGAAGACCGTGAAGAATCTGGGCAATATTTCTCATATTTAGTTCTGTAAGATTTTATTTAGTTGTGCTCTGACCCTGGGTACTCTTGAGAGCTAAGAGATATAGAAAATGTCTTTTGGAGTTTGAGAACCGGGGTTCAAAATCCTAATCCTGTCTCCTTTTATCCATAGGATTTGGGCAAGTTACTTAAGGTCTATCACCATTTTCTTACCTGTAAAATGGACTTAATAATAGTATCTACCTGAAAGCATTATTGGAAGGAGTAAATGAATACTTCATCTATAGAACAATGTCTGTCACAAGATAAGAAATTTCATTCTTATTATAGCCCCATCAGTTGATATGTATTACAGCATCTAGGACTCTGATATGTAAATTTTACTTAGACACTTTTATTCCTTTGTATGTTTTTAAGAGTAATGCCTGGAGACACTTTTCATCTTAATGTAACATCACAGTGTTTCATTCAAAGTTACTCCATAAACATTTGTGAAATGGATGGCTGGATGGCTGGATGGCTGGGTGGATGGACGGACAGATGGAAGTAGAAATATACAGCATCAGGGTTGGTCCTAAGCAATCATTTTCAAATCAGGACGTGTATATCTGGGGGTATCTCCTTTCTGTCATCTCCTTCAACTGTTTAGATGTTGTTGCCTTTCTAAGTTTGGACATGCTCCAAGCCTTGTTTTTCCTCCTCTTTCTTATCACATTTTTCTTCTCTTCAGTTCTTCTAAGTGACTATCTAGTTTGATCAGTAAGTAAAAGGGGCTTTATGTGTCATGTCTTCAAGATAGCTTGTATATTTTATCAGATAATTTTTTTTCTCATTGCTTCATTCCACAGAAGTGACTAATATGGGGATTTCAAGAGAGCTATTACAAAAAAAAATTTTTTTTGTAGGAGGCTTTTGGACTTAAAAAAAAAAAAAAACAAAGCCTATAAAACATCTGCCTCCTTTACCTGGGGCTAAAGCTGACCCTGAGCAATACTTTGTTCCAATAATATGAACAGCTACATAAACTCATTTTGCATGAAAAGGTAGGGGGTAAATATCGAAAGAAAGAGGCCATCAGGAAGCCCCTGTGGCATATGCTGAGTTACAGTCCAGCAATAAGATTAACACATGCACTTCAGCCTCTCTCCCCATCCCCAAGGGAAGAGAAGCCTGAGTGTCAACATGAAATATTCAAGTCTCATATTTTCCAGGTGTACAAGCCAAATCTTGCAATGATGTTGGCGACTTCTTAGAGTTGCAAAATAATGGAGAAATTTTCAAGTGAATGATTCTCTGGATCTCTTAAGAATATTCTTTCTTTCTACATGTTCTTTCAAACTTGGTATTTCAACAGCGGTGGAAGGTCAAAGTGGAATTCAGACAAGTGTCACATATTTTGCTGAGGCAACAGGTACGTAATGAAGGCTTTTGAAAACTGCACATACAATGGATGAAACAAGAATTGAATAAAAACTCTGAAGTTTAATATTCACTCTGTTGAGGCATTTTCAGGCAGGTTGGGTATATGTCATTAGCCGTTTTCCAAATGCCTGGATAATGGCTCTTGGTTACTAAAAGAATATTAGAAGCACTGTTTGAAAGTGTCCTCAAACTACAGAGGAAGGTGATAGGGGGTGGGGGAGAGGGTACTGCTGGCATCGCCTTTTCCCTGTAAGCAATCCCCACTCATTGTGGGCACCCCAAAAGAAGTTTGTGAAAGCATAGGGGAGAAGGGGAAGGGTGAACGGGAAGCACTGAAAGGGAAGGGAAAACTATCATAGGGGGTGCAAAAGGAAAAGTCACAGAGGCAAGAAGGAACCTCCAAGATTGAATTCTATAGATGCAAAGGAGAGAAATATTGATTGGTGGCAGATAGTACTTGAAGAAAGATGGAACAGTGTGAGAAATAAGGAACAGAGTGAGGATATATTATTTCCCTACTATATTGTGGGCAGAGTGGACCATAGTCTGTTATACCATCAACCTTCTAATATGGGTATTTCTGGTCCCCACTTCATAACAATTGAGTTAGGGCTAACTGAGGTAAAGCCACATGTTTCAGGTCAGTGTTAAGTAAATCAGTTCAGGGTTCCACGGCACACTGTCTGGTTCCATCGAATTTTTTTTTTCTGTACCTTCTGCACTTTTTTCTGGAACTTCTGCCTCACAGTGAGGCCTTTGATTTGGCTCTAACCTGTTTCTTAGTTTCCCAGGTAAAGGTGCAGACTCCAGAGTAGCATGGTATGGCCAAGAGAAAGCTGTCATGGGAGTGGTAGATCCCTTACTTCTAGTACAAGCCTCGTTACTAAGTAGCTGTGTGATCTTAACAGCTAGTCTGTTCCTTTCTTCCTCATCTGTGAAACGAGGGAGTGGGGATGCAGTGTTGTCTTAAGTAGCTTTTGGCTTCAATATTCTGTGGTTCAATTGAGTTAAATGAAAGTGAACGTAACCAGATGAAGGCTGGGCTTCTAGAAGTAATGCATTCATGTACTCCCTAGCAAGTACGGGTTATTGGAGTCACTGGGAGAAATGCTTTAAATTTATATTCCATTTAGAATATCTGTTAGTAGATGTGAAAGAAATTACATGAGAATGTCGAACAAATATGAAGTTCAGAAGACAGATATTTCAAAACTTTTTGGAAAGAAATCGAAGAGAAGAAAGAAGGGAAGTCGGTAGGAGAAAGGTTGAATCAAAATTTCCCCCCGCCCCCCCTTTGGGGAAACAGCTGCATTACTGATGTTCCTTTCCTCATACCAGAATTGTGTACTTATTTCAGAATATGGAAGCACTTGTAGCATTTTCCCTCATTCTTACTAGTTCCAAAGTGGATTATATCCCTAGCTGGGTTATTCCATATTCTTTATTTTAAAACTTACTCTAAATGTCTTAAATATTAACAATTAATCTAATCTCTGTATTTAATTCATAGACTTTTAAACTAAAATAATACAAGTTATAATCACTCTGCCTAAATTAGACTTTAAATCTCTAATGCACTTTTAGATTTCTAAATTATTTTTTATATACTAAACTATTACATTCTTTCTGCAATGAGGTAGGTAGGAACAAATAGATTTAATTGCAAATACATTATGAAATTTGATCTTCACACAATCTTATGAGGAAGATAAAGCAGAGTTTATCATTTTCATGAATGAATCGCAGGCAGGGAGAGATTACCTCTCTTGCTTCCATTTTTTTTTTTTTTTTAATTTAGGAACCATATACCTTTATTGAAAGGAATGGTAAACTTGGAAGAAAGAAAATTTTAAGTGAATGGTTTTCAAGGGCAATGTTGCGGTATGCATGCCCAGCATGGTGATGGGGAGGTGGGGGGAGTCACCCTGTGGCTACGTGGAAGGTGGACAAGTTCTTCCTGCTGTGCACCATGCTGGGCTTGCCATCCTGCGCAGGGCCCCCATCCAACTCAGCTTGGTGAGAGCTACATACTCTTTGAAGGACTTGACCTGCTTGTGGAGGGAGGGACGCTTCGGGAGCTGCCACAGGTGGGAGTCGTTCCCATCAGTGGCCAGCTGTTGCTGATAAAGGAAGCTGGTCACTTGCTTCTCCAGCTGGAAGGCGCAAGCCAAAGCTTTCGAGGTGCTTCGCAGCGGGCAGTCCTGGAGCTTGGTTTCTGCGGAGGCTATGCGGCCACGCGGATACCGCGGCCACCTGGTCTTCTTCCTCCGGGAGTTCCCTCTCCTCCCTCTCCAACCGGGGCTGGTGCGGGAAGGACCTACGGAGCGCTTCAAAGGCCAAGTCGTCCTGGAAGTACAGGCAGGAGGCATAAAGCACCAGGTTGGTCTGGCTGTTGAAGGCGGTCTTGCGTCTTGGTGGGAGTGGGGTGAGGGTGGGGTAGGTAATTAGTAGAAAAAGTTGTCTAGAACCTGGGTGTTCTAATTCCAGCTCAAGCCCCACTCCCTTGATGATGGGCTGCTTGCTTTGTCCTCTAAGTAGTCTGCGGACATCACAAAACTGAAACCTCAACAATAGATAGAGATGGGTGGAAGACGGGGAATAGAATTAAAACAATTAATCTGGGTGCTAATATGAACTTCACGATTTAGGAGCTATTTGGCTTTAGGGCAAACGTACTCAACCTCCCTGAACACTTAGAACAGTCTTTCTGAACTTTTTTCTTCACTTGTAAAATGATTACCCCAGTCTATTTCTAGGTCTTGCCTTGTCTATGCTTACAGAGAATATGTGTATATATATATATATTACATATGTATATGTATATATATTACACTTCTTTGATCCGTGGTTCTCAAAGTGTGATCCTTAATTAGCAGCCATCATCATCATTTAGGAATTTGGTAGAAATATAGGTTCTAGGGTCCCTCCCCAGACCTCCTGAATCAGTAACTCTGGGGCTGAGGTTCAGTAATCTTCGATTTGACAGGTTCTCCAGGTGATTCTGACTCACACTAATCCTGAAGAACCAAAGCCTTAGTTTAAAGCACTATCTTAAAGCAAGTCCTGTCAAATCTATGAATATTCATTGAATGGCTATTAAATGTAAGATACTGTGCAGCTGAATGGAGAATTAAAGAATAAAGCAGATCTCATGATGTTTCTTTCTGATTTCCAGCAGTCTTTAAACAGAAGTAGGGAAGGGCAAAAAAAAAAAAAAAAAAAAAAAAACTGTGTCAAGTAATGCAAACATTACGTTTGAAATCCAGCTCCTTTGGGTTAGAAATGGTTAGTAGTTCAATTCTGGATATAAGGATTTCCTTGTATGTAACATTTGAGCCTTACCTCCCATGCCCAAGAATAGGGTCTCGACAGGAGATGTCAAGATGTTTAATAAGTAGAGGATTTGTCTTTCCTATTCATATCACAGATCAGGAACATACCTCAAAACATCCAGTTTCTCTTAAAGAGAGCAGAAGGAGAGGGGACACTTTATTCCATCATAGGATTTCTCTTTGTTCTGCTCAGCTCCTCGAACAAGGAAAAACAGAAGGAAGGCTGGTGGAAAAGTTGGTGCTGTATACAAAGTAGGTCAGGAGGAAAGAAAGAAAAAAAACAAGCCAGACCAAAACAAAACCTATTAGAATCCTCTCCCTTCCCTACCAGTCACATTACTGCTGGGGAGGTTTTAGTAAGGTGAGGAAGAAGCTTTCACTCTGCTGAGCACATTCCCCAAATGCATATTATCAGAAAGTGATTCAGGAATTGAGACTTCCAACTATTTTGAAGCCATAAAAATACTGGGGTCATTCCTTTGAAATTTATATTTATTTGGGTGTTTATTTTCTATTACATTTATAAATATGCTACTCAGACAATAGAATTTAAAGGGAAAGTGAAACAAGCAAAAATAATTGCTAGTATTTTATTCACACAACCATTGGTCTGCCTTGCTCACCTTAACACGAAGTTACTAATTTAGTTACTATGGTGAAAAGGCATTAGAGGTTTCGGTGGGAAAGGATAGATGCATCTGTTTTGTGGGTCCTCAAGCATCAGTGAGCCAGGTAGACGTGTAAAGACTGCAGTTTTGATGGTTATCATGTATTTAAATATACTCTCTCCTCTATGGACCAATGTAAGATCTGTTCTTCCCCCATCCTGGTACTTTCTAGATGTACTAGAAGCCACTTCTAGTGGTAGGGTGGTCACTATGGCATGTAAGGAGAGGAACATCCAAACTTCTTTGGCTGACACAATACCCCTGCTTTATGATTCACAAGCTCACAGTTCCATAGACAAAACCAAATTAGCAATGTGTTGTGGGTATTTTGGAAAGGTGGGGAGTTAAGGGGAAAGGACTTTGAGGAACCCAAGCTAGATTTAAAGGTATGGCTTTCAGGGGGCACCTGGGTAGCTCAGTCAGTTGAACGTCTGACTTCAGCTCAGGTTATGATCTCATGGTTCATGAGTTCGAGCCCCACATCCAGCTCTGTGCTGACAGCTCAGAGCCTGGAGCCTGCTTTGGATTCTGTGTCTCCCTCTCTCTCTGCCTCTCCCCTGCTCAGTGTTGCTGTGTTTCTCAAAAACGAATAATGCTAAAAATTAAAAACAGAAATAAAGGTATAGCTTTCAGTAGCAATATAATGAGTAAGAATTCAGGAAACATGAAAAATTAGAGGCAGAAATGACTCACCATTTGAAAGAAAAACTTGGATAGGTTTTGGGGTTAATTTCTGTTTCTCCTAAATGAGATTTTCATCTTGTGTGCGTGTCTGTGTGTGTTCAATATTGGCCACAGATATCGAGGAGGTGGGTTTGTTGGAATGAAAACAATAGAGATATAAAGGCAGTTTGATCTAGAAAAAAAATGCTGGGAAGCTTCTGTAGGCTGGGAACTTAACATATCACAGAATGAGTATAGTATACTCTGTTTATAATCATGAAACCCAAGTCAGCAAGTCAAGGAACTTCCCCAGGTATCTACTTTTAGACTAAATGTCCTCCTTGAATAATGGAATCGCCTCAGTTTACTGCCTAGTACTTAGTTTGTAGCCACAGTCAAGACATTCAAACCCTTCTCTTCCGTGTCCTCCCACAGATAACTTGTATGTGTGCGCCACAATTAAACAAACATTGCCATATTTGTTGTGATTACAGGCATACCTTGTTTTATTGTGCTTTGCCTTATTGCACTTCACAGATATCTGTTGTTTTACAAACTGAAGGTTGATGGCCATCCTTTGTCCAGCAACTCTTTCTGCACCATCTTTCTAACCGCATTTGCTCACTTCGTGTCTCTGCGTCAGGTTTCAGTAATTCTCATAATATTTCAAACCTTTTCACTGTTATTTGTTATGGCGATCTGTGATCAGCAGTTTTTGATGTTACTATTGTAATCGTTTTGGGGCACCATGAACCAAACCCATACACGAGGGCAAACTCGATAAATGTGTGTGTTTTGACTGCCCCACAGACCGCCGCTCCCATCTTTCTCTCTCTTCAGTCCTCCCTATTCCTGGAGTCACAACAATATTGAAATGAGGCCAGTGAGTAATCCTACAATGGCTTCTGAATGAAAGGTGAAAGATTTGCACATCTCTCACTTTAAATCAGAAGCGAGAAATGATGAGCTTAGTGGAAAGCCAAGATAGACCAAAAGCTAGGCCTCCTGTACCAGTGAGCCAAGTTGTGAATGCAAAAACAAAGTTCTTGAAGGAAATGGAAAGTGCTACTCTAGTGAACCTATGAATAATAAGAAAGTGAAACAGCTTAACTGCTGATGCAGAGAAAGTTTTAGTGCCTGAATACAAGATCAAACCAGCCACAGTATTCCTTTAAACCAAAGCCTAATCCAAAGCAAGTCCCTAGCTTCTCTTCACTTCTGCAAAGACTGAGAGAGGTGAGGAAGTGCAGAAGGAAAGTGTGAAGGGGCACCTGAGTGGCTCAGTCAGTTAAGCATCTGACTCTTCATTTCAGCTCTGGTCATGATCTCAGGTTTCATGAGATTGAGCCCCACGCTGGGCTCCATGCTGATGGCACAGAGCCTGCTTGGATTCTGTCTCCACATGCACGCTGTCTCTCTCTCAAAATAAATAAATAAGCTTAAACAAGCTAACAAACAAACAAAAAAGAATTAAAAAAATGTGAAGCTAGCAGAGATTGGTTCATGAGGTTTAAGGAGAGAAACCACCTCCATAACAAAAAAATGCAAGGTGAAGCAGGAAGTGTTCATGTGAAAGCTTTAGCCAATTATCCAGAAAATCTAATTAAGAATATGAATGAAGGTAGATACATTAAACAGTATATTCTCAATATAGATGAAACAGCCTTTCTTTGAAAGAAGCAGCCATCTAGGACTTACATAGCTAAAGAGGAGAAGTCAATACCTGGCTTCAAAGGACAAGCTGACTCTCTTTAGGGGCTAATGCAGCTGGTGACTTTAATTTGAAGCATTTCATTTAACTTGAAGTGCTCATTTACCATTCTCCAGACTCTAGGGCTCTTAATAATTTTGTTGAATCTACTATTTCTATGCTCTATAAATGGAACCACAAAGCGTGGATGACAGCACATTTGTTTAAAACATGTTTCATTGAATAATGTAAGCCCGCTGCTTACATTTGGTTTCACCTGTACTACTGCTTAGAAATAAAGATTTGTTTCAGAACACTACTGCTTTCAGACCTGGTCACCCAAGAGCTCTGATGGAGATATACAGTGACTGTTTTACATGATTGCTAATGACATGTTTACATGATTGCTAACACAATATCCATTCTGTAGCCCATATATTAAAGAGTAATTTAGACTTTTCTTATTGTTTAAGAAATATATTTCATAAGGCTATCACTGTTATAGATAGTGATTCCTCTGATGGATCTGGGAAAAGTCCTTTGAGACCTTGGAAGGATTCACAATTCTAGATTCCATTAAAAACATTTGTGATTCATGGGAAGAGGTCAAAATATCAACATAAATAGGAGTTTGGAAGAAGTTGATTCCATCCCTCATGGGTGACTTTAGGTTCAAGACTTCAGTGGAGAAGGTAATTGCAGATGTGGTGGAAATAGCAAAAGTAAAAAAAAAAAATAGCAAAAGGAAATAGCAAAAAAAAATAGCAAAAGAATTAGAAGTGAAGCCTGAAGATCTGACTGAGTTGCTACAATCTCATGAAAAAACTTGAAATGGTTGAGGAGTTGCTTCTCATGGATGAATAAAGAAAGTTTCTATCTTGAGATGAAAACTATTCCTGATGAAGATGCTATGGAAACTGTTGAAATGACAACAAAGTATTTAGAATAGTACATAAACTTAGGTGATAAACCAGCAGCAGGGTTAGAAAGGATTGACTCCAGTTTTGAAAGGAGTTCTATTGTGGGTAACACACTACAGAGAAATTGTTCAAAAAAGGAAGAATCCATTGGGGCACCTGGGTGGCTGAGTCAGTTAAGCATCTGACTCTTGGTTTTGACCCAGGTCATGATCTCACAGTTCACAAGTTCAAGCCCTGTCAGGCTCTGTGCTGACAGTGTGGAGCCTGCTTAGGATCCTCTGTCTCTGTCTCTCTCCCTCTCTCTCTCTCTCTCTGCCCCTCCCTTCTTTGCACATGTGTTCTCTCTCTCAAAAATAAATAGGTAAAAAAAAAAAAAGGAAGAGTCAATGATGTGGCAAACTTCATTGTTGCCTTATTTTAAGAAATGGCTACAGCCACCCCAACCTCCAGCAATCCCTCACCCAGATTAGTCAACAACCATCAACATCCAGGCAAGACCCTCCACCAGCAAAAGGAAAGCTCACTGAAAGTTCAGATGATAGCGTTTTTCAGCAATAAAGTATTTTTAAATTAAGGCAAATGCATTTTTTAGACATAATGCTATTGTACACTTAATAGACTATAGTATAGTATGAACATAACTTTCATATACACTAGGAACCTAAAAAATTCATTTGACTTGCTGTATTATGATATTCACGTTATGGCAGTGGACTGGAACTGAACTCACAATATCTTTGAGGTATATGTGTATGTGGCCATGATTAGGATCATTAAATCCTGAATATAGCCACCTGTCTCCACTGCATGATTTCTAGTACATGTAGGAAAGAGAACATGCTAGATAAGTATATCTTGATTAGTAATTTCAGATAGGACCAATGCCCTATGTAGTCTACCCATCACGAAAAAAATTGACCATGTGTGAGCTTCAAGGATTCTTTTTGTTTATTAAATTAGAAGGAAGAAGACCTCAGACTTATTAGTATTGTGGGAGGGAAAAGTGAGCTGGCATGTGATCTGATAGACCAGCCACCCAAAAGAGAACTTTCCAAGTAAAAGTAACAGCTTATAACAGTGTCTCCCTTTCACAGGTGAAACCAAATCCTCCTGCTAACACTACCGGTCTTAAGTATGGAATGTGGGTAAGGGGAAGAAGAAGAAGGAAGAGCAGAGACTATATCCATTTCTATAGCTTACAATAAAATATAATAAAAATTGTCTGAAAATTACCACTTGCAAAAATCAATGAGAATCTTTAAGAACTAAATCCATATATACTTGGGGATTAAAGGGGAGCCAAACTGAAGATAAAATATTTCCCTAATACTTCCCTCTACAATGATCTTGAATTGAGAATCAATTTTGCTGTCACTATTGACCAAGTATAAAGATATGTTCTTTACAAAATTCACATCGCAGAAATATTTTGACAGCCTTCTTGTTTCATGAGTTTTCACAGTCCTGATCAGGATATGAAAATGTTTTATCTCATTTTTCAATACTGCACCCTTGGTGGTGACTTCATGTTATATATATTGAAAATTATTCATTCACTATAAACTTTCCGTGATTAACTTGCAATGGCTGACATTGGTATGGAGACTGGGGTGAAAATATGTATTTTTCTATTCGACATTAAGGAAAATAGGAATAGGAATTGAAAAGAAAGCATAATAAGAAAGGCTGGTAGATATTTGTGATATGTACAGAAAGTAAAATGAAACAGGAATATTATATGAAGAAATGAAAGATTCCCAAGGACAGAACAAGGCTGATGCTTCAAGATCACATGGAAAGAAATTACAAGATACTTGGCTTAAAACAAATTTTAACATTTTGGTATTAAAAAATTAAAAAAAATATGTACACTTAAAAGGTACTAAAAACAACTCAAGCAAGAGCAAGTTTGTAGCTCTTTGATGTAAGACAAATTCAGGAAAGAGCCGTTGGAGCCCTATGAGTGAGTTTTCCCAAAGGATTATAAAAGGATGCAGTGCTGAGCCAGTGCACATTCCTTCTCACGGTCTCCTTTACCTTTTCCCTGCTTCCTTTCTGATGTCTCTTGTTGTTTATGGCTGAACATTTAGGGCTTCTTCCTTTTAACGAATTCTTTAGCCTTTGACTTGCCTGTCACCACTGAATTTTATGCCTTTGTTGTAAGGCAGTGAGCTTGCTCCACACACAGTCCAAATTGAGCAAAAACCCCTTCAAAGCCCCCCCCCCCTCACCCAATGATGGCATTGTCCTTTTTAATGTACGCTTAGAGAATGAAACAATCTGTTTCAATCCTTGTGTTAGAACAGCTGGAATGATATGAATAGAGGGGGCTGAGCAGTTCTGCAAAATCTTTGATAATAGAGAAGTACAAGTGTTCCCCATCAGCAGTAGGATGATAATTTCTCTGGTATGAATGATGTAACCAAGTGGTTGTATATTACTGCCCCATTCTTTCTTGTCCCAAGACACCCTTGGAAACGCGATGCTACATCTCAATGGGATTTTCCAGTACAAAGATTCTTTTCAAATAGCATAATTGTGGATACACACCACTCCTACAGAGGTAAGTATACTGAAGATGTGCCAAAACATTAGGGCAGAAATTCAGTTCCCATGGCACACAAGCAGGAATCCAACCATTTGCAGCAATAAATAAATTTTTTTGTAGACTCCAAGATTATAAAGTATACACTCTCTGTAAGACTCAAATTGCTTGTTTATTTGTTTTGAAGTAAAACAATCTGATAAATGAAACAAAAAAATTACACAAGAATGCAGAATATTTTTGTTTCACAGCTGAAATTGGTATATTTCTGTTGCTCTTCAACATAGGAAGCCTATAGGCAATGAGAAGCGTTAGGAAGAGATAACAATTCTTTGCTTACTATTGGTTGAACTTTCACTTCTTTGACTTTCAGAGACTATGTAAACAAAACAAGCAAGCAAAATAAAGAATGACAGAAGTACTAAAATATCTTCCAATCTGAGGTTCAACCAAAATTAAGCCCAAGAGAAAAAGAAGAGCAGACATTCTATTGGAGACAAAATGGACATAAGTAAAAATTAGTTGGATGTCCAATTTCTGGAAATCATATCCTATGCAGAGCAGTTGTATAAACCTATCTTTAGAGAGGTGAAGATCTATGTAGAACACATAATAGGCATAATTTGGACAACTCCAAGGGGAAAAATTGATGGATAAACCATAGAGGGGCAGATAACCAGCTCAAAATAAGAAAGAAAATTTTAACTACATGTACTTAACAGCAATAATGACCACCATTACTAGGAGTTTAAGCATAGATAATAGTAAGTAAGACCAAAATATTCCCTCCCTGAATTTCCCAGGCCATCATGGTGAAGCTATGATGCTACAGTTTGTATGTGAGGAGTTTTATTCACTTAGGAGCACCAAGGGAAGTGAAATATAAGACTCTTCTGTTAAGGACTCTCTTCTGGTAAGGAAGGGTCTATATCCTAGACGACAGTCCAGAACTATAGATTTTAGTGGATACTTGTTTTGACCTAGTATTCATTTGCCCTCTATACGTATTGGCTAAGGTCACCCTGATTTTCCTGGGAAAACCAACTCTCCCCCACTCTTCATTCAGTTGGGGTTCACATCCCCCAGTCCTAGGGGAGATCTTAATATAGATTTGCTCAATAAAGCCATTAGATCCCTGGCCACAGTGATTTGTTGAGCAATGAGTGTGTAATTCGCAAGAAGCTAGTTACGGCTAATGAGGAATCTGTCTCTAGGCTAGTGTTGTTGAGCAGTCACAATAAAAGCCAGAGCTTCTGGAGGTTATTTTGTCCTCCTGACAGAAAAGCCTATGTGACAATAAAGTCAATTCAGAGTAAAGCAGAACTGAGATAGGGTCAGAGTAAAAGAGTAAAAATTCATGTAAGCTCTTGAAACCAGCCATGCCTAAAACTAACTCTACCCCAAGACTATTTATTCTTTGAACCTCCCTGCCTCTAGTTAACTGTGGTACTTCAGCTTACATGAGTTGGGATTCTGTTACATACAACCAAAGTTTTCTGATTGCTACATGGATGTCCAGTAAGGACATTAGTGTGATGACACTGGACAGTCAATAGTCACCAAGGGCCAGGAGAAGAGCAGTGGCAAATTTGGCCATCTTATGATTTTGTCTAGGAGCTGGCATTGAATATCATACACTATTGACTTTAACCAGATCCTCTCTTTAAATTATTGATTGAATCTTCATTTTTTTGTCTCTCAACCTCTGCTAAATTATTTGGTATCCTCATAGCCTTTTGAAACCAATCACATCTGACTTCAGTTATTCTAGACTTTAGGCAGTTTTTTTTTTAATTTTTATTTATTTATCTTGAGAGAGAGAATCCCAAGCAGGCTCTACGCTGTCAACACAGAGCCCCTACACAGGGCTCCATCTCAGGAACTGGGAGATCGTGACCTGAGCTGAAATCGAGAGTCAAATGCTTAACCAACTGAGCCACCCAGGCACCCCAGCTGTCTTAGTTTTTAAAGACTTAAATACATGGGTATAATTTGGTATAACAGAACATTTTAATAAATTGATTGCAAGTGCTTGCCTGTTATTGTCTTACTGTATTTCACCCTTCTTCATTTATTTATTCTTGTATTGGGTTATTTATTATTGAGTTATGTATTCTCTTTGTATTTGATTTGAATAGTCTAAAAAGAGAGAAAATCAGGTTATTAATACTTAGAGTGGTATAGTGTTTATATAGCCATTTTATTTCCATTTTGATACTTTATTTGTAACTCTTAAATTCTCCTTAAAATACTTTGGTCGGGTCCTTGATACATACCGTTTTTATTTGCAAAGAAATTTAATTCAAATTTGACTAGATACAATTTCTAGCATGCAATGAATCCTTAAGCAGTTATTTTTCTATTTTGTTTCTGATAGAGTGTGTTTCACAATGACAGGAGACAACATGATAAGAAAGGGAACTAAGGAAGTAATTTAGGATGCCAACATCTTAAGATAGGGAAATACCATAGTTTTTTCTATTTCTTGCTTTTAGTTCTTGATAAAAAAACCCCAAAACCTAGGGTCTCTATTCTTGTGAAATAGTGAAGAAAGAAAACCAGTATCTTTTTGTTTCTGATTGCAGTGCTTCTTGTTTTTTTTTTTTTTTTATAGTAAAATATGTATAAGAAAATAATAGTACTTATTCTGAATATTGAGGTTTAAAGCCAACATAACTGTATGGTGTAAGAAAGTGGTCCACTTCCATTATTTTGAATTAGCTGTCCAGTTTCCCCAGCACCATTTGTTGAAAAGACTGTATTTTTCCATTGCATATTCTTGCTTCCTTTGTCATAGATTAATTGACCATAAAAGCATAGGTTTATTTCTGGACTTTCTATTCTGTTCCATTGATCTATGTATCTATTTTTGTGCCAGTACTCTACTGTTTTGATTACTATAGCTTTGTAGTGTATCTAAAAATCTGGGATTGTGATACCTCTGTCTTTGCTCTTCTTTCTGAAGATTGCTTTGGCTATTTGAGGTCTTTTGTAGCTCCAAAAATAAACTCAAAATGGATTAAATACCTACATATGAGAACTAAAACCAGAAAATTCCTAGAAGAAAACACAGGCAATAATTTTTTTGACATCAAGCTTAGAAACAATTTTCTAGATATGTATCCTCTGGCAAGGGAAGCAAAAGTAAAATTAAAATATTGGGACTACACCAAAATAAAAGCTTTTGTACAGTGAAGGAAACAAAAAGGTAACCTCTGGAATCAGAGAAGATATTTGCAAATGATTTATCCAATAGAGGGTTAATATCCAAACTATATAAAGAACTTATCCAACTCAACACCAAGAAAACGCAACAAATAATAAAATTATAAATGAGCAGAGGATCTGAGTAGACATTTTCCCAAAGAAGACATACAGATGGCCAACACACATATGAAAAGATGCTTAGCATTACTAATCATCAGGGAAATGCAAATCAAAACACAGAGTTTGCTTCACACCTGTTAATAAAATTAAAAATGAGCAGAGGATCTGAGTAGACATTTTCCCAAAGAAGACATACAGATGGCCAACACACATATGAAAAGATGCTTAGCATTACTAATCATCAGGGAAATGCAAATCAAAACACAGAGTTTGCTTCACACCTGTTAGAATCACTGAAATAAAAAGACCAACAAATAACAAGTGTTGGTGAGGTTGTGGAGAAAAAGGAATCCTCATGCACTGTTGGTGGAAATGCAAACTGGTACAGCCACAGTGGGAGCAATATGAAGATTCCTCAAAAATTAAAAATAGTATTATCATATAATCCAGTAATCCTGCTACTGGGCATTTACTCAAAGAAAATGAAAATGAAAAGGTAGATTCACCCCTATGTTTACTGCAGCATCATTTACAATAGCTGAGATATGGAAGCAACCTGAGTATCCACTGATAGATGAATGGATAAAGAAGGTGTGTTATATACATACAATGTAATATTCCTTTGTATTTTTTAAAATAGTGAAACGTGTATAGAAAACAATAGTATTTATTCTAAAGAATAAGGTTAAAAGTAGAGATTGATGGAATGATCTGGGTTAGACTTTAGAGGCTATGGGATTTAGTTCTGGATCTGCCTCCATACTCTGTTCTCTGTCAATAGGCAGTCTAGACCCATGCTTTCTAGACTTGAGTGACTGTTGGAAACATTGGTAGAGCTTCCTAGGTGGACACTACCCCCAAGAGATTCTGATTCAGGGGGTATGGGGGCAGGGCATGTATATGCATTCCCAGTGAGGCTGATGTGCCGATCCTTGAAAAATTACTGGTCTAGATCTTAGTTTTTCCTCATCCTTATAATGTAGGGATCCAATTAGACCTATCTATTATAGCCGCAAAAAGTAAAAGACAACAATTTCCATTTTTTAAGAGGAAAAAGATTTTAGTTCAGAAGTTTCAGACCTTAAAATATTAATAAAAATTTAATACTCACAAGTGCCTTGTAAGAAATATAGAATGAACATTGACAGCATTGTCCAGATTTGGAAATAGAAGCATTGGATATTTACATGTCTAAAGTTATCCAGCTGGGGAGTAATAAAGTTAGGACTAATCTTGTCTCTCAACTCAGAGCCCTATTTCTTATGTTTCTATGGCACTGCTTTTTATAAGTGAACAATAATTCTTGTATAGCCTGTAATCATTCATGGTGTTGAGAAGTGGTACTCTCTATTACTTGGGTCACACATTACTCTTGAATATGGCTTTGTGGCAGAGGCAGGTAATAGTTTAAAAAGAATAAGAATAAGAAATAATAGTAATTAATAATAACAATAATAGTGAAGGAGAAGAAGGAAAGAAGCAGCTATAAAACACAAGAGAACTAGCATTTTTCTGGAACAAGCCACTTGCAATCTTTGAAGATTATCAACAGTGCCAACACGAGGGCCCCAGTCTAGACTATTTTGCAAGAACCCTCAACCTTATACATTCTTACGATGTAATGTATACATATTTCATTAATTGAGATGAGGCACAGCTATGAACAGATGTAGCTAACACTGCAGTTCTGTACCTTCTGTCTGAACCTAATTGCTGTCCCCCACCAACAAATATTTGCTCTGACCTCACCTTTAATATCTCAGCTGCTGCAAAGCAAATCCCCAATCATTCCTTGATTAAGTTCTCGTTTCATGGTTTTAAGTTAATATTGAGATGCTAAGCCAGAAGGTGGAGGCATTGTTGCTGACAACTAAAAAAAAAAAAAAAAAAGTGAGAATTAAATTGTTCCTATAGCTGTCAATGGGGCCTCCCCTGAGGCAATGCCAGTATAACACCAGTTGCCATATTGTGCAAACAGGGATTGCATCGGGTTGTGTGTATCTAGTGAACACCAGCCATTTGGTATAGGATAAAATTTCAGGCCATCTCACAGGTTTGGCTCATGATGCCTTTATGTTACTTTTTGTTTCAGACTTGGTTTTATAGATACTTTCACATAGCAGCTTTTTGCTGGTCTTAAATATTAAAACAACCCCCAAAATGATATTATTTGACTTCCATTATTTTAGTTGTTGCATTTTTTAGCTCATTCTTTTTAATCTTGAGTTAGGAAAATTAATTTTGTCCTATGTTTCTGAAGGTTATAAAAGACTAAAATACTCATTTTGTGGAGTGGCTCTCTGACTTGTACTTTATAGACCAGTAAAACTAAATAAAAATAAGAACAGACATAGAGTTAGCATATTTCTATTTAATAAAAAGAACATGGAAAATATAATACCTTCTATTATAATTCTCTCATTCACCAACAGTATGAACTTTAAAAAAATAAGAAAGTAGAAAAAAATGCCAATTTTTTTAAATAGCCTGTGAAACATATAATACAATGTCTTTAGTGTTTTTTGTTGTTGTTGTTTAAAATGAACCCCTGAAAACTTTGTTGGCAACCCTGCAATACCAAGGGCCACTATTTGAGAAAAGGGTCAATTGTCTGCTTACTTGAGGAGGGGGCCAACACATGGGCATGCTGCAGTGGTGGTTTTGTAACTAGGCAAAGGGTGGTTCAGAGCACTTGGAAATAGGTGATCTGCTCTGTGACTCAGGCTAGTAGAAATCTCCACACTCCCCCTTGATACTGGCTGGCTAGTGTGTGTGGATCTGGCCAATAGCCCTGTCTTTTTCTCGTCAAATCTTGAAAGGCTTGTAAGTATTTCATCACCGTGAGCATCCTGCAGAACATACCCCATGTCTTACCATAAATTATCAGTGGGCAAGCAAGATTTATTCTTAAAATTTTTACTTTGCTGTAAATCGTTTCTCCCGTCACGTGAGATGAGTGTTCTATAGTGTCAGAAGAAGAGATGGCATTTTTCAGATTGTGTATGGGTTGGGGCATATGACGTTACATGATCTGGTGGAAGCCCATGTGCGCAGTGCAGCACGGTTTCGGGGGGGCTCTGTCTGGTCAGGACCAGAACAGCTAGATTTCCTGGCCTGTTACCCCAAGGCTATATATCTTTGGCCCTTGAGCAGCCATGTCAAGTTGGGTCTGATGGGGAAAGCCTACAGACAGTGAGCAGGGTAAGTTAACATCCAGCATTTGCTGCTTGGCTCAGGTGCTCTAGGCTCAGCAGGGAAGTTGGGGAAAAGTACTTCAGTGGCTAGCTGCAGAGCTCATTGTGTCCATCTTGAATAAAGGTCTTTGGACCTTTTAGAGGAGTCCTTTTTCAGGTTTTCAAAAAGGAAGGTGCATAGTCTGAACCGGGCCTCCGGTGGAAACTTAGTGGGTTGAGAATAGCAAGGTGGAGACTCTTAGTAGCCACAGCTTGAGGATGGAGGCTCTACATCATTACTTTATATATATTGAATTCATCTATCTTATTGTGGATCATTTGTATTCTTTTAATGATAGCCACACTAGCCGCATGGTAGCTGCTCTAATAATATGTATGCTTCTAAATTGGATCTTAATGAGAAAACATTCTGTTGGAATCAAAATTATTGAAGGGAATTTCAGCACTATATTTGTCAATGAGTGGAAAGGCTTTAGCTTTGCTAACTAATTTTAACTGTTTTAACTTTTTGAATGGTTGTCAGAGTTGATTTTAAAATTGTTTCACCTTTTCATGATATTTTTCATTAATGGTGACTATTAATGATTTGGAATGTGCTTGTTTCATCTTAATTATAGATGTGCGATAAAAGGTTGTAGAAGTGCTCTCTAATACTCTTGGGCATAGGTGGGAGTTCTGGCTGTCCACTGGTACTCTACTGATACCTACTGGGCACTATGTCATTTCACCCCCTCCCTCTGTGTGAACAGAGACTGAGTGGGGAATCTGAACTACTGTCCCAAATGGTCTGTGATGCAGTGGTGACCCACATTTCCTTGCTCGAGCGGCATAAGAGGAGGTCAGCAAAAATTAAAGATTTAAATTAGTTCCGGATATCATGACATGATGTCCAAAAACCCCAGGTTCAGTAAAAAATAACTAGACCTATCAATGAACAGAGACAAAGACAACTAATGCCAATACTGAGAGGACAGAAATGTTATTTGACAAAGGTTTCAAAGCGCCTGTCATAAAAATGCTTCAGTGACCGATTAAAAACACAACTGAAGCAAATAAAAAAAGGTCTCAACAAATAAAAAGAAAATTAATGTAAATATAAATTTACATTTACACATTATACATATATGTATACAATATGTATAAAATGTATACAATATGTATATGTAAAATGTAAAAATACATATACAATATGTATATGTAAATGTATACAATATGTATACAAATGTATACAATATACATTTACATATAATGTAAATATAAATGTAATATTACATTAAAAACTCAGTGAATGGGCTCCACAGCAAAATGGAGGGGGTAGAGGAAAGCGTGAAGTTGAATATAGACAATAAAAATTTTCAATCTGAACAATGTAGAGAAAATAGACTGGGTGACAAAATGTAAGAGGCCTCTGGTATTATACCTGAAGATCTAACATTCATGTCATCAGAGTCCTGGATGGACAGAGAAAATGGCTCAGGGCTGAAAGGTATACCATGTCCTGGGCCATAACCTTCAGCAAAGTTAAAAGAATTGAAGTTATCAGATTGAGTTCTCTGACCAAAATGAAATCAAACTGGACGTCAACGACAGTAAAATAACAGAAAAATCATCAAATATTCAACTAAGTAGACTTCTAATAATTTCTGGGTCAGAGAAAAAGTCTGAAGGAAAGTTAAAAAAATATATGTTGAATTGAATGAAAATGAAAATAGAACGCACCAAAATTTGTGTAACACAGCTAAATCAGTACTGAGAAGGAAATTTATCGCAGTAAACACATGAGAAAAGAGAGCAAGTCCCAAAACAGTAACTTCAACTCCTACCTTAAGAATCTAGAAAAATAGGGGTGCATGGATGGCTCAGTCAGTAAAGCATCTGACTCTTATTCTCGGCTTAGGCCTTGATCTAAGGGTTGTGAGTTCAAGCATGGTGCTGGGCGTGAAACCTACTTAAAAAACAAAACAAAACAAACAAAAACGAGAATCTAGAAAAAGAACAAAAATAAGCCTAAACCAGCAGACAGAAGGATACAAAGACAGAAATAAATAGAAAGGAAAAAACATAAAACTTTTTTTTTTGCAAAGATCAAATTTATCAACTGATTAAAAAAAGAGAAGGCACAAATTATCAATATTAATAATAAACAGGGGATATCACTATAGATCCTGCAAACATC
The DNA here is from genome assembly GCF_018350175.1 of Felis catus. Lineage (NCBI taxonomy): Eukaryota > Metazoa > Chordata > Mammalia > Carnivora > Felidae > Felis > Felis catus. The sequence continues at coordinate 136,070,510 of NC_058375.1, forward strand.
AAAAGGAGAGCAGTAGAACACTGTGTATAACTCAAATTAAACTGACAACTTAGATGAAATGGATCAATTTCTTGAAAAGCACAAACTACCACAAATGACTAAATATGAAATAGATAACTTAAATAGTTCTGTAAGTATTTTTTTTTTCCAAGGTGGTTGACATCTTTATTGCTTTGGGTGTGGGGGGCAGGTGCTCAGGTGCTCTTGGTGGGGAGCCTCTTCCCCATCACAGGCTTCTGGCTGCGCAGGGTGGTCCCGGCTGTGCAAATGGCAGCCACGCACAGATCTGGGCGGTACTTGTTCTTGCGGATCACATGTCAGATGCTGCTGAGGGTGGCCGGGGCATTCTTGTTGACAGGTGGTAGCTACGTAGGAGGTGGCAGGTTTTCGCTGGCCCCATGTACATTTCATGACCCCCACTGCACCTGTGCCTTGGGCCCCTGGCTCCATGCCCAGTCATGTTGTGGGGAATCAGCCCTCGGTAGCAGAAGGAGTTACAAGTTCAGCCTACGGCACTTGGCGGTGTACGGCTGCTTGTTTCTGTGGCAGGGGCAGGACGTTGGAGCAGTTTTGCGCCACCTTCTGTTGCGGGTGGGCGGTCACGGCAGCAGCTCCTCTCACTCCGTAGCCAGAGACGGAAAGAGGCCCGTGGTCCTGCAACTGTTAGGAAAACTGCCTTCATCATTGAAAAACTCATGAAAGAAATAGCCAGGTCCAAATCATTTTACTCGGAAACTCCACCGCACTTTTAAGAGAGATTTAAGACTAATTGTATACAATCTCTTCCAGAAAAGAGAAGACCAGGAACTATATCCAAATTCATTTTATGGAGTGGATACTACACTGATACTAAAACTATATAAAGACAGTAAAGAAGAAGAAAACTACAGTCCGATATCCCTCATGAAATTAGACCCCAAAATCTGTAACATATTAGCAAATAGAATTAGGTAATATATATAGAATTGTATGCCATGGCCAAGTGGGGTTTATTACAGCAATGCAAGATTGGTCCTCAAAAACTATTATATGACCTACCCCATTAACAAGCTAAAGAAGAAAAACCATATGATATCAATTGGTACAGAAAATGCATTTACCAAAGTTCAACATCATTCATAACAAAAACTCTTAGAAAAATGAGAGAAGAGGGAAACTTCCTCAACTTGATAAAGAGCATCTATAAAAAACCTACAGCCAATACTTAATGGTGAGGAATTTGAATGCTTTCCCCTATGACTAGGAAGGAGGCAAAGGTATCTGCTCTTATGTATTCAACTTGGTTCTGAAAGTCCTAGCCAGTGCAATAAGATTAGCAAAGGAAATAAATGTCATAAAGGTTACAAAGGAAGCAATACAACACTTGCTATGTGCAGATGATGTGATTGTCCGTGCGAAAATCCCAAGGATTCTACCGAAAACTGGAAAATAACGGAGTTCAGCAAGTTTTCAGGATACAATGTCCAAAAAGCAATTGTCTTTCTATGTGCTAATGATAAACATAGAAAAAAGATGAAAAGTGCAATCCTACTTAAAATTGTTTAAAAAGGGAGAAACAGTTAGGTGTGAACCTAAAAAAATAATATGTACAGGACTCACATGCTGAAAAATACAACATGCTGGTGAAATAAAGATCTAAATAAATAGATATATTCTGGTCAAGGTTTGGAAGACTCAACATAGTAAAGATTTCAATTGTCCTTTTTTTTTTTTTCAAGTCATGAAAACAAATATTTAACGTTGTCAGAGAACTGCTACAAAAAGGCTTTAGGTCCAGGTGGTATTACAATAGGGAGTTTTCAGGGCTTAAAAGAATAAATATTTCTCTCTATATAAATTATTCCATAATTATATATATAAATATATATATATACTATATATATAAATTATTCCATAATATATAAATTATATAAATTATTCTCTCTATGTAAATTATTCCATAACAGGAACAGAGAAAACTTCCATTTGTCCTTAAATTGACATATAGGTTAAATGCATTTCTTTTTAAAAAACCAACAAAATTGTTTTGTGGACAAAGAGCAGATTATTGTAAAAGTTATATGAAAAGGCAAAGGAACTACCATAGTTAACATAAATTAAAAAAAAAAAAGAAGAATAAAAAAAGAGGAATCAGCCTACCCAAAGTTTCAAAACTTACTATATAGCAAAAGTATTGAAGACTGTGTAGCATAGGTAAAGATATACATAAATCAATTTATGTAGCAATAAAGAGCTACATAAATATGTTCAACTGATTTTTTTATAAAGCAATTCAATGGAGGAAAGATATTCTTTTAACAAAAGATGCTAGACTAATTGGACATCCACAGACAAAAATATAACCTTGACTTAAACCTCACATCTTATATAAAAATTATCTTGGGGTGCCTGGGTGGGTCAGTCAGTTAAGCATCTGACTTTGGCTCAGGTCATGATCTTATGGTTCGTGAGTTCGAGCCCTGCGTCAGGCTCTGGGCTGATACTCAGAGCCTGGAGCCTGCTTTGGATTCTGTCTCTCCCTCTCTCTCTGCCCCTCCTCCACTCAGGTCCGTTCTCTCTCTCTCTCTCTCTCTCTCTCTCTCTCTCTCTCTCTCTCCCTCTCTCAAAAATAAATAAGCATTAATTTTTTTTTTAAATCTCAAAATGCATCATGGACTTAAATGTAAAACACAAAATTATAAAACTTTTAGAAAAAATATAGGAGAAAATAGTTGCAATCTAAAATCATGATTTATAGAAGGGAAAATGAATTAATTACATATGATCAAAATTAAAACTTTTGCTCTGCAAAAGATACTTTTGAAAGGATAAAAAGGTACAGACTTGGAAAAAATACTAGAAAACCACATTTCTTACAAAAGAGTAATATCTAGAACATGTAAAGAATTCTCAAAATTCAGTAGTAAAAAAAATAAACAATCCAATTAGAAAATAGGCAAAAGGGGGGTGTCTGGGTGGTTCAGCCAGTTAAGCGTCTAACTCTTAATTTCAGCTCATGTCATGATCCCAGGGTCATGAAATCAAGCCCTGCATTAGCTCTGCACTGAGTGTGGAGCCTACTTGAGATTCATTTTTTCTCTCTGTCCCTCTCTCCCTTCCTCTGCCACTCTTCCCCTCTCATGCTGTCTCTCTCTCTCAAATATATTTTTAAAAAATGATAATAGGCAAAAGATCAAACATTTCACTGAAAAGTACATAGAGATAGCAAAAAGTAAATGTGTTCAGTAATATTCAGCATCATTAGCCATTAGGAAAATGCAAATTAAAAGGACAAGATATCACTACACACATATCAGAATGACTAAAATAAAAAATAGTGATGAAATAAATGCTTATGAAGATGAGGATAAATTGGATCACTCACACATTGTTGGTGGGAATGTAAAATGTGCAGCGGCTCTATAAAGAGTTTGGTAGTTTCTTAAGGAAATTTAACATGCGAGCACTGCACGACCATTAATTGCACTTATGGGCATTTATCCCAGAGAAATAAAAACTTGTATTCACACAAAAACCTCTATACAACTGTTCCTTTCATCTTTATTCATGATAGCCAAATACTGGAAGCAACCAAGAGGTCCTTCAGTAGAGGAATATTTAAATAATCTGATGTATGTGGGCTACTCCTTATCAGTTAAAAATGAATGAACTGTTGACACACGGAATAACTTCAGTGAATCTCAGAGAATTACGCTGAGTTGAAAAAAGATGATTCCGCTTACATACTGAATTATTCCGTTTATATGACGTTCTTGAAAAGACAATATTGTATAACTAGAGAACATGTTAGTGGTTTTCACAGTGTAAGAATGAGGGGATGGAAACTATAAAGAGAAGCATGAGTAATTCTTGTAGTGATAGAAACGCCTGTATCTTGACTGTATCAGTGTCAATATCCTGGTAGTGATATGGTACTATACTCTTGCAAGATGATACCATAGTTTTGTGAGATGATACCATTGAGTAAAGGGAACATGAAATCTCTATGTATCATTGCTTATACTTTCTTATGTATCTACATTTTCTTCAACTCCAAAAAAGTTTGATTAAAGTTATAGAAGCAAGCTCAACTTTTCATAAATATTTTACAAGATTTTTTCCAAAAGTTTAAAAACTTTAATTTGTAATGCATCACCAAATACTTTGAATTTGTTCTTATCACAGGTATATAACATAAAGAAAAACACAATCAAATGTTTTTTTCTAAGCCCAATGTGGATGCCCATTGGTTCCTTCCAGTTTACCCCAGTGTGTGTTTCAAAGAAACCAAGATTTTAGCATAAGAGGAAAAAAATTCACAAGGAAAGAAAGAATTTTTAAAATCACTTTTTGCAACCTCCAACAAAATAATTACGTATGTGATACTTATACCAAGACTTGCATGAATATTGTGATGGGGAATTTTGTAATGGACGTATAATGGATATATTAGGCTGACAGCACCGGAGTCTACTGATAAGTCTTCACTGAATATCATTTGTCACTAAACAAAAAAATAAAAATGGCACAAATGGGCCACTGGATATTAAGTGGATCCTGCCATGGTACGATAGGGAACACACAGCACCAGCCATGAGATGCTGTTGCCTCACAAATACCACCAAAAATACTAAAATGACCCCATTTAAATTCCTAACTCTACCCACCTGTTTATAGGAAACTCAGAGATGAAAAAGAGCTTAAATGACAGTCTATGGAAATAATCACACACATTACAAATAAGAGAAATTCAACAGGAAAAACAAACCAGTTTCCTTGACTGTATTCTGATTTGAACACACCATCTAAGAAAGTGCAGAGAAAATTAAGTGTGACTAGATGATAACATTAAGAAGTCATTGTTTCATGTTTAAACATTTGAGGGTATTGTGGTTGTGTTTAAAATGGTCCCTACCGTTTAGAAATTTATATTGAACTTGTGGGTAAAATTATATGTCTGCAATTGGCTTTAAAACATTCCAGTTATGTAACACTATCAATGACAACAACAAAAGTGGGAGAATTGGGATGTATTGAGTCTGTTGACCAATAGTTGGTAGTTGTTGAGTTTGGAGGATGGATACATAAAACATTATTATATCATCCTTTTATACTTCTGCATATATTTGAAAATCTTCCATTAAAATAATACATACATATGTACACAATTTATGCCATGCCAAAGCAAATAGAGATATCAGAAATGATTGTCAACTTTTCATAGAATATTTTAAAACAGCTGAAGTGATCCATCTTTGGATTAATATATAATTCAGACTCTGGCTCAAATTGTGTCAGTCACACAAATTGAATGCCCTCTACTTTTCCTGATAGCCTTTTACAATATCATTGGTCATCTAGAGGCTAAGACTTTAATATACCCTAAGTTTTCTCACTGTATCAGCCCTTGGACAAATCTATTGTATATCTATCCTCCCAGGGATCCTGATTTTAATTAATTTCTTCAGCTTAGCGGTAACATTGTTAAAGGTATTGCTGTGAAGGATTTTTATGGTCAAAAAATGGTAAGTAAACACAAATGGGAAGAGACATGATTTGTTTTGGCCTTCCCCTATCTTTCCCTTTCCTCTCCGCCTCTCTTCCTTCCTTCTTTTCCTCTGCTACCTTCTTCCCTAGGGATTCCCTTGCTATTAGTTGAGTAATATATAATTTAAAAAAAAGATAGTTACCAGGGGCAAATATCTTTTGTACTTGATCAGGGAAGAAACAAAATAAAACAGAGCATATTTTGTACAGTATGTTATCCTGCTGAGTTGTCATATGAGACGAGAAAACTATACTCTTGTTCAAACTTATGAAGTTAGAAAAAAACATGCAAATTAAGTGTGAAACATAAATTATTCTGAAAACAAGAACAGCAACATTAAAGGAACAGGGTCATCAAGGGAAATTCAAATCCAGGACAGAGCTGTGTAAAACCTTAGACGGTAAAGAGTAGCAACACTCATGTAGAGAAGGAAAGGATTACTTTAGAACAGATCCTCAATGAAAAGGAAATGAACTAAGTCTATTTTTATTTAGAGGAGACCATTGTAAGATATTTTAATTACTGTTTAAAATATCTTTAAGGAACAGTTTCCATTTACGTTAAAGGAAACAGAATGGGATTTTGCTTCCTTTGTTGAGTGTCTTTATCGCTATGGGATGTGTAAAGTGAATATACTTACCTAATGTGGTCAAAGAAGAGATGACTCATTCATTCATTTAGTAATTCAACAATTATCGTTTTCCAGCTATGTGATGAGCATTAGTGGTTCAAAATTAGGAAGGTATAGTCCTTCACTTTCATGTACTTAAAATCCTGCATGGGATACTGGATATCAAATATAAAAAATTGCTCTAGTGAAATGTATTGGTGGGGGTATACCTAGAGTTCAAGAGGAACACAAAAAGGCTCATACCGGGAACATAAAGATTAAATGAAGTTTTGAAGAACTGTAAAAGTTATTCTAATAGGGACCAAAAAAAAATGGTAATGGCTGTGTTGGCCGTGAGTTGGGAGAGGTTATGGACATTTCAAGTATTCTAAAATCATGTATGCAAAAGGTGGAAACAATCCAATATTACAAGTGTTTAGTTTAGGTTGGGCCAGGGGGTATATTTTGGTGGCCAGAAGGGGGTGCTAGAGGTGAAAGGGCCACAAAACACAGAGGTCCGTATGATCAACTGTATAAACTAGGATTTATATTATAAAGCATGAGAAGGAATTGAAGGTTGTCAGAATGAGAGGGATGATATAATCTGATATGCATTTAAGAAAGGCATCCCTATGCTCAAGCTGAGTGGAGGTATTCTTTAGAGTACTAAACAGATGGTAAGAAAATCCATGAGGATTCTATTTCAGTAATATTCTCTTATATCTAATATCTGTGGTTATTAAGAAACTATTATTTGCAAAATTATGTCAGTCATTCTTCTATCCATTTTGTGCTTTCTCCTACTCTGTCCTATAATCAGAGTGGCTGACCCCTGCAAACTATACCTCCCAAGATCTCTTGTCCATTGAACTTTTAGTTAAGGTTTGACCAATTGTAGTTACTTGTGTGAGAGTGGAGGATAGAAAGAAGGGAGAAGTCAGGTTATTTCTCAAAACGCCATTAAATTTTGCTATAGTTTAGGACTCAAGATGCTCTTTGAATTAAAATAATAATAATAATAATAATAATAATAATAATAATAATAATGATGGGGCTTCAAGGATAGTTGAGTAATGTGATAAGACCCATCCCAAAATAGCCATATATACAAGATAAAATTTGTAAGTTTTAACATAAAGGTACAAAATATTCTTAGGGCTCAAGTAGGGAGTGAGATTAGAAAATAAAAGAAAAAGAAACAGTTTTCATGTGCTGATTTGTCGTAATTCACTCAAACCATAATTTATCCTGGGGTAAGAGTTGAAAGCATCACAGAATTATGTTCCCATTGCATCACTGACCTTCATAATATTCCCACTCTCCTCTATTTCTCTCTGTATGTCTGCTGTGAGCCCTATTTCTATGCTTTCTGTTTTGGCCCTTATCTGATAGGAAAGGAGCTTATAGTACAACTGTGTGGGCAGGGGCAGGCAGGTAGGTGATCAGGTGATAAAAGAGGCAGCCAGGGGACCTCATATTTCCCAGGGAACCAAGAACTGATGATACGGATTGGGAACAGCAGAAAAATTTGGGATCAGAAGCTATTCTCTCATTTCTGGATCCAGAGAAGAAAATACTTAGAATATTCCCACCATCTACGGTTGGAAAAGACCCAGATTTTCTATATGGATACAGAAGAGGAAGAGACTTTTGGAGGTGGAATGGAGGGAGTACAATAGGGAGACATTCCTTGTTAGATTTTAATATTTAAAAAATCATTCTTGTGTTGATTTTTTAAATGTTGTGTTTGGATTATGCCTGTGTCAGTCAGAAAGTTAGTGTCCAAGTCATGTGTAACAGAGAAAAGGACCTGAACAGAGCACCCATTTCTGCTATGTGGACAAAGAGAAAATAAGTCAACTGAAAAAGGAACAACAGCAGCAGTGAAAACAACACCTATAACAACATTATCCCTCTTCTTTTGAATGTTCAGAGACCCCGGTGCATGGCATGGTCAATAAATATTAGTATCCACTAAATACTGGTTTAAGAAACGAATGGCAAAATAAATGACAAAATGCATTTTTATTTTTTAGAGAGAGAGCAAGAGCATGAGTGAGAGAGTCAGAGGGAGAGAGACAGAATCTTAAGCAGGTTCCATGCTCAGCACAGAGCCCTATGCTGGGCTCGATCCCACAACCCTGGGATCATGACCTGAGCCGAAACCAAGAGTGAGATGCTCAACTGACTGTGCCACCCAGGTGCCCCTGACAAAATACATTTTTAACAGCACTTGGATAAAGCACAATTTTACAGACTCGATACAGGAAATAAAGCATTCTTTTACTTATCCTCACATCCAAGCGTTTTCCAACATCCACTTAGACAAAAATTATTAGTATTATTTTTAATGAGTAAGTTTTTTCTTCTTGGATTGAAACAGTGGGTCAAATCTTATAGACACCCTCAAGCTGTCCAAAAACAATTTGCCCTTGAAATGCGGAAACCTGAATTGTGAGCTGCCAAACATGATGTAATCACGTATTGGACATCTTCATTCCCCTCCCAAGGTATGCGATTAAGCCTTCTTTTATTTTCATGATGAAAATATTGGATCTACAGTATAGAGCAGTAAACTTGAATTTTCTTAATAAAAAAAGATACAAAGTATCATGGGCAAAACTGCAATATCCGTCCAAAAAAATGAAGCACAATAGACAGAATATTCCATGGGCAGATGTTAACTGAAAGTGCGCATTGTTTGGGAAAGGAGTTAATTAACAACTTATTAATTGGATAGAAAATCTGAAACTGTTGTACTTCTAGCAAATACATAATTTTCTTCAAGTATTATTAAAGCGTTTTTGTTGTACCTATTAAAGATTCTTGTCTCTAAGTTAATTTCATTATGCTAATAAGCTATCATCGTTACAGAACCTAAGCTTTGATCCATGTTAATTGTCGTGATCTTCAAAGACAAAGTCACCACTTACTTTAAATGAATTTTACATCTTTTTAAAGAATCACACGGAAATTAGGGGAAGTAATTAATTTTTTATTATGTGTCTCAATATTTTTAAGGGAGGAAGTCAATGGTATTGGCTAGAATTCATTTTAACATTTAACTAGGGAAAACAGCATGAGGCAAAAAAACTGTTCAGATGCAAAAGATTAAAGAAAATTTGAAACTGGGACCTAATTTGTCTTGATAAACTTTGGTGTTTAATATGCTTCTTTTGTTCTCAGTGTGAAACTGTGGGGTTTTGATTTGTAAAAACTTTTTGAAGAATTAATTCTTTCTAATTTTTATTCATTTCTTTGCCTTTCTTTTACAGTAAGACAGACAAGTTGACCTTCAAACCATCACACTTTTAAATATCTATGAACTTACAAGGTTAAATCTATTAGTGATCTGATATTAGCTATTGTACACTAACAGAGTATGTTTCTTCTGAAGCAGATTAGACCTAGCTGTTCCTATATAATAACTAGTTATTTGAACCTTAAGGGGTATAAGCAAATAATGTTATTAAATTATTTGCATTTCTCTTTGTAATGAGAAAAGGTCAAGTATGGAAATATTAACTCCTCCATTTTATGAAAATTCGTATAGGAAGATGGAAATGTACTGGTTTTATCTTTGTTATAATTAGACTTGAGATGAGGGTTAGGGACATTCTTGAAGCCCCCATCAAATTAGATCAAACACTGGATCAAAAACCAGAGAAGCGAAAGCACAATATGTTTTTTCTTGAAAGTATAGAGTGAAGGCATGAACTGCCAAAATCGTAATGATTAATTTTTTAATCATTTATATCATATCAAACCCCTTGACATTCTTTTTTTGGAAATATAGGGAGTATGAAAGAGATTCTAAACTTAAACATACATTTAAAACACACACACACACACACACACAATTCCCTAAATGATGTAAATAGGTGCTTCACAAAAAATAGAAATGTATCAAATCTAGTGGCTGCAATAAAATTGTTAGCAAATCTAGTGGCTATAATATAATTTTTAGCAAAGAGGAACATCTCAATACAACAAATAAGCTAATGATGAGATTCTACCTTGCTATGAAGGATTTCTGAGCCCATTGGAGAGGTGATGAACTTACCATAATAGTATCTTGATATAGCAACCAATAGTTCTCAATTCTTTCTGTGTAAGAAAATTATGTGGTGATGGCAAGAATGTGAATTCCAGCATGGTGCCCAAGGGTTTATGTTTTTAACAAGAATTGGTAAGTGATTCTAATGCAGATAGTTCATAGAGCACAAACCTTAAATATTGATAAGATTAATAACACTCAAATTTTATCTGATGATAAACTTTTTATGACTTTAAAATATATTTCAAAAAAAATACATTTCAGTCCATAAAATTCTTTATTAGCCAAGGTGCCACTAGTATATGTAGAAAATAGCCATATAAATTAATATGTTGGCTTAATGACTTTAGTATTAGCAATATCTCATGAATTATATTAGAATGACTAAAAACAATACAACTAATGAATCCCCTTCAAAACAGGGAACCTATATACCTCTTATGATAAGCCATTTTGTATCGTCCTCTTTTCATATTATAGGCATTTATGGATGTTTATTAAATAGAGAAACTGGATTTTAATCTTGTATGTCATAATCCAGTGAATGGCCCAATTTAAGTTTATCCACTTTATTTGCCAAACATGACTGTTGTCATAAAAATCATAGCTGTACACACAGAATAAGCATTTTCTATCTGAGATTGTTCTAAAAAAACTGTGCTGGAATTTCTGAAGTTATTTGAATGAGTTTTGTGATACTGTAAGTTCCATAATAATACATGAACATGTGTTCCCTGGGCCATCTTAAAAATAGACAAAACCACACATTTGCATGTGCACAAAGGTCAAATTTTTCTTAGACCTGCTGTGTCGTGCGAGAAGTTCTGCATTATATTCGAGATTGAGTTCCTGGTGAATGTAATTTAGGGTAAAAAGACTTAAAAATTATTTACATTAAAAATTCACTCTTAAATCTCCACTAAACAACTCCTTTTATCCTTTTAACATCGCCTTCAAACACATTAAATCACACTTCAAATACATTCTAGAAATAATAACAATCTGGGTATGAAATCATTCTTACGTTAAAGATGCTGACTTTGTTACATGGAAGAATTTGGAGACATGATAAGATGGCAAAGAGCTCAAAGCTCATCCCTCATAGGATTGTTTTAAGCTGGCTGGGGTTGAGGAGGGAAGAGGTGTATGATTCACATCCAGTTCTAGGAATTTCTTTCTCACTTGTCAGAGGGGCCTGATTAAGATGGAAGGGGAAGTAAAATTCGTAGAAAACTTTCCCACATTGTGACTATAAGGAATAAATAAGGTGTATACCGCTTTTTTTTTTTGATCTTAGCATAAAAATTTACAGTTTCATGTAATACCTCTCTTTATCTCAACCAAAGTCCCCTGGAAGGTAATTCAAGAGGGGACTTACATATGATGGTTTACAGCAACATGTGCCTTGTACAAATGTCTAAGGAGAAATATATGAATGATCAAGCCCTCTATGTATAGTTTTAGTAAATTAAATACTTTAGACGGGGCTCCATATGATAAAACTATGAATAGACAAATTTAAGTTTAGGAGATGAGACAGGTAGGAAACTGGAACTGATAAATAATGTAACCAAAGATGGAATTTATTGCATAAAAAACTTTGTTGTTAAGATTTTTTTTTTTTTGCAAAACTATCAAAACAAAACTGCGGTGGCTTCAAAGAAATTTGTGATCAAAGGTACAGCAAATCTAGGATTAAGGACCATAACCTAGACTTTGTCAAATGCTGTAAGCATTGAAGAGCAATACTTCTGAATAATATCTGATTAATTTCTAAATATCCCCTGGCTTTCCGCCCAAAGGATTAAAATATATGCTAAAAGGAAATAGTCATTTCCCTAGCTGTTGCTTGAATTTGGTGATCATTAACATTTATTTATTGTACTTTGTAACACAGGTTGCAAAGTGGCATCAGCCATATTTTGTTTGGCTTACCCAATATTTTAAGATACTTGAAAGCTAGTTTCCAGCATTTAAATATCATGTGATTTAAACAAGTATCTGGACATCTAGTTTTATTTTTTTTTTAAATATCTGCTCTCTGAAAATGCTGAGTATTTCCTTTTACATGACAAAGATGGTATGGGAACAAGTGGGGATCCCTTCTTTTAAGTCACGTTCTGTGTTCTCCTGTTCACGTTAGTACTTGTGAAGCTGCCTTTACATGAGTAAATAGATCGTCTAAGGTCTAAAGACACTTGAGTTGGCCTCAACTGATAACATGGTCTACTAGAAATGGACATTAATCCAGTATCCCCTACTGGGGAATCTTCCATGTGAAAACTACTGAGATAGGTTGAAATTTAAAAAGATATTAAGAACAATGATGTAGGGAATGAAAGGGCAGTGGAAAAATGAGAAGAGACCAAAACTATTGTCTGGAGAGACACGGCCAGATAGGGTCTTGTTCCAATTACCTTTTGAAGCACTTGAAAAAACCTTGGGTGAGTCTGTATTTAGCAAATCTTAGATTAAGAGAAATGAAATGTTAAGGTTTGATGCAAATAATTTTCATTTCTGTATGTAGTAAGAACATTCTGACTTAAAAATGTAAAAATACCTCTGACAGAAGATTGTTATAAGATGTTTGGGGTTAACTGCGTTAGATGCTTTCCTCTTCTAAAGACCTTTGCTTTTAACTAAATGCTTGCTTATCTTTCTAATTTAACATAGTCCCACATTCTTCTTTGTAGTAATTTTGGGCTATCTGATAACATATAATGGAAAACATGTTTATGTCTTCCACCAGTTCTTGTTGCATATTTCAAATGCTTAGAACAACAATTTTCAGAAGCTTTCATTAAGGTTAATTTAAAAACTACATTAAATACAAACAGATTTTCTCACAAACAAAATGCAATGTGTACTTAACAGACTTCTGTATGTTATATTTGATAAACTACCTCATATAAATGCAAATTTTGACTTTCTGCCAGAACCAGGTGGTATGGAAAATATTTCTATTAAACAAATAATGCGGGAAGAGCAAACTTCAAGCACTGGTATGTTGCATAGGAAAAGAGGATGTTTTCGTTCAGGTTTGATGTATATTTTCAGGTTGACCTTTTCATATACAAAATGAAATAAACATGCTGAAGAATGATACGTGGTGAGTAGTTGTCTTTGGTGTCAAAGAAGATTCAGGAAAATAGACTTGGGGAGGGATTTTACATATTCAGAGAAATAGGCTAAAATATTTTCTCCTGTTTTCCATGGTTATTTGCTAGCATCATCTCATCTCCTTTGGTAGTTATCTGAATAGCTTTCATCTCAATCACTAAGTAAAATTGAACAAGGAGAGCTAAATAAAGCAGGATGATTCTAAACATTGCCTCAGATGGAAAAGCTTTTTTTTTTTTTTTTTTTTTGAACTCTCGGCCAGACAAAATACAATCAGAACATAAAAGCAAACAGAAGACCTCCCCAAACCGATAACCCTAGAGTAACCATGAGAAAAATATTAGGAAAAACAAAATTAAGAGATATTCTACTAATTATCTGATCGGTACTCCTCAAGATTTGTCAAGGTCATCAGAAACAAGTGAAGTCTGTGATGCAGACCAAAGGAGACTATGGAGAGATAAACACTCAATGTAATGTAGTGTTCTGCATGGTATCTTGAAATAGAATAATGACATGGAAAAAACTAGTGAAATACAAATAAAGCATGCAGTTTAGTTAATAGTAACATAGCAATGGTTGGCTTAATAATTCTGACAAATGTACTCCATAGTAAGATGTTAACAATAGGGGTACGAGACACTTGGGAATTCTCTGTACAATGTTTATAACTTTTCTGTCCGTCTAAAACTATCCCCTCAAAGAAGTTTTTATATTAAAGAAAAGACAAATAGAAGATAAATGAAGAGATATTATTTGTCCTTAAGGTACATGTGGATCCTTATGAGGATGCTTCTTAATCACTGTTTTCTGTTTGTTTTTTGTTGGACGACCGTGGTGCACAATATTACATTAGTTTCAGGTGTATTGAACATAGTGATTTGGCAGCCATATATGTTATGCTGTCCTCACCAGAAGTGTAGCTACCATCTGTCACCATGCACCGCTATTGCAATACCATTGACTATATTCCCTATGCTGTACCTTTGATCCCGTGACTAATTCGTTCCATTGCTGGAAGCCTGTAGCTCCCACTCCCTTTCACTTCTTTCTGCCTATTCTTTCACCCACTGACCTCTGGCAACCACCATTTCTCTGTTTTTATGTTTCTGCTTTTCTTGGTTTCTTTCTTCATGCGTTTTATAGATCCCCTGTAAAAGTGAAACCATACTGTATTTGTCATTCTCCGACTTAGTTCACTTAGCATACTACCCTTTAGGCCCATCCCTGTTGTCACAAATGGTAAGATCTCATTCTTTTTTTATGGCTCAGAATATTCCATTGTGTATGCATGTGAATATATATGCCACATCTTATCCATTCACCCATTTTTTTAAGTTCATTTATTTTGAGAAAGAGAAATCACACACATGGAGGAGGAGCGGAGAGAGAAGGAGAAGGAGAGAATCCCAAGCAGGGTCCTCCCCGTCAGCATGGAGCCCAATGCAGGGCTTGAACTCATGAACCGTAAGATCATGACCTGAGCCTAAGGCTGAGGCTTAACCAGCTGAGCCACCTAAGCACCTCTCCATTCATCTATTGATGGACAGTTATGTGGCTTTTATCTTGGCTACTGTAATATACTTCGGTGAACACATTGGTGCATGTATCTTTTCCAATTAGAGCTTTCTTTTTTTGGTGGTGATGGGGGGGGGGATAAATACACAGCAGTGGAACTACTGGATTGCATGGTATTTTTATGTTTAATTTTTAGAGGAACCTCCATACTATTTTCCACAGTTGTTATCCAATTTACATTTCCACCAACAGCACACAGGGTTTCCTTTTTCTCCACATCCTCACCAACACTTGTTATTTGATACCAACACTTATTTTTGATACAGGCTATTCTGATAGGTGTGAGGTGCTTATCTCACTGTGGTATTGATTCTTGGTTCTCTGATGATTAGTGATGTTGAGCATCTTTTCATGTTGTCTGTTGCCCATCTGTATGTGTTCTTTGGAAAAATGCCCGTTTAGATCCTCTGCCCATTATTTAAGTGGATTATTTTTAGTATTGATCACTCTTCATAGGGATGGTGATGAATGTATAGAAACTATATATACTCTCTTGCTTGGTTTCAAATGTGGGGTTCGCCAGAGTGTTAGGTGTGTCATCTTAAAGAAAGTTGTGACCTACATAAAGTGCAGTAGAAAAATCCATGACTTTGACTCTACTGATACTAGGTTCTGAACATTAGGCCTAACAAACTTCTCTTTCTTATTGTGAGGTCAGAAGACCCTATAGAAATGTTTGATTCACGACAAGGCAGTAATATTTAACACTGTTGTAAATAATTTTAAAACACTATTGTTGATTATATGCAATATGGGAATAATATGCTATTTAAAAATATGCTATTTAAAATTCAGAATTGGAACAATGTAATAATTTTTAGGTTTGATATTAGAGATTAAAAATCTAAAAGTAAATGCTAATTCTAAATGCATGTAATGAAGAAGAAAGAGGACGAGGAGAGAAGAGCAAGAAACTTCTTTAAGGGGGGGGGTGGTTCTCTGTTCTTAGCACTGAACTTAGAGCTTTATATACTCCATACATTTGGTATTACTATTCTTATTTTATAGATAGGCAACAAGATTCAGAGACAATAAGTAACTTTCCTAAATACTTACATCCTGTAAGTAGCATAGTAACTTTCCTCTCATCAGGTACTCTTGCCCACACCTATCACTACCATCATCAAAATTTCTTATTTAAGTCTCCCAGGTCTTTATCTTCTTGGCATTCATTCCTGTCTCTCCCATTAGAATGACCACTTATTTTTATGGTCTCAGAGATCATACATGATACAGCTGAGATTCTAACCCAAGTTCACATAATTCCAAACTCTGTACGCTTAAATTAAACCAGCGAATTAACATGCCTATAGTAGAGTGTATTTGCCTTTGAAGTACTAATAAACACATTTTATTCCTGAAAATGTTAAGGAACTTCCTGACCCAAATACCCATTACCAAAACATTTTATTTATTTTCTAAAGGAGAATAAGGATCAAATTTCTCTTTGGTGAAATCTCTATTAGCGGGCAAAATGTAAATGTTGCCATATATTAATGACATGATATGAAATTTTGTCAGAATTTTAAAAGTGAATAGAGGACAGAGGAGAAAGAGTGAGTATGACACATTGAGGTACTTTGAAAGGTCTTAATAAAAAGTTAGCCGGAACAGAACTGTAGATTTTGTTGTTGGTGGTGTTCTTGTTTGTTTGTGTAATATAAGATCTTAGGTTTCATCCCTCTAAAAATAGTGCACATTGTCATAAGAAATGTGTTCTTCCTGCTGCAGAACATAGCCTAGTCTATGTTGAGGCTTCTGAAAGTCACTTCACATCTCTGACCTACTACGTTATTTCTGCTAATATGAGATTAACATTACTGATGCACAAAAAACTTCATAATTGTCTCTAGTAACAACATCTAACTAAGCATACAACTCTGAAAAGGCAACCGGTTTGAATATAATAATTGTCATTAATATCATATTTACATTTATTTCTTTTAGAATCAAAATGGAGCCAAGCTTTTTAGAGTCCATGAACTTTCAGAAAAAGATCTTTTGTCTCTCATTGAAATGGGAACAATTTCCTAAGAAGTTTTTGTCTTTAGAGAGCTAGTTAAGTTAGGTACACATAGAGCTAATCAGTACAACCAGTATTCTATTCCAAGAGGGAGTTAAATTTCAAAATCAGAGATGTTTTTCTTAATTCTTTATATCAAACATAATTCTGAATCCTTGAGAGAATTCACAAGTCAGGGAGGGTTTGATCGTATAAAGTATGATTTTAGTGGTGAGTTAATAAAATCATACATACTGTAGCGTATTTAATGAGGAAGCCTGACAAATGGCATCGATTTTATAACAAACTCAATATTTGCCTTGCTAAGTTGGGTAAATTCATTTCTCTAAAATTTTATTTAATATCAAAAGAACAAAATTCAAAAAATATGCAAAACCAGAGACTTCCAAAATTGAATATGAAGCGAAACATTATCAAAAACTGTATTAAGCTGGTCCAGATTAGTTATTATTTAAAGCAGATAGTCAAAAATATTCAGCTTTTAAGGTAAAGCTCTCATATATTTAAATGTGAGTGACTTCAAATTTAATACTATTATTATTTCTTTACATTTTGTCCAAGGAATATTTTAGATTTTGAGCCAAGTCTGGAATTATATGGTTGGAGGTTACATAATGCAGACCTACAGAGTGTTTTATATTATGTCTACGAGACAGAGCATTAGATTTCACAGAGAAAGTCATAGAGATGCCACACTGTCGAAATTTCTGATCTGGTTGCAATGCTTAGGTTTGAGTGAAAAACCCAAGGGCTAATTTACTGAACAATTACATTTGCTTTTCTGCACCCTTGATGCCCCAAAACACTAGAATTTGCACTTTTGAACAAGCAAAATAAATTCTCTCTTTCCTCCTTACTAAACTTTAAGCTTACAAATGTTTCTTCCCTAACTTTAAGTACTTTCCTAGGGGCTTTGCTGGCCTGAAAAAATGGTAGGGCAGCTGAGAAAGGTGTTCCCAGCTCAGCCATCCTGTTTATCTATCTGCTCAGCTCCAGTTCATTCTAAAGTACAAGCACATAAAGAATCCTACCAGGGGCATCTTTAAAATATGTAACATCACTTTAAAAAAGTAGTTTATGTCATGACTTTTTAGCACATTATACTTACTTCCAAAAGAAAGGATTCAATAATACTGCCAATCAGACCTTATTTTTCTTTGCTACTGAATACCAAATTATATTCAATATGTCTCTGTGATGTCAGAAATCTGTCCATAATCCACAATATAGGTTATTATTTGCCTATGTGAAGAAGAGAGCTTTTCTTGCTAATCAAGAAAAATGAGTGAAAAATAAATTTAGGATTGATAAAAAGATGGCATCTGTTTGTGTAAATGGATATCCTTAAAGTCTCTCTGATTCCTCCCGAAGACACTCATACCTTCTAAGTACTGCAGTAGCTTTCCTCTTGTCAGTTGCTCTTGAGCACAGCTATCACCATTCTGGTCAGTCTTTCTTGTCCTATCACATCTCCGTGGTCTTCACCCTCTTGGCATGGTTTCTTAGATTGAGATCTCCTCTCCATGGTCTCATATTTAGGCTTTTGGCTATAAGTGTCCCAAGATAGTTCTTTAGATTGTATCCAGAGCTGCAGTATACTTTTGCCTGGATAAAGGACTTTTCCATCTTTGAAATAACTGTGCATCAAGAATGGCCCATAAGTATTACGATGATGAAATTACGGACACCTACAGTGATCACATCCAAGATTGCCAAGACAGGTCTGCTTTATGTTTGTTATCTTCAGGGGATCATTAGCACATCCACTCGTTCTCTCAAAAGTCATTATTTGATCACCATGTCAATAACCAATTTGTTAAGACAAGTTGAGTGGGAATAAACTCATGAGACCTCAAGGACAAATTTACTATTTTAGGCAGAAACACTACTGAATTATGTGCAGTGAATATCCCTGTAGTCCTAATGAGAATAAATGCATTAAAGCCAAGCTGTAAAGGGTCTTCTATTCAAATTCCAGAACAAGACCCCAAAAGCAAATAAATGGAGATGTTTCAATCCAATAGCTTTAGTGATCATGTGCTAGTAATTAGAATTTATAAGTTTAAATATACCAATTTGGTCTCAGTAACAATATTGTGATAAACAACTAAGAAAAAGATATCTAAGTTATGTTTACAGTGATAGTATTATTCTGAGATATCTCCAATAGCAGCCTAGATTGAGAAAGGAAAACCATACGTATAGAGGGACAGTGATATGTCAGACATTAAGATAGGTATTATAATTATGCAACAGAACTACAAATACAGATAATTTAACACAGAGTGATCAGAGCACCTCATGAAGGATCATGCTAATGAGAAGTTAATCCCTTGGGATAAATTAAAAGCCAGAGAGAAGACAAACAAAACAGATATTCATAGGATACAATACCTTCCCATTCTACATGAACCATGGCAAAGTTCAACAATGCCTGGATGGTTGCTATTATTGAAAGCTCATATCACCTTTGCAGGTGGGAAGGAAAATGTGTGCAGGCAGGGCTCAGCACTGGTAGACAGAGAGTCAGCTATCTCAGATACATCTGAGAAACAACTCTGACTATTCCTGAGAAGTGACACATCCTGGGGAATGTGAAGGCTGAACCTTGCCACAAATATACCCCAGATTAGCCCATATACAATAAAAGAAGGAATAGAAGACACTAAGGTTGAAAGAGGTCTTGCATATTGAGGATACTCAGAAATTCCCACGGTAAACATACAGTGTATTCATTTAATGCTAGTAAGAATTTTCTATGTCATGTTTTCTTTTCTGTAACCTTTGTGATAAGAGCTATTGTCCTATAGGCAGAGGAAATGAGAAACATGTTATTTGGAAGAGTCCTATAAAATGTATTACTTGAAGGGGGTGCCTGGGTGGCTCAGCCGGTTAAGAAACCCACTCTTGACGTTGGCTCAGGTCATGACATCATGGTTTATGAGTTCAAGACCCACGTTGGGCTCTGTGCTGACAATGGGGAGCCTGCTTGGGATTCTCTCTAGCACTGTCTCTGTCCCTCCCCACTCTCTCAAATAACTTAAAAAAATTAAAACAAAAAGAAAAACACAATGCTTGAGGTAGTTCACAAACAATCGCATGAATGGAAATATGGATACACTTAACAATGATATTTATTCTACCCTCAAAACAACTTAGGGAAGTAGATATTATCCCTGCACGACTCATGAGAAGATTGAGTATAGACAGATTGAGTAATTTATCCAGGGTCACATAGGCAATTAATGGCAGAGCAGCTCTAACTACAAAATACACTTATTTTTAAGTATATTATTAAGATTGTAGAGCAGTGCTTTTCAAAATTATATGTTTGTAGCTATCCCTTGATTTTTATTTTTGCTCTTTTTTATTTTTGGAATGAAAACTCTGAATCAGGTGATCTGGGATGGGCCTGACATGTTATGATGATAATGATGTCAGTCCATGGGCCACACTTTAAGTAGCAAGGGTGAAGTGCAGGGTGAAGAGAGAGAGTGCCTTTATACTTAAATTTTCAGGATTTTGTTATAAGTTACTTGTGGACTTGCTTGCAGCAATTTTTTTAGTTACATTGCTTATTATTTAAGGAATTCTAAACTACCATGTATGAAATTGACTCCTGTCACCATTTGTACTTTCTAATCAAGTATAATATTTTGTTGGAATGGATAATTGCAGATGCAACCATTTGTGAGTTAATGATATATTTTCAAAATTAAACAGGATCATAATGCTAGGTTGATGTAATATTTCTCTGTAGTCTATAGTTTGCTTCCATAGTTACTATCAAATTGCCCACTAACAATAGTTTTGTTGCTCTGCAGGTAGCATTCAAAGACATCTTCTGCCTGTGGAAATTTAAATGTTAGTGGAACTGTTTAATGTTTTTTATAAAGCAAAATTTTAAATTCAAAATAAACACAAGGCAATAAAACAAAAACACACACCCCAGAATTAAAATTCTATGATTCAACCAGCTATCAACAGTATAATTTTAGTGAGACGGTTTTCATGACATAGATACTGAATTTTGAAAGGATTTTCTTCTCGAGGTATGTCACAGTTTTAAATATAATTTCAGTTACATTGTTTTTTCTCATTTGAGACCCTCAGAACACCTTTGTTTCAAGAGGCAGGTCTTTTTCCTATTATTATTCAGGAATAATTAACATGCAGTGTTATCTTGGCTCCAGGTATACTTTATTTTTTAATACTTTGATGTTTGTTGCCAAAATCCCTTCTTTTGACTATAAACTTTTGTAGAACAGAGCCCAAGAACTTTACTCCCCCGAAGTTTGAACTATACAAATTATAATCACTAATATAAATAATATTCAAAAACAGCAAAAGCTTTCTTACTGAAAGACCCCAAGAATTTATCTAGCCCCCAAAACAAGTCATAGTCATTCTGTCTCTCTAAGTAGTTATTATCGTATTTACAAGTTTTTCTATGAAGGATAGTTCTAGAATTCATATACCTAAATTTATTTCTTACTCAACATAAAAAGAGAATAGAATAAAAAGAGAGTCTTTTGAAAAGAAAGTGATCTGACAAAGTGACTCTACAGTTTATATGAAGAGGCAAAGGACCCAAAATAGGCAACACAATATTGAAGGGTAAGAACAAAGTTGGAGGATTCACACTATTTGCTTCAAGACTTACTCTAAAGCTACGGTAATCAGAAAAATGTGGTTGTGTCAAAAGAATAGATACACAGATCAGTGGAACAGGATAAAGAAAACAGAAATAAATCCACACTGTCACCTGATATTTGACTAAAGAGCAAAGGCAAGTTCAATGCAGAAAGGATACTCTCTCAACAAGTCATGCTGAACAACTAGATATCCATGTGCAAAGATAAATAAAATATCATCATCATCATCATCATCATCATCATCATCTAGACATTCACCTTACATTCTTTACCAAAATTAAAACAGATCACACACCAAAATGTAAAATGCCAAACTGTGAAACTCTTACAAGATTATGTGGGAAAAGGTGGAGATAATACCATATATTTGACATTGACATTTTATTTTATTTTTTTATTTTAGAGAGAGTGTGAGCAGTGGAGAGGGGCAGAGGGAGAGAGAGAGAGCATCCCAAGTAGGCTCCATGCTCAGTGCAGAGCTCCATGCAGGGCTTGATCCTACAACAAATGTACCACATGGATGAGGGCTGTGTGTATGTGTAGGTGTATACAAGGAGAAGTATGTAGGGATTCTCTGTACTTTCATTCAATTCTTCTGTGAATCTAAAGCTGCTCTAAAAAATAAATCCTATTAATTAGAAAACAAAGCAAACCAAACAGAATGTGATCAATTTAATTTTATATATCCATTCAAGGAATGTATAATATTCTGGGTTTTGTTTTGTCTGATTTTTCTTGTACAGGTGAGTTCTTCTACCCTCATCTCCAAAACACTCAAACACACACTTTTCCTACACAGGGTTAGTGCTTATCTCACACAAATATTATTTTTCGTTATCAAGAAAATGCTATGTTAAAGAATAAGGTCTTATAATGAATTGTTACAAATTTCAGGTCTAAAACATTGCTTTTCTTTGTCTCAGGCTAGTGGGTGTGAGGATTTAAAGTAGAATTGGTCTGTCTAAATGACTAAATTTATTAGGGGATCAACATATTTTAGATTCTATCATGGACTCAATCTAGGAGGGCTTTGGTAGTAAAAGTGTTAAAAACTAACCTGTGGTGACAGTTGCTCCAGATCAAGTAATAAGCATAGACATTGATAATCACTGGGAAAAGATTTTATAACATAAGGTGATAAGTTCTGTGGTGGAGGAAGCACCTTGATCTACTGGTGCTCATGCTGGAAAGGACATAGATGAGTTGCTGGCTCCCAGAGTTTCAGATTTCCTTTAGTGGTTCATTAATAGATCAAAGTATTGTCATTTTAATATACAAAAAGAGAAGTCTTCGGTGGTGTAATGCATTAGTCTCTTTCAAAGAAAACGTAACAGCAAAGATTTTATTTCTCATATTATTTTCTCCAACTTTAAATTTTGACTTTTGTGGTAAATTGTAGATATAAGATTATATGCATGTATTTCGGGCATACAAAAAAATACACGGGAATATATGCAATATGTTTGGAATCATCTCTGGTGCTTTGCACTTTAACCAATTCATTCACCATTTAAAAACAATTAAAAAATTCATTAAGCTGGATTCTGCCCTTGGATACACACAAGAAAACCCCCATTGAAGTCAATGGAAATTGTGCATGCATATCCAAGGGCAGAATTTGGCCTGCTGTGCTTAATTCACTCTGATCATTCCTATTAATTCAATATTAATATTTCCGTTCATTTATTCAATTAGTTCTGTGGTATTCAAAATTCATTGTATGTAATACATTGCGATCAGTCAATCATTACATTTCCAGTCCACTTTCTAACAATCAATATTTGAAGTTAGTCAAGGCAAAATGCACTTAGAAACCAAACAGAAATAGAAATAGAAGATATCCTTCTGCAGAGATATTACCTACTTTGTTTCGTGGTTTCTTGGGCCCGACCTCTCCCTGTGGATTTAGTCAGGGTGAGAGACATTAGCAAATTGTGGGGCAGAGTTGGCCCTTAGATCAAATGCTGCTTTGTGGGGTAGCCAAGTAGGGCTATCTAATAACAGCCAGATGTGAAAGACTAAGCTCATGAAATACCCGCCATTTAATTAGGTCACACAATACCATTTGGCTCTCAATCAAATTTGGGTTATCTCTGTTCTGAGCAGAGGGATCTCTTCTGTCTTGAAGGAACATAGATCAAAATGAACACAGTATGTTAACATCATAGTATAAACATGGCATGCATGAATAAGCGGAGCTAAACTCAAGAAGTATAATGATCCCTCTGCCCCAAATTCATTTAAGTAATTTCTTTAGGCAGGAGAACTTAAACTTCTTGCATAATTTCTGTATTCATTTTAGGTATCCACAATATGCAAGATTATCAGTAAATCTCAGAAAAGAAGTCTATGGAAATTGACAGTTCATATTTAAGTATTTGTTAGACATTTTATTTTATTTTTTTATTATTTTTTTTTTTTATTTTTTTATTATTTTTTTTATTTATTTATTTTTGGGACAGAGACAGAGCATGAACGGGGGAGGGGCAGAGAGAGAGGGAGACACAGAATCAGAAACAGGCTCCAGGCTCTGAGCCATCAGCCCAGAGCCCGACGCGGGGCTCGAACCCACGGACCGCGAGATCGTGACCTGGCTGAAGTCGGACGCTTAACCGACTGTGCCACCCAGGCGCCCCTTTGTTAGACATTTTAAAAAGCGTTATATTCATTATTTTTGCTTTGTAACATTCTATTGAGGTACAATTGACATACCAAAAAAGCATAGATTTAAAATGTACAATATGGTAAGTTTCGACCATGTGTTTATGTGTTTGACACCTGTGAAACCATCGTTACAATCAAGAGACAGAATATATTCATCACCCAAAAAATTTCCTCATGTCACTAAACATCTTTTACATCTCCTTACAGGGACTACTAATCTGTTTTCTGTTATTAGAAATTAGTTTGAACTCTCTAGAGTTTTAAATAATCCAAAAATATGTATTTTTCTATGTCTGGCTTTTTTTTTTCATTCAGCAGAAATAATTTTGAGTTTAAACATGTTGTTGTTACAATCAGTAGTGGATTCCTCTTAAAGTCTGAGTAGTATTCCACTGTGTGTATATAATTTGCTTACACAGTTTTCTTGTGGTGGACATTGAGATTGTTTCCATTTGGGGGCTATTACAGGTAAAGTTGTTGTGAATATTTGAGCACCAATCTTTGTACGGACATATTTCCCCTGCCTTGAGTAAATAAATAGGAGTGGAATGGCTACATAAGGTAATATGCGTATGTTTAACTTTTTAAGGAACTGCCACACTATTTTCCAAAGTGGTGTGCCATTTTACATTCCTATCAGTAGTGTGTGAGAGTTCCAGTTCCTCCAAATCCATAGCGTTATTTGGTACAGTCTTTTTCATTTTAATTATTCTCATGAGTGTGTAGTGAAATCCATTGTTGTTTAATTTGAGTTTTGTTAATGGCTAACTCTGTTGAGTATCTTTTCATGTACATGTTTGCCATTTGTTGTTTATCTTCTTTGGTGAAGTGGCTGTTCAAATCATTTGCCCATTTTGAATTGGGTTGTTGCTTTTCTTAATGCAGAATTTAAAGAGTTATTTATGTATTCTGAATAAAATCCTCCAGTAGATATATATTTGACACATATTTTCTCTAACTCTGTTGTTTGTCATTTTTGTATCTTAACACTGTCTGTTAAAGAGTAGAAGCTTCTACTTAGGATGACAGCCAGTTGATCAGTTTTTATTTTTCTTTTGGGATCGTACTATTGGTTTTATATCTTAAGAATATTTGCCTAAACAAATGTCACATAGATTTTCTTCTATAATTTTATAATATTATATTTTCATTTAGATCTATGATCCACTTGAATTTAATTTTCATATATTTTTAGATTTTTTTAAATTTGTATTTATTTATTTATTTATTTATTTATTTATTTATTTATTTATTTATATTTATTTTTGAGAGAGATAAAGAGGGAGGGACAGAGAGGGGAGCAGAGAGAAAGGGAGGCAGAAGATCTGAAGGAGGCTCTGTGCTGACAGCAGAGAATTCAATACGGAGCTGTACTCATGAATGGTGACATCATGACCTGAGCCAAAGTTGGATGGATGCTCAACTGACTGAGCCACCCAAGCCCCTTAATTTGCATATGTTTTACAAGATAAGGATTAAAGTTCAATTTTTTTGTGCATACTAATACTCAGTTTTTCCGGCACTATTTGTTGAATAAACCATTTTCCACTGAATTGTCTTTGCACCTATGACAAAAATAAGTTTTCCATATGTTGTGAATCTTTCCTGGCCTATTTTATTCCACTGATCTATTTGTCTATCTTTATGCTACTTCCATCCTGTCATGATTTTGCTGGCACATTGTAGTAGTCTTGAAATAGGTAGTGTTTGTCTTCAAGTTTATTCTTCTTTTACAATGTTTTTGGTTATTCTAGGTCTTTTATATTTCCATATGGTTTTTTAAATCAACTTCTTAATGTTTACAGAAATCCTGCTAGGATTTTACCTGAAATTATATTAAATCTATAGATAAAGTTAAGGATAATTGACATCTTGACAATATTAAGTATATTAAGCATGGTGTATTTCACGGTCTATTTGGGGTTGCTTTAATTTATTTCAACAACATATACATATTTTAAAGTTTATTTATTGAGAGAGAAAGTGAAGAGGGAAGGGCAGAGAGAGAGGGAGAGAGAGAATCCCAAGCAGGCTCTGTGCTGTCAGTGCAGAGCCTGATGCAGTGCTCAGTCCCATGACCATATGATCATGACCTGAGCAGAACCCAGAAGTTGGATGCTTAACCAACTGAGCCACCCATGTGCACCTCAACCGTATTTTATAGTTTCCAGTTTACAGGTGTTGACCATCTTTTCCAGATTTATCTTTAAGCATTTTCTATTTTTATGCTATTATAAATGATATTTTTTAACTTTCAATTTCAGATTGTTAATAAAATATTGTTAGCTTTGTTAATATTAGAGTTATATGTTATAGTCTTGCTCAATTAACTCATTCGGTTTAGGAATTTTGTTGTAGAGAGGAATTTTCTACATAGATGATCATGTCATCTGAGAACAAAGATAGTCTTAATTCTTTATTTCTAATTTGAATGACTTTTTTTTCAAAACGATTACAATGCCTAAACTCTATTATGTTGTATAATAGATGTGGTGAGAGCAAATATTCTTCTCTTATTCCTGATATAAGGGGAAAAAAGCACTCAATCTTTCATTCTACCTATGATATTAGCTATAGATTTTCCCTAGGTGCCTTTCATCAGGCTTTGGGCATTGCCTTCT
Source organism: Felis catus (assembly GCF_018350175.1). Lineage (NCBI taxonomy): Eukaryota > Metazoa > Chordata > Mammalia > Carnivora > Felidae > Felis > Felis catus. The sequence continues at coordinate 136,097,365 of NC_058375.1, forward strand.
ATTCCTAGTTTGCTGAGATTTTTATCAGGAATGAATATTTAATTTCACCAGATGTTTGTATGTGTATGTGTGGGTATGCATGCACATGTCTATTAAGGTGATCATATGGTTTTCCTTTTACACTTTATTAATATATAATGGTGAATTACATTGGTTGAGTTTTGAAGTTGAATAAGCCATGCATTACTTAGATAAACTATACTCTGTTGTGATATATTATGATCCTGCTTTTATATTGTTGCTGTTGATTTATTTATATTTCACTGAGAATTTTTGCATGCATGCCATGAGGGATATGAATCTGTAGATTTCTTCTCTTGTAATGACTTTGTCTGGTTTTGACAATAGGTTAATGTTTGCCTCATAAAATGAGTGGGATATATTCTTTCTTCTTGGCGCTTCTGAATGACTTTGTATAGAAATGGTACTATTTTTTAATGTTTAGTAGAGTCATTAGTGAAGCTATCTTGGATGGAAAATTTTTGGAAGGTTTTTAAAGCAAAAGTCAATTTACTAAAAGATATGGGGCTATTCACATGATCTCTTTCTATTTGAGTAGGCTTTGGTGGTTTGTCTCTTAAGGAACTTCCCCATTTCACCTAACTTACTGAATTTATTGTCATAAGGTTTCTCATAATATCCTCTTATTGTCTTTCTAATATTTATAGGTTGGGTAGTGAGCTTCTTCGTCTCTCATTCCTTATATAGTTAATATATGTCTTTTCTGAGAAGTCTTACAAAGTGTTCACCAATATTATTGATTTTTCTTTAAGAACAAGCTTTTACTTTCAATGATTTTTTCTATTGTTTTTCTGCTTATTATTGCATTACCAACTGCTCTGATGTTTATTATTTCCTTTTCCTGAATACCTTAGATTAAATCATTGCCCTTCTTACTAGTTTTTGAAGAGCAAATCATTGATTTGAGACTTTATTATTATTATTATTTCTGGTCATTCAGTGCTATAATTTTCCCTGCTTATACTGCTTTGTACTGCTTTAGCAGCTACACATTTGTGTTTCCATTTTAATTCAGTCTAAACTACTTTCTTATTTCCCTTTTGATTTATTATTTTGGCTAGTGGATTTCTTAGAAATGTGTTATATAATTTCCAAATATTTGCAGTATTTCCAGAGATCATTTTGTAGTTGATTTCTAATTTAATTTTGTTATAGGACTAGGGCATTCTTACTTTGACTTTTAAATATATTGAGACTTGTTTTCTGAATTTAAATATAGGTGATCTTAGTAAATGTTCTCTGTGTCCTTGAGAAACATGTATATTTTATGGTTGTTGACTGGAGTGGTCTATAAATGTTAACCACATTGAATTGGTTTGTAGTATTTTCAGCTCTTCTATATTGTTACTGATTTCTGTTTGTTCTGTCAGTTATTGAAGGAGAGGTATTGAAATCTCTGATGATGATGATAGATTTACTTATTTTCCCCTGTGATTCTATTAGTTTTTGCTTCATTTATTGTGAAGCTTTATTATTAGAAACATCAAAGTTTAATATTCTAATGCCATTTGTTGTGATTTGATGTGATTATGAAAAGATCCTATATTTTTTGGTTACATTCTTTGCTCAGAAATCAACTTACTCTGGCGGCACCTAGGTAGCTCAGTTGATTGAGAGGCTGACTTCAGGTCAGGTCATGATGTCACAATTCAGTTTGTGAGTTCCAGCCTGCTTGGCTCCAGGTTGTCAGCACAGAATCTCCTTCAGCTCCTCTGGCCCTCTCTCCCTCTGCCCCTCCCCCGCTCATGCTCTCGCCTTCAAAACTAAATAAAACATTTTTTAAAAATTAAAAAGAAATCAACATCAACTTACTCTGAAATATAAATATTTTATATTTATTCATATTTACTCTGAAATATATTTCCTATATTTATATATTTTTATAAGCATATAAAATATATTTTTTATTTATATGTGTATTTGTGTATATTGTGCATAAATATGTTTTATATTCTATTTTATGTTCTTTTTTAGCTATTAACTATGGTGATTTGTTTTATTATTTTAATAATTGCCTTGTGGCTTAGAGTCACTATCTTTAACTTATAAGAACTTTACCATAATATACTTCTTTTACTCTTCTCCTATGCATAGTCTGTTGTTTCAAATTTTACTTATACATATGCTATAAACCCCTAAATTTTTATTATTTTTGTTTAAGAAGTACATTTTATTTGAAAGGGAAATACTAAGAAAAATATATTTATCCATGTAGTTATCTTTTTCAGTGTTCTTTCTTTGTATAGCTACAGGATGTCATCTGTCATTATTAAACTTGAATGGATTCCTTTAATATTTCTTATAGTACAGACCTGTTGATAACGAATTCCTTCACCTTTCATATGCATGAAGAAGTTTTTAGTTTAATTTTGTTTTTAAAGGATATTTTTCACCGAATGTGGTATTCTAATTTGACAGATTTATTCATTCAGTACTTTAAAGATTTTACTGTGCTGTTTTCCTGCTATCATTGTTTTTGGTAAGAAATCTGCCACGTATTTATCCTTGCTTCTCTATGTGTAACATCATTTTTCTTTCTGGATGATTTTAAGATTTTGTCTTTACCCCTGGTTTTGAACAATGTGGTTATAATGTGACCTGGTATGTTTTTCTTTATTTCTTGTGCTTAGACCTTGTTGAGTTTCTTGGATCTGTAGGTTAAATTCTCATCAATTTTGGAAAAATTTCAGTCATTATTTCTCCAAAGTATTTTTCTGTCTACCCTCTGTCAGTAGCTTCAGAGGCTCCAATTATACATGTGTAAGGACATTTGAAGTGTTTTCAAATCTAATTTTCTCTTCATTTTTTAAATAAATATTTTTCTCTATATATTTCATTGTGGAATTTTTTTATTGCTGTGTCTACAAGTTCACTAATGTTTTTCTTCTGCAATATATTATCTGATGCCACTCCCATCTAGTACAGTTTCATCTCTGGTGTACTTTTCATCTTTAGGAGTTTATTTGTCATATACTTTTTCATCTGTTTCCTTGCAATACAGTTAAAAAAATCTATCTTAACATCTTTATCTGCTAATTCTAACATCTGTGGAAGTTCTGGTTTGTTTTGTATGATTTTTATCCTAATCATAGGCCATATTTTTCTACTTCTTTGCATGCCTGGAAATTGTTGATTGGATGCCAGACATTATGAATTTTATTTGAGCGTCCAATATGTTTGTGTTCTATAAATATTCTAGAACTTTATTCTGGAACACAGTTAAATTATATGAAAATAGTTTGATTCTTTTGGCTCTTCCTTTTAAAATTCATCAGTTGGGACTGGAATAGTACTCAGTCTAGGACTAATTATTCCCTACCACTCAGGCAAGATATTTCTGAGTATTCTACTCAAGGCTGTCTTTGTTATGAGGTTTTCTATGCTGGTTGGGAGGGATAGTCATTATTCCTAGCTCTGAGTGACCACTGGAAACTGTTACCTCTGATCTTTTCAGGTCCTTCTCTCCCAGTCTTCGGCAGTATCTTTAATGATCAGTACTCAGCTGAATATTAAAGGATACTCCCCTGTGGATATCAGTAGTTCTCTCTGTATATCTTGTTCCTCTTTGGTACTCTATTTCACAGATTGTAGCCACCTTCTTTTCTCCAGACACTTACCCGTATCCCCTAACTTCAAGGAGTTTGCTGATATAGCCTATTTTCTCCTTCCCTGGACCATGTCTTGGAAACCCTTTCAAGGCCTTAAGCTAGGGCAATTGTAGGGCTCACCTCAGTTTTTCCCTGGAATCAACGTCCATTATCTGATGTTCAGTGTCCTAAAAAAAATCATTGTTTCATATATTTGTCTATTTTGTGTTTGTTTCAATCACAGTAAAGCTGGTCCTGTTACTTCTTGGTAAGAGGTGGAAGTCTTAGGTTCACCCCTGAGTCATTTTTCATAGCTTTCTCATTTGTAATGCAAACAGGACATGGAAAAGAACAGTTGATGGTCCATCTAGATTTTCCAACATGAAGACCTGGGAGAACTGGAAATTATTAAGTTGACTGTTTGACTGTAGATAAAGTCTATAATTTATAATAAAAATTATTTAGGGTTCAGAATAATTTCGTTTGGCTAAAGTAATTCTAATTTGAATTCAGTCACTGTTTTTCATGTGACTCTGCTCTTTTTGTCACTGGGTGAGTTGACATGATTCCAAACATCCCATAATAGCTTAGCAGAACCAAATCCAGTAATTTTCTCAGGCATTTTAGCCTGACACTTAGGAATACTGCGGTGTACCATCTATAGAATGAGTTAGTGGTTTACATGAGTATAAAGACCACTGAAGCTCTGTACTGGTCAGTATGTCATTTGTTTTTTTCTTTAAAAGCAACATAGTGCCAGCTTTATTCTCTTTGTTTCAGGAACATCCACTTACTTTTCTCTATTATTTTATCTTTAAAGATACAGCTAAATGAGAAAATTCTCCCCTTCATTTAAAATATTTTTTCCTCTTCCCACATTCCAAAATTACATAATGTTTTCCATTATTCTTAATCCCATGACTTAAACAACTGTTGTGATTTCATAAGTGGAAGCATTTGACTACAGGTGGGGATTAATTTGCAAAGGCAGGAAAACTGTTGAAAACAAAGAGCTAGTGTCCAAGTAAATATCTCTTGAGAAATTAGGAAGTACAAGCTACATTGCATGAGAGGAATTGTTACTGAGTATTATGGCTTAAAGAATTCCAGGTGGTCTGTGTGGGTCATAATGCTAATATTTCATCTTGGAATAATCTTTGTTCTTTCCAACATTTTTTTAACCAGTATTTCTCCTGTAAGGTGCTAGAAGGTTTGTTCATATAAGCTAATTAAGTCTGTAGCCATAGAGTAGAAAATAAAAAGAAAAGGAAGGATCTGTTGGAGAAGCATTATTTTCTACCAACTATAGAGATAAGCAACAGAATTTTGGAGGTGATGATGAGTAAAGGGGGTGTTGGTTACCTGGATCAGTGCCTAATTCTCCATTTTAGTTTCTATATGTGGATACAGTTCTTATCTCCACAGGTTGAAACTTTAGTTAATTCAACATTTTTTGTTTGTTTTTTTTCATCTGTGTGTGTGTGTGTGTGTGTGTGTGTGTGTCTGTGTATGGGAGGAAAAAGGCATTCAATTCCCCTTTTCTTTCATAGAGAAGGAAAGCTATGTTGGTAAATCATAAACAGGAGAGAGATACCCTGTTTATATATCAATATAATGTATATCACTGTATAAGGGGCCTCCATGAGGCCCGTCTTTTCATCATGTGTCAAGATGGACCTAATAACTCACTCTGTAACCGCATGTTGCAAATCCTACTAAAAACCAAAATGGCCTATTCTCTTTCAGTCTAATGAGCAAGGTTTATTTACCTATTTATAGCCAGTTATGTCACATTCTACGTAAGTCTTTAATTCCTTTATATTGCCCTAAGAATAAACTCCTTGGCCTAGCGTGACCCTTTCCACAGTCTTGGTCCAACTTACCTGGCCATGTTCATCTCATGCCACATCCCTCTTCACACCTCATTCTTTAGTTGCACCCAACAGTGACCTTTTCTCACATAGTGCAGTGTGTGTGTGTGTGTGTGTGTGTGTGTGTGTGTGTGTGTGTGTTTTATTTCAGAGAGAGTGTGTGAATGGGGGAGAGGGACAGAGAGAGAGAGAGAGAGAGAGAGAGAGAGAATCTGTACTGGTTCTGTGCTGAGCATGGAGCAGGGCTCAATCCCACAACTCTGGGATCATGATCTGAGCTGAAATCAAGAGTCAGATGCTCAACTAACTGAGCCACCCAGGGGCCCCAACATTGTGCATCTTTATGCCTCTTCCTTCTTACGATTTCTTTTCTATCCAGGCATTTTTTTTTCCCTCTTCCTCACCAACTGTTCCTCCCTCATGATCCACATCAAATGTCTTATCCTCCTTGAAGCCATTCTCAACTCTCTTAGGAAGAGCCAAATCTCCCCCTATTCATATGCCTATACATTAAGATTGAACACATATCATTGATTGTCACCTCCAGGAACAACACATTGTATCTCTATTCTGGTATCTAACATAACTGCCACAATGTAGGCCTTAAGGAAATGAGTAAATAATACATTTAAATGAATGGGCACAAGAATAGTGTCTTTCACACGTGGAGATACCACTCAGAGCTGACAGTGTTCAGTATTCTCTATTCACATGCAAACAATGCCCTGAGCTGATCAATAGCCATTGTTCTAATTCATTTCAGAAGGATCTTATTGCATTGGGTCGTCAGTGCCAGCCTAGAAGCCTTGATGTACTGTGTCTTTACAGGTTGGCTAGAGGGAGGGAAGCAAAATACTACAGAAGCAGAGATTACTGATGTTCAGCTAGCCACTGACTCCATACTACAGACAGGGAAAAAAAAATAGTATCAAAGCAATGGAAACTTGATGTCAGGGAGCGGGGTAGTCATGAGCCTATTTACTGGCTTGACCTTTAATCACAAACTTTGTCAAGTTGTTCTAGTAGTTATCTCCCAATTATTAGTGCAATGATTACAAGTAAAACTTCACTTACCAGCAGTTAGATATGATAACTGCAACCACCTGGACTTTGTAATCCCTTTACTACTTTCCTTCAGTATTTCTACTATCACTTACAGCTTCTCAAGAAAAAAACTAATCCTCTTACAGTAGGATTACTGAAATTTATCTCTCAGGTAGTATCCATAAATAAACAACAGATGATTTAAAAAAAATCATTTCTTGACGCTTTATTTAAGTAAATGACACCTACTTTCCTTATCATGAGTAGAACAAAATTTTGCTTGTTCAGCCTGGTAGATAAATGAAAGAATTATGTTTTATATTTTGTTTGTTTCTAAGGCTAAAAGTACCAACACATACAGTATGTCTGAAACATACTAGAATCATAGTGAAAAGCTTACAAAGTGGCTGAATATATAAAGATCTGCTTTCATTTTTTTTCCCTGATCTCTGTACTCTAGCTTAAAGAAATGAAATTAAAGTAAACCAAATCTATCTAGAAAAGTTCACCTGATATTTTAAAGGCAGATTTTAGAGTTTAATCTTTCCAACTCTGGGCCTGGTGCTTTGAGACTATTGCCGTCTCTCGCATGCCCCCTTTACATAGAAGAGCACCTAAATAAATAAATAAATAAATAAATAAATAAATAAATAAAGCATGAGACAACTGTGAAATATTTTGCAAGATTTTAATGTTACTAAAACTTTCATTCTCTTTGTTTAGCAGCCAGCTGTAGCTGACACAAATATATAGCTGCTAGCTGCTGGCCCGCCCTCAGAGTGATATTTTATATAAGGATTTATTTATGGCTAATTTCTTTATCTTTATATTGAATATCATACTTGGTAGTATCTTCCAGCTTGTAATTATTTTGCTTCACATCAAAGAGCAACATTAGAAATGAAAGTCCATTCACTGACGTGTCTGATTCATAGCCTATGATGCGGATCGTATAAAAAAGATGCTCATTTTTCTTTCTTTTCGAGACCTCCTCTCTTCCTCCGTTCTCTGCACCCCTCCACCCCCACTTCATTCACATGCTTCAGTACTTTTGGTACTAGTAATTCATCCTAACATGTATTAGCAATATATAAATGTCAGAGGAAGAAACTTCTTCCTGCCCGTCACCCCGATCCATAATCCAAAGAGACTTCTGTTTCTTTGCCCCTCGGCCTAGTCTTTTACAGTTAGATTGCCTATATCAACCTCCTAAAGTGCTTGTTGAATAAGAAAGACGCACTTGGTACCAAGCTGCCTTTACTCTCCTTGGTGTGGAATCTTATAGCACTGTGGAACTTATAAATAATTGAGTTATTTTTAAACCACTGGATGTTTTCCAGTCACTCTATTTCACACTGGATTAATTATGTAAGAAAACTGAATTGTTCCTCACCAGTGTTACAACTTTTAAAAACAACATGCTGTTTAAATTCAGGTTTGGCAACTCTGGCCCGAAACCCCTCAAATTTATGGTACCACACCCATAGCATAATAAAACCTTTAGTGGTCCTTTGTCTTTTAGCTTGCCTTCTATTTTTTCTCCAGGGTGTTTTATGCTGGAAGATGCAAACAAAAGTTGTCCAGATGTTATTTGTATCAGAGCAGGATTTCAGTCCAGCTATCTGTGCTTGCAAATGTTTATTTTAATGGGTTATTGTGCAATCTTGCATTGTAGACCTTCATGGCCTTCTATGCATGTTCTCAGCAATGCCAGGACATTGTTTTTTTAAAATATATCATTTTAGTCCAATTGAATGATTACTAGTCACTAGGGGAGCAAAAAAATGTAACACCTGTAGAAACACAGAGTATATTTTTGCCAATGCCCCTATGCTGACACCCTGCAAACTGCCTGATTATGAAATCATGACCAATGGGCTTTAGGTAAAGCAGGAGGAAGGTGTGGTCCAAGCCCTAGCAACAGTCCAGCCCTGAGACAAAGTTACACAGTTACGCGGCTGCAGTCAACATACCAAGGGTGTCGGAAAAAAGGCCAGCTGTTGCCCCGTGCAGTTTGATGGAATCAAAGAGGAGCTTAGCTAAATCACCATAGTGTGAGCTGTGATTTTATTTTAGCAATTATAACAAGCTCGGGCTGGGCTTATTATTCATTTTTAGAATTCTAATAAAATGGTCACTGATGGTTCCTTGACACTAAAGTAAATTGTTTACTCTGTATCTAAAAACTTACGTCCAGTGTACCAATTAGCAGTTGAGAATTTCTAGTCCTTAAAATAAATTTTGAAACTAAATTACATCATACAGAAAAGGATTTGGTTTTCCAGAAAGTGCTAAATTTTAGAACTACAAGTTTTCTCTGATAATTTATTTAAAACCAAAGGAAGGATGCTTCTAGCATACATGTGAAAGACACATTTCACATTCTCTGCTGTTGGAAAAAACAAAACCAAAACTTTAACGTCAGTTTTAGGAAGGACCCCTCAGAAGAAAATTACTTTAAGACCTATAACATCAAAGACTGATATAACCTCACACTAAAGCTTTCACCAGGTATTTTTAATGACTATTTAAGTAAAGTATAAATATCCAGTTGAAAATAAAGCAGAAAATCGTCTTTTTTATAAATCAGAGTGGAAGTTCTTTGTTTTGTTTTGTGGCTTTTTTTTTTTTTTTGAGAGAGAGAATGTATAAGCTGGGGAAGGAGTAGGAGTAGACGGAGAGAGATAATCTCAGCACAGAGCCTGATGCAGGGCTTGATCTCACAACCATGAGATCATAACCTGAGCTGAAATCAAGAGTCAGATGCTTAACTGACTGAGGCACCCAAGCACCCCTATAAATCAGCTTTGAGGTAAATTAAATGTGGATATAGTTTCATACATAAGAGTAACCCTGATAAAATTTGGTGATCCAGAAATTAGTGTATGATGAGGAAAACAGTTTTTCTTTTAGCTTTGGAAAGAAAAAAGTTTTGGTTATTCCATCTGACAGTATGTGTATGTCCATCAACATTGAGTAATAACACTATCCTATGTTTATCTAAGAGTTTATCATTTAGAAAATGGCTGCAAACGCATTGCTTTACAGGTTTGGATATCTATAGTGTCATAACCTTTGCCATACCCTAGAGTCTGAAATGGTCTCATGTATTGTCTTGTTCTTCCTAAGTGTGGACACTGTGCTATTTCTTTGAGATTTGGCCCCATGTACTCAAATGGCTTGTTCGTAATAGATCAATGGCTAGCGTATTCAACCCATAAAACAGTCACGTGTTGCATCAATATCTCAAAATATGGGACTTACATGAAATATTGACTAACCTCCCCAATTTATCTATTACAATCATGTGCAAGAGCAGTTAAACATGGCACATTTTTGGCTGAACACAAAAGCACCGAGGGAGGTAAAAAGCATGCTGTCACTTTCCTTCTACCAGGAGGCTCTATCACTACAGTAAAAGCGCAGATAACCAGAATTCTGGTGTCTTAGTTTGGTTTTCCCCAGAGGCAGACCCTAAGATAAGGATATGAGGGCAAGTAGTTTATTTGGGAGGTGCAGGAAACTCTAATTTAAGGTGGCAGGAAAGAGATCGAGGGAAGTGAAGTCATGCACCAAGGAGTGCTTTATCAGCCAGCTATCACAGTGTGTGGCTGGCGCTTCATCCCGCAGAGCATCCTCTAGAATCAAGTGGAAAACACACACCTCAGAATAATCCTGTTCTAGAGATGAGAGATGGGGTATTTATATACCACCTCCTTAGAGTCATTGAATGTAAGAGCTACTGGATAGAGGCGTGGCTGAGGAGGGGAGTGGAGGCAGTCGTGGTGACATGTCAGCTCCTATTATTTCTGGACTGCCCTGAGTGCATAGAGCAGCCTTGCTAGATCCAGGAATAAAGCCCTCGCGCCCACAGATGCAAATGGGGGCAAGGCGGATTCATCCCAGTCACACTGCGAAATCTGCAAAATGAAGACGGGATGCTGATAGCATCTTGTTACATTTGGCAAAGAAGACAGTCTATGATTTGGGTCTCTAATTAGCTAAAGATTTAATAAAAATTTATACTTTGAATCATGCTGCTAAAAATTACTCCCAAAATATTATTTTAAAAAGAGTTTCCAGGTGATTTGCCTGGGGAATATGATACATATCTTTCTCTGAAAGTTCCAGATCATGTGATCCTGTGGTCCTAATCATAATTTCTCAAGAAAGCATACACCCGAGGTGTCCAAGGTATAGGGAACAAAGATGATTTTGCACCGACCTCAAAGAAATGTTTCAGCAATTTATTCCGATTGAAGAACTAAAGTAACATGTGTTGTAATTTGCCACATTTTATTAAAAGTAGACTATAACAAGAAAATTAAAGATGCTAATTAATTGAAGGATGTACAAAATTAATTTGTTAAGATTTTATTATAGCTGCCAAAAGGAAAGCAGAGCTATTAATTCAAAACCTCATTCATCTATTTACGCAGCAACTTTTACAAAATATTTACCATGTCTGGTAAAGTATAAAATGAATAGCATGAAGGTGGCCCAGGTAGTGATCAAGGTCTTTAGAATAGTTGAGACTCGATACTGAAATTCAGCTCTGCTGCTTTCTAGCTAGGAGTCCTTCAGCAGTTGACCTTAGCTGCAGAGTCTCAATGTTTTCTTCTGTAAAATAAGAGTAGATGAGTTAAGGAATTTAAGGATATGGTGTTTCAAGTGAGTTTAAGAGCATGCCTGGTACATGTCAAACATTCACTGATGTCATTTCACAGCGATGGTGATGGGAATGGTAGGGGTTGCTGCCATGGGAGGCCTAATCTGCTAAAGGATGCAGGTGGATACACTGTAATACAGGGTAACATAGGAGACAGAGGATGAGCACAATTAGAGAAATGTCTTTTGAAGGGGTGAGGCAAATAGGTGATTCTTGGAGGACAGAAGGGTTTCCTATAGGTGATTTGAGGGGTCAGATCAAAGGGGCAAATATAAGTCAAAGCATCATGTTCTAAATGGACGTGGAATGTGTGAGTACCAAATGCCTGAGACGTGGAACTCGTGTAGTTGTCTCTAAATGTTAGAGGGTTCCACGCTTTGGTCCTTGGACTCCCTTCTCTATCCACCCTCATTCCTTTAGGTGATATTATCTATTCTTCATGGCTTTTTAAAAGTTTTTTTTAGTTTTTATCATTTATTTTTGAGAGACAGAAAGAGAGAGCGAGTGGAGGAGGGGCAGAGAGAGGAAGACACAGAATCCGAAGCAAACTCCAGGCTCTGAGCTGTCAGCAAAAAGCCCAATGTGGGGCTTGAACTCACAAACTGTGAGATCATGACCTGAGCTGAAGTCGTGCATTTAACTGACTGAGCCACCCAGGTGCCCCCCTCTTCATGGCTTTTATACTATTGGTTCACTTGGTTTACTCCAAGTTTTTTTTTTTTTAATTTTTTTTCAACATTTATTTATTTTTGGGACAGAGAGAGACAGAGCATGAACGGGGGAGGGGCAGAGAGAGAGGGAGACACAGAATCGGAAACAGGCTCCAGGCTCTGAGCCATCAGCCCAGAGCCTGACGCGGGGCTCGAACTCAAGGACCGCGAGATCGTGACCTGGCTGAAGTCGGACGCTTAACCGACTGCGCCACCCAGGCGCCCCAAGGTTTACTCCAAGTTTAAGTAGGTTTCCAGATAAACCCTCTTCCATAAACTTCTTTGTGCATTTTCACATAGCCACTGGGATATCTAATGGGTATCTCACAGTTTTAACATGCACCAACCCAATTTTTCATGTTTCCTCCTGAAGTTGGCTTGTTGCCCCCACAGTCTTTCACAGCTTAGTTAATGCAAATTCCATCCTACTAATCATTCAGGCTCCAAGCCATGGTGTCCTCTTTCGTTACTCTCACTCTCTCAAAGCGCACATCTACTTCATCATCAGATCTGTTGTCTCAGATTGGAAAAATATACCTGGCATATGACTACTTCTTACCTTCTCTACTAATATCACATTGGTATCCCTCCTAGATTACGACGATAGTCTCTCTTAACAAGTCTCAAGGCTTCCTGCTGAGAACAAACAGCAACAAGTTTAATCAAGTTTGAGTGAAGTATAGCATATTACTCCTCTTCAGGACCCTGCAAGCCCCCTAGCCCTTATGTTACCCCGATTCAAAGCCCAAGTCCCTACATGTTCCAGAAGGCCCTCCATGATATCACCTCTGTTACTTTTGGCCTCCATTCTTTATTTCCCTCTTGATTATGTCATCCCAGTCATACTGGGTTCCTTGTGCAACAGATATGGCTTCACATTCTCATCTTGGGCCTTTGTTTTACCTATTTCCTCTGTCAACAAACATTGCACCCCCAGTCGTTCTCCTGGATGATGTCCTTACCTTCTTTAGGTTTTTATTTTATTTTATTTTATTTTATTTTTCAACTTTTATTTATTTTTGGGACAGAGAGAGAGAGAGCATGAACGGGGGAGGGGCAGAGAGAGGGAGACACAGAATCGGAAGCAGGCTCCAGGCTCTGAGCCATCAGCCCAGAGCCTGACGCGGGGCTCGAACTCACAGACCGCGAGATGGTGACCTGGCTGAAGTCGGACGCCTAACTGACTGCGCCACCCAGGCGCCCCGGTTTTTTTTTTTTTTAATTCACCCTTCTCTCTGAGGTCGGTACTGACGCCCTATTTAATGTTGTAACCTGCACCCCTTCGCATATGTTCGTATCTTTTTCAGAGTGAGTCTGCTCTACCCATTTTTCCATACCTCTTACTGCCTTATATATAACTCAGTATATAATTTAATACTTTTATTTACCATAAACCTCTCCCCACTGCTAGTAAGATATCATACCCTGAGGTCTGCTGCCATTGTGCATTCTGTTCAGATGTTTGCTGAAACACTTCTCCACACAGGTTGCTGTTCGATAAAGACAGAACAACAGAAGTGATGTTCTGTGTCTTCTTTCTTCTGAAATGCTTTTCCTACATTAACAGAAACAGTCCCTTCAATCCATAAACAGTTCGCGATACTCCTTACATTTAAAGGATCTTGAATATAATTTCCATACTTTTTAAAGTTTCTCTCCAGTGGAAACTGGAATATGATATGAAATAAAGAACTGTTATTCGATACCGTGGGAGATTTCTTTCTAGAAGACTTACGACTGCTAGAACCATATTAGGAAAAAGACTACTAACATATGGAGTAACTCTAATATGGTGAGTATTATATGTATTAATTCATTCAAATTCGTAGTAACAGTATGAATGGCCATCTTCTTTGACGATTTGAAAACTAGAGATCAGGGAACTTTAGTAGTTTGCCAAGATTCACATAGTAATTGGGGTGATCTGGAGTTGCAAGCCAGTTTTTTGTGACTACTTAGTTCTCTTTTTTCTAAGTTTATTTTATTCATTTCAAAATAGAAAAAGAGGGGAGGGAGGGACAGAGAGAGAGAGAGAGAGAGAGAGAGAGAGAGAGAATCCTAAGCAGGCTCCACACTGTCAGGGCAGAGCCTGAGCAAGACCCGATCCCACAAACCACAAGATCATAACCTGAGCTGAAATCAAGAGTCAGATGCTTTACTGACTGAGCCACCCAGGCATCCCTCCTTAGCTCTTATTATTGATTGGCCACCTTGATTTGACACACGAATCTCTATTATGTAAACAAGAGAAAAATAAAAAATGTGCAAACGTCTGTGAATCCAGCAAATGAAGGATAAGTGCTTTTTTAATAAATGTATGTCTTTATCCACAGAACTTTATACTATTTTCATTTTTTTAATTTTTTTAAGGTTTATTTATGAGAGAGAGACAAAGACAGGGCACAAGCAGGGGAGGGGCAGAGAGAGAGGGAGACACAGAATCCGAAGCAGGCTCCAGGCTCCGAGCTGTCAGCACAGAGCCCAACGTGGGGCTCGAACCCACAAACTGCTGAACTGACTGAGCCACCCAGGCACCCCAATTTATCATATTTTTAATTCTTATCTTGCTTTCAGTCCACTGTACATGGAACATATATCATTCCAGATATAAAAAAGATACTGAAATTAAGCATCCCTATGGAAAATGCCAAGTAGTAAGTTATACTCACTAATTATTCTTTTTTTTTTATGTTTATTTAGTTTTGAGAGACAGAGAGGGACAGAGTGTGAGCAGGGGAGGGGCAGAGAGAGAGGGAGACACAGAATCCGAAGCAGGTTCCAGGCTCTGAGCTGTCAGCACAGAGCCTGACCCGGGGCTCGAACTCACAAACCGTGAGATCATGACCTGAGCCGAAGTCAGATGCTTAACCGACTGAGCCACCCAGGCGCCCCCATTCGAAAAGAGGTATGAACTGTCACAACCACAGTGTAGGGCTATACCTTTTTTTTTTTTCAAAAACCTATTTAAAGTAGCGTCTCATGGTATTTACTGACTAAAAGTGATCTTTGAAATATTTTTAGTTTTGATACATTTTTGAAGTCCATTCAAAACTTTGGTCAGAGTTTTCACAAGAACATTCTTTTTCCTTGCACCTTGTCTCCTGTTGTAAGCAAAATATTGGGGGTTTTTTGGTGATGCCCTTCTCATTCTGTTGAAGCTGATGTTTGTGTTTTTAAAAACTTCATTCATTCTTTTCTTATGTTTACTATGTAGTGAGACAGAGGATCGGTTTAAATTTCTCTTCACTGATTTTATCTTACATCTTCTAAACTGAGATTACTAATCTGTGTCATTTTCTTCACTCTTGCCTGGAGAAGTCTTATTTTCCTTTTCTGATGCAGTTAGTCAGTCTTGAGGAGGAAAATATTTCAAGTTCCTTTAAGACAAAATAGATTTTGTGTTTCTTCATTTCTTTTGTTCCTGATCACTTATCAGCCAACAACAAGGAGATCCAGCCCCACAATCACTTTCTGCATAAACTTAGAAGAAAAAAAAATACAAAAGAAAGGACCTTTTGTCCACAGAAGAAAGTCATAGTGTCCATTTCTCTCATTTTCTAAGTGAGAAAAGTGAGGCCCAAAGAGTTTAAATGGCTCCCTTAAGAACATGCTACTAGAAAGTGCCTGAGCCAGGACCAATTGGTAAATTCTCAAGTATTGTATCTATAACTTAGGTTTTCTTATTTTTTGAAAGTAGGGGATTGATACTATCAAGAAAATTTTTTACCACTACATCACAGAAGTAGAAGGGCATCACTATTATAACTAAATTATAACTTTGGGTATTTTAATTTTTGGTATTTCCCAAATTTGCACGTTAACACACTTCAGTATGGAGCAGCAAAATATCTTCTTCTGAAACTTTAGACTTTATTGGAGAAAGCTAAAGTCTAAAGAGGAAAACTCTGTTGGTAATTTTCAAAAGAGATTCATTGTAACAATCGATGTGGATTTTCTACTGGTCGGCATATATAGCAAATAAACTCTGTGGTTAGTTTCATTTGCTTTCCCTTTTAAATCATACTGCAGAAAAGAGGTAAAAAAAATGGATAGCAAGATTTCCAATGCGATAACTTTGCTCATCCTTAGTTTATCTCCTGCAAATGAGCGAGTATAAAACAGTCCACCTACTGTTCTAGTTGCTACAGTTTAATGCAGTTCCACTGAATAATCCTGTTAACCTAACCTTCAATTTGCTGGGGCCTGAACTCTGAATTACAGCTTACGAACATAGTCTAACAGCTGGTACAAGGGCTTCTTTTGAATTTTTAATCATATGAATTAAAGATTGCTAGAGATGCTTTTTTAGACTTTTCTTCGGAGTGATCTAATGTATAGAAAGTCAAGTATAGATCAGCCCAAGGGAAATGAAACACAAAAGTACTAGGCTTGAGACAGTAGGCTGTGTACTCAGTTCACCAGATTGAGATAGCAACAGGAAAGCATTCATTAAAAATTGCATCTTAAGCAACCATAACGTTATCAAACACTGCACTGTCTTCATATGCACAACATAGATTTTGTAGTTACCTTCAGATAGGTACTAGTCAAATAGAAGTGAGTGTAGATTGAAGGCTCATTATGTCAAAACCTGAAATTGCTACAGAGACAAATCAGAAGGTAGTTAATCAGCATAGGTAAGGGTGATTTAATCATCATTATAGAATTTTTAAAAACAGCAGTTTTTCAAGGGAGAGATTTTTGTGAAATTCAGTGTATACTGAAATCAATTTAGTGGGGCATGACCAACACTTTTTAAAGAACAAAACAGGATAGGATAGAAAATGTCAGAATGCATCTCATTTAGCATAAATTATTGTATAACATTTTGTGTTAGCTATGTGTGTTTGTGAGTGTGTGTCTGCTGTATAAATTGGGGTTGCTTTGTTTTATTTAAGGACCGTTTGTAAAACATTGGCACAGGATAGTTAAATTAGATATCTACTTCCAAAATTCTTATTTTTACCACGTAACTTCTAAGAATATATCTAGCACATTTAATCAGGTATATACAGAATAATAATATTAACACGTAGGAAAAGTTCAATTTTCTGGTAACTTTAGAAAAATTCTCGAAATATGGCAATTATCTATAAGGTATAATGATATAAGAGGGGAAATCATTTGGTGGATTTTGTTTTGTTTTAACTATAAACACGTATGTATGTATGTATGCATTTTACTAAAACCCTTTCTTTCTCTGTGACTTTGTCCAGCATGGGCTTCCTTATATGCTAAAAGTTTCAGGGAATATATTCAGTACAACTGGACATATCCTTATATACTGTGTAAGAAGATTGGTATTTGGGGTTTAGGGCACTGTTTTGCTTTTTAGTATTTTAGGTTTGCACACCTCGCTAAGTATAAGGACAACTACTCACCTGCTCGTATCATCTAGATAAAAGAGAAGTTAAACTAAAAGCCAACCAATAGGGACACCTGAATGGCTCAGTCAGTTAAGCATCCAACTTCAGTTCAGGTCATGATCTTGTGTTTCCTGAGTTCGAGCCCTGTCAGGCTCTGTGCTGACAGCTCAGAGCCTGGAGCCTGCTTCAGAATCTGTGTCTCTCTCTCTATCTCTCTCTCTGCCCTTCCCCCCGCTCATGCTCTGTCTCTATCAAAAATAAATAAACATTAAAGGATTAAAGCAAAAAAGCAAACCAACCAAATCAGGGCATTAACCACCAAAAGAAATCATGAGTCTTCCTCCTTCCTAATTCTCTGTATTCTAATAGGTTAATCTTTTAGTATAAGCAACACAAGTTTGTCCAGTTGTCTAGACAAGTGCAGCCAAGCTTTCTTTTCACAAACATAAATGTTTTTATTGTATATATGTGTTTAATGTATATAATGTATATATGTGTTCACTTTGTGCCATTTCACCTTATCTTTTCAAGAACAAACAAGTATATGTGTGAGAAGTTTGGGTCACGTAAAAGTGATTTCACACGTTGAGAAAGATGATGTATTTAATTCTTTGGGAACAGTACAACTCTTCTCATCCTGAGAAGCTGTACATGGCCCACTTCATTCCCTTTCCAACATTGTCTTTAGCAAGACTAAGGAGAAGAGAAATTTGCTTCTTAGTGACTAAGTACACTTGTTTGCTTTTTTTTATCCTTTAATATGACTATGGCCAAACCAGATAAGAGCAAAGGAATAAATGAAGATGGTTTCATTGAAAGGACACAGAACTGGCCATAGCGTAAGGAAATGCGTGGAGACAGTCGTTTTCATTACTGATACGGCTCATTGTGGTGAGGCAATAAGGCAAGAAGTAACAGAGGAGAACAGATTTTGGATTGCTTTTGAATACTTTTCTTACCATGTGATGAAAAGGTTGCTTAAAGCAGCTGGCTGCATTTAATTATTTTTATTTCAATTTTATTTTTTTAATGCGGTTACTTCATAGACACATTTATTTTCCAACATCAGCTCCTTAGTAGTATAATATAGAATGCCTCATTAGCAATGGAAATGGGCTTAAGTTTGTAGCAGGAATGTTCTGAATAATGTTTTTAGATGTGGAAGAAGCTCGCGATGGAGATAATAGAACCTCTCTCTTGGCCCTGGAGAACTTCAAAACAAGTAAAAACTTTTTATTGAACCCACAAATTTCACATAAGATCTGTTCTCATTTATTGATGCTGATTTTACTTCACTGAGATCTTGCCATCTTTTTCTCTTCCTTCTGCTTGCCTTTACTTAAAGAGGCCACATGGGAACACAGAAAAATGCCTCAGTTGAAAGGAGGGTGTGGGCGCTGCTTGAGCAACCATACTGATATGTTTCTTTACCCACACTCTCAGCCTACCTTCGCCATTGTCATTTAGGGATTGGATTGGTGCAGTGGTTTTCAACCAACAGCAGTAGGACAAGCTGGGAACTTGTTAAAAATGCAAGCTTTAGGGTCCCCAAACTCCGTTATCAAATTAACTGGATGAGAGATTCTCAAGGTTAAAGGGAAGGTTGAACTTCTGTATACTCAGATACAAAATATTCTATTATATCATACTGAACAATTCAATTTCCAAATGTCCGGAAAACATGGTGAAATCACCACCAACAAAACAGCTGTGAAAGCTGAAAGAATTCCTTACCTGGCAATGTTCACTGCTCGATAGGACACACGTATTTGTGCATCGAGTGTCTGCTCATTCTTACGTGTGCCGAAAGAACCAGCTCATCCTAGATGACTCAAGCCAAAGTTCATCTATCTGCTCAACAAATATTTGTTGAATGCCTGGTATGGGCCCTACAAGGTGCCAGACACACAGGACACATGATGAAGATGGCCATCATAGGTCCATTACATCAAGTCCTCTGTAGAGATGAGAAAAGTATTTGGAGAGCTGAATCAGGAACTTTTTTTTTGGCTGCTGATGCCACTAAAAAAAATTGTATATTTCCAATAGTTTACATACACCCTGCAGGTGGAAAAGCCTTTCCTACCAGAGAGGATGGTTCCATCCCCCTGATGAAATTTTCTCAGCCTGACAGTGTGTTTGGGAAGAATGCTATCTTTAGGGCATTCTAAAGAAAGGCAAACAACAGTACCAGAAAGCACAGCAGCTGAGATGTGTGCGTGTGCCTCTAACTCCGAGCTGAGGGTAAAGCTAAAGCATCGGCCGCAGCTGGAAGAATGGGGAGCAGAACACTGGCAACGGGCAAAATGGTTATTCATTTCCTCTCTTGTGATCTTTCATATTTCATTTTTGTGAATCTCAATACATAGTTGAGACTTTTCCCAGATTCACAATCAACCCTGATTATCTTCCTCCTCTCTCCACTTTTCCCTTTTTAGTTTCTTGGAAACTGTTAGAGGAAGAAGATTAAAAACTATCTGGCATGGAACTCTCTTGATTTTTTTTCTTTCTTTTTTTTTTTTTTTAGATCACTTAGTATTTGTCTAAGAATTGAGAAAAAGAGACAAAGGAGAGAATAAGGCCAAGAGATAGGAGAGAAAAAAAATTGTTTCCCTTCAAACATATTTTTCATCTCTGACCTCACACAAAAACTTTGCCATGCATGGAGTCATAATATTTACCTAATTTTAAACAGGTAGTGATTCTTTGGGTGACAAAATCAGTATACAGCATTAATCCCCTCTCAATGCTCTCATGATTTGGTAGCTTTTTATTTCCCCCACGATTTAGTATATGTGGACATTTAGTTTCAGGAAACGACCTAGCAGCAGTCTTGCTGAAGCTTCTTGAAGCTGCTCATGAGTTTTTGCTCACCTGAACTTACCTGAGATTCAACTCAAATTCTCGACAATTATTTGAAACCCACATATGAACCCAGCAGGATCCACATAGTTGGGGACATGTTGAGTATAGCATATTGAGAGGCAAAGCTCAGGTTATAGCCAAAAAGCTCTCTCTACCTCAGGGCCATTGTCTTCGTCCTGAATAGAAGTTTCTTGGTGGTCAGCACCAAGTCTTACTCAGTTAAGGAATTTACCAATAAATTAAACATAAGTTAAAATTATGTGACTCTTTTGCAAAAAACTTTATGTCATGAGAGTGACTATATCAAATGTAGATTCAGAATCTCTTTCCACTATTCTCTGCCCCCGTCCCAGATGCTAACAGATATTGAAAAATGCTAAAAGTCTAGAACAATGGGGTGACTCTAATATGATTAAATTCATTAGGGATGGGGTACCTGGGTGTCTTAGTCAGTTGACCATCTGACTCTCAATTCTGGCTCAGGTCATGAATTGGTCCCTGAATTGGGCTCCACACTGAGCATGAAAACTGCTTAAGATTCTCTCTCTCTCTCTCTCTCTCTCTCTCTCTCTCTCTCTCTCTTTCTCCCCCTCCCCTTCCCTCCCCCCCTCATTCGCATGCTCTCTCTCTCTCCCTCCCTCCCTCGCTCCCTCCCCCCCTCACTTGCGTGCATGCTCTCTCTCTCTCTCTCTTTCTCTCAAATAAATAAATAAAAAACTTCATTAGGGATAATTGCAAGGCCTTAAACATGGATTCAGAAACAAAATGCACAAAGGTAGGACCAGGGGTGAGATATGACTTAGCAACAGCAGTTGTGAAAGAGACTGAGGTATTTAGTTGACAATAAGCTCAGTAGGAGTCAACACTAATGTGGCTGCCAAAAAGGCTGATGGGCCCTGAGGCCAGATTAATAGAAGCATTGCTCTAGAATAAGGCAAGGAACGGTGCAGTTCAACCTGATGCTGCAAACACAGCACCCGGAGAGTTCAGTCAACTCTGGGGGACCCACACGGACCAGTTTACAAGAAACTGGAATGAGGCAAGTAGAGGCAGTCAAAAACGACCACACGTAAGGAACAGTCACCAGAAATGAGGATTACCTTTAGAAAGGTCTAAAAAAGTACATGTGCCATGAATAGCAGACTTGTCAAAAAGGATTAAAATTATTCTTCATAATCAAGAAGAAGACAGAGAACTCCTTTATAGAAGTCTTAGAGAGATAAGCTAGAAAAATGTTATAGGCATTGTACTGGAGCAAACCTGGCATGGGTTTCTAGCTTACCGGGCTACTCTATAAACTTGAACAAGTTTATCCTTCTCTTCTTCACCTCTATTTCCATGCTCATAATTTGAGGAAAATACCTACCTTCTAAGATTTGATATGAGGGTTAGAAATAATGCATTCAAAACAGCTAGCATAGTGCCTATCACCATATGTGCACAGAATCTGTAGCAACAATAAGAGAGATATCCTTCTTGCAGGAAAAAAAAGAAAAAGATGTCCAAAGTATAATGGACAAAATTGGAAAGAAATGAATAAAATCATGCTTCTTAGAAATGGTGATGAGGGGGGCACCTGGGTGGCTCAGTTGGTTGAGCGTCCCCCTCTTGATTTTGGCTCAGGTCATGATCCCAGGGTCTTGTGATCAAGCCCTGCATAGGGCTCTGCACTGAGTATGGACCCTGTCTAAGATTCTCTCTCTCTCTCTCTCTCTCTCTCTCTCTCTCTCTCTCTCTCTCTCTCTCTTTCTCTGTCCTTCTGCCCCTCTCCTCTGCTTATGTGAGCTCTCACTCTCTCTCCCTACCAAAACAAAAACAAAAACAAACAAACAAACAAAAAACTGTGATGAGAAAGGAAATACAGAATTGAGAGTGGATGGGGCGGGGGGGCGGGGCACGGGGTGTCATCAAATAACCTGTAAGGTTTCTTAGGATCCTGAGAGGTATGAAAAACATCTTATAATATAGATGTATATAGAAAAAGAACACATGAAAAAATAAAACAACCTGTGGAAGAAACCTATGCATTTTTTGGTCTTAGGTGTTTTATAAATATTTAGAAAGAACATCTTTTCCTTTAATATCAGAAACTTCTTAAAAGGAATTCAGAGAAGAGTAAAAGTATCATTTCCTAGGGAACAGTGCTGAGACAGGTTAACATTATCATGAGCATTACAGAATGCTCTTTCTAAATTCTTTGAATAGGTAATTTATTCCATAGTTCAAAATCAACCCTTCTCACCCAATTAAAATCCTACTTTCTTTTTAAATTCTTAGTCCTCTGAGGATAGACATCTTCAAGTCCTGCTGAGAACATTGTGTACATTGTTTTCTTTCATGTAGCCTTAAGACAATTGACTTGTTATAGGACTTGCACCTTCAATATCTACTTCCTTTCTTTATAATGAAGAAGAATCTGAAATGTATCTGGGACAGAGTATGTTTCAAGTATATCCTTTTAAATTATGTTCAAAAGCTATTTGTGATATTAACACATTCCCAATATGTTGCAGTTCCAGTGTTACTTCAAGACAAACTTGCCCACCAAGCCAGGCTGCTCAGAAACATGACCCAGAGTCTGCATGTGGAAGGCTCGGTGTTCAGTACACTCAAATCTCCAATAAGGGCTTTCTGTTTTTTACAGTTCTTTAAAATACTAAAGAACTATATACTCATGAGGATATATTCCGTATCTCTTTTTTCGCAAATGTATCCTCACACACGCTCATGGAGTGCACACTAAGTGTTTGCAAAGAAATAAACAAATGAATGACACTTTCTATATCAGTGGCTTTTAATTATAGTTGCACATGAGAATCCCTTGGGAAGCCTTTTAAACTGGGGATGCCCCGGCCCACTCCCGAACAAGGGAAAATAGCAACTCTGCAGCTGGAGCCAGGCATTGCTATTTTTCAAAAGCATTTTAGACAATTATGTGAAGGTAAGATTGAAAATAGCTGTATTATGGGCCGCCTAGGTGGTTCAGTCAATTGAGCCTGCAACTTCGGCTCAGGTCATGACCTCACAGTTCCTGAGTTCAAGCTCTGCATAGGGCTTGCTGCTACTGGCACAGCAACTGCTTAGGATCTGCCCCTCCCCGGCTTGCAGGCTCTTGCTCCTTCTCCTCTCCTCCCCTCCCCTCCCCTCCCCTCCCCTCTCTCTCACCTTCCCTCCCCCCTTCCCTCCCCCTCTCAAAAATAAATAATTGAATAAATAAGCAAACATTAAAAAAAAAGAAAATAGCTGTATTCAATGATCATGTTTGTATCCTTCCAATCTCACCTTTCTCAGAATCTCATAGAATACCTCTTTTGCATATATTTGATAAGGAGTGCTAAGGTTTGGTATTCCCCAAACCATAGCCTTTACATTTATACCTTAGAATTTTCAGACAAGCTATTTTCTTAGCAGTGAGCTGATCTAAGCAATATAAGTATTTTACTAAGAGATTATGAAACTTAGACATTTATTTTTGGTTTGATATGCAATGGTTGCATTCTTGGGAATTTTAACTAATAAGTGAGGCAGACCTTAAGATTAATTATATTTCAATTTTAAACTAAAATTATGTAGAAGTGGGTAGGTTCCATGTACATTTCTTCATAAGGGGACTATTTTTTTTTTACAATTTTATTTACTGATATATCCCATCCACCAAGAACAGCACCTAGCATACACAAGTTAGTCAATAAATAACTGGAAGGAATGAATGAATAAATGAATG
This sequence comes from Felis catus, assembly GCF_018350175.1. NCBI lineage: Eukaryota > Metazoa > Chordata > Mammalia > Carnivora > Felidae > Felis > Felis catus. Next base: position 136,121,222 of record NC_058375.1, read on the forward strand.
ACATTTCCACATTCATAGAAAGCTATGCTCAATCTAAGTTCGCAGAGCTAGAAATCGCACATTAAAGGGCATAGAGTAGAATTTTATCTCAGAAAACTTTCAATTGACCTGTAGAATAGTTTAGAAGAAACTACATTATAAATACACTTAGTTTGGGCATGCCCTCTCTAATTCACACAGATCCCTCGTTTTTTCATTATTTATGCTCAGTATGATTCATGCAAATATATTTTTATTTAGGTTTTACTGGTATTTGAATATGTAACTACTCCACACAAGTGTTTTTCAATTTATGGTTCCTTGACCAGGAAAATCAGTATCAGTTGGGTACTTGCTAAAAATGAAGATTCTCAGGTAATCTGTGGGTTAACAAGTCTCTCCTGGTGATTCTTTTTTTTTTTTCAACGTTTATTTATTTTTGGGACAGAGAGAGACAGAGCATGAACGGGGGAGGGGCAGAGAGAGAGAGAGGGAGACACAGAATCGGAAACAGGTTCCAGGCTCTGAGCCATCAGCCCAGAGCCTGACGCAGGGCTCGAACTCCCAGACCGCGAGATCGTGACCTGGCTGAAGTCGGACGCTTAACCGACTGCGCCACCCAGGCGCCCCTCTCCTGGTGATTCTAATACACTGTTAAGTTTAATAACAACTACCAATCTTAGGAAGGCATTACCTGGTAACATCTTTTAATTCAGACATGCCTTGCAACAACAACAACAAGAACAACAACAACAACAACAAAATAAAACATATTTCCAAGCCCCGTCCCAGATACACTGACAGAGTCAGAATCTATGGGATCAGGTACCAGAAATCTGGGTTTTTAATTAGTCCTTCCCTCTCAGCCCCCTAGAACAACTCTTTTAAAGTCAGGCTGAGACGGTCCAAAGATTAGTGTTCAGGGACCACTTTGAATGTACCTCTGCAGAGCTGGTCAATAACCTTTAACGCTATGTCACTGAAGGAAGCATTAAACATTGGGGGAGGGGGGCCCGCACTACAGCAATGGACACTAGTGCTTTCATCACTGTGAGTATTGACTCTCATCTCCTTTTCGCAGTTTTATGTAAACTTCAGGTTCTCTTCCTGCCTTTTGTGGTGACATGCCTTATGCTGGTGAGCTATTTTTCTGGGTCTATCCAAGTAGAAACCAATCAATTGTCACTCACTTGTTATCCCTCAGGCTATGGCACTGTGAAGACTCTCATGTCCCCCTCCCCCCTTTTTTTGTTCTGATCTGCATTTCCACTTTATATACTTATGCAATGAATCTGCTTAATGTAGTTACTCCTTTTACTTTTCCACTACAAAGTTGCTAATTCATGTAATTCATTGGTTTGGCAATGGATTTCTTCTATAATCTAATCCCCGGCAACCTGTCCACTCATAGTTCTAAACATTGTCCAAATACGTAAATCTTCTGTGCCACGTGGAATATCTAAAAGGAAGCTGTTTCACCTCTGTTCCGTATGGCTGTGTGTTACTCCTTATGGCATGCTACTCATGGTACCAAATTGAACCACACATCTTGTGTGGAGTCTATACAATGTCCAGAGAAGTCTGTGAGGGTATTCCTAGTACCAAGTAGTCATTCGTGAAAGAACCCGAATGGTGCTCATGTTAAGAACAAAATACAAAGAATGACCATAAAGAAACACTACAGGGGGCGCCTGGATGGCTCAGTTGGTTAAGCATCTGACTTCAGCTCAGGTCATGATCTCGCAGTTTGTGAGTTCAAGCCCTGCATTGGGCTCTGTGCTGACAGCTCAGAGCCTGGAGCCAGCTTCGGATTCTGTGTGTCCCTCTTTCTGTCCCTCCCACTGCTCATGCTCTCTCTGTCTCTCTCTCTCTCAAAAATAAATAAGCATTAAAAAAATTAATACTGCAAAAATTATATTTGTAAAGACATCACTGATATATGTTTTTTTCTCAAAGAATAAAGATTCAAAGAAAGCTATTACTTCCTTTAATGACAATGCCCAATGCAAAGGAACCATACCTCTACAACATAGTTTTTATATGCAAATAAAATTGGTCTTGCTAATAAAATAGCATATTTGATTTAACACTGCAACAGAGGCAATCGAATCACTGTATAAACTTTGCAAGAAGGAGCTTCTCTCCTTGTCTTCCCTCTTTCATCTCTTCAAGAAATTCCTGTGGTGCAATGAGTGTAACATAAAACATAACACTTACTGGTGAAAGCAGAAGAGGAGAGACCTAATTCAAACAAGATAATTCAAGTATTTGCATCATTTGAATAACAAAGTATCACTTTACTAAGTTATGGCTTCACTTATGCAAAATGATGAATATGGTAAGGATATATAGATATAATTATTCAACAAGATACATATGTATATGGACTTATATAATAAGCTATAGGAATTAGGGAAACTGAAAAAAAATTGTTATAGTAAGATAACCTACAATATATTTTAATTCTTTTGATTTTAAACAAAATTGTGGACCTTTAAACTCATGTTTATGTAAAAAACGGTTAATAGATTTAAAAAAATTAATTATTTAGAAAATGTTAGTAGAGACCTTCAAAAAGCCACATCTTCAGAATATGAAAATTTCAGTACCAGAAAAGAGGTCTTGACTGGAAAAAAAAAACAAAACGGAGAATTTTATTTCCTATCCTCTGCATGTCTGGTGCTGATATTTGATCATTATATTTTATTATTTTGTGTAAAATAAAATGGTTGAGTGGTTATGATTCCTAGGATATTTTAACCTGATGTATCTTGATTTCATTCAAAGTAGTACATTGCTACTGTTTTTATTTACTGAATCCCGCTATTGGAACAGAATTCATATACTCTTTTTTAAAACACATTTGTTGATAGACAGTAGAAAGAAGATATTTTATATTGACGAGAGCTTTTCCTAAACTTGATTTTGAAAAAAGAAAAAGAGAGAAAGATGAGAAAGAAAGAAGACAGAAGAAAATGAAACCCACAGTTCTGCATCTTAATACTTCCATACACTTATCAATGTTCCGTTACTGTTTCATATGCTTTCTCTCTGCTGATTGAGACACACATTCACTCAACCCTTCAAAGTGCAGCAAATATGATCTCGACTTAAAGGAAATTTAACAAGGGCTGAATGGCTATTAAATCAGGTTAGATATGGAATAGAGGTCACAGTGTGTCTTGTATTTTGACATCCCATAGGGAAATCGGATCCAAGTTGTTGCTTTTCGAATCAACATGTTGGACACTGACTGCCACATCTTCGAGGACCGGGCATGCTAACAGCTAAATTCCAACGTATTGCAGAAGATGTGGATAGATGTCAGGCCTGGTGGAATGTAGGACTCCTAAAATCGTGCTTTTCTAGAACTTATAAAAGCTACTTGAATATAAGGACCTATTCTGTGTTTCTTATTGCACATAATGAGGGGTAAAGGCGATCATAATTCTAAGACCTTTTGTTATAAATGAATGCCTTAAAAACAAATCAAAAGGAAAGAAAGCCTTTAATTAAGTGAATACAAGTGCCTGTCAGCCAAATGATGCACATAAATGGAGAAGTAGGCAAATCTTAGACTCCATTCTTTCCATAAAAGTTTATAATTTACTAGGGAGAAATGAATATCATGATGTTAAAAACAATATATACAGGGGTACCTGGGTGGCTCAGTCGGTTAGGCATCAGACTTGGGCTCAGGTCATGATCTCACAGTTAGTTTGAGCCCCGTGGTGGGCTCGGTGCTGACAGCTCAGAGCCTGGAGCCTGCTTCGGATTCTGTGTCTACCCCTCTCTCTGCCCCTCCCCCACTCACACTCCATCTCTCTCTGTCTCTCAAAAATAAATAAACATTTAAAAATCCCAATATATACAATGTATGCATCTGTGTGTAAATAGTATATACACATAAGTTCAGTGGTATATTGTATAATATAGGCAATACGTGTCATTAGAATTCAGCAGATTGAATTATGTGTGTTGAAATAGCTCCACTGAGGAGGTGGGACTGTAACTAGATCTTTGAAGAAGAGTAGAATTTGAACAGGAGGGTGAGTATAGGAGCAAGATGATTGGACCTTCATATCATGAATAAACCAAGAGAGTCCAAAATAGAGCTAGGAGCCTTTCTAGAAAGAATAAAACATAGACCTGGCCAAGATGACCTTTGGGACCACGTTGAGTAGACAGGGTGAAAGGGAGAATTTATGTTGATGTAATTAGGAGGCATAAAGATGGATGCTGAAAATCATAGTGCTGCCTGCCCTCTATTCATTGAGCCGGGACTGATAAGGATAAATTCGTCTCTATTTCCTGTCTACTTAGTACGGGAAAGCAAGTTAGTGTTTTCCTAACTAAGAAGAACTGTATGCACACTTAAATGTGCTTCCTGTTTAGATGTCATCTTACCTTTATGAGATTTTACAACTTTATGATGGATCTGGAGTAATGGAGTTATCATAAACAGTGTAATTTTAAGGTAGATTTGTTAAAGTCAGATCTGCATACATAGGTTTCCTCTGCTGAGAGTAGAGCATTCCTATGAAACCTTTCATAAGCTGAAATGACATAAAGCAAAAGAGCGATTACCATTTATTAATATGGAAGCATTTCTAAGCATTTCCAGACTCAAAAAATAGCCTCTCTCAGGCTTTTCTGATACCTTAGGATACATCTTGCTAACAGATGTACAAGATAAATCGAGATAAAGCACAGATGCTCACAGACACGAGAGTGTACAATGCTCTTTTCACACATTGAAAAGTGTGTGGAAAGAGCCTTGTACATTCTTTTCCCATTGTATGTTCCTGGCTCCTTTGTTGTGAATTAATTGACCATATATGCATGGGTTCACTTCTAGGATTCTCTATTCTGTTCCATCAATTTATGTGTCTGTTTTTATGCCAACACCACACTATTTTGATCACTGTAGCTTTGTAATATAGTTTGAAATCAGGAAGTGTGGTGCCTGCAACTTTGACCTTCTTTCCTAAGATTGCTTTGGGTATTTGAGGTCTTTGGTGGTTGCATACAAATTTTAAGATTTTCTCTTTATGTTCTAATTTTTAACACAGTGATATAAGACTTATAAAAGAGTTTTAATACTGCATTACTTAGGTTTGCTTATAAAGCAGTTCTTCATAGAATAAAGGATAAAATGTTTATAAAGGATAAACTTTCTAAAGTCTGTTTGTTGGTGAACCATGAAAAGAGAGAACATGTATTACCATACTTTTTTTTTTTAATTCATCAGGAACACAACACAAAATTTTCTGTATTTTAGTCAGTCCTACTGTGCAGAAAAAAAGAACCAACCTAGTCTGCCTACAGCTAATTCTGTTTTTATTGGAGACTTTCACAGTTGTTTGGAAGCAGAGGTATAAACTATGTGCTCACCACAGGCAATTCCAAGTATATTTCTGCTCCATAAGCTTCCTGTTGATATTTTTTTTTAACATGACACTTTCTTCACCAATATTTATGGTTATGTTATCAGTACAAAAACAAATAATTTTATTTATTTATCAAAATGTTTAAATTACAATGCCAGATGTTTTATTTTAGCAAAATGAACTACTATAACCTCTTGAATTTATAAATAAGAAAAATTGAACTACTGTTAGAATTGTCAGTTGGAAAGAGCTAATAACAAGGATATAGAATTCACATCACTTAACCATTTGAGAAGTTCTGCCAATAAGGCCAATACATTAGCAGTCATCACCTTCCTTTTTTTATGTACCCCAGAAAATTTTGACTTCAGCACGAGCAAAATTAATGTAGATTAATTTGATCTAAATGAAAAGCCTTGTTTTCAGAGACATATGAAAACCTACCATTTTAAGCTATATTTGTCAGATTATCTTCTTTGGCACAGTCATCTATAAATAGCTCCTAACTTTTGAAGTAGACGCTAATGCTTCTTCAAGGGAGTTTCATCTCTGTTTTTCATGTATTTACTGATAGCATTACAATTCCTATAGTGGATAATAAATGACAAGAAGCATTTTGTGCAACTTAAAATTTCATCTTCTTTCTTGGCAAGCAGAAATTCATTAATTAAGTTCCCATTAAAATATTTTAAAATTATTTAATATTATAATAAAAATATTTTACTTAAAAATAAAACTATATATGTTATTGCAAAAGGCCAAAAAAAGCCCACAAGACATGAAAGGAAATATATATACATATATATGTGTGTGTGTGTGTATATATATATGTGTGTGTGTGTGTGTGTGTGTGTGTGTGTGTGTGTGTGTGTGTATTTAGTGGCTAAATGACTGGAAGGTAGAGTTCTACCAAACCATCCCAACTCATTTGAACACCACTCTAATAATAATGGGTGAAAAATTTAGGACAATGATAAGAAGAAGCAAGGATAAGTGCTTATTTGGACTGTCCAAGTAAACCTGGGAACATGATCTCCCCTACATGATAGTCATTGCTGTTACTGGCTGTGCATGGCTCAACTGAACCACACATGAGTCAAACAAAAGCATGATCACAAATTTAATTGGTCATGTATGTATTTTTGCACAAGTTATATTTTAATAAGTTTTCTTATTAAACTTATTCTCTTAAACTTATTTTCTTATTAAACTTATTTTCTTATTAAACTTATTTTCTTATTGAACTTATTTTCTGTGTGGCGAGAAGCATCACCTTTTGAATTACTTCAAGGGCTGGCATGACTTTGTCTGCCTATGCTGACCTCTCTCCCTCCCTGGTCATTCATTCTTCTCCATTGGCTGAGAATACAAGTAAGTTTGACTATTTGGGGATTTTTAAGCATACCTCTTGAAAAGAGATTTGAAACCTTCGCCTTTTTGCTCTTTGGTATTCATAGAGGATAAGGACAAGCAGATAGTAATGACAGCATCAATTAAGGAGTTAATAACCAAGGAAAGTCTGTCTGTGGCTAATTTAGTTTGAGCATTATAAGATTATATCAAGTAATATTTGTTGAACATATTAAGTAATATTTGTTCTATAAACAAGTCATTAGCTGGTTTTTCTGATACCCATAGTGGCCCTGGGTCAGTCTTGTTATCTCTTCAGCTGAATTTCCTCATCTCTTAAGTAGATATGCATTATTACCTAAAGAGTCTAGATGAACTTGAGTCTATTATGAATATTAGTGACTTTGGGGGAAACATGTTTGTTATGAAAAACATGGCTTGATCTGAACAAATTGTTAGCCTGCTTAACCATAAATACCTTACACATATATATATTTTTTAAATTTCTTTTTATCCCCAGCTGCACTGATGAGGAAACTGAAATACAGAAAATCCAGAGTAAATTCCACCAGGCCACACAGCGAGGTCTGATAGAGCCAGGAGTGACTTTATGAAATCCAGACCCTCAGACTAATGTTCTATCAGCCAGACCTCCATGTGAGCCCCACAAATGTAGGTAGAAATAGCTTTCCCTAAAATGCTCATGAAGCACATCAGAGCAATGCTTCATTTTATGTGACTTCTAATTTGAAATGCAAACAATTGCCAATTTGTTTGACTTGTATTTATAATTATTTCCTTGTGAATTACTCATCACTAAATGCTTTATAAATATTTTCTCTCTTTCCCAATGTCTATGGAATGATTGTAGCATAGAAAATATTGGCTTTTGAGAACTTATTAATATCTCCTTTTGAAATAACGTGTATTTGTAAGATAGAATAAAAGCATTTTAAAGAAACAAACATTGAATTCAAATTCCCTCTCAGACAGTGACTCATCTGACGTGCTTATTAAGATGAAATGCATATTGACATTTATTTAAAGGTGCCCGTTATATAACAAGTAGAAAGTAAAATACGTGTATTTGAACTTACTAGAACAAAGCCTCACCCTCAGCTCTTCCTGATAGATTTTTTGACTGCACTAAGTTTGTGTAAGCTGAAGGCATCGCATTGTATACATAACAGAATCTGGTTTCACTTTTGCCATTAATGAAAAAAACAAGCTAGTGGCCATAATATGGCAGCATGCATCATATGCTTATCATAATCTCAACATTTAACTCGACATGAGGAACTCAGCCCTTTATTTCTCAGTTGTTTTTTTTGTTTTTGTTTTTGTTTTGTTTTGTTTTGTTTTGTTTTGTTTTTGAACATGAGACCTGATTTAAAGCATTTTCTAGATGGGAAAATAAATAGCCCTTTACTCAGAAATTTACCAAATTCAGATTAGAATACAGAAGTAAGTAACCTGAGTCAGAATATTATTCTCACACTGTGCTTGTAATCATTGAATATCAAATATTTTTTAAGGAAGAAAGAAAAACAGTATTTCTCCCCATTTTTGGTCCTGATTGCTACCAAATGACAGTTGTATATGTGTTTTTCAGTCTTTGCTGTGAAAAAGTTGATATAAATTTAAAGCAGCCTAGATACCAAAAGTCCAATATCCTCTTTTAAAAACAGAAATTTGAAATTGTTAAATATTAACAGCAATCCCCTTAAGCAAGAGAGAAAGGGGAACCATTAGAAGAAATTCAAAGAGTAACACTCTTATTAAAGGGCCACGAGGGTTGACTTAGAAGATTAAAGAAAAATGTAAAAAGGAAAGCTGTATCTGTTGCAGGAAAATACCATGATAACCAAAGCTGCCGCAGTAATATAAACAGACTGAATAGAGCAACTTCTCAGTTTGCTGTAACAGAGGGAGAAAATGGCCCAGCTCATTTACTCAGGTAGGTATTATTAGGTGCAGAATGGAGTAATTGAAAAGCAAGTCCGTGGCCGTAAATATTATTTGAAATATCTTTAAGAAACACAATTTAAAGTGAGAAGGTGTGATAATCATCAAATGAATGTAGAATTTTGAAAAATTTTTATCCCAATCCCTACTTCCCCTCCCCAAATCTTAACACAGTAGAAAAAAGAGAGCGACTTAGATACAAAAGTCTCAACTCTGTGCCCCCAAGCGGGGACTCATTTTGTATGACTGACCCAGAAATGCACAGAGAGGGGCAAGATAACATAAAGAACAGGCTGAAGGGACAGGAAAATGCTCATTTTAAAAGGAAAATAAAAGATAATGTGAAACATGAAAAGCCACCTCATATGAGAGAGAAATTAAAAAGAGAAGTCAGGAATATGCAGTTTTCCATTCCCCTTACCTGATTCTTCTTGCCACTTCACTGGTTAAGTTTGATAGGTTGCAGTAGCTGGCGTGGAAGAGGTATGCCTGTCAGCTGTTCACAATGCAGAATCTTGAAAAGGTCAGCATAGTAGCACTATGACAGGCCATGTAAGTCATTATGTGACTTATAACTCATTTGTAAGTAGAATGAGAACGAGAGCAAATTAATGTAAACTCTGCCATAAGACCTCTAAAAACATGTTAGTTGTATTGAAAGCTAGGGTTTCCTTTCTACCTAGAAAGACAAACATATTTCCTCCGTACGGGTGGCTTGCCTAGGAGCAGGAGAAATGGAAAATAAGTTCAATTTGCTGTGAAAGAGGCTTAAAGAAAAGATACTAGCAGCAGAAGGAAGGCAGTTTGGAGAGCAGATAGGTAATAAAATACATATACGGGGGGTGCTTGTGTTTAGGTTCGGGTTGGGGCCATTTGGACGCCACATCTTGATCAAAAAAAACCTTGACACTCAAAGTCGTGTATATTTAAGGAATATTAAGATAGTATTATCAAATAAAATATATCTATGAGTGTCCATATTTCTATTGCGATGGATCTGTTCACTGTGGAGCTTTATCTTACATTAAAATAGGCCTAATTTTATACCACTAACAAAATTTTGTTTTTTAAGTGAAAACTAGCAATGCAGTAATCCACACGTCTAGCACATTGGGAGTGCTGAAATGCCAAAGAAAGTTGCTGAACATGCTACAGGTGATTGATACTGAGTAGCGAAAGAGTTAATTATCCATAATACCTTTTCTCCCCCCTCAGACATCCCATTGTCCCTCTGTTACACACTTAGGCACGGTTCCTAATGGCAAAATCTATTAGAATGCACAACACTCTCCCAAGGGAGGTGGTGGAAATCCTGTCACTTGAGACATTTAAAACTATACTGGATAAAGCACTAGAGAGCTGTGAGTGCATGTGCTCCAACCCTCAAGATAGAATACATGACCTAATGGGTGCTTTTCCATCCCTTAATGTCTCTGATTCACTGGGTTTTTAAATAACTACCTCACATTTAAGTGGATCTAGAAGAACAGTCTATTTTTTCAATGGGAACTTGGTTTGGTCTATAAAGTGTCAAGACAGAGGTGACAAGACAAACCACAAGGGAATGGAGGAAGCCTCGTGGAAATTTAATTGATTTAGAAGAGGGTTGAGCAAACACAACAGTGTATTAGGGTTTAGCAAATGCCTCAACTTTTTTCAAATGTTTTCAGTTCAAGAAAACCCAAAACACATTTGGCTAAACACTTTTTCCTTGATTTTCAAACCCATGTGTATTTCAAGGGAAATTTAATCCATGTGTTTCTGATTCATTTACACTTAGCTCATCAAAATGTGGTTTCGTAAGACTCATTTGATGTCTAAGAAGCCTTGTGAGCTTTTTTATAAGCCTTTTTTCTTTGAACCAGGAAGTTGCTTTTTGCCAAGAGTCAATGGAACTTCAACCAGAAAAGAATCAGTTTTGTTTGGGATTTTGGATCCTCAGAGTTGGTGGGAGCTAATAAGCAGGGAAGGGAAGAGAGCCACTGATTCAGATAGAATGGACATTCCTATTTCTACTATATTATCCATTCAAATGACTTGAAAGAAAACCTCTATGCCCCCCCCTTAATTTGTAGTGGAAAATCCACCTCAGATCCTTGAAAACCTTATAGGAAACATAAGGATGAATTTTATTTCAGGATGCAATATTGTCATGTGTTCTGATAATTGTCCACTAATGTGTCTCTTGGTGATGAGTAATCAAGAGAGTCATGTCATATTTATCTCAGAGGCAGTTATAAAAAGTGACTCAAGAAGGTGTTTAGATTGGCCATCTTTCTGTAGTAAAAGAAAAAAAAAGCCCTCTGCCTAGGTTTTGTTTCTCTGTGCACAATACCACTGGTTCTTTAAACAAGAAATGAGACAAATAAGACTCACTGAATGTGCTGATTCAGGTGCACACAATCCCCTATCTCATTGCCGGTATTCTTAAAGAGCATCTGGGGTAAGGAAACATACATCCGGTCCATCCGTCAAGAGTCTATGAGAAAGCCAACAATGTTTGCACCTGCAGGATGAATTACATCTTTGGTGAGTGTGGGAAGCTACATAATGAGACAGCTGAATGGCTGACACATTTATTTTTCCTTGCTCCTACCATACTTTCTTTTTGCACTACCTTTCCTTCTCCTCATTCTTCCCCACCTTTACACCATCACCGATCACTGCTAGATAACAGAGCAAATGTGACACATTCATCCAAGGATGGGTTGACATGGTTTACACGTTGCTTTCATTTGGTTGTTCTTTGGATGAATTCTTCGTTGAGAACAAGATAATGAAAACCATACGGTCACTGAACACAAAATCTGCCGTCACTTTGGCTGTTCCCTTACAGCCCATTTCATTTCATAAAAAGCTGGTCCCTGAGTTTACTCCAGTGGAAGATCCCAACCAGGTGGAATCCTGCCCCCTATGGGTTTGGATAATTCAGCAAATGTGGCCAATTTAGTTCCTTGCCTGTCACCTGTACATCAGAGAGCTCATGCTAGCCTGACATCGCTTTAGAAACACGGTCTTTTAAGTATTCAGAGAATTTTATTCAGCGACCTTCACTGGGGAAACTGAAGACAGAAGGTGTCTGAATCCTGAAGACAGGATAGGTGACAACTAAGAATGAAAAGAACATTGAAAGTTTCTTAACTCATGCTGACCTCAAATTTTGAACCACTGCCTAAAGGAAATGAATATTTAGAATGTTACGGTGAATGAAGGTGAATGTGTATGTAGTCTCTGGGCTGAGTTTTGACAGTACACAGGAAAATTACAAATTTTTAACTGTGGCAGCCAGTTCAGACTACTACAGGTGTGAGGATAAAGAATTCGTCGTTGATTCAACTTCCCATATCAGTGAGTGAAAAATCTCGAAGCAATACAGATACAGATGAGATGCTTGGCATTTGAACAAAAGAAGTTGATTTTTACTTTCTAATTTGTCACTTGTTTTCTTGCTTTACACAGACACCAAAGAGACATCTCAGCTCTATAAAGTCAGCTCTGAAAACACAAAGGTTAAAAACTACGATTTGTGGTTTAAGATACAAGAATGTTTTCTCTTCAGATTGACTGGGAAGACTTTCTCTTCAGACGGACAGAACTTATAAAAGTAAGTTCCAATCTATTACGTCTAATTTCATTTCCTTTCTCAAAGACAAGTAACCGAGAAATAAAAACCACAGTCAGGGCTCAACATGTAACTCCCATTCATGTTTCTGATGCTGAGGAATACTGTCAAATTCTTTTTCAGTACAAATATACGTTTTGCCTTTAATTATCAGAAATCTTCATCATCGATCAGGCAGAGCAAACTTTGTATAATAGAGTATTATTATGTCTCCCCTATTAGTACAGAAATGGAAGCAAAGTGATTAACCACAAAATATACACATGGCTGTGATTCACATTACTGAGAGATAGGAAAGAATCTAGAGGCATTTTGTAGAAACTCCTCGTTTCATGGGTAAAGAAACAAAAACCCGGAGAGCTTAGGGGACCTGTTCAAAATTGCCAGACTGGCATGTATCAGAGTGGATGTTAGAGTTTAATAAATCTCTTAAATACTAATCCAGTGCTATTTTCACAATCAAAACAATTTCTGTAGGAAGAACATATTCCTGGGATAGGCCATATCAGATAAGACTACGGAGATTCTTTGAATTTGAAAAGTTCTCATGATGTAGAATTCTCGTATTTAGAACAAATTAAAGTATAATTCTCTCACTGAACTGGATTTAAGAGCTCTAGAGTCCTGTATGTTTGCCCGTTTTACCTCTACCTCTTGGGAGGAGGACTCTAAGGCGCCTTAGAAGAACACCACAAGTTCCTTGAGACAATATCTTACAACCGTCAAAAATTTCTGGAATTGTGGAGGACAGACACTAAGGTTAACCCCAATGACCATACTATATTAGTTTGCTAAGGCTTCCATAACAAAATACAATAGACTGGGTGGCTCAAGCAACAGAAATATATTTTTTCACAATTCTGGAAGTTAGAAGTACGAGATCAAAGTGTCAGCAGGGCTAATTTCTTCTCAAGCCTCTCTCTTTGGCTTGTAGATGGCCATCTTCTGTCTTCGTCTTCATATGGTCATTCCCCTGTACATGTCTGTCTCCTAATCTCTTCTTATAAAGACAGCAGTCAGGTTGGATTAGAGCACAACCCAAAGACCTCATTTTAACTTAATTATATCTCTAAAGACCCTATATCCAAATGCAATTACATTCAAAGGTACTGGGGATCAGGCTTCCACAAATGGATTTTGGAGGAACACAGTTCAACCCATAACACCCACCTTCTTATGTTCACTACTTTCTTATAATCTCCTTTGAGAGTGGGTGAGAACATTGACTTGATTTTAACCAGTGGAATATGGCATATGTGATTGGAGTCACTCCCATGATTATGTAACATGTTTTAATAACCTGCCTGTCTTGTCAGCAGACTTGCTTTAGAGACTTTCTCTCTTATTGGCTTTGAAATAAAAAGAGGCCATCTTAGGAGGCCCACATGGGAAGGAGCTAAGGCCTGTAGCCAGTAAGAAGCTAACTCCCTCAATTTTTTAGTCAAAATAAATATGGATTCTGCCATCAACCTGAGTCAAGTTGGAAGTGAATTCTTCCTCAGTCGAACCTTCCAATGACAATCACAGCCTTCACCAACACCTTGACTGTGTGTCCTTACAGAGGACTCCGCCAAAACACAGCCTGAACTCCTGAGCCATAGAAACAGTGAAGTAATAAATATATTTTGTTTTAAGCCACTAAGCTTGTGGTAATTTGCTACATGGTATAGAAAACTATTAAGTAAAAATCCTTGAGTGACTTTGAAGCACGCTATGGGTATAGGTAGAGGAATTTTGATAAGCATGATAGAAAATGCCTAGTTTGGGCAGATATCTGGACAGTGAGGACGCTGTCACTGAGGGCTCACAATGAAGGGAAGAGTATGATATTGAAAATTAGAGGAAGGGGGATTCTTGTTATACAGTGTAAGAAAGCTTACCAAAATTGTCTTCTATAGTTATATGAAAAACAGAAATGTAGGTGATGAATTCGGTAATACAGCTGATTTCTTTTTTTTTTTTAACGTTTATTTATTTTTGAGACCGAGACAGAGCATGAACGGGGGAGGGTCAGAGAGAGGGAGACACAGATCTGAAACAGGCTCCAGGCTCTGAGCTGTCAGCACAGAGCCCGACGCGGGGCTCGAACTCACGGACCGCGAGATCATGACCTGAGCCAAAGTCGGCCGCTTAACCGACTGAACCACCCAGGCACCCCGTGCTTTCTAAGCAATGTGGTAGAGGTGCTGTCTTGTTTATTCTTGCTGATTGTAGTTAAAGATGAGAGAAATTGAGGGAAGAGTTACCAACAAAAAAATGAACCAAGACTTGATGATTTGAAAATTCCCAGTCTCTGCAGATTGGGGGGAAAATCAATATTAAGAGATTCATTGTCAGAAATGTTTGCTCTGGAGAAAAAGTTGAAGTTGTGACTCTACAACCTTCTACTAAATCCTCAGAAAGGTGAAAAGTTTAGGATATTCAGTCACAAAAATGGGCCTATCGGGAGATAAACAATATGCCTCACAGATTTTCCCAATCAAATCATAAACATTCTGCTAAATTGAGTGTGGTGTTCCGTAGGCATTTTATCAGGACACCAGGGGAGAGGGATTATCTCAAAAGATCATGGGCCTGGTTTTTGTCTGAAGATGTGAACCCCGTAGAAATCCACAGGAGACCTAGAAAATACTTGAAATAATTGTTGCGATAAGGAGGTCACTATCACTATAGTTAAAAGTCTGTCTCTTGGTTTGCCTCCTCTCTTTTTTTCCCTTTGCTCATTTGTTTTCTTTCTTAAATTCCACATGAGTGAAAATGTATGTTGTCTTTGATTGATTTATTTCACTTAGCATATTATGTAGCTCCATCCACATCATTGCAAATGGCAAGACTTCATTCTTTTTTTGACTGAGTAATATTCCATTGTATAATTGTGTGTGTGTGTGTGTGTGTGTGTGTGTGTGTGTGTGTATAGACAGTATATATACATATAGACACTACATTTATATCTATATCTATTTATATCTATATATACATGACAACAAATCAACAAAACCAACAAAAAACAGTACAGTATGAAAAAAGAATGTCAGACTACCACAATTCTACTGACAGGAGGTACTGACAGAACTACTTAGCTGAAAACCTGTGCACCTTTCATGAAAAAAGAAGAGTGACTTAAGGGGTGCCTGGGTGCCTCAGTTGGTTGAGCGTCCAGCTTCAGCTTAGGTCATGATCTTGTGGTTTGTGAGTTCGAGTCCCGTGTCAGGCTCTGTGCTGACAGCTCAGAGCCTGGAGCCTGTTTTGGATTCTTTCTCTCCCTCTCTCTCTGCTCCTCCCCCACTTGTGCTCTCTCTCTCTCTCTCTCTCAAAAGTAAATATTAATTTTTTTTAAAGAAGAGTGACTCAAAAAGCAGAACTAAGCCATAGCAGGGAGCCTAGAGCCACAGAGAATTATTCCCAGTCCTTAAATTCTAATCAAGAAACTCCAAACATTTGCTTGGCTGGATTTCAGAACTTATTTCTGTGTCCCGCCATTTTATATTGAGTTTTTTAGAGGCAGATAACTGTGTCTTTAGTGTTACAGGAGAGAAAGGCCTGAAAGCTAACTATTCTTAACAATTATACCCAGAAACCTCATTCTTACCTGATTTAAATAATGAGTTTTTGAATTTTGAGCTGGTGCTAAGCAAGCATAAGACTCTTGGAAACTTTGAAGGTGGTGAATTTATTTCCCATGTTGAAAGGATGTTAATCATTGATGTGGTCAACAAGGAAAGATGACCCTGAAGAGTCCCACTTTGTTATTTTATTTTATTTTATTTTATTTTATTTTATTTTATTTTATTTTATTTTATTTTATTTTATTTTATTTTACTTTATTTTATTTTATTTTTTTTTAATGTTTATTCATCTTTGAGAGACAGACAGAGACAGAGCGTGAGTGGGGGAGCAGCAGAGAGAGAGGGAAACACAGAATCGGAAGCAGGCTCCAGGCTCTGAACTATCAGCACAGAGCCCAACGCGGGGCTCGAACTCACGAACTGTGAGATCATGACCTGAACTGAAGTCGAATGCTTAACTGACTGAGCCACCCAGGTGCCCCAAGAGTCCACTTTCAACCCCCTGTATAATCCCCTCTTCAATTGGGGGTGGGGCCTATAACTTATTCCTTTTTTATTTTTTTAAGTGTATTTATTTTGAGAGAGAGACAGAGAGTGAGCAGGGGAGGGGCAGAGAGAGAGGGAGACAGAGAATCCCAGGCAGCCTCTGCACTGTCAACACAGAGCCCGATGCAGGGGCTTGCCCTCATGAACTGAGAGATCATGACCTGAGATGAAATCAAGAGTCAGATGCTTAACTGACTGAGCCACCCAGGCATCCCTGTAATTTGCTTCTAACCAACAGACTGCACAAGGCGATGGAATGTCACTCCTAAGACTATGTTACATTACATTAGAATTATCTTGCTAAAAATCTGTCAACAGCCTGAATCAATTTGTAAGTAGACTGTCCCTAGGCAAGCCTTCAGATAAGAAACACTTGCTTATTAACCTTTTTGTGTGTCCTCTAACCTACACGTGGACATGTTGTCTTCAAAACCAGGAGATTGTAAACTTTTCAAATTAAGGATTATGGCTGTCATTTCTACCCCTGGCACTTGGTAAGGTGGTAGTGGGATACACTTGAGGGAGTAAATAAAAGGGCCGAAGCTTTTCTTCTCCAGTAATCTCAGCAAGTTCATTCTTTCCATGCTTATAACATGGGTGCCCTAGCTGCAGGTATAAAATGGAGATAAACGCTATAGATGGAAGATAAGGATATAGTTCTTCTGTAAGTTTCTTTTTTTGTTAGCACAGAGACATTTTCCAGAATCCCATAGGACAGCGTCTCCATGCATCTCATTGGCCAGTTCTGGATACCATGCATACCTACCACAAAGCAATTCCCACAAAGCAGTTGGCAGACTGATAGGCCAACTGCAACCTGCTAAGACCAATTACAATACTCTTGAGTTACTGGGGAATAGATGGTGGATACATGTGAACAAAATCAATGTCTACCAACATGAGAAAAAAATGTGAATTCTCTGTTGTCTATACAAACAGTTGTATCTTCTTCAAGAAAATAACACAATTTTGCAAGTTATCTGTATCATAAAATGACCAAAATAGATATTTTGGTGCTAATATTAATTAAGCACCTCCCATAGACAGTGGTCTAGAAGCTAGGGATACATCAGTGGAAAAACAGCTGAAACCTTCTACGTCAAATAAATTATGTCATGGGCACCTGGGTGGTTCAGTCGGTTAAGCATCTGACTCTTGATTTTGACTCAGGTCATGATCTCATGGTTCCTGGGATCAAGCCCGCGTCAGGAGCTATGTTGACAGTGAGGAGCCTGTGTGGGATTCTCAATCTCTCTCTCTCTCTCTCTCTCTCTCTCTCTCTCTCTCTCTCTCTGCCCCCCCGCTCACACTCTCTCTATAAACAAATTTTAAGAAAAAGCTTCAAATAATGTCACATATAGATGGTATAAAAGATAAAATTTCTAAAAGTAAAATTTAGAGGTGGCTTGGCTAGGGTGGAAATGGGCTGTTTGACAAAGCGTAGCCACATGTACATCACTGGAAGAACTGTAAGTGGTACAGGCTGACCTGAATTCATACTTGTTTAAAAAAGAAGAGATGCCCCCACTGCACCCCTGTGACCATTGCACTTGTTTTGAATATCTCTCTCCTTCCTTAATCTCTCTAATCTGTTCTTCACTATTGGCCGCTTCCCATGAGCACTTCAACGTGCCGAAGATTCTCCTATTTTAAAAATGACTGAACAAACACATAAACAGTAATGGCGCCACCGCGTAGGGCTGCACTGTCTGTGTAAGGCACACCTCCAAGAGGAGCCAGACCCAGACTACAGTATAGGTAGCTGCAGTACGGTGTCCCTGAAATCTTCCTCCTGTTTCAGATGCCTGCTCTAGCTATGGTCTCATTTTTCTGTCTCCCCTCTCAGTGAAGAACTCTAAAATACTTTTTCCATACTAGTTGTATCTTCATTTTCTCCTCCTGTGTATTTCTAAGGTTACTGCCATCTGGCTTTTACTCCACCACTCCTGCAATACCAGCAATGGCATCTTCTTACTAAGCCAAGGACCCCTTCAGTCCTTATGTTGTGTGACCTTTTGACAATATCGGATTCTCTTTCTTGAAATATTCTCTTCCCATTTCACATACTCCCCTGGCTCCTTTAATCTCTCTCCTCAACTCTTCCTTCTCAGCCTCCCTGGGGATTTCTTGCAGTTCTGTGATGCACTATGTTCTGCTCTGGGCTCCTTTGTCTTGTCATCCATGTGATGCAGATAGAGCTATATAGACTGGGTAATCAGAGTCTTGTTGGCCTTTTTCTTTTGGCACATTAAAAGTTATTAAGGGGTGCCTGGGTGGCTCAGTCCATTGAGCATCTGACTTCGGCTCAGGTCATGATCTCACAGCTCATGAGTTCGAGCCCTGTGTCGGGCTCTATGCTGACAGCTCAGAGAGTGGAGCCTGCTTTGGATTCTGTGTCTCCCTCTCTCTCTGCCCCTAACCTACTCGCATTCTTTCTCTGTCTCTTTCAAAAACAAATAAACATTAAAAAAAAAGTTATTGAGGGGCGCTTGGGTGGCTCAATCAGTTAAGTGTCCATCTCTCGTTCTTGGCTCAGGTCATGATCTCACAGTTCATGAGTTCAAGCCCCATGTTGAACTCTGTGCTGACAGCACGGAGCCTGCTTGGGATTCTTGTGCTCTCTCTGCCTCTCCCCTGCTCACACACATGTTTTCTCTCTCAAAAATAAGAAAATAAACTTAAAAAAAAGTTACTGGCATATTTTGGTTATTTCAGTACAGCTAAACCATGCTCAGTTTCATCTAATTATGAACTTCGAAGTTGATATTTTTGAAATGAAGTGGATAGATAGATAACAGATTGGTCTATCCATATCTGTATCTACATTTATGCAACAATTATATCTAAGACACTGTGATCTAATACCTACCTGAAATATACTAGGTGCTGGATAAGTCACTGCTGAATAAATTAATGATTATAATTTTTAGGGAAGATTATAGAAAGTATAAAATCATGATCATAAACTGTAAAATATAGATTATAATGGTAAAATATCTCTGAAATGTGATTCAATGATTTATCTTCTACCTCAAAATATTTTAAGTGCCTATTTTGCATCAATAATCTGGCACTTTGGAAGACTATGATTTTACATGTAATAGGATATGGATTATTTATACTGTTCAGACCTGAGGTTAAAAATCTAACACATCTTGTGTTTGTGGCATGTTCTTGGCCACAATTATAAGAAGAAAAACAAATAAATAGAGCAGGGAGATTTGATTATTGGACATTTAGATATAAACTAAGTTACTAGAAGACACCAAATTATTTTAGGGTAAACTGAGACTATTCCATTTATGCTTTATGAGCAAGGAAGATAACTTAAATTTACTGAAATATCAAATAAAATATGAAGTTGAAAAATCACATCCTTATATTTTTTAAGCATAAAGAGGAAGAAAAATGATTCAGACTTCTAAACTTCGAGCCCAGCTTCCCAAGGGTCAGTTAGACATTTTTATTAAAAGAAAAAAAAAACCCACAACATAATACATCCATTATTCTTTCATTTTGCAAAATGTCAAACTCCATGTGATCCTTTTAATTTCTATGGGTGTTCTAAACAGATTCTAGCTAGAGATGCAGCTGATACACAGCTTGACCAGTATAGATCAGAATGTGCATAAAAAGCCATGGTGACTTACACCACAGTATCCAAAACCCTTGAATTTGACAGATATAATAAAACGAAAGTTTCCTTTCTCTCGCATTTCCCCTCACTAACATACCTACCTTTTGCCCAATTTTGTCTCATGAAAATGATTTTTGTGTCTAAAGGTTACGGGCTCCACAATGGATCTGTGCTACTCTTTCACTTCCTGGAGCTGAGGAAAGGTCACGAGCAGTTCACTACTTATTCCTTGAGTAGCCAAATTGGTATTATTCTCTGAAGTTGTTCATGAGAGTAAGACAACACGAGGGCGAGATTAGAGAATTTCATCTGAAATGTACGGCTTCCTTCTGTCTCCTCTCTGACTGCCCAGGGCTAGAAGTCACTTACCCGCGTTCATCTTAACATGTGAGATTTTGAACAATTCTTAGATGCGTTGAATAGACTGATCAAACGTTATGCGTTTAAAAGTGAATAAACTTTATTCCACCTCCACAGCGGAGAAAGCTAATGACTTAAATGTGGAAAGCCAGTCTTTTTTGTTATTGCTTTTTTTTCCCTTCACTTATCAAAAACCGCAAGGATTTCCTGTTTCATCATTCTCTACGTCTACCTGTCGTGGTGTAAAGGTGAAATGCCTGAATATTAAGCCATAATCAATCATTGTACACACACTAATTACTTTCTGTCCTCCCCCTTCCTTGTCCTCATGGTCCAAAGCAGGTTTTTGAGACTGAGTACATTCATCTGAGCTGTTAGCTGCTACGCTCCACTGCATCCTCGTATGATCTGCCTGGTCCAGACCCCTGGAGAAAATTTGTGCATGCATACTGTATGTGAACTTTAGATAAATAAATAAACACGCGAAACAGCTCCCAGATAATTGAAAGTGAATGAAGGAGGGAGCAAAAAGAAAACAATTTCTCTGGGGATAAGCAGCTAAGGTGGCAGGTATGATTAAAATCCATATGATTTATGGGTAGGTGGATTACTAACATGACAACCCTGTTAGTGTTTGTTTGTTTTGGTGCATTTGACAATAAAGTTTTGTTGTTGTTGTTGTGCTTGCTGTGGGTTTTGCTCAGGAGTTAGCCACTCAGGAATTCCTAGTGCCTGACTGAGCAGTAATTTAGCAAGCTCTCTTGTGCTCTTTTCCTGTCAGCATTAACATGTCAATTCATTTTAATAGTCTGGGCATGCTCAGTGGGCATGCATTTTCTCAGTAGGTATCCCAGGAGCCCACCCCGTGGTGCAGAAATGTGTTATAGCTTGTCTCAGACCTCGGAGACTTCAGCAGGTTTATTTTCATTATGGCCAAGTATATTTGTTAAAATGAAGCCAAAATAATATATAAAATCAAGACCTTAACAAACGAAATAGGTTATGTATATTTGATTGGTAATTTAAGCTCTTTCAAAGATTAGGTTGTACAATCTTTCTTTACACAAAATTATTACATAGGAGAGCTTTAAAAAATATGTGCTGTCACTGCCTCTAGTTTTTGGAAGTTAAATGATATTCTGTCACAATGGGAATTTTCTGTAATCATGATTAATAGTTGAAGTGGCTTTTATATTAAATAAGAATTTGCCTAGTATCTTTCTTATTAGAGTGTTTTCAAAATAGATTTTTATCTAATGTTCTGTCTATAAGTAAGTAGATGAATGAATGAGAAAAATAAGTAAATAAGTACACACACACATATATACACACACACTCAAAACAAACTACCCGGTAGGAATCTTGGTCTTCATAAATCAGTACCTCAATTGTCAAATTTAGGTCTCAATTTAAACCCAAATTTCAGATGTGTTAGGAAAATACCTTGACAGACAGAAAGGAAGTGAAAGAAGAAAACTCATTCCACAACCCAAACAGAATTCAATTCACGATTGCAGAAGAGTTGACAATTTATGCCATTTATACAAATTACTGCTTAAAAAAACCAAGACTTTGAGGGCATGCTTGAAAGCAGCTGAAAAATTCAATGTGTTGTACTGTTGACACATTTTGGATCTCAGGATTTTTTGAACTGCTGAACAATTCTGTAACATTGAGAGTAAAAAAAAAAAAAAACAAAGTTGTGAGATATCAAGATAGAGAATTACATCCGCTTTTTCTTTGAATTCTCGTTTTCAACTTTTTTTTTTCTTTCCTTTTCATCTCTTTTTTCTTAACCCTGGGTGTCAAGCTTTGTCTATTCGATTATGTAAGGGCAGTGAGTTGACTGTATATAGGCTCAGACGATTTTTCTGTGGTGCAGTTGGTGGGAATGGCCAGACATTCACGCATCATTACATGATCCAACAGAATTCCGTTTAGAATTTAGAGTTCCACGCACAGATGTCTGTTACCCTTATACCGCAGCCATACCCTTGTATCCCACAAAACATTCTTTAAAACGATTTTAAGTAATATTTTTGTAAACCATTTTGCATATGAAACATTTTAGAAATTCTTGACACAAACTTTCAGAATTTTCCGGCTGTTATCTTTACCTCTTTTCAGTTTTAACCACGGATAGTGACAAGTTACCCATTAGCAAGAGTTCCCTTGATGCTTCAGATCTTGAGGGATTCGAAATCTGGACCTGGAATGTTTAAGCAAATCAACCATTTTAAATAATTGTAATAAAATTTTAACTGCTATCATCATTCATAGAAAGTTACAACTATTGTGCTTGCTAGGGTCCAAAAATAGTCACTGAACTCAGGAAGTAGCTGATCATAAATGCTTATTCAGGTCAGGGAAAATGTTTTCCATATTCTGTATGTAAAGGCAAAGTGGAGAGATAGAGGGTAATAGGAAGGGATACAGAGCAGATTAGGTGGGTGAGAAGGCAGAGGTCAGATGAGATGGAGTGACTCTTCTTCCTGACACAATATTCTGTGGTTTGCCATCACTCTGCCTCGTTCAGGAACCCCTACAGTTTTCTCTCTGCTCCTCGTCTCACTGAGTACACAAGTGCATCTCGGGGCGTACATCAGTCTGTATACTGGCACGTTCACCTTAAGGAGACTAGACACAAGAAAAATGAAGGAGCAAACATATCCCTTATCTCCTGAATCTTAAATTATACCCACTCTTTATGGTTCCTCTGAAGTTTTGCATACCGGGCAAAACTTGAGTTAGCATTTAGTCTGTTTGCCAAGAAGAGAAATGACACTTTTGTCCTAAGTGGATACACCTTAGTGCACAAAAACTTTGTTCATGTAAAATAGGATGGAAAAAGCCTTTCATCTGCAAAGTGCTTTCAGACTTTCAATGAGAGGTGCTCTATTTTCATGAGTCTTCTTACACATTCGTTAATATTATTATAAAAAATAATTACAATTATAATAAAACAAAGTAGAGAATATATTCTGCCTGTCAACTCTCTCTGTGTTCAGTATGCAATGGGTTACCTGGTGGTAAGTAATAAATTCCCTGGCTTATGTTTTTAGTCAAATACAGTACTTCCAATTTTTTTAAATAAAATGTTTTTGCAGACAGTTTATGATTTGTATAGTTTATGATTGATAATGTTTATTAATAGAACTCCAAATCTCTGTCTCTCTCTTGCTCTCCCTTACATACACATACTCACACCCCCACCCCTGCATGCACACTCTTCAGGGCTCATTCTAATCTAATAAGGATTATTTTCAAGGCATTCCAGACATCATGTTCCAAATTATTATTCTATAATCCTTGTTTTTCTGCTGAAGATAAAAGGAGGGTGTGTTTAAAGAACCATTGCTTGGAAGTCTCTTTTAGTTAAATGTTAAAACAGTAAAAAAAAAATTAGCTGTGAAATATACAAGAAGGTTCTATGGGATTTTGAATGAATCCTTCTAACATTCAAAGTGTTTATATATATTGTGTGTGACTAGAATAATGGAAGCAGTAGAAGGTACCATATTTTAATCAATTTTCAGAATTATTTTGAATAGGACTTTAACTTTAGAACTAATAAAAATGTAGCACATAAATGTCCAATAGCTAAAATATACTACCTAATCATTTGCTTTTTATGGAAATAGGGGTAGGAATAGTAAAATTATTATTTCCTTTACATATCTCTGTCAATTTCTTTTACTCTTAGGATTTATGGCTTCTTTTTTTTTTTTTTTTACAATGAATCTACTTTTCAAAGAATTACTTATTCTTTGAGAACTTTACAAAGGCATTCTACGTGATTTATTTTCATATTATTTACACCAAATGTGTAAATCATGCAGTAATGATGGTAGCATCTTTGTAGTTCTTTTTAAATATGGATGAAATATGAGGTTTCTTCCAAGGTACAAACGTCATTAAGGGCTCAGGTGGTTAAAATCAACATGAAAAATACATGTTGCATTTTCTCCCCTTAAATGCAATAATGTAATCAGATTTCGTCATCTTACCTACCTCACTTACAGCTTTATGGAGATTAATTAGTTTTTAGACCCCAGTCACATGATCTTCTCTGACTGTCATTTAGCTGGCTGACTAGAACCTGTAAGCTGTGTCCTGCCCCAAAGGAGAGATTAAATTTTAGTACGTTTGTCTTCTTTCTTTGATTTAAAGGGGTTTTTGAAGTTATGATTTAATTGTATTTCGTTGTTAATTGGAAATTTATTGCAACCTTGTGGTGGTGGAAAGTAAATATTTAAATAATTGTAAATAGGTAAAACAAGACGTTATCCCTATTTTGCTATAAAGGACGTTTATTACACTGGCACCTAAAAAGTAGCTTTTTACTATTTACGATGCAGATGTTACAAGCATCCAGATGAATTATCTACAGCAAACTTCAACCTCACAGAGGAAGTTACTCGGGTGAGTTAAGAACACTGGTAACTTGTGGTCCCAAGACAAGTTTCTAAGGTCAAAATGAATGTGGAAGTTTTAAAAATTACTCAGGAATTTACTAACTCACAAACCAAAAACAAAGAAAAATTATGATGACTTAGGGCCAAATTTTGGTTAAACAACAACAGCAACAACAACAACAACCATCCACAAATGCAGAAAACTTGTAAGAACAACAAAAGCTTCCTAATTACCAATTTGTTACTCAATGAGATAGTTTCTGTGGTGGCTGTTAAACTTCTTACACGGTCTCTGATGACACTGAAGATGTAGGCTGAAAGACCACAGCCTCAGTTCTCCTGTTGGGATACTGACTGTGGATTCTCAGTGTGGAGCAAGAAGAAGAAAATGTTGATCTGCTTTCCAATAAGTGGTTAAAGAAAGAAAAGCAACCTTGTCTGCTACGGTTGTTAAAACATTGATATTTCTAGCTGGGCTCCTCCTTAAGGTGTAATGAGAGATTTGAAGTGTGGTGCGTTCCCCTCCTTCACATCACTAAACCAGGGAACCACAACTCCCCGTAGAGTTTCAGGGAGACATAGGACCAAGTGGCTTAGTTATCCGTAACTCCTGAGCAGTTGGTTCAGAACTGGAGACACAGGGGCATAGATGCATGGTGAATGTGTGACCGTCTGGCGGCTATTTGACTACAGATTTCCTTTCATGGGTACATAACAATAAACAGCCACTCTGCTTAAGAGAGAACTTGATTCCGTAAACACATGGAATTTCCTGGCTCTTGAATGAAGACACCACAGGATTTTCACTGCTCAGGTGTTACTGGACTCAGTGCTGCTTCGGGAACCAAAATTATCTATTTCCCTCGCCTGTGGAGTTGGATCATTGCCTTTGGCAGTAACCCCAGACTCCTGCAATGATGAAGACATCCCTCTATGCCTCCATAGAAAATAGCACCAACGTGGATGCCATTAGAAACACTCAACTGAGTGTATGCTGAGAAACTTGTGTCATCTATACCTTGCATGAAGAGGGAGGCGTGAGAAGGCCAGTATAAGTTGAAGCCAGTACCCTTGAATGAGAATTACGAAGTTATCTAAAATCTCTTTGAGGACACCAATACAGTATTTTCGGGCTCTTTTTTTTTCCCCAAAGCACTGTTCATCCACTTGTGCTTCCTGCCTGACTTTGGCAATGAGAAAATAATCGCTCCACTCTATGCCTGCCTTCAAAGATTGTTTAAATAATTAGAAGGGAGATAAATTATGTGCAAGAATCCCAATACTCATCCTGGAGCATTTTTATAAATAATAGATTTGATAAGCTTTATATTCATTTTCTTCATAAGGCCTGTTGGAGAGTAAATTCCATTTCAGATTCCCAGTTTGTAAACAACAAAACCCAAGGCAAGAGATGGATGACAGGATAGCCAAAATCTTCTGCAGATTCATTGGTCCCATCATCCTCTCTCTATTATCCTCAGGAACTGCCTCATTCTGTTTGAGTTTGTTACCAGGAAATATTGGTTCCTTATATACCCTATAACATTCTTTCAGTCCTATGCACAGATATCATGCATACCATTATCCTACATTTGGATTAAAGATAATAGAAAAAATATTCTCCCATTGCCATGTAAACATTACATATCTAATTAGTTGCCTCCAGTGATGGTGTAGTTTCAGAGTTGTACCTGCATGGTTACATTCTTTATTGGCACCTGTGAGTTGCCCCTCCCCGTCTCCCACAAAACAGACCTATTCCAGCAGGGGTAGAGGGTAAGGAACTCTCCCTCCCCCACCCTCCAACCACCACCATCCATAGAAATTATCATAAATAAACAAATGCCTGAATATATCCATTTCTATCACCAGTAGGCTGCATTCCAAGCCAGGCATGTTGATCCTGGGTTTCTGTTCCATTGATAAAAGGGGATATAGCATTTTTGTTCCAGCCCAGAGCCGTCCAATGTGCTCTTGTAAGGCAAGTTTCCATGTTGAGTGAATAAGGATCATTGTTTCCTACATAATGAGCCTCCTCTCCTTTGGCTCCAGTGAAAGGCTGCCACCACACTGGCTAAGAAATAGTCCTGTTTAACCGCCAAGTGTCTGCTGAACACAGTGTGGTAATGGAAATGATTTTCTTATCCATCATTACATGACTGGCACATGAATAATTTTGCCCACCAGGTCATCATGTCACATCAGCTGTGGTAACCAGGCTCCATCAAATGTAAAAACTATACTGCTCCTACAAAATGATCACTTTTACCAGAAAAATCAAGAACTGTCTTTATTTCTACCCCCCTCCACTCTATACATTGAAGATACTAGTTTCAGAGATGAATAAGAAAAGCCAATCAAGTGTATTGACTGAATTCATATCATAATTGAAAATATATACATTTGCAAGTTTTGTATCTGTTTCTGGCCAGCATAGCCAAACTAAAGGTCCAGACATTAATACTAGATCCAGTTCACTAATATTTATTGCTCTAAATCCAATCTATATTAGCATGTCAGCCCTGTATCAGAGCAGAAGACAGCAGTATTTATGATTATTAGTACAATATTGAATCATCCTGAACCAATTACTGATCCAATTACTGTGTCATTATTATCTTCTGAATAGGGCTTGATTTTTCTGTGATAAATATGATGCAATTAAACCACCTTTTTACATAATAAAACACTGCAGGTGTTTATTCTTAAGAGTTCACAGATACCAACAACCAATAGATTTAATTAAAAAAATCCTTGATATAAGTGTGAATTTCATTAAATTTTTCTAACTTTAATGTACATTTAAAGTGTATCATATTGAAAGATACAATTGTGTAATCTCTTGTCTGGCCATTATTTAGAAACTATACTAACTTTCAGACCAAACAAATATTAACATAGTTGCTTAATATTCTGATTAAAAATGTCATTTATTCAAGGCATATAAACATTAACTGAATTACTAAAAAAAGTTTTTAGAGATAAACACATTACAAAAAAGACTGATAATGAGAGTAATTGTATATATGCAAATTTAAAGCTGGCTTTTCCACTGCATATTCAAATATACTATTATTTGAATGACCCATACTTCAAAAAATCTGAACATTAATAACTCTAAAAATCTTCATATATAAGACAAACATCAGGGCGCCTGGGTGGCGCAGTCGGTTAAGCGACCGACTTCAGCCAGGTCACGATCTCGCGGTCCGTGAGTTCGAGCCCCGCGTCGGGCTCTGGGCTGATGGCTCGGAGCCTGGAGCCTGTTTCCGATTCTGTGTCTCCCTCTCTCTCTGCCCCTCCCCCGTTCATGCTCTGTCTCTCTCGCTGTCCCAAAAATAAATAAACGTTGAAAAAAAAATTTTTTAAGACAAACATCATTACATAGAAAACAATGTTTGAACTCAGTATTATTTTTAACACTGGAAATAGCCCAAGAAATTGTCTTAGTTCTTGAAGTATTTCTTCTCTTCTCTCTTCCTAGCCCCAAATTTAAAATCAATTTTTACATTTAAAGGGTTGGAAAGCAATGACCAATAACAGCGTTATCATTTTTTTGGATTTTACAAAAATATCTTGATGATTATAATAATCAGTTTGATATATTTTAAAGCACTATAGCTCAAGTTAAATTGCAGATTTTTTTTGTAGAAGTGAACAACATCAACTATCAATTTTCCAAGACTTTCACATAAATCAAACAAGAATTTCATGACTTTATAAAAAAAATGGATTAAAAATAATAGATTCAGAAAGAAAACTACCTTGACAGGTTCAATTTATTGCCAAATGGACTTATTATACTATTTCTGTCCTGGATTTCTATTGACACCTTTTGGAACAAGACGATTTGATATAAATCATAGCCTACCTATCAGGCTGGGAGCTGTTTGACTAATTTCACTCAGCAGTGAAATAGTGGTTGGCCACCGATACCTTGTATAAAGTTCTTCTATATGTGGTTGTGTAATGTGTGTATTTACTGACTGCATTATTGCAATTAGCCAAGAATTTCAAAGTGGTTGCTAACATATAGCTTTTATCATACACCTTGCTCTTGGCCGGTCTAGGTAATTATAGAAAGTTTGTTTTTGCCTTAAAGCTATAATTATACAAATTATAGTATTTATCCTCTTTAATCTTCTCTCTGTCTCTGTCTCTGATTCTCCCTCTCTCTTCCCCCTCCCTCCTTTCATGTCTAGTTCTAAATAGGAGGGAGTTCCCACTTTTATTGCCAACATTTCAATAATTGTAGATGTGCTCGTGTAGAAATCAATTGATAATTCTGAACACCTACCATCAATATCCAATTTTCTTCATATTTTTAAAAGGCCAGAATAAACTCAAATCCATTCCAAGCAGATTAACAAAACTGCACTTTACAAAAAAATCTACAGTGTATAGAGGGGAGGGGAAGAGTCTGCTGTGCCTTGTATAAAGAAGTACTAAAGATTAAAATGAACATTTTGTTAGTGCAGACTAAAATTTACTTCTGTAACTACGGAAATTCAATATAAATTAAGAGTTGGTAAAAAATTGAAAATGGGTACTAAGATTCCAGACAATATTTAATTTAACCTAAGTGTTAAAATAAAAGCAATAACACTGGGAATAAATTAATGAACTACAATTAATTATATTTACAATAAGTGGTTTGGGTTTGAAACACCTACTCTCTGCACTGATAAAATAAAACTACATCCTGCAGAAGCTAAAGTAAGTTAAATGAAGATGCTTTTAACAAGGTTATTACTTAAGCAATGACAGGTTTACAGATTTTAGCACCACTGGGTTTTCACAGGAGCTATATAGCAAGTGCTAAAATAACACACACCTTCAGGTTCATTAAATTCACCAGTGTGATGAAATAACTGATATTTTGCTATATTACTATAGTCCCTCAAAGAACCATCTATAAATAAGATACACTAATAACAACTGTTTGTGCTGGTAGAACAATGAAATAATTCATCCAAGGTTTATCTGCAAGGGAAAAAAATCGTGTTTAAGCAGTGCTGTTAGCAATATCTAGTAATTTTGATTTCTTTGGAATCCTATATTTATTTATTTACCTAAAATAGGCATGTTCTGTAAAAGGTTTTGCCATGGGGCTCCACTCAGAAGGAAACTTGTAAAAAAGGTGGTGTATATTAAGAGGAAATCAACTGAATCTCACCCCCAAATATTTACTTTATTGTGTGATGTTTACTAGGATATTTATGGAGGCTGTTTTATTTAAAGAACTTATAAAATTCCAATAACCACTAGAAACAGCAGCATCTCTGCTAAATCCTTCACTGTAGTCTGTTGTGAGATGAGCCAAAAACATAAATAGTGGGTTTCTAATAAATCAATGGAGGCTCGCCTTTGGAGACCTAGGAGACATATGGACAGTAATAGAGTATCTCAGGTTGTCTCATGAGTGATTCCATCTGGATGAAGTCTTGGTGTTATTCACAGCCTACTTCTCCCCTAAAACACCTTCAATCTTATCCACAGCCTCCATCTCAAATGTCAGACCACCTGGGATATGCAGCTGTCAGGCTGAAAGGGGAGCTGCCTGGGACTGGCCCCGGCCTGCTCATCAAGGAGATACTGTCACTAGCCAGCAGGCAATACTAGGTGCACAGGGGTGACAGCACCACCAGACGCCAGAGACATGCCTGGCTCAGGATTTGAGACTTTAAGGAAAAAAATAAAGAACTGAGCTGAAACTATGGAGATCTCTGCTATCGAGCTGATTCTGATGTGGTATTCTTTCCTTCAAGGTATTTTCTTCTTTCTTGTCAATATTCATGGAGAGATCAATATATTTTGATGGTGAATAAATCAAAATGTATAATATCCACAAGTATATCTCTCCATACTTTGTATTATTTCAAGGCTTTTGTTGCCATATGCTCTTATATTGGTATTTGTATTTTCTATTATTAAGCAAATTTAGCTTGATCAATACATGTCCCCTGAGAGAAGCATTTCTTTATCAAAACTGAGCTGATTAGTTTTTCTCTTCTCCTTTGCATCCTGACCCCCTCAGCATTGGCTGATACTTAGGGCTCTAACAATCTGGGAGAGAGCAGCACCCTATTCCAGAGAGTCATTTCAGTTTGAGAAATGACTAATAAGAACCCAATCAATTTAATATTTGGTGTTCACAAATAGGCAAACAGAATTCCTATAACAAATTCAATAAATTGCACTCTTTCTCCTTAAGGCTTGAATTACGTGACTGTGATTCTGATTTTTTGGAAGAAGAGTACTGAGGTTCTCTTAACCCCACTGAAAATAGTTCCAATTAATTGCTAATGATGGTTTCTACAAGAGGGCAAATGCCACATCTAGCTTATTTGCTTATTTTCCTAAGTTTCAGGAATCATTTTTGGCATTCCAAAATATGTATCCGATGAATTAATGAATTTTAATTTTTTGAATTTGCCAAGGAAGAGAAGGTGACTTCATGAATCATCAAGAACCAATGTGAACTTTTATTTGCCTTAAATTTTCTCTTTCCTAATTTCTTTCCCATGCACACTTGTTACAATCCTTTTACACCCTGTAAATATCAATCTATGCTTAGTTATTATTTTGCTCCCTTTTTTCTAGCCCCTTATCTACTCTATCTGGCTTTAGGATAGCCTCTGTCAGTTAGTAAGTTCTTTGCTGGTTGGTTGTCTGGTTTTATGAAAAATAACATTTTTTTTCATGGAGGCAGCTTAGCTAGCATAAGGGTTGAAAGCATGGATTCTGGAGTCGGGAGGAATGAGTTTCAAACACAGCCCTGCAACCAACAGCTGGCACTGTGGTTGTGCTTAGGTTGTCCAGAACAAGGACATGACAGGACCTGCCTATTTGGGTGGTAGGAGAATTCATCATGGCAAGTGTTGAAGCACAGATCACATACCTCGGTGTTACCATTGCATGGTATTTGCTCTGCACTTTGACTTGCTCTATAAGTTGAATATTATCATCCTGAATTTACTCTGAGAAAACCAAGCCATGAGAGAGTTAAGTAATTTGCCTGATACACATTAGTGGTGCAATGGGGTTTGGATCAAGGCACATCCGATCCTAAGTTCTTTATTTTTTCTTCGGTTTCCTCAGGGGCAACTTCCATGCCTCCTTTTTACTTTACACTTGTTACACATAGTCAGGAAGGCTACAGGCTCTTCCTTCAAAATAGGTCCTGAATCCGACCACCTCTCTTTACCTCTACCATTACCACCTTGGTCTCAACCTCCATCATCTCTCCCTTGGGATTCTCTACTGGCCTCGTAACAAGTCTCCCCAGTCCTATCCTTGCCCCTTGTAGTCTTAACACAGCCACCCAAGTAATCTTTGAAAGCTAGTAAGCCTGTCATGCTGTTGTTCTGCTAAAAATCCCACACTAAAACTTCATCTCATTCCATGAGAACCAATGTCCTTACAATGGCCAAAGATATCACCTCAACTATGGCCTTCATGCCAAATCTGCCCACCACCATTTTTAATTTTTTTTTTATGACAAGAGAGACAGAAACAACGTGAGTTGGGGAGGGGAAGAGAGAGAGGAAGAGAGAGAATCTCTGGTAGGCTCGGCACTGTCAGCACAGAGCCTGATTTGGGGCTCGAACCCATGAAACCATGAGAAACCTGAGCCAAAACCAAGAGTCAGACGCTTAACCAACTGAGCCACCCAGGTGCCCTGTGCCCACCACCATATTTTAATAGCCTGTGAGCTAAACATGGTATTATATTTTTAAACAGTTAAAACAAGTTTTTTTACTATATGATTTGTGAAAATTATATGAAATTTAACTTTCAGTTTCCATAAATAAAGCTGATTGGATTGTAGCCACTCACATTAAGTTTTGCCTGTAGCTGCTTTGGCACTACATATACAGAATTGAGTAGTTGCAACAGAGACTGCATGGGTTCCAAAGGCTAAAATACTTGCCATTGGGTTCTTTGCAGTAAAGTTTGCTGAACTTGACCTACAAAATCTAGTGCCTGTTACCTCTGTAACATCAAACCCTCCTCCCCTCCACTCACCGTGCTTTAGCTGCACTGGTATGGAAATGCTCCTGCCCTATGGCCTTTGCACTGTTTCTTCTTCCTGGAATACTCTTCTCCTAGGTCTCTGCTTTGTTAATTTCCTTGACCACTTTCAGATGTGAGCACCCTATCTGATACTGTAATGTACACCCTACATTTTGTGGTCTCATTCCTCCCTAATTTGTTCTCCTTTTTCTTCTTTCATACCACATATAATCTGCTTCTTGATTGGGTTTGATTTTTTATTTTCTGTCTCTTCTTGCTAGACTCTCAGCCCCATGAGGGCAGAGATGTTTGTTTTGTCCGGTAATCTAAACCAAGTTCCTGAAATATTGACTCAAAAGCAATTGCACTCAGTATTTTTTGACTGTTGTATGTGATATCATATTACCTCTTACTAAACAAAGTATTCTAATATTTGACCTCTGTGCCACACTAGAGCTGCTATTTTTTTTTAATTTTTTTTCAACGTTTTTATTTATTTTTGGGACAGAGAGAGACAGAGCATGAACGGGGGAGGGGCAGAGAGAGAGGGAGACACAGAATCGGAAACAGGCTCCAGGCTCCAAGCCATCAGCCCAGAGCCCGACGCGGGGCTCGAACTCACGGACCGCGAGATCGTGACCTGGCTGAAGTCGGTCGCTTAACCGACTGCGCCACCCAGGCGCCCCCTAGAGCTGCTATTTTGATTTACTATTTTCTCTTGGGTTCATTACACACAAAGGAAAATGTATTTAATTATGCAGTTAACTAAGTAAATTGATTACTAAACACCATTCTCACTTTACCAAGAAGAAACTCATCCTTCTACTGACTTATTTGAAAAAACAATGGAACAACTTTAAATTCTTAAGTATGTGAATATACCTGATAACTAATGCTTTTATAGTTTTGAGTTGTATGTACATTTACTCTAATATTTCTTATGTGAGAAATAAGATTGTCTTAGTGGCTTATATAAGTATTCATAAGGAATAACATCAATGCAAATTATTTATATATTTTGAATAATATTATAGATAATAGATATAGGTATTAGAGATACTCATATTAACAAAAATGTTTTAGGGGCACTTGGGTGGCTCAAGTCGAACTCTTGATCTTGGCTCAGCTCGTGATCTCGTGAGTTTGAGCCCTGCCTTAGTATCTGAGCAGACAATGCAGAACCTGCTTGGGATTCTGTCTCTCCCTCTCTCTGCCCCTCCCTTGTTCACACACTCTCTTTCTTTCTCTCTCAAAATAAATAAATAAACTTAAAAAATTTTAAATGATAACACATGATTGATTTTAAATTAAACTTTATAAAGCACTTGGGGAAAAAAAGTTTTTCCAAATAACACTTTCTTAATTGTCTTTATAAAGCTTTTACATTTAATTTTGGTCTGACCGATTTAAGAAAAATTATCTCAGTATAACCTGAGATAAGGATTTTAAGTGAAATTCTTAGCTTTTTTCCTGTAAATTTAATTCAATTGACCAATTTTCATTGAATGTTGCCATGCACCGTCCAAGATGAACAGAAAATCTCCATGTACCCATAGTAAAAATGATTGATAATTGCATACAGAAACATGATTTATGTGAGAACATGAACAATTTCTTTCAACAAGGAATCCTAAGACAGAAAACACAAATTATATTAACTTAATTATTTGCCAAAATGTTAAAAGCACACAATATAGCTTTGGCATTCTACTAAGTGAAAAACCATTTGAACCTCCATCTGCCCATATGTACTAGAATAAGATTTGATATTCAAAATGATAACTGAGAAACTTTAAACTCCTATAAGACCAGTTGAATCATCTCATTACACTATTTTTACTACCTTAGTCAATTTTATTTCTTTCTCTTCATTTGAAAGTTAGCTATCTACTTTAGAATACATAAAAGTGTTTTGGACAGAGAGCCGACTAATAATGGGCAAGATAGAGGATACGTTCATGTTCATACTATGCTGATCTTATCAAACATTTACCACTTGTTTATGGGTTGGTAATAGCCTATTCTTGCTGCCATTCAAGTGGTCCACTATGAATGATCAAATTACTTTCAAACAATTGATTGGCATCTCACATCCAGGTATGATAAAAATGAGGACTAGGGGCGGAGAGTGACATTATCTGCTCAGCTGGACAGTTATTACGATCTTGAAGAAATGGGCCCAGATAGCTTGATAGGGGAGTTAGTGTGCATTTTATTCCAGTCATAATTTGAGTTGACATGATATGCTGTCCTAGATCATTGGCTTTCTAGGTGATGCTGAAAATCTGTGGCCTGGAGTTTCAGTTTATGAACAGGTTTTTGCAAGTCCCCTCTCTCTGAAGAAAGCAAACTTCTCCCAACAGTTGGAAAACTCAATTGCTGAGGACTTAAAGATTCTGCAAGCAGGTTTTAAGAGAATAGGTGTTGAAAAGGAATTCTTATAAAATATGTAAAAGAAAAATCTAGTAAAATGTTGATCTTGTTTAGTGGTTCAAGGTATTTTTATATGGATGATGTAGAAAAGTCCATGACCCTGTATCTATAGGATATAGTCAAAAATTACAGCACTGCACACATACAGGAAATTACTCAGTTCTTTTTTTTTAATTGTTTTTAATGTTTATTTTTGAGAGAGAGCGAGAGAGAGAGAGAGCACAAGCAGGGGAGGGGCAGAGAGAGAGAGACAGAATCTAGAACAGGCTCCAGGCTCTGAGCTGTCAGCACAGAGCCAGACTCAGGAACTGTGAGATCATGACCTGAGCCGAAGTTGGACTCTCAACCGACTGAGCCACTCATATGCCCCAGAAATTACTGAGTTCTAACAGTGCAACCTTACAGGTACTCATTATAGACCAAAGAAATGAACACTTAAAACTGGCACTGGTTTGGGGAAACTGAGTCAGAATACACAATGGGATATGCAAACTGTGGCATGAAAGAACTAATGAGGTAAGAGACCCTGTGGACGCTTATCCTCGAAGCCTCATACAAAGAGAAGGGTCCCAACTTTGGAAAGCTCAGGAAATCTACATAGAGTTTTAAAGGGAAAGAACTGGAAAACTGATCCAGTTTTGCAGTTATCACAAATGAAAGAGATTCTCTATGGCAGATAGAAGCCTGTGATGCTTAAGGAACGATAACCAGATCACAGATGTATCAGTCCAGTGGCTACCACCAACTTCAACATCTTCAAAATGTACTCAACTATAAAATACTTTTTTTTAATTAATTAATTAATTTATTTATTATTAAATATAATTTGTTGTCAGATTGGTTTCCGTACCACACACAGTGCCTCCTCAATGCCCATCACCCACTTTCCCTTCTCCCCACCCCCCATCAACCCTCAGTTTGTTCTCGGTATTTAAGAGTCCCTTATGGTTTGCCTCCCTCTCTCTCTGTAGCTTTTTTTTTCCCACTTCTCCTCCCCCCATGGTTCTCTGTTAAGTTTCTCAGGACCCACATATGAGTGCAAACACATGGTAACTGTCTTTCTCTGCCTGACTTATTTCACTTAGCATAATACCCTCCACTTCCATCCACGTTGCTACAAATGGCCAGGTTTCATTCTTTCTCATTGCCAAGTAGTATTCCATTGTATATATAAACCACATCTTCTTTATCCATTCGTCAGGCTCTTTCCATAATTTGGCTATTGTTGAAAGTACTGCTATAAACGTTGAGGTACAAGTGCCCCTATGGATCAGTACTCCTGTATCCCTTGGGTAAATTCCTAGCAGTGCTATTGCTGGGTCATAGGGTAGATCTATTTTAATATTTTTAAACAGCTATCCTGAATATTTTTGTTATTTAAGTGTTTTGTTCTTTTCATAGTAGATTTGTAATGAAATTCTGCTTGGTACCAGAGTTCCATTCAAATTAAGATTGTACTGTTAACAAAAGTCTGCTTTGGGAACGGGCCTCTTGATGGATGGATCTCTGGAAATGTTGTTTTTATATAATATGCTGAAATATCTTGGCTTTGGAGTGTGTGATTGAGTTGAAGAGATCGCAATTATTTCTTTGAATATTTCTGTGCCAATTTATCTCATTCTCCTCAATGTTCTATGTATAGTGTTTTCTAGAAAAATAAATTTGTCTTGTTTTCTAAGCTACAACTTGCTTTTTAACATTGCTATCCTTCTAAGTAAGTGAGGTTAATGTCCATTTTCCACACCTTCTCAGTACACACTTGGGTATTTCTTTCTCCTGCCATACTCCACCTCAGTGGAAGAGAGTGTCCTTAACACTTCTTTATAGCAGATAGTAGGAAAGGAACTACAGCAAGCAGACTTACTTACCACACCCCTTACTATCTCCAAATTAGATTCATTCTTTGAGAATGAAACAGTTCATTAGTATTTCATCAAATGTTTCATTTGTTTATTTATCTGTTTCCAGGAAATACAATTTAATGTCCAATGTAAAACATTTAATCCCTGAACTCCTAATTTTTGGCTTGGCTTTTCTGTGTGTTTTCATTTCCTTCTATTTGGGCAGAATTCTGTAATAACTCAGTCACCCCCTTCTGAGAGGCGCCGATCCTGATATGCTTACACTAATTTGTTTCAGTGTTCGCTGGTCCCAACATATATGTAGAAGAATGTAAATGATAGAACGATAAAATTGTGTTTAGTGGAAAAAGTTAGGATACATTCAGAGAACACACGTATTAAGTGACACTTCAAAATTTTCAAAACGTGTCAGTAAGGAGTTATTGTTAAAATCATGGTGTAGCTCTTTCTTTTTGATGACCTGTTAGTCCTCTATGTCCTAAATTTCGATTTTACTGATGCTCCACACTCCTGGGAGCTTTCTTGACATGTTTTATCTATTCTATTTTTCTACCTATTCTAATTTCCTTCTAAATAAGCTTTGGTACTGTTCAAGGTAAAGGTATTCTTACTTTCTGTGTTTTTATTGTAGATATTTTGTTCAGTTAGATTGTAATTAATGCCCTTATTTAGTGTTTTCAGTTGCTGTTACTACCTAATTATAGGTGACACAGAATGTCTTTTGTGTTTGTATTAAAAAGGACAATTGATTCCAGAGAAAGCGCACCCTTGGATTCTTGCACTGAGGTAGTCAAACACCAAGTAAGTATTTGCATTTTGAAAAGCAAAAATGGATTACGAACGGTAGGATGTGAGACACATATATACACACACATATGCATACACTTAAGAATGATCCCTATCTAGGATAAGAGTGGATCCCTATCTAGGATAACGTTTGTATACGAGAAGCCCATTGGAAATGTTTTGGAAATATTTTCTTTAGAATTACCTTGTCTTTATCCTGCCAGTGCCACATACTGGATATGGTGGGGTATCATATCAAATGTGTATCCCGCAACTCAGGTCTTGAAGATTCAGAAATCTCCCTGACAAGCCCAAATTAGTTATACTGAGAAAGAACTTGAAACCAAAATTTAACAATGGATTTCATATTCTCTGACTTTGGTAGGTTTGAATTTTTTGATGTACTCAAATAACAAAAAATGGTAAAGATAACATAATGTGTGTATTATGTACAATATAGTATTTAAATGGTTCATGTAAACTTTTTTTAATGTTTATTTATCTTAGAGAGAGAGAGAAAGAGAGAGAGAGAGAGAGCAAGCAGGAGAGGGGCAGAGAGAGAGGGAGACACAGAATCTGATGCAGGCTCCAGGCTCTGAGCTGTCAGCACAGAGTCCAACACGGGGCTTGAACTCACAAACTGAGAGATCAGGACCTGAGCTGAAGTCAGATGCTTACCCACTGAGCCCCAATTCATGTAAAGTTTTTAAAAATATATTTGGCCCACAATAGGTGTTCAATAAATGTTGGTAATGGTGGAGCACTAATAGTGACTGTGATTTATGATGATGCCGATGATTAGTTCATGGAATCTGATTTTAATTCATGAGAAGCTAATAGTTAAAATAATGCATAGTAATAAAATATTAATAACAAATATAAAATTAGAATAAATATAATAGATATGAAGTGCTTGGATCTATAGGCTTAATATATGCTGCAACAGGAATTTTATTCTCATTTTATTTACACTAGAGATCAACCTCAAGAGAACGTTATGTCCAGTCATATAGCAAGTTATCAATACTTAGGTGAAAATACAAGACCAAAAATCCATTAAATTAGTTTAAATCATTCTAACATTTTAGGTGATGAAATAGCTGCAATATAATTTACCTCTTAATTCATTTTAGGGTATTTTTATTGGAAAGAGCATTACATGGATAACTAATATCATGGCCATGTCTTCACAGAGCCAGACCATCTGGGGTAAAGGGGAAGGGAGGGTGGCCATGTCTGGGTCTTTGGTCTTCATGAATGATCCCACGTGTCCAGATACTTAGAAACTTGAATGGGTTTCAATACAATATTTGGATGGTTGCAAACAGTGATCCCTTTACATAGAAATATTTGGATGTTTTTCATAGGTTATCCAAAATACCAGTGGTATAATGTACCGTGGCAAAGACATACTTTGCTCATGGTATGGTCCGTGTGTTCACTTGCCTGGCATGACAGTGGCCTTAGTTTCTGAGATACATGGGTGCCTAAACCTCCAACTGTGTCAGCAGAGTGGACTTGTGATTCTACTCTGGCGGTCTCACTCACTGCAAACCCATGAAAAACAGCCCCAAAGATTTGCAGAGAATGACAGCATGGTTGCAACAGCACACAAATTCATGCTGCACGTGTTCTCACAAATAAAGTTGCCTGTCTTTACATCTTTCAATACAGCACCTTTCACTGATACTAAATTTGTGGATCTTTTTTTTTTTTTTAAAAAAGGAAGAACTGGGGAAAGAAACAGGGAAATAAGGTGGCTGTGACACCCCCTGTGGAAAGCTACATTACTTATTCTGCTTGAATGAAGTTATATTGGATAAATCTAGTACAAAGTGAAAGCCCTATTTCCAGCTGGGACTTAAAGATGTTTTCCTAAAACATGCTTAAGCAAATGCATTTTGATGGCTCCCAAGCAAGATACACACAGAGCTATCTTTGTAGACGTTCAATATATTGTGTATCGGCAGCTGAAGAAAGATGTCCTCTTTCTGATTTGTACTCATAGATTTGCATTGACTTCATTTAAAATTCATGGTATGCACAGTGGGAATGGTTAAATATGACTTCTGGATGATACCTAACGAGGGAGAGAAACTTTTTCCTTCCTGTTCAGTAGTTAGCCACGCTGCTGAAACTCCACGGGTTCACTCAGAAACCATACTTTTCACAGAAGGTCCCTTCGCCATTGTAAGTCAGTGAAAGACAGTGGAATGGCACCTTCAGCTGGCATCTCTGCACCTTACAGGATCCCCAAAGCTTTCAAATCCACCTCAAGCCCAGGCAGTGGCGATGCGAGAGGAACTGAAAAAGCAAAAATAAATATTAAAGTGCATAAGAATCAAATATTACCTATTTAAATAGCAATTATGCAGTTGAAAACAAGATCATCACACCTGTACAAGAAAAGGCACGCAAGCCAAAAACATCTGCTTGGATCCACCTGCCAGGCACCTGTTTTGCTGTTTCAATGCCATTTGATTGCTGGAGATGTAGAGGCTCTTGTGAGGTAATGAGTGATTTTACATTATGCATGATTGAAAACAGGTGTTCTAATGCTGTACAATTCTATGCATGAATAATTCAGTTTGTTTAGAGCAAGATCTTTAAAAGAAGTACTGCATGGGCTTTATTATTTCTATAAACATGAAGGTTATTTTTTTTAATGTACAACGATTGTTCCTTTTCAGTCAGCTTGTTTATGGCAATTTTTGCGTAATTTTATAGATGAGGAGTAATATCTTGAAAGGTA
This sequence comes from Felis catus, assembly GCF_018350175.1. Classification (NCBI taxonomy): domain Eukaryota; kingdom Metazoa; phylum Chordata; class Mammalia; order Carnivora; family Felidae; genus Felis; species Felis catus. Next base: position 136,161,901 of record NC_058375.1, read on the forward strand.
AAATTGATCACACTTAAAACATGTAAGAAGTAAAATTGAAAGGTCTGTTAGCAAGAGGAAAAGCGGTATTAAAATTCAATGTTCTAAGTGAAAATGCCTGATTATTTCCTTCCTGCTTTGCCTGCTTTCTGATGGTAACAAAACATTCGTCTGAGAGCTATAATTAAGGAGGGGTGAACTATTTGGGAAAATAGAGAAATTGTTTTGTATCTCAGCCCAAACACCGAGCAGAGCCCAGACTTTCTTAAAGATAGAATTGATGCTAGCAGCCTTTCTTTTCTACTTACATATCATGAGTTCACACCCCCTTGTAATCCACTGTAGGATACCACTGAGAGAGACAATCTCTTTTGCTCCAATTCCCACTTCGAGTTTTGTCCACCCTTGCTTTCTGGTGTCAGGAGTGTTATTGTCAGAATGTTGTGTTTCAGATAGTAAGTAAAATCCCTAAACCCCCAATGTTAAGAGTTAGAACCTCACCAAGAAGATATGAGACTTGTTCTCTTAGAGGCTGAAGACACTATGGTGCTTCAGCCACATATCATTACATATTTAAAATTTCTGAGGTGTGAGAGATAGAAAACATATCTGCTTCGATTAATGCTCTTTGAGTAATGGCAAGACAAAGGAGATGGAATTATAGTCATAATCACATCACTGTTATTAATTTACATTTGTTGAGTGTTTCGTGCCATATAAACCATAGTATAAGAGAGTTATTGACACATAATAATTCCTTCCTAAAATATACTACCTCAGCAAGTAGTCTTGAGCTTTGAGGTTTGGCTCCCTTCCCTCATTTTAAGAGCTGTGGGGAGCTTCACAGGGGAATCTATTATTGAAAACCTTTTCTGTTAGAAGTGAATTGTAAGACGGGTCCTTCATGTGGGGAGCAACACTGGGAAAGTCACAAAGAAAAATAGAAGATTTGGTATGAAGGAGAACACTTTCATTGCTATTGACACAGTGAATTGACCTTATTCCCTCCTATGGGGAAAAGGTTGGAGAGCAGGCCTTTACAAGTATTCACCAAATATAAGCATTGGCCTCATAAACTTAGAGAATCAATGCCAGGAAGGGCTTCAGGGATCGGGACTAAAGGATATAAGTAAGAAGAAGATAGAAATGTTGGTCTGACAATTCTGAGCTAGCATAAAATGACCTTTTTCTATAAAAGTTAAGATAGCAAAGCTTTCTCTCTGATTCTGCTAAATATTTATATAAAATGTTTTTTTGTTTTTTTTTTTACTTCACATCTCAATGTTGATGGACACCTAAAATTTTAAGTTGAATCATGACATTGCAATTCTTGTTGGTCAAAGCTGGTTGAATATTAGACATTTCGTATGGTTCAATCTACCTCTGCTAAGCGTCTCTCAGTGGAAGGCATTCTGTATTCACGAATACGATAAACCACAACTTTCATTGCATGAAATGCATAACTAGTAATAACAAACAAACAAACAAACAAAAGCATGCTCTCTGGTAGAAGGCAACCACTTTATGAGAAGGCCTTGCACTGTGGTAGAAGTTGGTGCCCCACCTCATACCAAGAGGTGGAGTCTACTCTCCTTGTGAATCAGCTGCTTTGTTTAAATTGTTTTCATGTTTATTTATTTTTGAGAGAGACAGAGTGTGAGTGGGGGAGGGGCAGAGAGAGAGAGGGAGACACAGAATCCGAAGCAGCTTCCAGGCTCCGAGCTGTCAGCACAGAACTCGACACGGGGCTGTAACCCACAAACTCTGAGATCATGACCTGATCTGAAGTCTGAAGTCGGACGCTCAACCGACCGAGCCATGCAGGTGCCCTGTGAATCAGCTGCTCTTAAGGATTGACCAATAAATAGATTGAGGCAGAGATCTGCAGCTTCTGCTGTGTCTCCTGCAATGATAACCGTCAAGATTCTTTGAGAATCCAGCCACCACGCTTAGAGATTCTACATAGTGAGATTGTGTATAGGGTAGGCACCCTGGTCAACAGCCTTTCCTGAGCTCTCAACTAATTGCCAATATTAGTTTGCAATCACATGAAGGAGCCAACTTGGCCGTGCAGCCCAAAGGAGCCTTCAGATGCCTTCAACCCCAGCCGCCACCTGACTACAATTGCTTAATCGATTGAATAGGCTGCAAATACTTAATTGATTGACTATAGCTGCAAATGCTTTGACACTCCTCCCATTGAAAGGTGGCGCCTATTTCCTCTTTGCAAACGTAGGTAGGCAGCCTCTGGCTACTTTGAACATTAAAATGAGGTAAAGTTCCCAGTCTACTTGTAAGACGAATGCTAGTTTCTGCTCCTTTTCTCTGGGAATACTTGCTCTAAAAAGTCAGCTTTCCACTGTGCTGTGAAAAGCCCAAGTTACATTGGGAGGCTCTGGATGATGAGACACAATATCATCTGCTGAGGCAGCAGGTATGTGAGGGAAAAGTAGATTCTCCAGCCACTGCTTCTCCATATGATGCCACATGGATCAGAGATGAACCCAGCCAAGCCCTTCCCACGTTCCAGACCTACCAATTTGTGAGTGAAACCAAATGGTTATTTTAAGCCACGAAGTTGTGTGGAAATTTGCTGTGAAGCAATAGATAACCAGAAAGCGCTTTAAGAAATAACACACACTCAGCCCTAAACAGGTATGTGGATTTTGAGGAAGTTGGTTAACCTCTCAGCCTCAATTTCACATCTCAAAAATAGAGTACTGATATCATCTGCTTCCAAGGATTGTTTTGAGAATGAAAATGTGAAGTTTTCAGAATTGTGCTTAACACATACAAAACCCCAAAATTTGTGAGCTGTTATAATTCTTGTTATTCAAGGCTTTACACAGAAATAAAATGTGTAGGAAAATTCTTAAGAGAGAATGTCTAAGCCACTGTCTGTAGCAATGCAAAACTCCTTGAGGCGATCCTAGATTGTTACCTTCTGCTTTTTAGGGTGACAAATGTAGGTTTCAGCTAGGAGATATTCACCTTGGGAGATAGAGAGACTGTGCTGGAAAGTTGGGCACCATGCAAATGTCAATTACGACTTTAAATGGCAAATTTCACTCAGAGCATGAGTTTAAGGTACTTCTTTGTGCTTGTCTGAGGTGTCCAAAAGGGTAGATATTGTGGAGGGAAATTGAAAGATGGAGAAGCTGACAAAGATATCTTAGTTTTCTTCAGGTCCAGACTCCTTTGAGGCACCTGCTATGTGCCTGTGGGCTGATTATGACCAGTGAGAAGTTTCCTATGGACTAACAAATGGTTCGCAAGCCTATCAAAGTGTCTTTAGTGTGTAATTATAGTCCGCGTTTAGGAAAGCTCAATGGCTGTCAGAGGTATGGTCAGTGCTTCGAAGGCATATCATCAGTGGTCAGTTGAAGCAGATGAGTATTATTGATCATTTGACTGTAAGCATCTGTACTAAATTGTCAGCATTTTAACTGTTAGTACTTTAGTACTGACTGACATTGTCAGTGCCTTCAGAGTAGAAACTATATCGGTTTAACTTAGAAATGCAGAAAGAGTCTAAGCTTGTTTTAACTGGGGAGGCAGCCTTTGTAATGGTCAAGTGCCAGGTGCTGACTCCTAGTTCACAATTTAGTAGCTGTGTGTCCTTGGGCAAATTACTTAACCATTTCATGCCATCGTTTCTTTATAAAGTAGGGATACTAGAAGTATCTACTCCTTGAGACCTTATGAGGATGAACCAAATTAATATTTGTAGAATGCTTAGTACAGAATCCAGCACACTGCAAGTGCCATGCAAGTATTAGTTACATAAATATTTTTTCTTAATATTTGGGGATGAGGAAATTGAGCCTAGACAAGTTAAGTAACTTAGTTGTCCTTCATATCCAGGTCATAATAGGACAAGATTTAGAACATGTACTACAGGAAAAAGATAATTATCCCAATACTGCTAAAAGTATGTGGATATAATAAAAAATGAAGCTTTAGGTGAGAAATTAATGATTATATAAAGTGTTTAAGATCATTGGGAAGTGCTGTTGTATGTTGGTTTATATTAACATATGAAAAGGTAAGGTAAAGAAAATTTAGGGCTGCACAAAGTTATGGTTGTTTAAAATGGTTCAAATTAGGGATACCCTGTTGGCTCCGTCTGTTAAGTGTCCGACTTTGGCTCAGGTCATGATCGTGGTCCATGGGTTCCAGCCCTGCGTCAGGCTCTGTGCTGACAGCTGGAGCCTGGAGTCTGCTTCACATTCTGTGTCTCCCTCTGCCCCTTCCCCACTTGTTAGCTGTCTCTATCTCAAAAATAAAGAAGCATTAAATATTTTAAAAATAATAATAAATAAAATGGTTCAAATTAAAGTGGATCCTCAATATTCACAAACATGGTACTGTTGTTGCAATTCAGAAGCAAATGTCACTACAACCTTCATAGTTTTAAGTTTGGGAAAGCTTAAAGGATGTCAACACAATTGAAAACTTCAGAGAAGTGTTATAAAGTTGAATGATAGCAACACGTTTCTCCAGTAGTGGGTGAGGAACTTTTGCAAAGATAAATAAAATGCCTCATCCTGAATTGATAGGGGTCAGTTGAGGAATGAGGATGTAAATATTTAAGTCAGCCCAAGGATAGAACAGGCAGGGCTAGTTCAAGAAAGGGCTGGAATAGTTGTCTGGAGCAAATCCACACACGGGATGAGGAGTCTACAAATGGAAAGGAAAGAGTGAGTGTCCTGTAGCTGTCATATACAGCGAGGGTGAAAAAGAAGCACATTTGCTTAAGATTAAGTAAATGTGAAATTCGTAAAGTTTGTGAAATTGCCATCGAGTCTGTTTATGAGACCTGCTCATCAGGCAGGGGTTCATTCTACTCCCCATGCCAGTCTGGCTAACTGCTTCCTTCCGATTCTCGAGTCATCTATCCTGCCCCAGTTGATGGCTTTCTTTGAAATCCATCTCAGACATAGTCCCTTCAGTTTGCTTATACGTTGTAGATTATGTCTGTATCTACATCTGGAAAAGTAAACTTTGCTGTATAGTAGGCATGAATGCCAGGTCACAAATTGAGGTGTCTAAGGAATCTCATTTTTCTATAACTGAATTTATTTTCTCTTTTGAGCTTCCTTTCACTTTGTATTGCAAGTTAAATTCCTATTGAATATAGTTTCCCATCCCTAAACTCTGTTCTTGAGAAAGGAATACCTGGTGTTGAGACAACATGGTAAGAGATGGGTGGGGCAAGAGGAATCTGGTCCAGGTTGTCCTCATCTGATCACAGTGACCTCTTTGTAATGTGACCTCTGCTTCTCAGCAAACGCATGTTGTTCTTTTCTCCTTATTGTGAGCCCTAGGCCTCTCCAGTCCAGCTCTCTCACAAGAGATATCGTGCTCTTCTCTGGCTCACAGATTACCTTTATCTGCTTCTGCTATGGAATTCCTGGAAATATGCTGCTGCCAAGGTCTATCTACATGTTCCATGAAGCCGTTTCTATGCTACTGCCCATTTACAAGGCTGGGTAATGGGGAACACTGGATCTTGCTGGATCGCTGGACTTTCTTTAGATTCTAGGGCACATTCACCTTTCTCTGACATGCCAACCCTAGGCAAGGGCTGTATCATCCTTGCCTTCCTCTTTGCCCTTCCTCAACCTGTAGAATTTTCTTTGTATTATCCGAGGAGACCTACTCTTACTTATTAGGAATCAGTCCAAGTCTTGTCAAAATTTTATTGCACAACATTAGTGTTCACAAACACAATAATCTGATATTCATTGGCATTCCAAAGCCGTTTTCAAACTGATGATATGTTCTGTTTTGATTTATCAACCGTCTGCTGGCACAACTGATGCCCCATAGCCTAGCAGACAAGGGAAAAGTCACTGATTATAGGAGATAAAAAGGAAAGCACACCCATTAATATTAAAAGCTTATCCAGCTATTTGTGAATCAGCAAATCATAACATTTCTAGGTCTGGCTATAATTGACTTCCTGATAATTTCTCCTATATACTTCCCAAACTTTCTAGAGCCCTCAACACGAATCCTATATCACGCCTTTGCACCTTTGCTTATGAGACTCCCCTTATCCCAAACAACTTCTTTTCCCTCTTTGCCTGGGCAATTCCACACTCAACAGTAAAGCTTAATGGAAAAGAGTGTGGTCTGGGTTCAGACCTCAGAGATTTAGCTTTACCACTTACTCCATGTGACGTGATACACAAATTACTTAACCTCTCCTCACCCCGCTTTCTTCAGCTGCAAAAATGGGTATAATAAGAGTGCCTTTCTCAAGGGTTTGTTATGGGGATTAAATTATATAATACATGTATATATTATATATTGTATAAATATATAGATTATATATAATAAATATATAAAAATTACTTAAAATGGTCTATTTACTTAAAATAGTAGTCACTCAATAAGCATCGGCTATTTTTGCTCACCTTTCAAGACTTACTCATGCTTACCCTCATACTACACCCATTCATCTGTCCTGGCAGTCATTAAGGCTGGAGGCCATACTGTATCTCCTGAAGATGGAGAAAAAAGGGCCGGGGCATTGACTGGAAAAGGCTTAGGGTGCACTTTCTCAGAAAGCAGACTTTTACATTTCATAGAGTAACCTCTTGCTCCTATATGTGCTGCAGTATCTTATGTTAAACGAGTCTGTTTCCTTCTCCAACCACACATAATATTATAAATCCCACTTCTGCTGTTACGTTAGCACACCAGGAGTGGCGGGGGAGTGAATGTGGAAGGAAGAAAGAGATTTGTACCAAAATACTACTAAAACTAGTACCGCTATCTGTATTTTTTTCAAAGGAAAATAATGGTTAATCGAGACAAAATGACATAGTCAAGTTCATAGGCCACATGATAAGTAGTTAAATCATGACTCTGTTCAGCTCTTAAGACTTCTATCATCTTGGTGTTTAAATGTAATCCCACTTCTCATGGGAGTGTGCCTTCTCTGAAGAATAAAAGTGGTATCTAGGCATAGAAGACAGAGAATATTTTCGTTCTAGAAACTGGACCCTGGCTTCTCTCACTGCGCTGCAGGACCTGCCTGGCTTGTTTGGGTTGTAATCCCAGTTTCTTAAAGCCTTACTATTAAACTTATTGACTTGAGTTTTGTCCCAAGGTCTCAAATTTCTTTCCTCGGATACAGTTTTTATCTTAAGGCAAATCCTTCATTTTCTTTGCAGAAAATTCCAGGGCCTGGATATCATCTAGTCTTTGGGTAACATCTTCCAGATTTGTTTTAAGCTGATTACATGTTGCTGAACAATCAGATTTTCTGCCCTAAGCAGCACAAAACCAAGTGATGACAGCACTGGCTCCTGGCCACCAGCAATGTGATGATGCAGCATGGGTCTTTGATAGTCTTGATTTGATCTTGGGTGTTCTCAAATGGCTACATATCCCTAAAGAGCGGGAAAGGGAGTCTCCCTCACGTCCCGACACGTGGTGTGAAAGCTCATCTGTTATGGCTGTTTGTGCCATCCCTGTTCCCCCTCTTCTACACTCGACCTACCTTGTCACATTCCCTTTGCACAAGCCTACGTTTTTATATACTTAAATTTCTAATTGAGGCCCGTTAAGTGTTTTAACAAAACTACTTTACGAAATAGAGTGCCAGTGGAAATGTAGGCAGAACTTGGCATATGTATTTGGGAAATATGAAACCTCGAATGTGAAAAATCTGGAGATAGGTTTTATTTTTCTGGTCTAAGTGTTCCATTCAAGTTTCCCTCTTTCGTTTTGTCGGTCTGTCATTTCCTGAGCTGCAGTTCCCGATGCCGTATGCCAACGCGTGATGGTGATTGCTGAAATTTGACGTTTTCCAATCTACCACAGTAGGGGCTACCTGTAGAGGCAGAAATGCATACCTAGAACAGGCAGCTTTATTCAGCTTCTCAGTACCTGCATGCAGAATTCTGGGAAGTCCTCGTGGCTTCCACCATACAGAATGGAGCACTACAAAAGAGATGCAGGGAATGAGAGAATGACAGTCAAGCAAAAGGTTCACTGAGCTTTAGTAAATTCTTACCAGGAGTAGTGTTCTGGGGTAGAACATGCAAAGGACACCACATAGAAAAGTGTCAGAACTTCAGTTTGAAGAAAGCCAGCATAATGAAAGCTAACTGGAAATACTGAACGTGACATACGAAGTATCAACATAGTTCTGGAGGAAACTATTTCTGGAAAGGATTAGGAAGTAAGGTGGCTTGAAATGATGAGAGGATGCTTACGAAATCTGGAACCTAAACTGGGATGTGAAGAGAGAGCAGGAACAAGATATATTAGAAGCAGAAGAAAGGGCATTTCAGGTGAAAGAGAGACCAGAGCAAGATTTCAGAATAGAAAAAAATTGAAGGATGAACGTGGGAAAATTGAAGGGATTAAGTTTGGCTAAAGAGCTCGCACAGGTGACAGTGCCTGCCACCCTGTACGATCCAAGAAACATCTCTGAAATCCATGGGCAAGGGTTAAAAAGATGGGTTGGGGGCGCCTGGGTGGCGCAGTCGGTTAAGCGTCCGACTTCAGCCAGGTCACGATCTCGCGGTCCGTGAGTTCGAGCCCCGCGTCAGGCTCTGGGCTGATGGTTCAGAGCCTGGAGCCTGTTTCCGATTCTGTGTCTCCCTCTCTCTCTGCCCCTCCCCCGTTCATGCTCTGTCTCTCTCTGTCCCAAAAATAAATTAAAACGTTGAAAAAAAAATTAAAAAAAAAAAAAGATGGGTTGATGTAGCATTATGATACATGACTATTTTCTATGTACTTTTTCTAATTGGTTAAAGGTGATTGTTAATGTGATCGAAGCTAAACATGGAATCTTAGTTTAGGCTTTCTAAATATGTCTAAACCTTAATCTGCATCAGCCATGTACAGAAAAGTTGGTATAATCACAAAGCAAACAAGGTAAGATCATGAGAGTGGATGAGATTAGAGTCATCCGCTTTCACTGGAAAAGAACCAAGGTATGTAAGAAACATCCAGAACACCTGTCTATAAATGGGCCCTGTGAAAGCCAGCACTCTGGAAATGACATTCTTTTCCAGTTTTGCTAATGAGTTTGGCTGCAAAAGTAAGAGGGAATACCCTGCCTTAGACTGGCTTGTTTGACCCTCTTTTCCACTGGGTTCTAAACTCCCCAAGGTAGGAACTAGCCTCAGTGTTGCAACCCTAGCACCTAGCAGAATCCTTACCACATATCAGTGCTCGCTAGATATCTGTTGCTTGAACTGATTTATCAAAATATGTCATGTGGTTCTTTCATTCAGAACAAGTCAAAGTTCTTTAATTGCATCAAGTCAATAAAATGATGAACTGAAACAAACTAAGTGCACACAATGGACATGGCTGGATTCCCCTTGTGTGTATTAAACTGTAAACAACTACAACAGAGTAACTTACAATAGTGTCACCAATGTCTGTCTCTTCAAGTATGGATGAGAAAACAGTATCTAGGTTGGACTTACCTGCATTTCTCTACTTGATATGTTTTGCGAATTTGTTGATGCTATGTTTGGTTCAGAAAGGGGTCATTTCCCAGTGTTTGCAGATTTTACAGATTTTTGTAATTGTTCAAAGTTTATTTTTAGAACCATCTTGAAATTCCAAGGCATTTTGTCCTCTCCAATGCCCTGCAAAGTGATTTTTATTAATCCTTTATTGTCCTGGAAATGACCAATTTGTTTCTGTATAACAACAGCCTTCACCTGGAATTGGTGTAATTACCAAAGCATCCCTAGTAGCCTGGATTTTGCCGCAGTACCAGGAAGGTTTTGTTATATCTTGATCATTTTCATGACAAAACAATTTCTTGATTGGAGTATAAAGATGATATTTATCCTACTTTAACAGTCATCTAAATGTGATGCAAAAAAGTTTTTAGAAAAATAAGAGCAAAACAATGAAGAAAACCTGCAAAATATTTTTATACATATAGTCTTTATTATTTGTTGAAAAGATATATTTTATTATAAATAGTTAAGGGGCGCCTGGGTGGTGCAGTCGGTTAAGCGTCCGACTTCAGCCAGGTCACGATCTCGCGGTCCGTGAGTTCGAGCCCCGCGTCGGGCTCTGGGCTGATGGCTCAGAGCCTGGAGCCTGTTTCCCATTCTGTGTCTCCCTCTCTCTCTGCCCCTCCCCCGTTCATGCTCTGTCTCTCTCTGTCCCCCAAAAAATAAATAAACGTTGAAAAAAAATTTAAAAAAAAAAAATAAATAAATAGTTAAGAAATAAAGCAAACATAAAAAAAATCATACCCCAAAATCAAAGTTTTATATATGTATATACATGTGTGTATATATATATATATATGTGTGTGTGTATACATATATATGTGTGTATATACATATATACACATATACATATATGTGTAGTCACATCTATATAAAACAAACTATCAAATATAATTTCACTTTAATTTAAGATAAGAATTAAAAAGAAAACCCTGAAAATAATGTTGAAGAAATTGCTGAAGTCCAGATGCATTTTACATTTTATTTCTATTGGGGTATAATTAATATGCAATGTTCTATTCATTTCAGGTATGTACCACAGTGATTTGGTGATTCTATGCATTGTTCAATGATCACCATAAATGAAGTCACCATCTGCTACCATACAACACTATTACAATATATTTTAAAAATTTTTTTTCTTTAATCTTTATTTATTTTTGAGACAGAGACAGAGTGAGAGTGGGGAAGGGGACAGAGAGAGAGGGAGACACAGAATCTGAAGCAGGCTCCAGGCTCTGAGCTGTCAGCACAGAGCCTGATGCAGGGCTCAATCTCACTAACCGTGAGATCATGACCTGAGCCAAAGTCAGATGCTTAACCAACTGAGCCATTCAGGTACCCCTCCAATATTATTGACTATATTACCTGTGCTGTACTTTTCATGTCCATAACTTATTTATTTTATAAAGGGAAGTTTCTAATCCCCATCACCTATTTCACCCATTGCCCACCCACCACTTCTCTGACAACCACCAGTTTGTTCACAGTATTTAAGTGTCTGTTTTTTTGCTTTTTAGATTCCATATATAAGTGAAATCATATGGTGTATCTCTTTCTCTGACTGACTTTACTTAGGATAATATCCTTTGGGTCCATCTATGTTGTCAGAAATGCCAAGATTTTGTTCCTTTTTCTGGTTAAATAATATTCCTTTGTGTGTATACACACACACACACACACACACACACACACACACACACTACATTTTCTTTGTCCATTTATCCATGAACAACGGGTTGCTTCCATATTTTGGCTATTGTAAATAATGCTGCCATAAACATAAAACATGTATCTTTTTTATTTAGTGTTTTAATTTTCTTTGGGTAAATATCCTACAGTGGAATTACTGGATCATATGGTATTTCTATTATTTTTTTGAGGAACCTCCATACTGTGTCCACAGTGGTTGTACTAATTTACATTCCTATCAATAGTGCATGAAGATTCCTTTTTCTCCACATTTTCTCCCACATTTATTATTTCTTGTTTTTTTTTTTTTTTTTTTTTTTTGATACTAGCCATTCTGACTGGTGTGAGATGATATCTCATTATGGTTTTGATTTGAATTTTCCTGACGATTAATGATACTGAGCATCTTTTCATGTATTTATTAGCCATCTATGTGTCTTCTTTGGGTCTATTCAAATCCTCTGATAATATTTTAATTAGATTATTTGTGTTTTTTTGGTGTTGAGTTGTATGTTTCTCTGTATATTTTAAATTTTAACTCCTCATCAAATGTATCATTTGCAAATATCTTGTCCATTTCATTAGGTAGCCTTTTCATTTTGTTGATGGTTTCCTTTCCTGTGCAAAAGTTTTTAGTATAGTCTCACTAGTTTATTTTGCTTTTTTTCCCCCTTGCCTGAGAAGACCTATCCATAAATATGCTGCTATGCCAATGTCAGAATACTGCCAGTATTTTCTTCCAGAAGTTTTCCATTTTCAGGTTTTACATTTAGGTTCTTCATTCACTTTGAGTTTATTTTTATGTATGGGATAAGGAAGTGGCTCAGTTTCAGTCTTTTGCATGTAGCTGTCCAGTGATCCAGCACCATTTACTACTGAATAGAGTGTCTTTTCTCCCTTGTAGATTCTTGCCTCCTTTGTTGTAGATTGGCCATATAGGTGCAAGTTTATTTCTGGGCTTTCTATCCTATTCCATTGATCTATAGGTCTATTTTGTGCCAGGACCACACTGTTTTGATTATTATAGCTTTGTAGTACATCTTAAAATCTGGGATTGTTATACCTCCAGCCTTCTTCTTGCTCATGATTGCTTTGGCTGTTCCAGATCTTTTGTGGTTTTATACAAATTTTAGGATAATTTGTTCCAGTTCTGTGAAAAATGTTATTGACATTTGGAATTGGATTGAATCTGTACATTGCTTTGGGTAGTATGGACATTTTAACAATATTAATTTTCATACCATGACCATGGTATATCTTTTCATTTATTATAAATTGTCTTCAGTTTCTTTCATTATTGTTGTGTCGTTTCAGAATACAAGTCTTTCACCTTTTCAGTTAAGTTTATTCTTACATTCTTTTTGGTGCAATTATAAATGGGATGGTTTTCTTAATCTCTCTGCTACTTCATTATTAGTGTATAGAAATGCAACTGATTTCTACATATTAATTTTATATCCTACAGCTTTACTGAATTTATTCTAATATTTTATCTCATTTAATCTAATATATCTTATTTGAATCATTTTTTTGGTTAAACCTTTAGGATACTATGTATACTATCATGTCATCTGCAAATTGTGACAGTTTTACTTTTTCTTTACCAAATTTCCTTTCTTTCTTTTACTTGTCTGGTTGCTGCATTTAGAACTTCTAGTACTATGTTGATAATAATGGCAAGAGTGGACATCCTTACCTTGTTCCTGATCTCAGAGGAAAATCTTTTAGCTTTTCATCATTGAATATGTGGTTAGCTCTGTTTTTTTTTTATATGATCTTTATTATGTTGAGGCATTTTCCTTCTAAACACTTTCTAGTTTTATCATAAAAATGTACTTTATCAAAAGCTTTTTCCTGCATCTATAGAAATGATTATATGACTTTTATAATTTCTTTTATTGTTAATATGATGTTTCCTCTTAACAGATTTGCATTCCTGAAATCAATCCCATTTGGTGAAAGGGTGAATGATTGTTTTATAGCGTGGACATTGTGGTGGATTATTTTTTAATTGTCCTTGAATTTATGTTGCTAATATATTTTTAAGTGTTTTTGCATCTATGTTCGTAAGAGATATTGGTTTGTACTTTTCTTTCTTTTTTTTTTTCTTTTCTTTTTCTTTGTAGTGTCTTTCTCTGCTCTAGATATCAGAGCAATGCTGGTATCATACACAGAATTTGGAAGTTTTTCTTGTTCTATTTTTTTTAGAATAGTTTGAGAAGAACAGGTATTAATTTTTTAAAATGTTTGATAGAATTCAGCTGTCAAGCCATCTGGATCTGGGCTTTTGTTTGTTGGGAAATATTCAATTACTGATTCAATTTCATTACTAATAATTAGTCTGTTCAAATTTTCCATTTCTTCCTGATTGAGTTTTGAGAGGTTGTATGTTTCTAGGAATTTATCCATTTCTTCTAGGTTGTCCCATTTGTTGGCATATAATTTTTCATGATATTCTTTTATAATGCTTTATAAGTCTGTGATGCCAGTTGTTATTTCTCTTCCTGCATTTTTAATTTGAGTTCTTTTTTTCTTGACAAGTTTGGCTAAAGGGTTATCAATTTTGTTTATATTTTCAAAGAAACAGCTCTTGCTTTTTTTCTCTTTTGTCCCCATTTCATTTATTTCTGCTCTGATCTTTATTCTTGTTTCTACTAGTTTTGCTCTTTGTTCTTTTCCTAGCTTTCTTGAGTATAAGGTTAGGTTGTTCATTTGAGATTTTTTTTTTCTTGAGGTAGACCTGTATCACTAGAAACTTCCCTCTTAGAACTACCTTTACTGCATCACAAAGTTTTGAGACTGTTGTTTTCATTTTCATCTGTCTCCATGTATTTTTTAACATTTTTTTTTTGCTTGGCACATTCATTATTCAGTAGCAAGTTGTTTAGCCTCCGTGTGTTTGTATTCTTTCCAGATATTTTCTAGTAATTTCCAGTTTCATATACTATGTAGTCAGAAAAGATACTTGATATGATATGATTTGAATTTTCTTAAATTTGTTGAGACTTGTTTTTTGTTTGTTTATTTTGTTTTGTTTTCCCCTAACATGTGATCTCTCCTGGAGAGTGTTTCATATGCAGTTGAAAAGAATGTGGATTTTGCTCTTTTGGACAGAATGTTCTCTGTGTATCTGTTAGGTTCATCTAATCTAATGTGTCATTTGAAACCACTGTTTCCTTGTGATATTCTGTCTGGATGACCTATCCATTGATGTAAGTGGGGTGTTAAAGTCCCCTACTATCACTATCTTACTGTCAATTTCCCCTTTTATGTCTATTAATAAATTGCTTTATATATTTAAATGTTCTAATGTTAGGAACATAGACATTTACAGTTGTTATATCCTCTTGTTGGATTGATATCATTATCATTATGTAGTGCCCTTTGTCTCTTCCTACAATCTTTATTTTAAATTCTGTTTTATCTGACATAAGTATTGTTACCCTGCATTTTTTTCTGCATTTTGTTTGTCTTTCACTTTTAGTCTATGTCCTTAGATCTATAGTGAGTCTCTTGTAAGCAGCATATAGCTGGGTTTTGTTTTTTATCCATTGGATCATCCTATGTATTTTGATGGGAACATTTAGACAGTTTACATTTAAAATATTTGTTGGTTGACATGTACTTATTGCCATTTTGTTAATTATTTTCTAATTGTGTTTGTAGTTCTTTCCTGTTCCTTACTTCTCTTGCTCTCCTCCCTTGTGGTTTGATGGCTTTTTTTAGTGTTGTGCTTGGATTCCTTTATTTTTTGATTTGCAATTACATTAAGTTCATATATAACATTTTATGTATATAGCAGTATACATTAAGTTAATGGTTATTCACGTTTAAATACATTCCAGAAGCACTAAATTTTTACTCCTACTCTACCTTTTATGTGCATTATGTCTTATATTACACCCTTTTATTTTCTGTATCCCTTGACTAATATTTGTAGGTATTATTGTTTTTTGTTTGTTTGTTACTTTCGTGTTTAAACCTCCACACTGGTTTTGTAAGTGATTATTCTACCTTTACTATATGTTTGCTTTTACTGTAATTGTTTTATTTTATAATTTTCTTCTAGTTATGTCCTTTTCTTTTAATTTAAGGATTCTCATTAACATTTCTTGTAAGACTGGTTCAGTGGTGATGAACCAGTGGTGATGATTACTTTAACATTTGTTTGTCCAGGGAATTCTTTATCTTTCCTTCAGATCTGAACGATAATCTTGTTGGATATTCTTTGCTGTAGGTTAATTCCTTGTAGAACTTTGAATATACCATAACACTCCCTCCTGGCCTGCAATGTTTCTGCTGAAAATCAATTGAAAGCCTTATGAAGTTTCCCTTATTGTAAATGTTCTCTTTTCTCTTGCTGCTTTAAAAATTCCTTTTATCATTACTTTTTGTCCTTTTACTTATTGTGTCTAGGTGTGGACTTCTTTGGGTTCATCTTGTTGGGGCTTCTCTGTGCCTCCTGGATCTGAATTTTTGTTTCCTTCCCCAAATTAGGGAAATTTCTGTTATTTCTTCAAGTAAAATTTCTGCCCCCTTCTGTTTCTTCTCCTTCTAGGAGCCCTATAGTGCAAATGTTTTTAAACTTGATGATGTCACTGAGTTCCCTTAAACTATTCTCATTTCTTTTTTAATTTTAACTTTTTTTTCCAGCTTGGTTGCTTTACATTACCCTGTCTTCCAGATTGCTGATCTGTTCTGCATCCTCTAATTTGCTGATTCCTTTGAGTGCATTTTTTATTTCAGTTATTGAATTCTTCATCTCTGATTGGTTGATTTGTTCTTTTTTATATTTTCTATCTCTTTGTTGAAATTCTCACTGAGAGCATCCACTCTTTTCTCAAGTCCAGTGGGTATACATATGACCATTACTTTGAATTCTTTATTATGCATATTGCTTAT
The DNA here is from genome assembly GCF_018350175.1 of Felis catus. Lineage (NCBI taxonomy): Eukaryota > Metazoa > Chordata > Mammalia > Carnivora > Felidae > Felis > Felis catus. The sequence continues at coordinate 136,177,977 of NC_058375.1, forward strand.
CTCCATTTCACTTACCTTCTTTACTGTAATTTTGTTCTATTCTTTCATTTGGGACATATTCCTCTTTCTCCTCATTTTGTCTAACTCTCTGTGTTTGTTTCTATGTATTAGGTAGCTCAGCTATATCCCCTTGTCTTGAAAGTAGTGGCCTTGGGTAGAAGTTCTGTAATGCTCTGTAGCTCAGTCCCCCTGGTCTCCAAAATTAGGTGCTATAGTGGTGTCCCTTGTGTGGACAATGTGTGCCCTACTATTGTGGCTAAACCATGATTACCTTCAGCTCAGCTGGCTGTGATGACCCATTTTGTCTGTGTGGGTGCACTTGGCAAGGTTTTGTCCCTGTACCATTGAGGGGCCTGTCTGGAAGCTCCTTGGTTGGAAGGAACAGCAATCTGACTAGGTATCTGCAGTTAGCCTTCTTGCCACAACTGCAGGTACACCAAAGGGCATGGTTTATTCCTTGCACAAACAGCTGGATGTAATGCTGGAATTGTAGGCATGCTGGTGTGTGGGGATATTTGCCTTCCTTCCCTGGGCAAGTCACTTTGGTGTGGCACAGTTCACTGCCAAGGCTGCCTGCAGGGTGTGGGAGAGCAGGAGTAGCTCTGGAGGAATGCCTACCAACATGAATAGGTTAGATGGGGCTGGTTCACAGGGGGATGCCAAGGTATGGCACAGTACAGCATGGCATGTGATGCTAGCAAAGTAGAGAAGGTTAGAACTGCCTCAAGCAAGAGTCTGGCTATCTAGGCTGAGGTATGGAAAGAGAAATGACACCTGGCAGCACTTCTGCTCCTGAAGAAATCTCTTGAAGATCTCTGTCCCTCCAACACACATTCTAAGATTAGTCAATAAATTTCCTTCACTTGTATCATGGGTGCTTTTCAAATTGCTGCTTTTGTTCTGTGTCTAAGGCCAAGTTATTTATTATGCTGACCCTTTAAAGGCAGAGGCTCAGTTTTCTATTGCCTAAAGGCAGAGGCTGTTTCTATTACCTTTTGGTTCTCTCTGGGCATTAAAGTTACTGAATTTAAAGTTCCTTAAGTTAAGACTTACTGGTTTTCAAAGCCAGATGAGGACTTGTCTTCCCAGTGTGAGATCCCAGTGCCAGAGGTGACTGGTGTGAGATCTGGTCCTCTCTACTTCTCCATGCTTGTGATGTCCATCCCATTTGGAGGTTGCCTTGTGGGTTCACAACCATGTCTCACCCTTCCAACTATTTTTGATGTGTCCTCCTCTCTATGATTAACTGGGGGAGGTCTGCTCTTCAGGTCATTTTTAGAGTTAAATTTACAGATGTAGATGTTATCTTAGTGTATCTCTGGCACGAGATGGGCTCTGGATCCACCTACTCTGCCATCTTCCCTGGACCACCTCTGAATGCATTTTAAATCACTCATAGACATACACATTACTAAAAGTATCTCTCTTAAGGAAGATTATGACAGATATTAAGAAGCTAAGGCCAATATTTTTTAGATACGCTATACAAAGAAACATGAAAATGTACTTTTTCTACCTATCTACTTTGGCTCTTAATGTTTTTTTAAATTATAAGTAATCATGTGATGTTAAAATTTATAACGTTATTACATTTCATAATGAAATTCTCAGTTATTTCAAATTAGGTTTACATTTAAATTTATGGAGATGCTTATTCCTGGTTCTTTTATCACAGTTTATTTCTGAGTTAGTTATTTGGAACTAACTCTTGGTTGGCTTGAAACAAAAAAGTTCATTGGTGCTTAATTATCTTAGCATTTTTATGTTTGAAAATGTTTTTTTTCTTTTCCTGTTATATTTAAATAGTATCAGATCTGCATTTAATATTTTCAGAACTTTTACACATTGTTCCACTGTCTTCTGTATTGAATTAGTGAGAAGATAAACTCTATGAGGGAAGATAGTTTTGTCTGTTTTGTTTTCTTGTGGTCTGAACAAAGTCTTATTCAGAGAGTGCTTCATAAGCATTTGTGGAATGAACAAATGAATACTGGTTGACACTAGTCTGAATTTTATTACTGTTCAGGTGCCTAAAAAGTTCTTTAATAAATCTTAAATTTCAATAGCTCAACCAGAATATATTCTAGCGTTGATTTCCCTTGTACACTTATTACTGCAACACAAATGGGCCTTTCTTATGTTTCAAGAAAATATTCCTTTATGCTATTGTTAAAAATATAAAGTTAGGGGCAACTGGATGGCTCAGTTAGTTAAGCGTCCGACTTCGACTCAGGTCATGATCTCATGGTTCGTGGGTTCAAGCCCCACACTGGGCTCTGTGCTGACAGTTCAGAGCCTGGAGCCTGCTTCGAATTCTGTGTCTTCCTCTCTGCCCCTCCCCTACTTGCGCTCTGTCTCTCTCCACTCCCCTCTCTCAAAAATAAATAAACATAAAAAAATTTAAAAAATAAAGTCAGACAAATTCCTTTCTGAAAAATGGGATGGTGTATTTAAATGAGTTCATACAAATAAAATATTACATGGTTATAGTTATTTGATCTTATACATCCTTACAATATAATTCTATCACAGATTTCATATTTTTACTATGTGAATGCTATTTAAAAACGATCCACATAAGAAACTATACTTAAATTTCTTGTATGAACAACTTGTGGTTTTTCCCTGGAGTTAATAGTTATCTTATTGTTTGCTTAGTTTCTCTTGTATTAATTATTAATTTTTTCCAAAATCTTACCTAGTAGAAACATCATTTCAATATGTCCAAACACATCAATTGTCTTTCTTTGCTTTTTTTAAATTTTTTTTTATTTTTTATTTTTTTGCTTTTTTTGCTTTTTTTTTTTGCTTTGCTTTTTTTTAAAAAAAAGTTTAATGTTTATTTATTTTGAGAGAGAGAGAGAGACACACAACATGAACAGGGGAGGGGCAGAGAGAGAGGAAGACAGAATCTGAGGCAGGATCCAGGCTCTGAGCTGTCAGCACAGAGCCTGACGCAGGGCTCAAACCCACAAACCATGAGATCATGACCTGAGCCAAAGTCAATGCTTAACCAATGTAGCCACCCACATGACGCTCAACTGTCTTCCAATTGTATAATCTTTGGGACATCCCTCCCTGAGCCCACTAATCTGGACTAGATGTTTATTCTTCATGCTTGCTACACAGCTATTACCCCAGGTCCCCCTCACCATCTGCCTGAATATTCAATTTGCTTTCTTACATTATATTTCTGTGTCCTTCTTAGATTAACCTCTTGTTTGCCCATCTGTCAGTAATTTCCCTAGAAGGATGTACTCAAATGGCCTTGTCCACTTTATGTTTGCTTTGTTTGCTAGTTGTCTTTAGTGTTTATGCCTGTAGGTTGCTCAATTGTAGTTGCCTTCAGTTATATTTAATCTATATACAGGATAATCTAGCAATACCCAGCATATGCATTTAACTTGCTTCAGTTTATCTTTTTACTGAATTGATAAAACCAGACATAAATTTGTGTATATGACTAAACATCGTTAACTGGAAGCTTCTGTTAACTCATTGAGCACTTCTATATGTTCCCATCTCTAATTTGGTAACACTAAGTATTTTTATATTGTCTGTATGTTCATGACTTTGTTAATATTGTTATTTCTTCAGTATCTTTATCTCTTCTGTACAGTCACAAAGATTTTATGAAGCCTCCCTTGCTGTTAGGAATATGGGTCATGTACACATTGTTTTATTTTTTTTTACATTTATTTGTAGTGATGTTCTCTTAGCTACACAAATTTTCAATTAATTGTTTAAGTCCCTCATCTCTGAATAGCTCCAGTTTAAATTCCTCTGCAGTGTGAACCACTCATAGGAAACATGATTTTGAACTTTATGTTATTTTGACCTTTGTGTTATATTTTCTTCTAGACTGAGATCTTCATGTGTTTTTTTGCATGTTATATTCCTTTATTTTTTACTTTAAAGTATTTTTACATCTTGTCTTTGTCTTTCTTTTTATTCTCCTTGCTTTGGCTTAACAGAGAATCTTTATTTCAAGCTTTTGTTTTGTTCCAATATGGGTAAGTTCTCCTGTGCCCTTTTGGCATCTTATTTAAGGATAGGTTGTTTTCACCTCAGAACTACAATGTGCTTTTTCTATAGTTGTAATAGATGAAGTATGGGGCTGAAGGGGCGAAAGCAGAGCTCAGCTGGGCTATGTATGTGTTGCTGGAGGTTGTAGATTCTGCTCTTTTCTGAGATTTTGACACAGCAGTAGTTGGGAACATAGAAGGAATGATCCAGAACTTTGAACGAGTCAAATACTCTCTCCTCTTTTCCCCCTGTCACCCCTCTATCTTTTCCTGATTAAACTTAAAACATTTGCTTCTATCCCGGAGCCACCACTTATTGATTTTTTCTGTTTCTTTGCTACTTAAAGTATTTATGGGACAGCTGAATAAGCATCACATGGAAGCTTGTTAGAAATGCAGAATCTCAGGCCTCACCCCAGATTTCCTGAACCAGAATCTGCATCAAATAGGGAATATATTAGGATGCCCTATGGCACCAATGTTCACAGCTGAGGGAGAGGAGGTCACGTAGCATCTGGAGTTTCTTATGTGCTCTCCCAATTTTTCTACTTCTAAAGATGTTATCTTATTTATTTTCTCCTTATATTCAATTATAATAAATTCCATTTTACTACCTGAGACATTTAGCTCCATTTGATTTTTTTTCTTTTTTTGAGAGAGAAAAATAGTGTGCACAAGTGCACAAGAGAGAATCTTAAGCAGGCTCCATGCCAAGTGCAGAGCCCAATGTGGAGCTCAATTGTCATGAAACATGAGATCATTACCTGAGCCAAAATCAAGAATTAGATGTTTAACTGACTAAGCCACCAGGCACCCCTGATTTTTTTAAGTGTCTTTATTTTATTTTGAGAGAAACAGCACCAGCAGGGGAGGGGCAGACAGAGGGGGAGAAAGAGAGAATCCTAAGCACATGCCGCACTATCAGCACAGAGCTCAACATGAGGCCGAACTGAACTTTGAGATGGTGACCTGAGCTGAGATCAAGAGTCCAATGTTTAACCACTTAACTGACTGAGCCACCTAGGCACTCTTCCCTGATTTTATTTTTAAAGATCTATTTTTAAGTAATCTCTACACCCAACATGGGGCTCAAACTCAAAACTCCAAGATGAAGAGTCCCATGTTCTACCAACTAAGCCAGCCAGGTACCCCTAGCTTCATTTGATTTTAATTATTAGCTGCTACCTCTATGGTTTCACTACCCGGCCCAAAGTAGGATCCTTTATGATGGGGAAAGCCCAAGTGATTCTTTCTACCTTGTCCACTGAGATCATGTCACTGTAGCTAGAAACTTCTCCCACTAGCTTTTCTGTGATCACCTCTGACCCAGGCAGCTATTCATGCTTAATCTATTTCTAAGTTGGATAGTTTTCTTTAAATTTTGCCCATTCACACTGTCTCTCCCGAACTATCTCTAGGTAATGAAAACGAAGACCTAGCAGTCCAGCAAAACTACAAGCTACACAAGAATCTTGCGTTTTCTATCCTTGGCTTCTATATCACGTTTATCTTTTTTCCATTGTTGTTGAGGTAGTCACGGTGATGGAGGGTATCCTTTTTTTATTTTTCCTGAGCAGAAAGGGGAAATTGTGGGGAAAGAGGCAATGTGTTTTAGTTTTACTCTACCTCTATCCTTAGGTCCCATCTAAACTCATTTTAGAATTAATGTTTTGTTTTTTTGTTTTTTTGTTTTTTATGGAAGCACAATCTTATTAAGATAAATGAATGTTTGTGAGTGTTGTCCTCTCCCCAAGGAAGACTGAAATAAAAACAACAAAAAGATGCATTGTGAATTTGAAATCTCAGTGTTTTATCTTAAAATGCTTTAGCAATTGGATAATGCTGGTATTTTTAAGACTTAGGTACTGATGGAACTCCATTATTATGGGTTTTGCTGGCAGGTACTTTTTACTTATATCTCCTCAAAAATGCCCAGTGAGCTGTCCTTACTAAAGTTGTGTTGTATTCACAGCTTCCTAAGCTGCGAGCAGCATTAGTGCGAGCTTCCATACATTTCTTTCAACCTTTACCAGGAAGGGCAAACCTCCTAGGGTGAAAGATAATTCTGTTTTTATGATCACTCCTGCTGAATTGTACTGTATTATGTGTGATCTGACTGGAATGGTGCAAGTCAGTAATGTGCCACAATACCTCTAATGCCGAGTAACAGAACACAAAAGGACAAACAAAAAAATATTGTTATTTAGAGAAAGAAAGACCCATGAGCTATATGCTGTCGACCTAGCACGTACATGGAACTTTAGCAATTCAGGGTAACATTAAGTAGCTCATGGATTTCATGTTCTTAGTTAAGTTAGGACAGCAACTAATTTTGAAATATAAAATAAGTGATGTCAGGAAAGGGGGGGGCAGTGAACGAAAGGGAAAGGTGAAAAGAGGAGGGGACAGGAACAGATAAGGAAGATTAGCATTTTCAAAGCTTATCTGATTGAATGATGATAGTCTATTTGAGAGTGCAAATAAATTTATGCATAATTCACACCGTGAAATCAAATTGTTCTTACATGGTTACTTCTGGATTAAGCTCAATTTTTAAAAAAATTTTTAAAGGAATTTAAAAGAATTTTTTTTAAAAAAATATTGAAGTATAGATGTACTGTATACAATTGTATGCTATGTTATGTTAGTTTCAAATGTACAACATAGTGATTTGACAATTCTATACATTATTTAATGCTTGCCATGAGTGTAGTTATAACTTGTCACCATATAACATGATTACAATATTATTGACTATATTTCCTATGCTGTATTTTTAATCTCTGTCATTAATTTTATAACTGGAAGACTTTATTTCTTAATCTCCTTCACCTATTTTGCCCATTACCCCACCCTCCCTTCTCTGGCAACCACTGCTCTGTTCTCTGTACTTATGGGTCTATTTCTGGTTCAGTTTTGGTTTTGGTTTTGTAGATTCCACAAATAAGTGAAATTATATGGTATTTGTCTTTCTCTGTCTGAATTCTTTCATTTAGCATTTTACCTTCGAGGTCTATCACTGTTAACGCAAATGGCAAGTTCTCATGCTTTTTTGTGGCTGAGTACTATTCCACTACATATATAGTATGTCTCTATATATTATATATAGAGAGACATACCTATATAGAGAGATATTTAGAGGAGACATATGTAGAGATATGACATAGAGAGATATTTAGAGAGACATATGTAGAGATAGAGAGACATATCTATATATAGAGTTATATATAAAACACAACTTCTTCATTCATCTACCAATGAACACTTAGATTGCTTCCATATCTTGGCTATTATAAATAATGCTGCAATAAACATAAGGGGTACATATCTTTTTGAATTTGTGTTTTCATTTCCTTTGGGCAAATACCCAGCAGTGGGATTATTGGATCACATAGCATCTCTACTTTTCAATTTCGGAGGAAGCTCCATACTGTCTTACATAGTGGTTGTACCATTTTACTTTCTTACCAACAATATACAAGGATTCCCTTTTCTTCACATCCCAGCCAACATTTGTTTGTTTGATATTAGTCACCTGACTTGTGTGAAATGATCTCTCACTTACATTTCCCTAATGATTAGCGATGTTGAGCATCTTTTTCATAAACACTGAATTTTTCATTTTAGCATCAGAAGGGACATTTTGGTGACATTATTTCCTCTCAAGGTTACTTCAATTTTTAAAAGAAAAGTTTATCTATTTTGAGACAGAGAGGTAGAAAGAGAGAGAGGAAGCAAGTAAGGGAGGAGCAGAGAGAGGGAAAGCCAGAATCCCAAGCAGGCTGTACACTGATGCAGGGCTCAAGCTTGCAGACCATGAGATCATGAGCTAAGCTGAGATCAAGAGTCAGATTCTGAACCGACTGAGCCACCCAGGTGCACTGTAAAATTATTTCAAATTAATGGTATCTCTCCATTTTGTCGAAATGCATCTTTAGACATGAAATGGTTTGGATTTCTTTTCATGTGGTAAATTTTTTAATACAATAGTGTGTTTCAAGTAGAAGAGTCACAAATCTCCCTATGTATTTAATAAATCAGGAAAAATGTGAGAGTAAAGAGAAGAGGTTTTTAGTAGATTTCATGTAAAGTATGTTTAGATTAGCTTCAATTTTCCCTCTGTGCTCATCTTCCAAATTCTGTTCTTCACTAAATGGAAGTGTAGCTATCTATGTACAGACCATCTCATCAGTTTAGCCAAAGTTTTCTTACCAAGCAGACAGGTTGCTCAAGCAATTATTACATGAGAGTAGCTACTGATTTCACTGACCACTCGTCCCTGATTATTATTTCAGAGCTGAGCTTATAGGAAAATAATTCTACTTGCTTGGAAATATGTCCAGAGTAAAGGGAAGGAAATTTCCTCCCAGAAAAAATGTATCTAGAAAGAATCACAAAAGGTGATTCCTCAATAACAATGGTAAATATTTTATTTCATATTACAAACATTTACTGAATATCTTTTAGCTTCCAGAAACCATAACAGGAACCAATAAGCTCACCCCTTACATCATCCTTAAATCAGAATATTAGAATAAAAGGGAGAAGTATTATATTTTACATAAATTTAAATCTATCAAGTTGGAACATGTATTGGAAAATCCATACTAATTTACTCTTATGAATTGTTTTGTGTATCAAATTATTCATGTATTTTTTTATTGAAGTATAGTTGATATACAATGTTACATTAATTTCAGGTGTACAACATAGTGATTTGACAACTCTATACATGCTTGCCATAATAAATATAGTCACCTTCTGTCACCAAATAATATTATTACAGTATCATCATATCACCAATGCTGTAGTTTTCTTTTTTTATGTAAAAGAAAAATTTTAATGTTTATTTATTTTTGAGAAAGAGAGAGAGAGGCAGAGAGTGAGGGAGACAGAATCTGAAGCAGGCTCCAGCCTCTGAGCTGTCGGCGCAGAGCCCAATGTAGGGCTCAGACCCACAAACTGTGAGATCATGATCTGAGCCGAAGTCGGACGCTTAACTCACTGAGCCACCCAGGTGCCCTTGCTGTACTTTTCATCTCAGTGACATATTTACTTTGTAACTGGAAGCTTGTACCTTTTAATCCCCTTTATCTATTTCACCCATCCCCCCCCCCCACCTCCCCTCTGGAAACTACCAGTTTGCTCTCTGTATTTAAGTGTCTGTTTGTTCAGTTGCTTTCCTGTCTTGGTTATTATAAATAATGCTGTAATTTTTGAATTAGTGTTTTCATTTTGAGGGGTTAAAGACTCTATGGTATTTATATTTTTATTTTGGGGGGAAACTGAATGCTGTTTTCCACTGTTGTTGTACCAATTTACATTCCTACAAATGTTGCACAAGGATTCTCTTTTCTCCACATCCTTGTCAACCCTATTTCTTCTCCTTTTGATATCAGCCATTCCAACAGGAGTAAGGTGATATTGTGATTTTTGTTTTCATTTTTCTAATGATTAGTGATGTTGAACATCCTTTCACGTATTTGGTCATTTTTATGTCTTTGTAAAAATTCTATTTAGGCAGGTCTTCTCATTTTTTAACCAATTTTTGTGGGTCTTTTGGTGTTAAATTTTAAAAAGTACTTTATATATTTTTACATATTAACTCCTTAATGAATATATCAGTTGCAAATATCTTCCCCCATTACATAGGTTGGCTTTTTGTTTTGTCAATGGTTTCTTTTGCTTTTTTATTTTAATGTAGTCCTAGTAGTTTATCTTTGCCTTTGTTTCCCCTGCCTGATGAGACCTAGCTAGATAAATGTTCCTAAGGCTGATATCAAAGATATTGCTGCTTCCTTCTAGGAGTTTTATGGCTTTAGTTCTCACATTTAGATTGTTAATCCATTTTGAGTTTCTTTTGTGTGTGGTGTAAGAAAATGGTCTGGTTTTACTCTGTCCGGTTTTCCCAGCACCATTTATTGAAGGGACTGTCTTTTCTTCCTTGCATATTCTTGCCTCTTTCCTCACAGGTTAATTAACCACGTAAGGGGGGGGGGGGGATGTCATTTCCTGGCTCTCAGTTCTGTTCTATTGATCCATGTGTCTATATTTGTGCAAGTACCATACTGTTTTGATTATTGTAGCTTTGCAGGATATCTTGAAATCTGGGATAGTGCTACAGCCAGCTTTGTGCTTCTTTCCCAAGAATGCTTTTCTATTTAGACTATTTTGTGATTCCAAAGCAATTTTAGGATTATTTGTTCTAGTTCTGTGACAAATGCCAAAGTATTCTGATAGACATTGCATTGCATCTGTAGATTGTTTTGGGTAATATGAACATTTTGACAATATTAATTCTTCTAATATGGAGCATGGAATATCTTTCGATTTGTTTCTATCATCTTCAGTTGTTTTCATCAGTGTTTTATGGTTTTCAGAGTATGGATCTTTTACCTCCTTGGTTAGGTTTTTCCCCTACATATTTTATTCTTTTGGTGCAATTACAAATGGAATTATTTTCTTAATTTCTTTCTGCTACTTCATTACTAGGGTATAAAAATACAAGAGATTTCTGTATATTGATTTTGTATCCTGTGACTTCAATGAATTCAGTACTTCTAATTTTTGGTGGAGCCCTTAGAGTTTTCTATGTGTTGTATCATGCCATCTGAAATAGTGACAAGTTTTCTTCTTCCTTACCAATTTGGATGCCTTGTCTGATTGCTGTGGCTAAAATTTCCAGTACTATTTTGAATAAAAGTGGTGAGAGTGAATATCTTTGTTTCCAATCTTGGAAGAAAAGCTGTCAGTTTTTTCCACCACTGAGTATGAGGTTAGCTGTGTATTTTTCATATATGGCTTTTATTATGTTCAGGCACATTCCTTCTAGAGCTTTTGTTTTTATAACGAACGGATATATGTGTGGATTTATTTTGTTATTTCCCCCTTTGTGGATTTCTGTCAAAAATTTGGTAAATACATGAGTCTTGCAATGTCAGAAGTGGAAGGAACCCAAATGATCATCTTATCTAGTCTATTTCAAAAATTGGTTAAGAGATGACACTAACTAGGGACCCAGGAGTAGGGAAGTCTTCATGAGTCCTAAGGTACTCAAAGAACAGATCAGAGAAAGAAGTGCTACAAGATGGAACTGACAAGAAGTAGCCAGTGAGAATGTGGGAAGATAGTGTATTGCCTGTCTGGATTTCATTCGTTAAATATCCAAGCTATGCAAGGTGTCTTTTCTCAGCCTTGCTGGCTAACTTACAATACTTACCTAACTATGCTCTAAGTCAGTCATGAAACTATTGACATTTGAGCTGAATAATTCTTTGTTATAGGGGCTGTCCTATGCATTGTGAGATGTTTTGTAGCATCCCTGGTCTCTACCCACTAGATGCCAGCAACACCACCCCACTCCAGTTGTGACAATAAAAAATGTCTCCAGACATTGCTAAATATCCCTGGAGGACAAAATCACCCCAAATGAGAATCACTGCTCTAAAAAAAAAAAAAAACTTAATCTGTAGTTGTATTGATTCCTACTAGCTAAAGGGGTAGAAGAACCTGAAAATAGGTTTCTAGTCTTATAGCAAAATTTATTGAATTATTTTGGAAATGTTTTATGGCTTAATACCATAATATCAATAAATGTGATGTGTACTTTTCTATACACTCAGAAATTGCATTAGTAAACAGTCCTATAAGCTCAGGTAGAATGTTTGGAACATAAGCAAACTACAGCTTTATTTTTGGCTGCCACTATCCCTTTCAAATTTAGTCACAGAAAGCCTTTCCCAGTCACTAGAGAAGTTCCAGCAAGTCCATTTCCCCTCTGGGCCTTCACTGATAAAAGTCCTCTGGGTGCTTTCAGTCACAAACCTAGTCTCAATTCAGAAAATAGAACCTTCATGCTTTGTCATAGTCCTGATCCCTAAATTGATCTGGCACTAAATCTTCTCTCCCCCAGGCCAGGGCTTACTTGCGGTCAAAGGAAAAAGTAGCACCGCACGGGCTTCTACTTGGTTTTCCCTGCCATCCATTTCTCCTCCTCTAGCATTCTGCTACTTCTGACCCTTCATAGATCAAACTGAGATGCAAACTATCATGGGGAATAGTCTAGCCCGGTGTGGCAGGTACCTTTGTCTATCAGCATTGAGACCCTCTTGGGGGGCAGATTTGTAAAGCTGTCATTCCACAGGCACATTTACTAGTTCTTCCTGCCTGCAGGGTTCCTCTGGCAATGCTTTGTGGCATGGATATTGTGTCTTTATTCCTTTGTCATTCCTCCTCACTGCCTAGTCTTCCAAAGTCCACTGCTCCCAAACTCTCCTTGCTGGGGTCCATGCCCTACTGGGACTTGCCCTGGTCTCCGACAGGAATCCCAAAAGCCACGTGTAGGCCCTCTTTTCCAGATGGGTCCCATTGGGTACGCTGGACTACTCACATCCTCCCGCCCAGGAACACTTTGGAAGTGCAGCCCCAACCTGTACCCAGGCACAAGACTAGGGGGCCAACACAGTTACTAAACAGCCACAGGCACCATTGTTCCCTTTCAAAGAAGGATCCTTATGTAAATAAGGTTTTTCTAGGCTTGAGGAACCACACCCAACCCAGCTCCCAGGAGAAGTGTTTAACAGCAGTTCAGAGGCTCTTTTAAAAACTCTCTATACAATACTATCTTAATTGTGAACTTTGACTCTGTTTTGAATCCCAAAGAAAAGGTGAGTCTCCAAGAATCAGGTAACTAGGTTCTGGATAACCATTTTAAAGGTTTTTGAGTGGCCTGTCACTGACTACATCAAACTGTCAGTTTGACCTTTTGATCTGGCTATGTAAGTTTTTGTAACTTTAGTTTTAATTCTAATTATTATAGACTTTTAGCTCCATGATTTTTAAAAGTTCACTAAAATCTGTCTGATCTCTAGGTAGCAATCTATAAAATGATTGAATTACACCAAATTATTCAAGTTCATAAAAGACCTCAAATTGAATATGTGCTGTAAATTTCAAAACAAGACTGTATAAAAAAAAATCCTTGGTTTTCATTAATCTATTTTTTCTTATTAGAAGAAAAAATACATTTTCTTAATATTATGCCCATTCCGGAATTTTAAAGCATGCACAGTAATCAATACATACTAGTTACTTGCCATGGACCAAGAACTGTGCTTTAGAGTATGTTAATAGTGTGGTACAGTTTCTACAATATTCTCCGTTGCATATTAGGATAAATTAACCTACCCTTAAAGCACCTCACAATGGTAGGAGACATCTCATGTGAAAGTACAATGATCATATTGCCACAGGCTCTGTAAATCTTTAGGACATACGTAGAGTTGTATTCTTTATTAACTAGAGCTGTCACTGGAAGTTGCTAATTCTTTCCTTAGCTGTGTCTTAGATTTATAACAGTTGCAACAGTTATTCCCCAGTTCAAACAATGTCTCCAGGAAGTTTTTCTAATATCCCGTTTTATTTTTATGTATGTTCTATAGTATCTACTGTCATGATATGTAGTAAGGAGAAACAAAGAATGAAACTAATGGTTTGAATGGCATTACTCAGTGTTCATTAAAAATGAATCCAATTCCATCCCAGGAAAATGACTGACTCAGACATCGTAATCTTTCAAAATAGTTGTATACCAGTTAAATTAACCTCATTTTCCCCAAATACAAAGCAGGCTAAAGAGAATATGATCATTTTATGACACTGAAAATTCTCAACTTGCCATTCAGAAGGACTTCAGATTTTAGAGGAAGATGAGTTGTCTTTGGGAGAGAAAAAGGAAAGTTTTCATGTCTAAAATTTTAATTTTTATACTGATCCACAAGATTCCTCATATCATTCTACATCATTCCTCATACACATTTCTTAAATAATAAAAACTGTAACAATAGCACGGCAGCTGGGTGGTGCAGTCAGTTATGCAACTGACTTCAGCTCAGGTCATGGTCTCACAGTTCGTGAGGTTGAGCCCTGTATGGGGCTCTGTGCTGAGAGCTTGGAGCCTGCTTCAGATTTTGTCTCCTTCTCTCTCTGCCGATCCCCTGCTCACGCTCTCTCAAAAATAAACATTAAAAAAAAATTAGCAATAGCTAATACGTATTGAATGCTTAATATTTTATAACAGCATTTTGTACATATTATGACAAATTCCATTCTGTCTTCAATTATTCAGTTCACTTGTTTCCATGTTGATGTCACATTTACACACCTAACCAGTGCGTATGACAATGCAGTCAGCACAGCATTAGGCTGAGACTTCACTGAGGAATCCCTTCTATGGATTCCATGGAGTCCTCTATTTTGAAGGGAGTTGTGGCAGTCAGCAGCTATGGATTCATAAGTGTGTAGAGTAACATAATGCAGGAGGGAATAGAAATGTTGAAGCTTTGGCCCTTTGTGATGCTATCTACAGAAGAAACCTAAAATATATGCATAAAGATCATATTTGCTAGATTTGCTTTCTGTTTACATATTAATATCCTTTTTTGACCCCTGAGGAAATTATAGTTAGAAAATAGGAGATGACCTAAATAAAAAAAGTACCAAGACATTGGCTCATTTTAAGATATTTAAGGATTTCACACAGACCTCTTAGATGTACCTCTAGTCTGCCTGTAAAAATTACTGCCGTTGATTTCATTCCCCTTGGTAGTCTGTTGTTGATGACGGTGCTAATCTAATGATTATGCTGTCACACCTTGTATTCAAGGGCTGGTCTGTGGGTTGGGGAGTAAACAAGAACCCTGACAAGGACCACTTTTTTAACCACTTTTAAGTCTATGTATTTCCATGAGCGGATAGAGGAAAGGGGTGGGATGTTGGTTGTGGAAAAGAGAAAACTCTAAATTCGTGATAATTTCGTGTTGGCATATGGATCATCAGAATCTGCCCATCTGTCTTCTCACAACCTGTCCCCATCTCCTCTTTGGAGTTTTTTAAATTAATCATTTTTTGTTTTTTGCACCTTGATTACTCTCTTCCCTTCCTCTCTTCTTCCTCCTCCTCTTTCTTCTCCATTAAGCTCCTTCCCTTCCCCTGCCTTTACTTATCTCCTATGGATAGTCATAATTTGTTCTTTGAACACTTTCTCCCCCGTCCACTAATTTATTTTTAGACTTTGCCTCTGCAGTAGATGAAATTCATTCTATTTAAGAGCACATCAGTCTTAAGCAGAGCATGTAGAACAGTGGCTCTACTCTGGAAAAGAATAAGAACAGAATTTCTTCCAGGGCAGGTAGGCAGATTAACTTGGTTGCTGAAAAATTAGTAGCTCAGGGCCTTCTTTTCTCTGAACAGAGTCTTGATTTCTCTCCAGAAATGCTTCCCCACCACATAATGGAAACAATGTGTTCAATTAGGAATTGATAAGTGAATATATTCCATAATTTATTTGTTATGAGTAAACACAGGCTCTCTCCAGTGGAAACCTTGATTCCTCTCCTGTATGGATTTGGATTCTTGTGCCAGAGGCATTCATTCTTCGTCTTGAACACACTGGTGACCAAGATCAGTACTTCTATTTCTTGTGCACTGTTGGAAAAATAGACCACACATGTGAGAAACAAGTTACAGAACACTTTGCAAGGCAACATGTCAACAAGTTGAAATCAATTTGGCACAGTACAAATTGAATACAGAAATGCCCCTTACCTGCATTATTTACAACTACATAGCTCCATGAAGTCAGAAGTATAGTAAAGATTACAATTATTACATTAGTTAGGGTTAATATTTATTGCGGGGAAGATAACTGAATTTGGTATCAGAAGTGCCATGTTCAAATCCTGCTTAGCTATGCAAACTTTGGTAATTTACTTAAATTTCAATTTGATAATTGGTGAAAGTAATAACAGCAGTACTGATAAAGTAATGTCTTTATTTCTAATGTGGAATAAAGGAGATAATTTTAAAACGTTGATTTAAGAAATGATGAGTAAATGCACCTCATCTAAAGGTGATATTGAGCCTTTCTTTTCAACAGACTTGGTATTTAAGTTTTAATCTTAATGGCCTTTTAAACAAAATAGTATTAATCAAATTTCACAAAGTTCTATCTATTTACTCAACTTTGTCATATGGGAAAGTTTACCTAAAATGTGGGTAAATGTTTGCTTTACTCTATAAATAAATTACAGCCACCAGGAATTAATATTTTTATTATAAAGAATCCTATGGTGAAGCTTTTTTATAAAACAAGCCTACTGTTTTGTTTTGTTTTTTTTTAATTTCTATAGATCAACTTTTCTCCAAGCTATTGCAAAGCTAGTACTGCAACACCTATAAACAGCTTCACAACAATTAAAAAAAAAAAAAAAAAAAAAAGCAACTACCAATTTGCCACCACATAGGCTCTGGTGTTAAAGGAAATGGGTTAATTGTAAATAGTATTTACAAAATCTCCATGTATCAACTTTTCAAAATCTGTTCCACTGGCTTCAAACCTTTCTACCTAATATTCAGACATATAGATAAAACTGGCATCATACAAGGAAAAAAAAAAAAAAAAAAGTAGTTGGAATCCTTACTGAACATTGTGGGAGGAGACTGCAACTCTTCAGGTAATCAAGTTTAAATGTAGTTAAACAGATCATTGTACATTCAGCATGAAGGTGGCTCCCTTTAGATCCCAAACAGGGACAGTACTGCAGTATAGTGGCAAATAGCAACTTGATCGAGATTTTTTCTTAAGCATCTCCACTTAAAATAGCACCATCCACTGCATGTACAATTCATGTGCCCAGTGTCTTTCTTGATATATTGCATATCAAGTATGTATAGTTTCAGCAGGAAACCATAATGGATTTTTTTCTAATGTTCATCTATTTATCTGAGACAGAGAGTGAGCAGGGGAAGGACAGAGAGAGAGGGAGAGAGAGAATCCCAAGCAGGTTCCTGTACCATCAGCACAGAGCCTGATGCAAGGCTCCATCCCACAAACAGTGACATCAGGACCTGAGCTGAAATCAAGAGTCATATGTTAAACCTACTGAGTCACCACGGTGCCCTGGAGTTTTTTGTTTTGTTTTGTTTTTGTTTTTGTTTTTTAAAGATCAAGCAGTTAAAGTTGTGGTTAAAAGGAATGGTGGTGTATCAAGACCTTTATAATCGGATACTGATTTTGTATCCTGCACTGTGTAGAAAGCATTTTGTAGCATTTCTTCTTAATAGTATGATTTCCTCAGAGATCTAGTTTGAAAGCCAGAAAAAGGGCTTATAATGGGGGATGTAGGGGAGATGTCATTTGTAACTAAGACACTCATGTTTATAACATGCGTACTTTTAGATGTTGCTAAGTGTTCTAGTCTAAAATGCAGAATAGATTCAAGTTCTTCTAGTAAGTTTAGAAAAAAATGGCAATAGTCTCTTTAGAAGTTCAGTGAAATACATGGATAGCCAGAGAAAAGTCAGCCTGCTTAAAATTTGTTGTGCTAATTCTGAAAAGGGGGTTATGTCTGTAAGATTAGTATTATCACATTGAAAGTCGGGGATGTCCATTACTGTTTGATGCAATTTTTTTAATGTTTTAATGCAATTTGCTTATGTAGGATAAAGTTTTTTGTGCAGTTCAATATTCTGAGAAGACTTATCTAGAACGTCTCACCTCCATTTTTGGTAACAAGTTAACAGACCAGGGTCATTTGCTTCCTGACTCGGACTCTGTCCAGATGGGCTTTTGCCATCATGCAGATTTGTTCCAAAGGGTCAGACACTGAGCACTCAGACTGATGGCGAGAACCAGGTGTTAAAAATGGAGGCCATGTGTGTCGTTGAGCTCTTGAATGCAATGGCTATTTCTGTCAGCTGCTGTGATTGACTCTGCTACTTGTTTAAGTTGTTCTTTCCCAGAAGGCTCCTTGAGGATTACTTTGTGGTCCTTATTGACACCTTTAAACTTTCAATAGCCATTATATTTACACTTTTTTTTTATCCTGTCATAACATTTTCCATCAGAATTATATTGATTTCTTTTTGTGAAAAATAATCCTCATAGTGACTGAATTTTTTCTATTTCTGCCAGGAAAAAAAAGCTATTAAAACGCTTACACATCTCTCTCAAAGTGATCCTGTGCATTTAAAATACTTTTGTAATAATAAATACCACGCAGACATATGTATCCAGTAAAGGGTTTCCATTTTTATGACACTTGCTTCTCAAGAACAGACATATTCTTTAAAGGAAAAAAAAAGAAAGTTGCCAGCTCTGAATTGATTGACATTTGTTTACTTAACTCTCTCCTTTTGAAATCCTGCACACCTATTTCAACCTTGAACAGTTTCCAACTGTGGTATACTGGAACATTTTTTCATTTATTAAGTTCAGTGTTGCCAACCCAAACAAAGTATAATCAGCGATGATCCGAGCAGACCAAGCTGTCTAGCACCATACAATGTATCTGCATACTAATTTCCAAATTCCCTCACATTTCCAGAGAACTAATGGGATCATTTTCATTCTGTTACAGCAACTCAACAGTTACTGAATCACCATCTGTGTTTTCGTTAACCTGAATCAGATATGAATTCTGTTATTGCAAGGTAGAGCAGCTTGTTTAATGATTCTTAATCTTTTCTTTAATTAAATCATGCAGCCAACCTGAAAAATCTATCTTAATGCAAATTAGGAGGTTTTTTGGCATTCGCTTACAGTAATGCACTAATAAGGTTAATTTATGAAGGTTCTCTTCCAGTCTGTACAGATGATATTTGTTCACTGCATATTTTTAGCATATTGTCCCTTTTTGTAATATTTTAAGTAATAAAAACAGTTATTTTTCACTTACACAAATGAGAGATACTGTAAGCAGCACTCTCTGTTAACCAAAACTAAGCACAAAAAACAAAGAATTCTAGGTAAGGGGAGAATTCATTTTGTTGAATTTCAAATGCCAGTTCTCTGGAAATAACGGTCTCTCTTTAACCATTTTCAGTTTCTTAGGAGAAGAGAGCTGAATAATTAGGTGAGGAGGTCCCCTCAACTTTTTAAAAAACCTTTTGGATGGGAGTTAGTAATATAAAAAGTAAAGAAAATAATTTTATCTAAACTTATCAAAATGCAATTCATTGACAGTTATGTAACTGATAGTTTCAAACGACCTTGTCTAAATTCTTTTCAGTTAGGTATTTATATTTTCATAATGCTAGATTCAGGATAAACATAAAATTTTGGAGCTGGAAAAGACTATAAAAATAGTATGGGATAAAATGAAATAGCAACTTCTAAGAACAGTGGGATTAAAAGTTAATAAATGAAAGAATGATGCTAACTTTACCATTCTAATTACCTATGAGGCTTTCCTTCATGACCTGGCTCTAATCATCTTATGTGGCAAATCATGTCATGTCATGATCAAGACTTATAGTTAGTTCCTGTATCTACTGAGTCTCTTCTAAATCTACATGGAACAAAAGTCATTTGCATGAGTTTGTCATGGTAACTATATGAATTTCAGGGCCACATATATGCAAAGTATGTTACATACATGTAAAACTGTAAATGTAAACAAGGTAGTAGATCTACTGTCAGAAACTAAAATTTACTGGAGGGATTATTAGCTTTGCTCAAAAGGTTTTCTAATGTGATTTCAAGTGAAGTATCAGTATTTCAGGAAGCATTTGTATTTCCCTTGCATGCTTTGGCCAATTTGCATGATTTCTCTCTAGTTAGACTGCTGTTCGCAAAGAATGGACTAAACTTTTAATAAGATTAACTTCTGTTTCACATTACACTTTGAAATGTTCTGTATAGGATAACATGTTTTTTTGTTTTGATCTCGTCATTTATTCCTATGACATTTAAGCACAATCTCTAAATGATCGTCTGATTAAATACATTTTTTTTTAACGTTTATTTATTTTTGAGAGACAGACACAGAGCATGAGCAGGGGACGGGTAGAGAGAGGGGGAGACACAGAATCCAAAGCAGGCTCCAGGTTCCGAGCTGTCAGCGCACAGCCCGACACGGGGCTCGAACTCCCAAACTGTGAGATCATGACCCGAGCCCAAGTCCGTCCCCCAACAACTGAGCCACCCAGGCACCCCTAATTATATACATTTTAATGTCACAACCTATTTCTTTAGAACATAACTAGGTATAAGCTATTTCCAAAATGAAATTTCCTTGTTTGTTACTTATGAGGAAAATTAAAGTTAACTTTTCTTTAAATGCATTTTGGGAGATTTCATTATGGAATTCTGTGGTATGAGTATGTCATCTATCGCCCAAAGCACTGAGAAATAGTATAAGTAAAAGATGAGTGCTGTGGCCTTAAAAAAAGTAATAAATTGCAGAATACATTGCTTTGGTTACGACTAGGCCCCTAAGCTTTACCTCCTTTATCTATAGTATAAATATATGCAAATCTTGACCCATGGTTTTATTTCTCCTAGACTTTGAAAAGATAAAAACAAGCTGATTAATGAGGTAACAAATGTATTATTGCCTTTAACTTCCAAAGTCCAGTATGGCTGTTGACTATATTTATTATACCTCCAGGTAAAATTCAGTCCACAGGGAACTGAGCCCAACAGAAAGCATCAGTCATTTGAAGAATAATTACATAGCTTAATTATAATTAGAATCAAAGCAAGACACTGGTATTCAACTGCCACCAGCAAGTGGAATAAAGTATTTCAAATACTTCGGGTCAGAGATTAGAAGATATACAGGCATTAAAGTAGAGATATTCTCTGGCATGAGTGAAACCCAACGACACAGAAATAGTGTTATGTAGCAAATTGGTAAGTTACATTGCCTTTTTGCTTCTTTGAGGCAGAATCCATAAAATACTGAATTATTACCTTAGAGCAAAGCTGCTATTTTAAGAATTTTAAACTAATATTGACTGCTGTCAGATCAGTTTCTAGATTTATTGACTTAAGAAGTAGATATAAACTGAGGTGAAGGCAAGGTCAGGTCAATATTTATCTTGTGAATCAATAGATTTTGATACTAACAAAAAATGAAGCTCAATAAATATATGTGGTTAAGAGGAAGAAGAAAACTCGGATCAAAAAGTTTGTAATTTTGAAATTTCCCGAGCAAATTTGACTCGCCAGTTTCAAATATTATGGAGTATTATATGCCCTCGGGATATACAGGAGAAAAGAATTCCGACTAGTAGTACTGAGAACTTAAGCTGTATAACAGACATGTGCAATGTTCCTGTCTCTGTAAGACAAATGTTTTTCAATCATATTGTTTTATTAGTTATTATTTCCTCATTGTAGCTTTTATTTATCTGCCCCAGAAGAGAAAGAAACAAATAAGAGAATGTTTAATGCTGAAGTGGGATTTTGTTCAATTTTTAACCCAATGTCACTGGAGATGTGATTCCTGGAATGAACTAGAATTGCTTGGTTTGACTTGTATCTTAATTCATCTTTGTAGCTTCTGTGTGCTCCAAGCTACCTGACTGTCTTAGTCTGTTCAGGTTTCTGTACCAAAATATCACAGACTGGGTAGCTTCTGGAGAATAGAAACCTATTTCTCACAGCTCTGGAGGCTGGAAGTCGGAGAGCAGGATACCAACATGAGCAGGTGAAGGCCCTCTTCCAGGTTGTAACCTTCTCATGGTAGAAGCAGAAGAGAAAGCCTTCTGTGGTCTCTTTGATAAGGATACTAATTTCATTCTGCTCTCATGATCTAATCACCTCCCAAAGCTCTATTAATTAAGATGACATCGGGCATTAGGATTTTAACAGGAAGTTGAGGGGGACATAAAAATCCAGATCATAGCGCTGGCATACTGTAACACCAAAATGTTTAATTAGTGGACAGATTTATTACTTTTCCATAATTTCGGACTGCAGATTCTTGAGACACTTCAATCCCTCCAATCAGTTCCAGCCAATAGAAAGTTGGTCCAATGTACTGAAGGCCATAAGAAAATCCTACACAACATCAGGTCTCTGCTCCCCAGGTTCTTCCCATCTAATGTGAGTTTACAGAGCATGACAGACCCCGAGGACTCTTTATGAAGGATCATGTAGCTAAATAAGAATCGTCATGTTGTAAAATCTGCACATAAGACCCAGAGATACGAAGTGCAGTTACATCAGGGGAGACTTTTGGGGTCCTAAATAAAGTGAATTGGGAGTAGATCCATAGTCTAGTCTGTATCAGAAACAAAACACAAGATAAAGATATTTGTTCATCTAGTCTATCATCAGAATACTTAATATTTTGGTTAGAAAATTATCACAGAAAAATAGGTTAAAAGTCTAAGCTGAAATATAACCTTCAAAATTATAGAGGGTCACGTTTTCCCCAGCCCCTAGGAAATTTCTTTTTATACAAACCACCTTCTCTTTTGTGTGTTGTATGCCACCTCTAAGGTTTTACAGGGCAGAGAATAGGACGTCATCATTCTACACCTTCAGTGCCAAGTAAAGGAGTCTGCACATAGTAAGTCCTTACTCAACAAATGCGGGTTGAATAAAACTTCATAAAAAAAATTACTGTAATAGATCACTACTGTCCTCAACTGGAATTGGTTGTTAATGGATTCCCTGACAAAATGTTTCATTACCTAGATGTCTGTGAGAAAAGATAGTGCTGCATTTTTTGGAATAAAAATTAAATGCATTAACCATCGTGTGTGTTCCCATAGTATTTTCCACATGACGCCACAGTGTGTCACAATTTAAAGAAATATATCTACTTGGTGTACTAGATTATTGGACTGCATTTTCTTTTTATTTATTTATTTACTTGGCACTTATAGGGCCTAACACCTTACCTTCCTTCTAGTGGAGGTTGAGTCTTTGTTGAAATATTATCCTTATATAGAAACTTGTGATAAATGAATTACTGTAACAAATTTTAGCAAATGAGGGAAAACTTTTAGGACTGCTTCTCTTTGCTGTGAAGATACTCACTTTGTGAAAAGTAGGAGGAAAAATAGACTATTGTGTCATCTTATTTTGTTTCTATTGACAGATTTATCAGGGTCTTTTGCACAAAGTAGATTTAAAGTATATAAACAATTTTTTTCTAGGTTTACAGACTCAAAAACTCCACATTTTAGGGTGAATGCTAGTAACTTTAAAATGCAGGCTTATTTGGATAATTCAGACACAAACTAACCAGGTTTGAATGCATTTTTATAGAAAAAGAACACAGCAAACTGGACAGTGGCAAGAGTCACCAGAAAGAAGACAACCATTTCAAGGTACAGAAGTTTATTGCCAATCTGACAATCATTTCTAGTCCACAACCTCCAAGTGCTAATTGTAGACTTGGGGGCTGTGCTTCACCAAGAGGCAGAAATTATGCATCTCCCAAAGTGTGGTCCATGGGTAGGGTGAGCACATTGTCGGGCATCCAAACCTAAACACTTAAAGGGGGGGTGTGCTTAATAATGTCTATTTATTAGTATTAAGAGTAATGGTGGGACTATCAGGCCAGGAAGGATCATTACCCAGAGGGGACCACTCGTGTTGGCATTATTATTTGGCGTCCTTATTTCACAGAGTGAATTCTGGGCTCTGGTCTCATTGAATTCGATAGAATCTAAAACTGGGCTGGGACTCCATGTTTTCACAAGCACCCGAAATGGTAGCAATGCAAATTTATGTTGGGTAAGTTGGAGTTGCAGCAATAGGTCAAAAAGGGGCAAACTCACCATAAAGAGACAGTTTACACAACTTCACACTTGCCTAGGACAATTTCACTCCTTAGCACACCTGAACATGTTAGACTCCTGAGTCTGTATGATTTGCAAGATTTAGGATATAGAATTTTATAGTGGGGCCCCGAACATATAAATCCCCTATTTTTACAAATTTGGTCCATAAAATCAGGCTGAGTAAAGAGAACAAGCCTTCGTACAAACTGCAGTCTTTTACCAGGCATCACAAACGTCTCCCGGTGACTTACCCAAGAACAAATACGGAAATTAAACAGGTGGGATTTAAATTTTTTTTTAATGTTTATCTATTCTTGAGTGGGGGAGGGAGCAGAGAGAGAGAGAGAGAGAAAGAGAGAGAGAGAGAGAGAGAGAGAGAGAGAGAGAGAGAGAGAGAGAGAGACAGAATCCTAAGCAGGCTTCAGGCTCTGAGCTGTCAGCACAGAGCCCTATGCAAGGCTCGAACTCATGAACCCTGAAATCATGACCTGAGCCTAAGTCGGATGCCTGAACGACTGAGCCACTCAGACATCCCTGAAACAGGTGGGATTTATATAAACTACTTTATTATCACCCCTACCCCCACAATCCTAGGAACCCCAAAACAAATATAAATTTAACAAGAGACAAAGCTTTTTTTTATCCTCAATAAAAACTATAAAGATTCTTCAAAACTAGTGTTTTAAGATCACATTTTAACCTACTTTCCAGAAGATTCAAAGGAAATATATTATTCTCAGAAAAAATTTTCAGAGTCCCTGATTATTGCACCCATCATTTCACTATGGTGAATTCTGGCCTGTAAAAGGCAGAGTACAGCACTGACCAGAACCAAACAGAAATCATTTATATTCAACTTTTCCAAAACATGACTCTTCTAGTGGATTTTCTAAAGAATGTTATCTGCCAAGAAATAAGCAACGGGAGGAATAACCAAGTGTAGAAAGAAAAAGTTTTTTTTTAATTTATTATCAATTGTGATACATGCAGATTTCTATATTTAATATGAAAACATTATAATTATAACTTAAATGCTTAAATATTATTTGACCCGAAACACAAGAAAAAAATCAAACGTGGTTTCTCAAAGCTGAAAGAACGATTTCTCATCTAAAACAAAAAAGGCACCATTTGTTTGATATTTTGATGAATAATTAATTTTATCACAGCTAAGATGACAGCTAATATTAGAACATTGAATTATTAATTTTCAAATGTGCAATAAAAAGCAGAATAAACATAAACTGAGATGTGTTTTACGTATGGGTTGTATTGCTTACATATTCTATTTAAGAAAAATATCAAAGGAAACAGAAGGAATTAAAAATCTTGTCAACACTTCTGATGAATTCTTTTACTCAGTACTTTCTGTGCCACTTTAAAATATAAAGCACAAATAACATTATCTGATAATAAATGTGATTATTGAATGCTAAAGATAGACATTATCCATATCTCACATCTTTGTGTACTAATTCCAGGCAGGAGAGCTAAATTACAAAGCAATAATGAGAAATATCTATGGTCTTAACAAATTCACCTCTAATCTTCACTGGATTAGTTTGAGAGATGAAAACTATTTCTTTAGAATAGGCTTGTTATTTTTTTAGTCATTATCTTTTTATGACAGTTATTCTTGTTACTTCATGGAATAAAACTCAAAGAGGTCTCAGTCTTCCTCAAATGCACAATGTTCAAGGTTCAGTCCAAAAACAGGGACAGACTCTATACAGCTCTGTTGCACTGGGGGCCAATGCTGATGCCCTAATACCTCCTCATACACCTCCCCTGAACTCTTGAGCCTTCAAAGCCTTAACACTTGATTCCTAATTAAGAAGGTATTTCCATAGTGTTGGCATCCTAAGCACTTAAGCAGTATAGAACAGGACCACTACTCAGAGCAAAAGGACAACTAGAGGACATGCAGAAGTGGCTGGAAGGCC
Organism: Felis catus; assembly: GCF_018350175.1. Classification (NCBI taxonomy): domain Eukaryota; kingdom Metazoa; phylum Chordata; class Mammalia; order Carnivora; family Felidae; genus Felis; species Felis catus. The sequence continues at coordinate 136,203,526 of NC_058375.1, forward strand.
AACGGACCGACGGACATTTTTAGGCTGTAAGTCCTTATTAGAAGAAAGCAGTTGTTTATCCCTGACCTCACAAGGATTTAATCCAGATAAAAGATGAGTTCATATCCACTGAAGCAAAATGGCTTTTGTTCTTCATTGTGCCATTTACTATTCAGGCACATGGGTCAGGGAGCGCAAAAAGGAAACTTTCACAATACTGTAGTAGGACCCCAAGTAGAAAGCGATTTGACTTATAGCTCATCTAATCTGGACAAGAATGACTCTAAACAGGAATGCTTCTGTGATGATATTCAAAACAATAATGTTTAATCACTATTTTTGTACTCTACCATACCATGTATGCCCCCACTGAGGGGTCTATGTATGCTACTAGATTTTTTAAGTTTATTTATTCATTCTGAGAGACACAGAGACAGTGTGATCAGGGGAGAGGCACAGAGAGAGGGAAGGAGAGGGAGAATCCCAAGCAGGCTCTACACAGTCGGTGCAGAGCCAATGCAGAGCCCCATGTGATATAAAACACATGTTTTATATATTATATACATCAAGTGACACACTTATTAATAATCCAATTAACCTATGAGACAGAGAGAGAGAGAACAAGCAAGGGAGAGGCAGAAAGACAGAATCCTAAAAGAGAGAAAGAGGGAGAGGGCTAGATCTCATGACTGTGAGATCAGGACCTGAGCCAAAATCGAGTCCAACACTTAACTGACTAAGCCATCCAGGCGCCCCTATGCATCTTTCTTTAAAAGATTAAATAACTTGCCTAATATTGTATAACTGGAAAGAAGCTGAGGTAGAATTCAAATCCCTTTTCCAGATATTACACCACAATCTATGTTAAACTATTAAAGTGTCTGAGAATTGGGGCACCTGGGTGGCTCAGTTGGTTAAGCATCCAACTTTGGCTCAGGTCATGATCTCACGGTTTGTGAGTTTGAGCCCCACGTTGGGCTCTGTGCTGACAGCTCAGAGCCTGCTTCGGATTCTGTGTCTCCCTCTCTCCCTGCCCTCCCTCCCTTGCTCATGCTCTGTTTCTCTCTCTCATATATGTAAAAAAATTTCACATATATTATTATAATAGCCTCAAAACTGGTTTTCCTGCCTTTGTTCTTGTTTCCTATGGCAGAAATTTCTAGACTTGTATGTCTATTTTACTTAAAGGTAGACACTGAACCAAGAACTAAAATTCCAAGCCTACTAGTCCATTGGTGGAACTATGTGAATAATTATAGCCAATGGAAGGCAACTGGTTGGGTCACATTTCTAAGTGGAGGTTGTTGAATATGCAGTACCTACTTCTCACATTCCTCTTCCTCAGAAACCATGGAGATCTATTGTGGAAGGCCACTGCATCACAGGATGGAAGGAGTATGGATCCATATGTCACTAATTAGAAGAGCATGATCCAGGGGCATCTGGGTGGCGCAGTCGGTTAAGCATCCGACTTCAGCCAGGTCACGATCTCGCGGTCCATGAGTTCGAGCCCCGCATCAGGCTCTGGGCTGATGGCTCAGAGCCTGGAGCCTGTGTCCGATTCTGTGTCTCCCTCTCTCTCTGCCCCTCCCCTGTTCATGCTCTGTCTCTCTCTGTCCCAAAAATAAATAAACGTTTAAAAAAAAATAAAAAAAAAAAAAAAGAAGAGCATGATCCAAGAGAGCTACTCATCCAGGAACATCAACATTGGAGTTTGTGTGAACAATAAATACAATTTTAATAAGCCTCTGATATTTTCAGATTGTCACTACCTTTATGCTAACGGACATATTTCCCTACAGCCTATTCTCCACCAAGCTGAGTGATGTTATTAAAACAAAGCTCAAATTACACCACTCTTTTGCTCATGTACTTTACTCCAGTCACACAGGCCTCCTGGCTATGCCTGGAATTCACCACTATTCCACTTCAAGCCTTTTTACTTTTCCTATGCCTACTTCCTTGTCTTGTCACCCTCTTAGCCTTTCCTTGACCAAATTATTTAAAATGAAATCTGAGTCTTACTTACATCTTATATTGCCCTTCCTGTTTGAATTTTCTCCAGAGGACTTACAACTATCACACAATATTTTATTTGTTTTGTGTTTTGGCTGTTTGAACTCCCACACCTTGAAACACATCGAGAACATTGTAGGAAACCAGTAAATATTTGTCAAATGGAAGAATAAATTGATTCAACAAATTCATTACAGTTTTAATCTACTCAAACATTCGACATTCACTGAGTTCAATACATGTCTCTGGGTTAGAGAATCCTAACACACACACACACACACACACACACACACACACACACACACACACACCATCCTTCATCTCTCACTAACCTTTTAGGTATCAATTTAAATATTGCTTCCTAAAGCCAAAAGCCCAATTCTCCTTTTTTGATGCCTTCGTCCCTTATCTATCATGCTCTGCTCATGTTATCATGCAAGTTTTTATATATAGCTTATCTGTATCTCTTCCCAACTATATGTACTTTCCATAAGAGCAGGAATCATGAGTATTATTCAACCTTGCATCTCTACCATTTGTCACAGTTATGGTTCATAAAGTAATTAAACTTTGAGTTCACAGATTTAAAACACTATTGCTTTGAATTTAGCAATTTAGAGATTTCTGTTAATTATGTGGATTACGGTTTCATGGTATGAAGAGTGATGGGAAGAAGCTAGAAGATTAAGGAGTAATTTTTATAAAAGAATAGAAGCTATTCCCTTCAAGCTTATGTGGCCTGAGGTATAAATCAAGGGTGATTTTCTGGCACCAAATGTTTATAGTGAGGCAAGGAGGGTATGGGCTAAGGGCCTTGAAGGGAGAGAATATTCTCACTTTCTGTCTGAAGACACAAAAGGACCCTAATTACATGTGTCTAAGCCTTTTAAAGACAATTTTGACCAATCTAAAGCCCCTAGAAATAATTACCCTGGTACTTCTTACTTTGAAAACTTAGTTGGTTATCCACGGGTTTGTTCGTGTAGTCATTTAAATTATTTTTCAGCATATATTTATTCCCTCCTTATCCCTAACTTAGTTCTATGTTCTCATGGTGGACAGAATGTACTTTTCTACTCCTTGACTTGTTTGGACAATGGGATATTAGATTATGAGATGGTGTGATGTTCAGAATATTCTTACATTGTCAGACTTGTGCTCTTACATTCCTGTATTATTGTATGAAAAGAATGTGCCTCAAATACCTATTACTGCTGGCCCAAGGAAGAGAGATGTGTGGGACAGATCTGAATCCAGCCCACATTCTGAAGTAAAGTCCAACTAAGCCTAGCCTAGATTAGCCCAGCTTTGGACACCTGCAGATTGTGACTGAGAAATAAGTCCCTACGTTTGGAGATGATTTTTACGTAATTATTGTGAAAAGAACTGATAGAGAACGGTCCTTTTTTCTTCCTTTCTTTCCAAAAAATTTTTAAGGAGGCCAGGCAAGAAGTTTTACTTCTACATCTCTGATGAAAGTACTAGATATTTCAGAGAAGGGCAGGGAAAATGGCAGAGGAGGAGGATCCTGAGCTTACCTTGTCCTATGGACACACCAAAACAACTACTTATGTTACAACTACCTCCGGAAACAAGCTGAATGCTGGAAGAATCGACCTTCTACAACTGGTTACAGAGTGAAGGCCACGTCAGAAAGGGTAAGGGGAGCAGGGATGTGGTCAGGAACCAAACCCCTGGCCTGACTGACCACTAATGAGAGGGATTAGCACCGAGAAGCGAGGGGATCAGATCACATACCAGGTATCTCTGGCCCTGGGGATACATGCTAAGATGATGAGTCCCCATAACATCTGGCCTTGAAAATTGGCAGGGCTTAACTCCAGGAGACCCAGAGGGCAATAAGAAACTGAGTCCCAGTATGTTAAATAACTGTGCTGGAGGTACAGCACAGAAACAGCTTGAAAACAGTAGCTGGGATATATGTGAAGCTATACTGACCAATTTTAGGACACGTGCCAAAGCGGCAGGGATCTGCAGATTTCTCCAGGAACAAAAGTATTAGTGGTGCTATTTCGCTTGCCCTCCTGCAGCCTAGATAGCTGGATGCCTGTGGGAGCTAGTTCTAACACTCCCCATTTACCTTGATAGCACTATGTGAGCTGCCCTGATGTCCCCTCCAGATCTGCCCCACCCAAACTGCCTGCCTTGGCAGGTCACCCTCCAAAGTAGCTCCTGCCTCACCACACCATCAGGTAGCTCCAGGTGGTATTGGTGTTCCTCCAAAATGATTCCTGCCCTGGGGGTCGGAAGATAACCCAACATACGAGCATGTCCACAGGCACCTAAGCTAGCTAAAAAGGGAGCAAGCCCTAACCTTTCGTGTACCCACAGCTGTCAGAGCTGATAAACACAAACAACCAGGATGTTGGCCAGTCTTGTACACCAGCAAGCTCATGGCACCTGTATCTGGGCTTTAACAGTGTTAGGAGCAAACTCTGCCCAGTGTGCCCACAATAGGCAAAGCAGGTCACTGTAGCCAGCTGGGCTAAGTGCCAGCCCCAACCACCAATGTGCCCACAGCAATCATAGCTGATCAACAAAGGGATACAAACAGCCCACAAAAGGGACACCCCTGGAGCTCCTAACTCTGGAGACTAGGGGGATTGAGTTACAGGACAGCACAGAATCTCTTCTACACAAAGCCACTATTTTCAAAACCAGGAGGATATAGTTGGCCTACCTAATATATAGAAACAAACACAGAGAGTTAGACAAAAATGAGGAGACAGAGGGATATGTCCCAAGTGAAGGAACAAGACAAAAATCACAGAAAAAAAAAAGCCCTAAACAGCATGAAGAAAAGTAATAAAATTGGTAAAGAGTTCTAAATAATGGTCCTAAAGATATTCACTAAACTTGAGAAAAAAGGGGATGAAGTCAGTGAGAATTTCAACAAAATTATAAAAGAAATATATAAAAAAATAAGAGCTGGAGAATTTAATAACTGAAATGAAAACTATACTAGAGGGAATCAAAAGCAAATTAGAGGATGCAGAAGAACAGATCAGTGATCTGAAACACAGGGTAACAGCAACCAAGCTGAACAGTAAATATAAAAAATAAAAATGAATGAAAATATGTTGAAGGAACTTAGAGACATCACCAAGTGTAATAACCTTTGTGCTGTAGGGGAATCCAAGGAGAAGAGAAAAGAGAGGGCAAAAACTTATTGGAGGAAATAGAAGCTGGAAAATTCCCTAATCAGGGCAAGAAAATCCAGGAATCACAGACAGCCCCTAGAAGTTGAAGCCAAGAATTTTGACACCAAGACACGTAATGGTTAAAATGTCAAAAGGTAATGATAGAGAATCTTAAAAGCAGCAAGAGAGAAGCAACAGATAAGGCACAAGGGAAACCCAATAAGGACAGTCGCTGATTTTTCAGGAGAATATACAGACCAAAAGGGAATGGCATGAAATATTCAAAGTACTGAAAGAAAAAAAAAAACAACCACCCACAACAACAATACTAGAATACTATACCTGGCAAGGTTATCATTTGGAATTGGAGATATAAAGAGTTTTCCAGACAAACAAAAGTTAAAGAAGTTCATCACCACTAAGCCAACTTTAAAAGAAATGTTACAGATGATTTTTTAAATAGAAAGGCCATATCTAGAAGAAAATTATAAAGGGAAAAAATTCATAGGTAGAAGCAAACACAGAATTAGATTAAGTACTTATAAAGCCAGTAAAGAGGTTAAAACATAAAAGTAATAAAATTTAAGTATTATCTACAAAAATGATTCAAGGGATAAAGATGTAAAATATTTAAAAAATGTAAAAATATGTAAAATATGACATTGTATATATATATATATATATATATATATATATATATATATATATATATATATATATAAAACATGGAGGGAGAATAAAAGTTCAGTGCTTTATGTGTTCAAACTTAAGTGACCCTCAACATAACCATTATACCCAGATGTTATATATGAATCCCATCATAACCACAAATCAAAAATCTGTAATAGATACACACCCATAAAAAATAATAGGAATCCAAGCATAACAATAAAGAAAACCATCAAACCATAAGAAAAAAGAAAAACAAAATACAAAAACAACCAGATAACAATTCACAAAAATGGTAGTAACTGCATACCTATCAATAATTACTTTAAATGTAACTGGTCTCTTGGGGCGCCTGGGTGGCTCAGTCGGTTAAGCCTCGGCTTCAGCTCAGGTCGCGATCTCACGGTCCGCGAGTGGGCTCTGGACTGACGGCTCAGAGCCTGAAGCCTGCTTGCGATTCTGTGTCTCCTTCTCTCTCTGCCCCTCCCCCGTTCATGCTCTGTCTCTCTCTGTCTCAAAAATAAATAAACGTTAAAAAAAATAAAAAATAAATAAATGTAACTGGTCTAAATACTCTAAAACTCAAACAGTGGCAGAATGGATTAAAAAAAAAAAAAGACTCATCTATAAGCTGCTTACAGGAGACTACTTCAGACCTAAAGACACATACAGACTGAAAGTGAAGGGATAGAGAAGGTTATTCCATGAAAACAGAAGGAAAAAAAGACAAAATAGACTTTAAAACAGACTGTAAAAAGAAACCAAGAACGATGTGACATAATGATAAAAAGAGACAATCCAATAAGGGGATATAACAATTGTAAATATCTATGCACCCAATATGAGGGCAAATAAATACATATAGCAAATATTAACAGACATAAAGGGTGAAATTGACAGTAATACAACAATAGGTAACTAATACCCTACTTACATCAGTGGGTCATCCACACAGAAAAAAATCAAATAGTGCTATGAACAACACATTAAACCAGATGAACAGATACAGCCTGAATTTTCATCCAAAAGCAGAATATACATTATATTCAAGTACACATGGAACATTTCCCAAGATAAATCATGTTTTAGACCACAAAAAGTCTCAATAAATTTAAGAAGATTGATATATATCATGTATCTTTTGAGACCATGATGGAGTAAAACTAGAAAATCAATCACAAGAAAAAAAAAACTGAAAAAAAAAAAACCCACAAACACATGCAGGCTAAACAACATAATGTTAAACAGCCAATGGGTCAATGAAGAAATCAAGCAGAAAAAAACAAAAAATGCGTGGAGAAAAATGAAAATGAAAGCTATCTGAAATCTTTGGCACACAGCTAAAGCAGTTCTAAGAGGGAAATTTATAGTGATACAGGCCTAATTCAAGAAACAATAAAATTTCAAACAATCTAACCTTACACCTAAAGGAAACAGAAAAAGAACAAAGCCCAAAGTCAGTAGAAGGAAAGGAAGACAATAAATGTTAGAGCAGAAATAAATGAAATGGTGACTAAAAAAACAATAGAAAAGATCAGCAAAACCAAGAGATAGTTCTTTGAAAAGAAACAAAATGTATAAACCTTCCATAAGAATCATCAAGGAAAAGAGAGAACCCAAATAACCAGAAATAAAAGAGAAGTAATATCCAATAATACAGAAAAACAGGATTATAAGAAACCACTATGAAAAATTATATTCCAAACAATTGGGCAACCTAGAAAAAAATAAATTTCTAGAAACATGCATAGACAATCTAAAAAACCTGTTACTAGTAGTAATATTAAATAATCAAAAAAAGTCCAAAAAATAAATGCACAACAACAACAAAAACAACAAAAACACATCAACAAGGAAAATTCCAGACCCAAATGGCTTCACAGGTGAATTTTACCAAACATTTAAAGAATTAATACCTATTCTTCTCAAACTATTCAAAAACATACAAAAAGGAAAGCTTCTGAATATATTCTACAAGGCCAGAATTACCCTGATACTAAAACCAAAGACACTACAAAACAGGAAAACTTTAAGTAAATATCTCTAATGAAAATAGATGCAAAGGACCTCAACAAAATATTAGCAAACTGCATTTATCAATACATTAAAGAGATCATTCACCATGATCAGGTGGGATTTTTTTTCTGAGGATGCAAGGCTGGTTAAATACAAAACAATCAAAAGGAATTATCACATTAACAACAGGAAAGATAAAAAATCATATAATTGCCTCAATAGATGCAAAAAAAAAAGCACTTGACAAAATTCAGCACCCATTCATTACATAAATCCTCCAAGAATATGAGAAACCCACAGCTAACATCATACTCAATAGTGAAAAACTGACAGATTTTCCTCTAAGATCAGGAACAAGACAAGGATGTCCACTATCACAACTTTTATCAATATAGTACTGAAAATCCTAGCCAAATCAATCAGGCAATATACATACATACATACATGCCTTACAAATTGGAAAGTAAGAAGTTAAACAGTCAATATTTTGAGACATGATACAATGTATAGAAAAACCTAAAGACTTCACACCCAAAAAACTATTAGAAGTAATAAATGCATTCAATTTGCAAGATACAAAATGCAGAAAAACTTATTGTGTTTCTATACACTAATAACAAAGTAGCAAGAAGAGAAATTAAGAAAACAATCCCATTTACCATGGTACCAAAAAGAATAAAATACCTAGAAATAAACTTAACCAAAGAGGGGAGAGACCTGTATTCTGAAAACCATAAAACACTGATGAAAGAAATTGAAGATAACACAAACAAATGGAAGAATATTCCATGATGAGGACTGGAAGAATTAGTATTGTTAACATGCCCATACTACTCAAAGCAATCTACAGATTCAAATGCAATTCCTCTCAATATGCCAATAGCATTTTTTCACAGAACTAGAACAAATAATTCTAAAATTTGTATGAAATCACAAAAGACCCTGAATAGTTAAAGTAATCTTGAGAAAAAAGAATAAAGCTGGAGATATCACAATTCCAAATTTCAAGATATGCTATAAAGATGTAGTAAGCAAAACAACATTGTACTGGCACAAAAATAACATATAGACCAATGGAACAGAATAGAGGCCAGAAATAAACCCACATTTATAGGGTCAATTAATCTATGATGAAGAAAGAAGGGATATACGATGAAAAAAGATAGTCCCTTCAATAAATGGGCTGAGAAAACTGGACAACTACATGCAAAAGCATGATACTGGACCACTTTCTTACACTACACACAAAATAAACTCAAAATGGATTAAAGATCTAAATGTGACCCCTGAAACCATAAAACTCTTAGAAGAGAACCCAGGCAGTAATTTCACTGACATTGGCTAATGTAACACTTTTACAGTTAGATCTCCTCACACAAGAGAAACAAAAGCAAAAATAAACTACCAGGATTGTATCAAAATAAAAAGGTTTTGTACACTGAAGAAAATCATCCACAAAACAAAAAGGCAACCTAATGAATAGAAGATATTTGCAAATTATATATCTGATAAGGGATTAATATTCAAAATATATACAAGCTCATACAACTCAATACCAAAGCAACAAAACAAAACCTTAAAGGACAAATAAGCTGTTTAAAAAATGGGCAGAGAACCTGAATAGACTTTTCAAAGAAGACATACAAGGTGACCAACAAATGTGAAAAGATGTTCAACACCACTAATCACCAAGGAAATGCAAATCAAAACCACAATGAAACATTACCTTACATCTTTCACAATGGCTAGAATAAGACAAGAAATAACAAGTGCTGGCAAGGATGTTAAGCAAAAAGAATTTTTGTGTACTCTCGGTGGACACACAAATTGGTAAAGCCACTATGGAAAACAGTATCGATGTTCCTCCAAAGAGTAAAAATAGAGTTAAAACATGATCCAGTATCTCCACTACTTGGTATTTCCCCCCAAAAAACAAAAACACTAATTCAAAAAGATATATCCACTCCTCTATTTATTTCAGCATTATTTACAATAGCCAGATATGGAAGCCACCCAAGTGTCCACTGATAAATGGATAGATGGATAAAATACACACACACACACACACACACACACACACACACACACACACACACACTGGAATATTACTCAGCTAAAAAAAAAAAAGAATGATCTTGCCATTTGTGACAACATGGATGGACCTAGAGGGTATTATACTAAGTGAAATAAGTCAGCAAAGAATGACAAACCATATGATTTCACTTACATGTGAAATCTAAAAAAACCAAAACAAATAAACAAAAAGCAGAATCAGACTGATAGAGAACTGATGGTTGCCAGAAGTAGGGGGATGGGCAATGAGTGAAGGGGAGCAGGAGATACATATTTTCAGTTATGGAATGAATAAGTCATGGGAATAAAGGGTACAACATAGAGAACACAGACCATGACAGAAGGTAGCTACACTTGTGGTGAGCACAGCATTAAGTATAGAATTGTTGAGTCATTATTTTGTACACCTGGAATTAATGGAATATTGTCTGTCAACTACAATCAAATAAAATTATGTATAAAAAATACATTTTAAAAATGCCCATAGGGCTCCTGGTTGGCTTAGCCAGTTAAGCATCCTACTCTTGATTTCAGCTCAGGTCACAATCTTGAGGTTTGTGAGATCGAGCCCAGGTCAGGTTCTGGGCTGAGGTGTGTGGAGACTGCTTGAAATTCTATTTCTCCCTTTCTGCCCCTCCCTCATGTGCATGCACACACGCTGTCTCTCTCTCTCAAAACAAACTTTTTTAAAAAAGTAAAAATGCCTTAAAAATATTAAAGTAGAAATTCCATATGATCCAGTAATTGCACTATTGTTTTTTTTTACCCAAAGAAAATAAAAAAACGTAATTTGAAAATTTATGCACCCATATTTATTATAGCAGTATCTACAATTTCCAAGATGCAGAAGCAACCCAAGTGTCCATCCGCAGATGAATGGATAAAGAAGATGTTATACACACACACATACACACACACACACACACACACACACAGAGGAATATTACTTGGCTATAAAAAATTAAAAAATAAAAAAAGAATGAGATCTTGCCAATTGCTACCAACATGGAAGGGAGTAGAGGGTATTATGTTAAGTGAAATAATTCAGAGAAAGACAAATACCATATGACTTAATTTATATATAAAATCTGAAAAATAAAACAGATTCATAAATACAGAGAACACTGGTGGTTGCCAGAGGAAAAGGGAGTTGGGGGGATGGGCAAAATAGTTGAAGAAGATTAAAAAGTCCAAGATTAAGAAGTATTCTTAAATCACTATGTTGTACACTGTATACTAATACAACATTATATATCAACCATACTTTAATAATAAAAAATACTAGAAATTTTATTGTTCTTAATGCTAAATCACTGGAAAAAGGATAAGTAACCTATGGATCCTTTAATTTTTTATGAAACTCTTTTAAGTACTCCTGTGAAATTGTTCCAACTCACATATACATTAAAATGGCTGAACAGGTTTCCACTTAAAATACACAATCAATTTTTTTTTCCCAATTGTGACCAAAACCCACATGTATCCTTTGGAATGGGGGATCAACAGAGTGAAACCACTCAGTTGTGGCTTATAAATGTTGTCAGTTCCTGAAGCTGCTGGCTGCACTCTGGGAGTCCAGGAATGTTTCAGGATAATAGCTAACTGCATGGAAAATTGAAAGGTAAAGGCTAAACTTCTCTTAAACATGATACAGTCTTTGTGAGAACAGCCTATCATTTATTTCCTCAGACGCATTCAATACAATGTTTTGTTGCAGCCGAGGTGCCTTTAGCCATGCAAAGCAGGGTGTTATTCTCTTCTATCTGCTGCCAGAGGGACTGGAAAAGCAACAGCCTTATAGGAAATGTAAACATCTTTCATTTAGCTAAATGGAGTGTGAGCTAGAGTCGCTATATTAAAGAAGGAGCCAAAGTAGACAAACATACACACACATGCATACACACATGTGCATACATACATACACACACAATCTTCTGGCTCTCACCTTGATTCTATGAAAACTCGAAAGACAAATTCACAAGTCTATCAGTTTGTCTTTTTATACTTCATGAAGAATACCTTACAGTGTTTACTCTTGCTATGTGATTACAGTATTTTATTTATTTTTAAGTTTATTTTCAGAGAGAGTACATGCAATTGGGGAGGGGCATAAAGAGGAAGAGAGAGAATCCCAAGAAGGCCCTTCACTTTCAGCGTGGAGCCTGATGCAGGGCTTGAACCCACAAACTAGGTGATTATGACCTGAGCTGAAATCAAGAATTGGACGCTTGGGGCATCTGAGTGGCTCAGTTGGTTAAGCGTCCGACTTCGGTGCAGGTCATGATCTCACAGTTCGTGGGTTTGAGCCCCACATCCAACTCTGTGCTGACAGCCCAGAGCCTGGAGCCTGCTTTAGATTCTGTGTCTCCCTCTTGCTCTGTACCTCCTCTGCTCTCTCTCTCTCTCTCTCTCTCTCTCTCTCTCTCTCTCAAAAATAAATAAACGTTAAGAACTTTTTTTTTAAAAATAATTGGATGCTTAACCAGCCAAGCCATCCAGGTGACCCTGTGATTACTGTTGTATTTTTTTAAACGTTTAAGTTTTTATTTATTTGAGAGACAGAGAAAGCGAGCAGAGGAGAGAGAGAGAGAGAGAGAGAGAGAGAGAGAGAGAGAGAGAGAGAATATCCCAAGCAGGCTTTGCACTGTCAGTGTGAAGCCGGATTTGGGGCTCAAACTCAAACTGTGAGATCATGACCAGAGGCAAAGCCAAGAGTCAGACATTTAAATCACTGAGCCACCCAGGGGCTCCACTACTGTATTTTAAAATAGCAAACATTTATGTAGCTCTTGAGCCATTGTTCTAAGCATTTTATTATTAATCCACGTAATTTCCATCATAACCCTATAAGGGAAGTAATTTTATTATCCTCATACAACTCATGGTGTAACTAGAGCACAGAGAACTTAAGTGATTTGCCAAAAATCACACAGTGAATGATAGATTTGTTTCCAGAATCCATGCGTATTAAATCAATGCATAAATAAGACAGGCTGCAGTTTTTAAAATGTGATTTATTTATGAATTATGATTTCAGATCTCACTGTGTATGCAACTTAGTAAAATCAGAACATTTCAAAGGGTAAGATTCTTTTATCCATCTAGTCATTGATTACTCTCTTCTATTTAAGGCTAATTATGAAAAACATTTACCTTTTTCTGTACACATCTTATTACCTAACTGTAACGTGAATTCATCACACACATAGAGAAAGCCTTGTTTGAGATATCAAGAGTGGGGCAGGAAAGAAAAGAGAAAAAATGATGCCCAAATTAAGAAAGACAAAGTACACAATGGTCATTTGTAAAATAGATCAATATTTTCAAGTACTATAAAGTCAAAGGAAAGATAAACGACAGCAAGATGAATTTAGCCAGCTTTAGCGATAACTGCTATTATCTTTAGACCATTATTGGAGACTCAGCTCTATCTAAAGAGTGCAAGTGCATATGTAAGAAACTTATTTATAGGTAGTTGAACATTCAGTATTTCAGATACGTTAACTACTTTACACATGGTGTGGAGTTTAAAAATAAAGTTGCACGGACTAAATAAGCATTCTGGTCCAAGATGGCAATGTAGGAAGACCCTGAACTCACTTTCTCCATAGACACACCAATTCAATACCTATTTATAGACCCATTCCTCCTGAAGAAAAACTGAGGGCTGACTGAACAGTTTCTGCACAACCAAAGACAAACCACAAAGAAAAAAGCAAAAGAGAGAGCGCCAGTAATGAAGGAAACCCCCACCCCTGAAGCTGCCAGCTACTGTGGGGAAGGGAAGTGCTGAGGGAGAGTGAGAAGATACATCCACCCTGGGGCATGGAAAAAAAAGCTGCTGTTTAAAATAGTGATTGGTATATAAAAGACCCAGCCTTAGAACTCCACCAAAGAGCGGGGGAGCTGTTGGAAATCTATCTCTGGGTCAGAAGAGCTGGCAGCACCACAGTTGATGTTTGCTCTCCATCTTGGTAGTTCAGAAGAGAGCGGTGTCTCAGGTGCCATAGCTGGCCTGCTGCCTCAGAAGCACCACACCTCTAGCCCACACCAGCCCCAGCCATACCTCAAAGGCAGCCACACAGCGGCGTACACCAGGATGCACCCCTAGTCAGTGCTCATTACACACTACAGCTCCAGTCATTGCACCAAGGTGATAGAGACACAGAGCACCCCAGAACACTCAGGGCCCACACTTTTTGGCTCCAGACAGCATGCTAGGGCACAGCATTCTGGGATCTCCTGGCTCACAACTGCTTTGGCTTCAGGTACCTGGCCAAGGTGTCTTTTCTGTAGAATGCCCAAGGACCCCCTTCCTGCACCCCACCTTGGCCCCAGCTAAGCCACCAAGGTGCCCCGTGTGTGGAGTGCCCCAGGATACCCCAGCCCATGCTGCCCCTGGCTCCAATCACACTGTCAGCGTACCCCCTGCACTAAGGGCCCCAAGGTACCCTGGCTTCTACCCACTTCAACCTCAGCTGTCCTCCCAGGGAGCCCTCTGTGTGGAAAGTTCTGGCACTGCTGTGGACAGTGCCCATGTCAACCACAGGTGTCCTTCCAGGGTGCCACCTGCCTTGGCTCCAACTGCCCTACCCAGGTGTCTCCTGTGCAGAACACTTGGTACCCCTGGCTCATGCCCTGCCTCAGCCCCACTACCCTTCCAGACTGCCCTTCATGTAGAGAGCCATGGGATATCCTAGGTTGCATCCACTTCAGCTTCAAGTATACTGCTAGCATGGCCTCTCTGTGGAGAAACCAGGGATATCCCTGGACCAGGCCATTCCACCTTAACCTGTCTAGCCAGGGCACACTCTATGCTGAGAGCTGTGGACCCCCAGGCTCACAACCAATTCAGTTTCAGCTATCCCACCAGGGTTCTCTCTGTGCAGAGAGCCCGGATTACCACAGTCCATGCCCACTTCAGCTCTGGCTATCCCATCAGGGAAGCCCCAGCACAGAGTACCCTAGGATTCCCAACCCACAGCACCCACAGCTCCAGCCAGACAGCCAAAGTCACCGGGCACACACACTCTATACAGCGGGTGACCATACACAAGGCCATTCTTTTATTTTTAGGAAAAGTAGCTATTCTGCCTAATTCATAGAAACAAACACAAAGTCCAGCAAAGTGGGAACACAGATGAATATCCTCCAAGCAAAAGAACAAGACAAAACCCCAGAAAAATAACTAAATAAAATGAAGATAAGCACTCTGTTTGATAAAATGTTTCAAGCAGTGATCATAAAGATGCTCACCAGACTTGGGAGAGGAGTGGAGGATCTCAGAAATTCAACAATGAGATAACAATTAGAAAAAAGAACCAATCAGGTGAAGAAGAATGCCATAAGTAAAATTTTAAACAATACACTAAAGGGAATCCACAATAGATTAGTAGATGCTGAAGAACATCTCAGTAATCTAGAAGACAGTGTAGTGGAAAGCACCCAAGCTGAACAGTAAAATGAAAAAAGAATTTAATTAAAAGGTAGATAGGGTAAGGGATCTCTTAGATAACATTGAGCAAATAAAGATTCACATTGTAAGGCTTCCAGAAGGATAGAAAGGGGCAGAAGACTTATATGAATAAATAATAGCTGAAAACTTCCCTAACTGGGAAAGGAAACAGACATCTGGGCCCAAGAAGCTAAGAGATTTCCAAAAAAGATGAACCCAAGGAAGTCCACATCTAGACACCCAATAATTAGAATGTAAGAGGCTAATGTTAAAGAAAAAAAATGTAAATCAGCAAAAGAGAAGCAAAAAGTTATTTACAAGGGAAATCCCATAAGACTATCAGCTAATTTTTCAGCAGAAAGTTTGTAGGTCAGAAAAGAATGGTATGCTATGTTCAAGGAGCTGAAAGGAAAAGAAAACCTACAACCAAGAATATGCTACACAGAAATATTATCTATCATTCAGAATTAAGAAATAAAGTGTTTTCCAAACAAATTAAAGAATTCATCATCACAAAACCGATCTTACAAGAAATGTTAAAGGGACTTTAAGTGGAAAAGAATAGGCCATAATTGGAAGACAATTATGAGTGGAAAGATATAAAATATGACAAATGCATAAAACCTGAAGGAGTAAAAAAAATTCTTTTATGAATTTTTTATGAACTTAAATGACCATCTATACGTAAACCTCAAGGTAACCCTAAACCAAAAATCCATGATGATACACAAAAAATAAATAGAAATTCAAGCATAACAACAAAGAAAGGCATAAAACCACAAGGAAAGAGCAATAACAAAAATTACAGAATAACTACAAAAATAATCAGAAAACAGTATGGCAATAAGTGCATACCTATCAATAATTACTTTAAATATAACTGGTCAAGATCACCACTCAAAAGACATAGAATGGCAGAATGGTTTAAAAAACAAAACAAAACAAGACTTATCTATATGCTTCCTACAAGAGATTCAATTCAGACCTAAAGACACAGAGAGTGAAAGTGAAAGGATGAAAAACATAGAACATGAAAATAGAAGCAAAAACAAAAACAAAACAGTATATCAGACAAAATAGACTTTAAAATAAGGTGAAACAAGAAACAAAGAAGTATATTATATAATGATAAAAAGGTCAATCCAACAAGAGGATATAAGAAGTATAAATATCTATACATCTAGTATGGGAGCACTTAAATACACAAAATAAATATTAGCAGACCTAAAAGGAGAAATTGACAGTAATACATTAATAATAGGGGAGTTTAACAACTCACTTGCATCTATGGATATATCATCTAAGAAGAGTATCAACAAGGAAACCATGTCATTGAATGACACATTAGACCAGATGAACTTAACAGATGTATACAAAACATTCCATCCAAAAAACAATAGACATTATTTTCAAGTGCATATGAAATATTTTCCAGGATGGATTACATATCAACCCACAAAACAAGTTTCTATAAATTTAAGAAGATTGAAAGTGTATTGTGCATCTTTTCTGACTACAACCATATGAATCCAGAAATCAATCACAAGAAAAGAAAGAAAAAACCTGGAAGAACACAAACACACACAGACTAAACATCATGGTGCTAAATGGCCGATGGGCCAGTGAAAATCAAAGAGGAGATAAAAAAAAAATGCATGGAAGAAATTAAAATTAAAACCTAACTATCCAAATTCTTTGGGATGCAAATAATCCAGTTTAAAAGGAAAATTTATAGCAATATAGGTACAACTCCAGAAACAAGAAAAATATCAATCTAACCATACACCTAAAAGAACTAGAAAAAGAAAAACAAAGCTCAAAGTTGGAAGTAAGGAAATAATAAAGATGAGAGAAGAAATAAATGAAAGAGACTTAAAAAATTAGGAAAAAAAAAACAACATGAAACCAAGAGCTGGTTCTTTGAGAAGATAAATACCATTTATAAACCTTTATCCAAACTTATCAAGAAAGAGACAAGACCCCAAAAAACAAATTCAGAAATAAGAGAAGTTAACAACTTACATTAAGAAATACAGTGGATTATAAGAGAATACTACAAAAAATTACATGCCAAAACTGGACAACTTAAATGGATAAATTCCTAGAAACATACAATTTTCCGAAACAGAATCAGGAAGATATAAAAAATCTGAACATATCATTACTAGAAATAAAATTGAGTTGGTAATCAAAAACTGCCAATAAATAAAAGTCCAGGACCAGATAAATTCCCAGGTGAATTCTACCAAACATTTAAAGAAGCGTTACTACATATTCTTCCCAAACTGTTCTAAAAAATGGAAGGGGAAGCAAACCTGCCAAATACATTTCATAATGCCCACATTATCCTGATATCAAAACCAGACAAAAACACTACAAAAAAGAAAATTGCAGCAAATATCCCTGGTGAAAATAAATGCAAAAAACATCAACAAAATATTAGCAACCCACATTTAATGATATATTAAATGAATAAGTCACCACAATCAAATGATATTTATTCTGGGGATGCAAGGATGGTTCAATATTCACAAATCAACCAACATGATACACCACATCCAGAAAACAAAGAATAAAACTTACATGATCATCTCAATAAATGCAGAAAAAGCATTTGACAAAATTCAACATCCATTTATGATAAAAACTCTCCACAAATATGAGGAATCCACAGCAAACATTATACTCAATGGTGAAAAACTGACAGTTTTCCCCCTAAGATCAGGAACTAAATAAGGATGTCCACTCTTACCACTTTTACTAATCATAGTACTAGAAGTCCTAGCCACAGGAATCAGACAAGAAATAAAAGCATCCAAGTTTTTAGAAGAGAAGAAATTAAACTGTAGATGTTAAACATTTGCAGATAAGATGATGCTATGTGGAGCAAACCCTAAATATTCCACTAAATATATAAATATATATATATATACATATATATGTTTTATATATATATAATATGTTTATATATATGTTTTATATATATATTAGATTATATATATATGTTTTATATATATATTAGAAGTAATAGTATATATTTATATATATAAGAAGTAATATATATATATGAAGTAATAAAGAATTCAGTAAATTTACAGGATACAAAATTAATGCAGAAAAGCCAATTGTGTTTCTATACACTATAAATGAAGTAGCAGATACAGAATTAAGAAAATGATTCCATTTACAATTACACCAAAAAGTAAAATACCTATGAATAAACTTCACCAAGGAGATGGAATGTTTATAATCTAAAACCTATAAAACAATGATGAAAGAAATTGAAATGCACACAAATGGAAAGGTATCCCATGCTCATGGATTAGAAAAATTAATATTGTTAAAATACCTGTACTACCCAAAGCAATATACAGACTTGATGCAAATTACCAAAACACCAATAGCATTTTTTACAGAACTACAACAAAACTACTAAAATTTGTATGCAACTACAAAAGACTCCAAATAACCAAAGGAATCTTGAGAAATAAAAACAAAACAGGAGGTATTACAATCCCAAAGTTCAAGATATACTACAAATATGTATTGATTAAAACAGTATGGTACTAGCACAAAAATAAACACATAGACCAAGGGAGCAGAATAGAGAGGCCAGAAATAAACCCACACTCATAGTCAATTAATCTATGACAAAGAAGGCAAGAATATACTGTGGGGAAAAGACAGTATTTTCAACGAATGGTGACGGAAAAATTGGACAGCTACATCCAAAAGAATTAAATTTAATCACTTCCCTATACCATGCACAAAAATAAACTCAAACTGGATTACAGATCTACATGTGAGACCTGAAGCCATAAAATTTCTAGAACAGAACAGAGACACTGATTTCATCATCATTGGCTGTGGCAACATGTTTAGAAGTACGTCTCCTAAACAAAAGGGAAACAAAAGCAAAAATAAACTATTGGGACTATATCAAAGTAAAAAGTTTTTGCACAGTGAAAAAAACCAACAAAATGACCTACTGAATAGAAGATATTTGCAAATAATATATCAGATAAGGAGTTAACATCAAAATACATGAAAAACTTATACGTCAATACCAAAATACAAATTATTTCATTACAAAATGGACAGAGGACCTCAACAGACACTTTTCCAAAGAAGACATACAGGTGTCCAACAGACACATGAAAAGATGCTCAACATCTTTAATCATGAAAGAAATGCAAATCAAAACTACGAGATTTCACTTTTCCCCTTTCAGAATCTCTAGAGTCAAAAAGACAAAAATGTTGGCAAGATATGTGGGGAAAATAAACCTTTGTGCACTGTTTGTGGGAATGTAATATTGGTGAAGCCACTTTGGAAAATATTATGGAGTTATCTCAATTAAAAATAGAAATACCATATGATTCAGTAATTCCATTACTGGGTATGTACCCAAAGAAAACAAAAACATTAATTTAAAAAGAGATGCATCCCTAGTATATCTGGATAGCTCAGTCAGTTAAGTATCCAACACTTGATTTCAGCTCAGGTCATGATCTCCTGGTTTGTGAGTTTGAGCCCCACGTTGGGCTCTGCACTGACAGCATGGAACCTGTTCGTGATCCTTTCTCACTTTCTCTCTCTGCCCCTCCCCACTCATGCTCTTTTTCTCTCTCTCTCATTCTCTCAAAATAAAAACTTAAAAAACATGCACCCTTACTTACTACAGTATATTTACAATAGCCCAGATATAGAAGCAGCCCGAGTGTCCATCTATAAATGAATAAAGGAGATGGAGTACACACACAAACACACTGGAATATTACTCAATCCTAAAAAAGAAGTTTTATCATTTGCAACAAAACAGATGGACCTAGAGGGTATTAATACTAAGTGCAATAAGTCAAACAGAGAAAGCCAAGTACCATATGATTTCAGCTACATGTGAAATCTAAAAAACAAAACAAAACAATATAATCAGAACTGTAAATACAGAGAACAGACAGATGGTTGTTGCCAGAGGGTGGGTGGGCAAAATGGGGAAGGAGAGTAGGAGATACAGGCTTCCAGTTATGGAATGAACAGATCACTGAGAATAAAAACTACCGTATAGGGAACATAGACAATGATGGTGTAACGGCATTGCATGATGACAGATGGTAGCTATACTTGTGGTAAGCATAGAGTAAGCTATAGACTTGTCAAATTACTACATTACATACCTGAAACTAATATTAACCTTGTGTGTCAACTGTATTTCAATTAGAAGAAATTTTAAAGATGATGTTGCATGGGTTTGGGTGGTTCAGATGTGTTTACATCTTTTCGGTCTGACCTCTCATCCCATGCTGGGTGAGTGGAAAGCTACTGTAATGCTATGATTTGAGTAATTCCAAAAAAACAATAATCACTAAGATTTCTTGAAGACTAGTTTGTACTGAGTACGATTCCCAGTATGTTGCTTAGATTTTCTCACTCAATCTTTACCACAGTCCAACAAGATAAATGCTGCTGTTACTATTCTCATTTTACAGATAAGGAAGTAGAGGCCATGTAGGTTAACATGATCTTATAGTTGGTATATACACCCAAGGCAATTTTGTGCCAGAAGTTGTGATTTTAGCATCATGCTATCTCTTTTCCCAAGCTTTCCCTTCTCTGTTCGTTGCCAGAAGGACTGCATTTTTCAGTGTCATTGATTTAAAAACATGGCAAAGAGACATCTGTTGAATGCAAATATTTCACTGAAGAGAAGGATGTCTGAGAAGTATAAAATGTTACAGTGGAGAACTAACTTGGGAAAAGTCTACGTGGGCTGCCAGAACGATGCATCAAGGCAGCAAAATCAAATGATAACAAATGATAAAGGCAATTTTCCCTACCCCATAATTAACTTCCATGATTGGCCTGAACAGCGATTGAAATCTTTTCAGGTAACAAGCTTTGTCTCCGTCAGGTCCTGTGCCACAATACTTGGCTTGCATGACAGTTGACTAAAGCTCCATCTCTGTTGCCAACTGGGGATCGAATTAAGTTTTCAGCCCTCACGGTATTAGTTGTATCTGTGGGAACCCAGGGAACCTGTCAGCCAGTAGAACTGGGTCTTCACCTGAGGCCCCTCTGCCCCAACTAGGCTCACACATTCTTTACTATTGTATTTGCTGGGTTTCCAACTTCTTCGTAGTAAACGCGTCCCTGTGGAAATGAAAAGTTGCTTTGAACACTTCATTATGGAACTGGTCCAGAAGTCTTTCAAAGAGTCACACAACTTCTTTCTGCTCTCTCACCTCTTTGCACAGATTAGCAGCTCCCAGGAATCAAATCTTCCTCCAAACTAACCACCTCAAAATGTAGTTCACCTCATGCCTAAGTTTTGAGCATTTCTACTGCTTGGCAAAAATTACTGTCTTGTCTCACCTACCAGATCATTCTCTTTGGAAAAGAGACTACAGAAGATGTTATTTAGGTCCTCAAAGGAGATCTGAACCTGCATCACAGGGAACAGCCATATGAGTTGTCTTATTTTCTTGTTTCTGATGATTTCTTTTATTCTCATCTTCCATGCCTCCCCTGGTCCTTTATTTGGGTCCCCAAGCCCCTTGAGAGTGCCAAGCCCACACAAGCTGTGACAGGCTTCCCTTCTATCACTAACTGGAAACATACAGAAAATCTACACTGAAGGAAACCTTTTCAAGTTGAACTTCTGTCAAGCAATTGGAGGAGCATGTGGTTTTGTGGTAAGATTTGTCAGAGTGAGTTGTGGAAGTGGCTAAGTGTTGCGTATAGTAAATGACTAGTTCTGTGTTCACAGAGTTGTGTGGAGGCTGCTTCGCTCTTTACCCATCACTTTATGATCTTTTCCAAAGCTTAGAAAAATCCCCCAGTTTTAACGATATCACAAACTATTTTTTGATATCAAAAAGTAGTGTTATAAGTAGAATAAAAATTATCATGTGCTGCTATTAAAAACTATAGTTTTCTGATGGAAATTATGGGAGGAAAATCTCATGTTTGATCAGTGTAGGACTTCTTTGTAAAGAATCTGAGTGCAATTATCTTTTCTCTTATGGGTTAATTCAATAAATAAAGACCAGGTTGTATGCTAGAGGCTTACATGCTGCGTTATAGTCTAACTGGGGACAAAAAATAAACAGTTATATATGTAAGTTCTCAGATGACCAGGTTAAATCACACAGGACAAGCAGGCTAAGGAGGAAATCTGTGTGAGAGAGTCTGGTAAATTGTAACAATTAAAAGAAATTCAATATGGCTGGAGAAGGTAGGAGAGTGACAGTGACAACATGATCTGAGAGAGGAGAGAATGCTCGTGAAAAGTGTGTGAGACCTAGGGACATTTTCCTGGTCAGTGAAAAATTATGGTAAAGTTTTAAGCCATAGCATGACATAACCAGATCTTATTTACCTTTAGAGGATTATGCTAGTTTCAGTAAGGGGACAAGAAGGGGTAACAAGGAAAGAGATGTAGTGGCTTTGACAAGGCTGGTGACAGAGAATATAAAAAAAAAATTGAATGAGGAGAACAGGAAAATTGGACAGAATCGACATTTTCAGGAGGTTAAATCTTTTAAATATAAAGGATCCCCATTCTCATGATCCAAGCAAAGTTTCAGCTGAGACTAAGTCTGCCCTTCCATTCCTTATGGTCCAACCACAATGACCTTCTTTCAGTTCCTCCACTTCAAAAGCTCTTTGCCATTCTTGGTCTTTTTCATATATATTCCCTCTGCCTAGAATGCTCTCTTCACCCCTGTTGTTCCAATTTAAGGTCTTCCCTCCAGGAAGATTGTCCAGAGTCCATAATCTAAAGTAGATATTCCTGCCCTACACTAATGTGTGTGTGTGTGTGTGTGTGTCTAATACTTTGGTATGGGGCAGAGTGGTCTCTCCTCCATTAGAGTAGGAACCTTGTCTATCTTATACCTTACAGTGTTGCCAGGGCCGGGACACTGCCCACACAAAGTAGACACCCAGTTAATGCCTGCTAAATAAATACATATAGACTCAGGTAGTGAGTTTTTATTAAGTTTGTCTTAAATATGTCCACCACTGCAATATCAGTGTGACCAAAAATTTATTCTACTTGGATTACTGCTGGAAATAGATGCCTGACAGTGACTATCTCCTACTTACAGCTGATGATCATAAACTTTAGTTGGTAATACAGACAACTTGGTCTAAATTCTTGTGGTTCCCAATCATGACTGCACAGTTGCCTAACTTGGGGCGATTTTAAGAGTACTCCTGCCTAGGTCTCATCCCAGGGCAACTGAATCAGAATTTCTCAGGATGGAGGGCACTAGTAATTTTAGATGATCACAGTGATTCCAATAGGCATAAGAGATTACCACTGTGTAATATATATTTAGCTATATCTAAGAAATACCATAAATATACAGATCTAGTGTCAAAAACACATTGCTTTAACCTATTAAGCTCACAAAACTGAATCATTATTGACTTTGCAATTCATTTGTTCAACCGTTCTCAAACATTTATTGGGTACCTATTATGCATCATTACTACATTAGGTAATAGAGGTGCAGCCATTTTCAGGACTGAGAGTAACAAACTACTATTTATTTTTTACCTGAGATAACAAGACATAGCAGCTTCCAGATCCATAAAATGTCTGAGCAAAACATAAAATGTGTGAGCAAAACCTCTTCAGTTATCAATATTTCCACCTACTTCACTTTGAAAGCCCTTGTTTTTACATTTCATCTTCTAAGCCAGTGATGTTTTAGGTTTACTTTTTTCTGCTTGCATGTGCTTTTGCCATATTTCTATAAAGTGTATGATCTTAAAAAGATTTAAAAAAAAAAGTCTGCTAAGATTCATCAGTCTTCTCCTGTGATTTTTTTTTCCCTTTATTTAAACTATAATGGAGATTACAAATAAATTACTGAGAATAGGGGTTACTTATAGAAATAAAAGGATCTTATACTTTTGCACAGAAATCGTGTTTATTAGAATATGGAGAAAGAGGGGTGCCTGGGTGGCTCAGTCGGTTGAGCATCTGACTTCGGCTCAGGTTATGATCTCACAGTCTGTGGTTCGAGCCCCACTTCGGGCTCTGTGCTGACAACTCAGAGCCTGGAGCCTGTTTCAGATTCTGTGTCTCCCTCTTTCTCTGACCCTCCCCTGTTCATGCTCTCTCTCTGTCTCAAAAATAAATAAATGTTAAAAAAAAAAAAAGAGAATATGGAGAAAGAAATCGTTGCGTCCTCTTTTAGTGTTTGCAAATTGAACAGAACTTTTCTACTCTTTACTGCTAATTTCCACTCAAACACAAGGAACTCAGAGCTGTACCAGTTAAATTTGTTTGTAACTCTGTGACTTTGTAAATGGATTTCAGGATGCAGAGCAAAAAAATAGTGGGTTCTTACAAGATTTCTGTGTAAATTTGACTTAACTACATGTTACTGAGAGGTATGTACCAGGACTCTGCTTCAAGCCCTTAGGACTACCCTTGGGTTTCCTGAAGGTTTTCAAGATGTATCTGATTTGCAAACATCATTACCAATGGAATTTTTACCATCATTTTGGGGAGTAGCACTGCTTTGCAGAATAAAGAAGCACTTCTTTGCCCTTTCCATGTCATTTGCTGATGATTTTAATCCAACTGAACAAAGTCTAAGGCCTTGCTTCCATTCAGAACCCTGTCTCATTCATTCCTTCAGGCCAGTTTTTGTTTCTTGTGGTCATGTGAATTCTCTGCATGGGATGGGGTCGAAGGAGGATTGTAATTATAAAAATTATAGGCACCATCTTTCCATTTTTTAAGGACTTTATGCAAATTTCTGCCAAGTTCCAGAGAATTGTCTTGACCAATGAATGTTTTCTAAATTTTAAGTTTTTACAATTCCTCTCATTTTTCTTTATATCCATTATTAGTAAGAGCTCTAATATAAGAAGTAAGGAAATGATGGCTATCTGCTAACAACTCAATTGAATGAAAAAAAATCATTCAACCAAATAAATTAACATTTAAAGCACACATTTAAAAAGAAAACAAAAAAAATCACAATAATAATGTGAGAATGTAATATATTACTGAGAAAAGATATAGGGCTTAGAAGCTATACACACCAAGGATTGAATCCAGTCTCTGCGAATTCTGGGCAAATTACCCCAACTTTTCTTCCTAAACGTGTCTACTCGTCTAAAAATATAAAAAAATAAATAATGACTTCTATTTAAAAAACAAATTGATATGTATATTTTTAATATGCAAAATTACAAGTGCAGGGAAACGTTGTTCTATAATTGCATAGCTCTATTCTCCTATGGCTGTGGTAAAATAACTCAAGTATGACAAAAAAATATGTATGACATAGAAGTATGTCAATAAATGGCCTAAGTATTCATTTAAAAACTATTTAATAAAGCATTTTTACTTGGAAGTCATTCTTGTTGAAAATTAGAGATGTAGTAGTGGTGAGGAAGCATGTGGCAGGCTGAGGGTCCAAGCACAAGCTAGCACACCCCTCCCCCAGGTGGGACAAGTATGATATTCCTTGGATACTCCCATCTACCCCAAAACAGGAGAGGACTAAAAAACAAATGGTTAAATTGATGAGTCTCCACCAGTTTACCAGAAAAAGGCAATCCCATCAACAGCCTAAAATCCAGGAACTCCCTACTGTCTTAATGCTAATGATCTGCTAGAGGGAAAACAACCTTAGCTCAACTATAGCTAGGCCTCCAGTAACTCTTCTGCATGTGAAAGTCTCTTGGAAACTGCTTCTTGATCCCCTGACTCCATAAAACTATTGCCCCAACACTTACCGGGTGCAGTTCTTCCTGCCCATGGGTCCTGTCCCTGTGCTTTAATAAAATCACCTTTTTACACCAAACATGTCTTCCAGAATTCTTTCCTGGCTGTCAGCTCCAGGCCCATGAACTCCTATCACCCCAAAACTTCATCGTATCGCCACACATGATCCCTGACTCATGGATCTTATACTAATAATAGGCAAAAAAAAAATCTATTAAACTTTCTATCAGCTTCACTTTCAGCTATTAGATTTTTCTTGTACCTTCTTTTTCAAGTCAAGATTTAATGGAGGCACAGAGTCAGCTGGAGTGTACCTTTCCTCTTCGCAGTTCTATCAATGCTCAGCAAAATAATCTCTACCTGATTTTCAGGAGATTTTTGAACAATAAGACAAGGTCTGTGACATGAACTCTTCTGAGAAAGCAGAAAATAAATTCAAGAAGTTATAATTTATTGCTTCTCAAATGTTATATAAGGTATTTAACTGGATTTATGCTATTAATAAAAAAGTAAAGCTGTACAATAAAAAAGTCAGAATGGGGAAATGTTTAGAATTTTTCATTACTTAATGGTAGATATTCTAATTTTTAGAAGCCATTATAGCTTCATGAGGTACTTTGTCAATTAGATGGAGTGTCTAGAAAAAGTGCATGAGCTTTGAGATGCATGTTGAGGCTTTTATGAGGCAAAAAAACCCAGAAAATAATATTTTGAGGTATATGGATATATTGGGTTGAGCCATAATGTAATCACTGAGGCAACCATTTTTGTTCTTCTAAAGTGTCAATTTCAAATAATTTGCTGTAGTTTATACTTAAAAACTGCCTTGACTTACCCTTTATTCAGAAAAATATTGAGCTGAATTGATACTGCATTATGAAGAAATTGTATTAGTCATAAGAGATAACTAACTTATAGTTACTCTTATTAATTGGTTATAATTTGTCAAGAGGTTTTGTGAAAACTTCGATTCATGAAAGTTGTTAGATATTGGATAGGTTATCAGTTGATATTGCTCATGGATTTTATTCTAACCTTTAAATATAATGTATGGGAAGTCCACACCAAGGAGAAGAGGTCTGCATGAGAAAAGCTGCTTTATCAATTATTCTCTGAAATTGGTGACAGAAGGGAAAATCCCTTTAAAATATTTATAAAACCAAGTTCCATGACTGGGAAAAGTCCACAGTTGAAATTTTTTTCCATATCTAACATTAGTGACCAAAAACAGTAGACAACCTAATTTCTGCAGGTTTCCTATGACAGAGGCAGAGTCAGAATTAGGTAGATCATGATTCCACATAGTACACTTATATTGCATTCATATGTATATTTTAAAACAATTATATCCCAGGATATCATGTAATAAGTACTCCAGAAAATTATTCAGATCATTAGCAAGAGGTTGTGACATTTTGATGAGATCATTGCCAAGAACAGGGGCACAGAAACATAATCTTTGATTCTTCTGGGATATCATACAGGGAAGATATAAAAAGAGTTGCCTAGGGGAAACAATGGGAATTGTTCCCACCACATTATATAAACTCAATAGTGTAATTTTTATTTAAAAATTAGGTATTGAAAAGACATGAATAGATACTTTTTCAAAGAAGACATCCAGATGGCTAACAGACACATGAAAAAATGCTCAACATCACTCATCATCAGGGAAATACAAATCAAAACCACAATGAGATATCACCTCACACCTGTCAGAATGGCTAAAATTAACAACTCAGGCAATGACAGATGTTGGCAAGGATGTGGAGAAAGAGGAACCCTTTTTGCACCACTGGTGGGAATGTAAATTGGTGCAGCCACTCTGGAAAACAGTATGGAAGTTCGTTAAAAATTGAAAATAGAACTACCTTAAAACCCAGCACTTGAACTATTAGGTATTTATACAAAGGATATAGGTGTGCTATTTTTTATTTTTTTTTAACGTTTATTTATTTTTGAGACAGAGAGAGACAGAGCACAAATGGGGGAGGGTCAGAGAGAGAGGGAGACACAGAATCCAAAACAGGCTCCAGGCTCTGAGCTGTCAGCACAGAGCCTGATGCGGGGCTTGAACTCACAGACTGCGAGATCATGACCTGAGCTGAAGCTGGATGCCTAACTGACTGAGCCACCCAGGTGCCCCATAGGTGTGCTATTTTGAAGGGGCACATGTACCCCAATGTTTATAGCAGCACTATTGACAATAGCCAAAGTATAGAAAGAGCCCAAATGTTCATTGACTGATGAATGGATAAAGAAGATGTGGTTTGTATACATACACACACACACACACACACACACACACACACACACACACACACAATGGAGTATTACTAGGCAATCAAAAAGAATGAAATCTTGCCATTGGCAAAAACATGGATGGAACTACAGTGTATTATGCTAAGCATAATTAGTCAGAGAAAAACAAATATCATATAAATTTGCTCATGTGTAATTTAAGATACAAAACAAACATAAGGGAAGGGAAGCAAAAACAATATAAAAACAGGGAGAAGAACAAAATACAAGAGACTCTCAAATATAGACAACTGAGGGTTGCTGGGGGGCTCATGGGTAGGAGGATGGGCTAAATGGGCAAGGATTATTAAGGAGGACACTCATTGGGATGAGCACTGGGTGTTTGTTGTATGTAGGGGATGAATCACTGGATTCTACTCTGGAGATCATTATTGTACTATATGCTAACTAACTTGGATGTAAATAAAAAAGCAAATAAAATAAAATAAAAACTAAAAATTATGCATTGATTCCAAATATAGTATGAGAGTAAGGTGTATACTAACTGCTGACTAAAAGAAAAGGAAAGGTGATGAAGAAATGCATATCTTTTTTCTTACACTTAATAAGAGAGATTTAGGCACTTTTTTAAGCTAAGAGGTAGTGCGTCAGGAGTTGAAATAATTCCTTTGATTAATGGTCATTAAGCAAGTTGCAAGAACATTTATTTATATTCAATTTCAGTTATAGTCATTAAAAATCATCTTTTTAAATGTTTATTTATTTATTTTTGAGAGAGAGACAGAGAGAGAAAGCGAGCAAGCAGGGAAGGGGCAGAGAGAGAGGAAGAGAGAAAATCCCAAACCATCTCCACGCTCTCAGAGCAGAGCCAAAGTGGGGCTCAATCTCATGAAATGTGAGATCATGACCTGAGTCAAAGTCAACAGCTGGAGGCTTAACCAGCTGAGCCACCCAGGCACCCCAAAAATGGTCCTTATTAATTCATTCAACCGTTACTTAACAGTTGTGACAATTAACTTTAAATACATTCTTTCTTGTTATCTTTGTAATAGCTATAGAGGACTGGAACAAATACTACCATTTTATAGAGGGGACAAACCAAGAATTAAGTAATTTTTTCATAGTTGTCAGACTGCAAACAGCAAAGTCAAATATTCACATTCTTGTGTTTATTTCAACATCAAGTCTGGTGGTATTTCCTGTCTTGTTTTCCAATTCTGTATTTCAAATTTCTTATCGTAATTACTTAGATATCGGAGAAGTTCTTTTTTTCTTATTCAATCTCTATTCAAAATCTTCCATGGAAAAAAAGTAAGAATTGTTGCATCTGTCTTAATCTAACACCTCATAGTAAGCTTACCATTTTCTCATTGATTCTCCCAGTCCTTACTCTACATGATCAAGAGTTTAAGATCATACCATTAAAGCCCTGATTTGACTTGTCACAACAGAAGGCTTCTGTTCTTCTCTGTCTTCCTGTTACTTTTGCCATTTTAGACTATTTCATGGTAAGGGTGAGGCCTTCACTCTATATACAGCATCCTTCAAATTTAAAGCACCATTGTGCATATTTAGTTCTTGGTACAGATTTTAAAGAGAAGAGGATAAGGATAACCAAACTCTATCTTGAATAAGATATATAAGCTATTTAGAGCCAAGAACACTGTCACGTGCAATTTATTATTGTAACCCATAGGGTACCTAGGGTGACTTAGCATTGAGAGGTGGATAGGATCTTGGTCTCTATGCCAAATTCTGAGAAGTTCAATGGCATCCCCCCAAGTTCTGGGAATTCCCAGGATCTTTGGTTCTTATGATCCCCTTTGGATGGATTCCAGCTGTTGTAACAGTAAACTCTTGTTTCCACACACATGTCCATTCCCATGGCTTATTTCCATTCTCCACGAGATGCTGAAAGCTAGACATGGGACTCAGCTGCTTTTGCTCGATTTTCCTTTGTTCAATTTACAGAGATTATTTGTACATGGAGAAGTGTGTATTACACATTTGGGGAGGTAATGAAGATAATTAAATCACAAAAATGCAAATAAATAAATAAATGACTCTTAAAATTATTTTAACCTCACCTAAACATCACAGGCTATATTTCTTTAGATAGATTACAACATTATTGTTATCTTCCTGTTCCCATTTTCTCCTACTACACTCCACCCTGAATTTCTCTTTTCTAATGCAGAATGATGGGCCAATGGCTTTATTCTCACAAACCCTGACTGTTAGGCCTCACTATCTATACCCAAAGTAGAGTATCATGTATTTTTCTTCAAAGTGAATTGTTTCTCTAAGAACAACTGCAGTACAATGATGTCTTTTCATATAGTTGTTATAAATTTTGACCAGCAGAGAGGAGAGTGGGAATGTGTGAAGGAATTTAATAAGTTGTCAATATAGAAACTGTGGAAATTTTCATAAAAGCCTGTATCATCTTCTTTGGAAAACAGACATTCTGGCAACACCAATCTCCCATATTTGCACAAGAACAGATATGCTAAATAATGACTGGCCCTGTTAAATGGAGCATATTTTCTCTGATATTCCAAAGCCCTCAACATTCCCCATCTTCTAGGAGGACTCTCTTTCAGTTGCATGTTTAGCTTATAATGTTTACCAATTTTCTTGTCCTCGTTTAGAATCTCTGAGAAAATGGATACACCTGTAAAAGCTTTGTAACTAGGCAATCCATAATGAAAGTGAGTCAATATCTAACAAAAAGGTAAACTCCTTGAAAAGAAAATAAACTGAAAAATGAGTGAAGACTGATAAAGCTTCAGGTACTGCTTATATGAAGAAAAAATACCCTACAGGACTGCAAGACAGATCAGGATGAACTGTGAAGCTTTTTAAACAAACTAGACTGCCAAACTGAATCCGTAGAGATTCTAAATTTAGAACAGGTAGACTGAGGCCTTAGAATTAGTGTTCCCAAAACCTTCACCAAGTGATTTTGATATGCAGGCAGGAATTGAGTATGCCTCATAGGCCGATAGTACCTAATGTATCAACAAGTTTTTATTGAGCACTGTGCCTGCTCTCAATACTCAACTACATTTTCTGTTAAGTGCATAGACACTTCTACATGAAATTTCCAGTCAACTGGTCTCCTAAATAAGAATGATTCTGCCATCTGACCCATGGGCAACTGAACAACAGAATGTCAGAGATCCTACATTGTGATTTGGCTCAAAACAATTAACTGGACCAATTAGATTCTCTCCCTCTGGCATTTGAATTATCAAATGAGAAAAGAATAATGGGGATATCCACATGCACTAAAAGTGAAAAGTCATAACAGAGACACTGGAAAGGCTCTCATTGGGCCATATGCAGTCAGAATTTAGGAAAGAGCACAAAGTACAGTTAACTTCAAAGTTGGCTTTGAGGTGGAGGAGAAAACACACACACACATACACACACATTAAACACTGCTTAAAGACAGGGTAAGAAAATAACTAAAATAAGAAGGAGTTGAGGAGCAGACACACCAATGGACAAATAACTGAAGAACTGGGAATAATTGGCAGCCTAGGAGATCCAGAAACTCCAATGGCTAAGACCTCTTAGCATTTATTTTAATCCAGAACTATGCTTGTATTTCTTATCTGGGCATCTCGTTTTCAGTTTTTCCTGGGATCCGACACATACGTATCCTTAAAGTAAATTACATGTTATTATTATTTGGCAAAACGAAAATGTGTCCTTGTTCTTTATAATCAATTGTCAGTAGTATGTATCTCTTATACCCACAGATAAGGAAGGAGGAAGGAAACTTTTTAGATAATCCAGCCAGCCTATTCATTAAATTTAGACCCTCAGCAATGTTATTGATTCCTCACACCTACATCACCTTATATCTGAGAACACTTCCCAGACGATGTATGAAAATTAATGTATTTATTTTGCCTATGTAATTAGGCAATTAAAGTTAGCAAATTTGTTTTGAGTGTTGATTATAGCATTATGCTAATAATTTATAAGAGTAGTCTCACTTTATTCCAAAGTGCCATCATAGGTTAAGGTATGAAATGACACGAACAATGCCTTGTGAAATCAGTAAGAGAGGGGACAGACTTGAAAGTGGAGCAAGACCCAGGGACAGGCTTAGTTTCAAGGACGGGAGGAATGATGCAACTCCCTGTTGGGTACATTACTTGCAAAGAGGGCCTTTTGGAAACGTTCTAATAGTCACCTCCAACAAGTTCAATCAAAATGACTGTATTAAAACATCATATACTCCAAGTATTTTAAAAGTCAGCACCCAAGTACATATATTCAGTGAGAGGAAAGGAAGCTCCATTTACCTCTAGTCACTACAACACAACACCCCCTCTCTTCATAGGTAAACTTTAAAAAAAAAATGAAAGAAAGCTCAACATTTACTACCTCCTTCTTGTACCTCCTACTCTCTTTGCCACCCCTTCCAACTCAGTTCTGCCTTATTACTACATGAACAGCTCTTAGTAAGGTCAACAGTAATGTCAATATCATTTAATTCAGTACATACATTTTTTTAATTTTTTTAATTTTTTTTTTAGCATGCCTCTTCCTTGACAACCTTTTTTCTGTAAATACGTTCTTGCTTTGACTTTGTGACCCAATCGTTCTGAAAGATTCTCTTAGCATGCTATGGTATTCAGGTTTACCCTCATGTATCCAGCCACAAAATTTGGGAATTCTTCTTGATTTAGTCCAGATTTCCTTATCCTCTCACTTTTATTTTATCCCTTAGTAATCTTATCTATGTTCATAGTTTTAATGACTGTCTTGATATATTGATGCTTCTCAGCCTCTATGTCCTGGGAGGAAATTCTAATTAAACCAGCTTTTTTTTTTTTATTTTTTAAAACATTTACTTATTTTTGAGAGGGGGGGAGGGGCAGAGAGAGGGGGAAACACAAAATCTGAAGCAGGCTCTAGGCTCTGAGCTATCAGCACAGAGCCTGACATGGGGCTCAAACTTATGGACCACGAGATCATGACCTGAGCCGAAGTCGGACACTTAACCAATTGAACCACCCAGGTGCCCCTAGCCAGCTGTTGATTCAAAATGTAAAACTACTTCAAATTCAATATATCTAACTGACAACTAATAAATTTTCCTACACTTATCTCTTTATTATGCATTTATTCCAAACCTGGTAACTTCAGAATATCTCAGTAAGGGTTACTTCCCTGAGTTTAGTTACATTAGCCATAAATGTCAAGAGTCATGTACAGTGGCCAACCCTTCTTTTATTCTTGTATGTAAATCATCACCAAGTCCTATTAATTGGGCTTCTAAATATTTCTCCATTTCCAATACCAAACTACAAGACTAGTGGCATTTCTTGGCTAGGAGCACTATAATTAACAACTAATTTGTCCACCACATCTAATCTGATCCCTCACCAATACAATTTCGACACAGCAGCCAGAATAATATTTTCAAAATACTAAAGTGACTGACACCAAGTCATTGCTTCTAACGCCTTCTATTGCATTCCATTATTCTGAAATAAATTCCAAATTATTTAATGCCCTTAAATGTGTGATCCAGCCCTGGACATTTTCCCAATAACATCTTACATCATCTCCTGCTTATTCTTTCACTCTAGCCCATTTGACCTTAGTTCACATGTCATTTGGGTTTCTTTACAACAGGGAATTACGAGCTTCTCCCCACTTTTCTTAAAATACTTCCAAGCTCCTCCCCTTTTCTGGAAATCCATACCTAGTGTTCCTTCAGATATCAGCTAAAATGTCATATCCTCAAAGAAGCCGTTCATCCTGAAACTACATCAATTTTTTTTATAAACACTCACAGAAAGATGCTCTTTCACTTTGTTGCCCTTCTCACTTCATTATTGTATAATAATTTAACATAATTAATTAATATTTCCCCACTGAATTCCAAATTCAGGAGATAAGGGACTGTATTTTTGTTGAACACCACCACCCTAGGTTTAGAAGAATCCTTGGCTCCTAGTTGGGTCTCAATGAAATACTGTTGAATGAAAACCTAGTGAATAGAAGAGAGAAAGAAAGTTGGTAATTGCAAGAGAAAAGGGGCCAGCCAGATGTCCGAGGCTGGATACTCCCCTTGTATGCTCCTGGCTTCTGTAATCTTGTTTGCCTCCTATATCTGCCAACTGCCTGCATAGCATGACTGGTAAGTACCCCCCTCCCCTTTCTCTCCCCTCCCCTCCTCTTTTCTTTTCTCTTGTGCCCCTGGAATCCCACCCATAAAAAGAGGCTGATGCCAAGGCCTAGGGCTCAGCCTTTGGAGGTGACTCGGCTGGGCCAGCACTGGTGCAAAACAAACAGTATTTCCTGATTCCCCAAGTGGGTGTCACTGGTCTCTTCCTGGGCACTGAGTATTTGCTGTAACATTTTTGGTGCATTGGCTGGGAAACCAACACCCCTGCTGGCCCCTTAAGCCGTCGATGTAGAGGGCCAATGGAGAGGCCACTCATCGCAGGCCCCTGACAGGGAAAGGAAGGCGTGCAGCTGGTGATTTCACTGGACCCTGACCCTCGCTGGGCCTGGCAATAGTCGGCCCCTGCTGCACTCGAACGGAATCCAGGGGGCATCAGAAAATTCTGCCAGATGGAATATCAGATCTGGTAAGTGTCCCCAGGGACCCAGGACTGAGTTAAGACCCATCCTAGAGTGGGAAGGGGAGCTTGATCACTTCCCGGGTGACATAGTTACCACACAGGAAAGTCCTGGTAGAAGTCTGCAATCTGTCTGAATGTGTGCATGAGGGCCCGTGCTCCACAGTGTTGGCTACGGAGCCTGAGTGGGTCCTACTCTGCGATTCAGTGATGACCTCATGTGGCTCAAGGCAGAATCAGGTCCACAAAGCCCTGATCTGAGTCAGGGGTTTATACTGACCTGCCAATGCTAAGAGGCATCTAAGTCAGCATGAGGGGAGAGGCCAGGAGGATGAAGTGACCTGTTCCTTGTGTGTATCCTGTGACACTATACGCTGGGAGGGATCCATCTAGGATACCAGGATGGGGAGAAATTCCTCAAAACCAACTGTTTTGGAGTATATCATTAAGAGTTTTAAAAAGGGATTTTCAGGTGACTATGGGGTCAAATTGATCCCTGAGAAATTACACACCCTCTGTGAATCAGAATGGCCTACATTTGGTGTAGGTTGGCCCCCTAGATGTCCCCATAGTCTGTTTATAAAGTAGTTAGTGGAAACCCTAGCCACCCAGATCAATTCCCATACGTTGATAAGCAGCTGGAAATAGCCCAAGTCAAGCCTCTTTGGGTTCGGTTCCGCATTAATAGTAAGGGACACTGTAGGGTTATAGTGGCACAGGCCGAGAAGAGGACCTCACAGCAGGAAAAAACTGCCCCCCATCCTCCAAGAAAATTCAGAAGAAGTCCCTCCATTTCTGCCACCATATGGCCCCAGCACCCTATCAATAGAGGGAGAGGAATCTCACCTGCCTGATAGTCCACCCCCATAAGTTTCACCTCCGCCAGCAGCCATTCTGACCCAACCAGGACCTGAACTGGCAGGAAGATGCATTAGATCCGTGGCTCAAGGTCCAAGGCCCTCAATGGCAATGCAAATGCCACTACAGGAGACTAGGGGTCCCCAGAGAACAGGCCCCAACAGGACCCTACAAGAGGGGTAATCGGTTTTCTACTACGAACTGTTCTCTACTACTGACCTCCTCAACTGGACACACCACATGCCGCCCTACTCTGAGAAGCTGCAGATGATGATAGATCTCCTAGAATCCATACCCAGATTCACAGCCCTGCCTGGGTCAAATGTAAGCAGCTTCTGCTTACCCCTTTCAACATGGAAGAGTACCAACAAACTGCCACCAAAGCCAGAAAATGGCTCCAGACTCTGGCACCAGATAGGCAACTAGACATTGAAGCTTGGGCATGGAAGGCTATACCCGAAGAGAAGCCCTGCTGGGACCCCAACACAGAGGCGGGAAGGGCCAGATTAGAAAGATACCAACTCATCTTTCTCCAGGGAGTAAAAGCAGGGGCCAAAAAGCCATCAACATGGCAAAGGTATCTGGGGTCATTGAAAAGCCAGAAGAGAGTCTGGCTGATTTCTATGAAAGATTATGTGAAGCCTTCACAGTTTATACCCCATTTGACTCAGAAGCCCCCCAAAATCAGTGCATGGTCAATATTGCCTTCGTGGGACAGGCCCAAAGTGACATTAGACAGAAGTTCCAAAAATTGAATG
Source organism: Felis catus (assembly GCF_018350175.1). Lineage (NCBI taxonomy): Eukaryota > Metazoa > Chordata > Mammalia > Carnivora > Felidae > Felis > Felis catus. The sequence goes on from NC_058375.1 coordinate 136,240,137, forward strand.
GATTCACTGGAAAGATCACCACCACATTATTGGAAATCACGAACAAAGTTTTTGTAAATCGGGATCAAGCTGCCAGAAAGGAGGCAAACCGAAGAATGAAACAAAAGGCAGCTCTCCTGTCTGCAGCCTTGGGATGACCACCCCCTCCAGAAAGGCCCCCATGGAAACCACTAGCGATTCAAGAACAAAAAAGAAGGGCATCACTGGGATGGAATCAATGTGCCTACTGAAAAGAATTTGGACACTGGAAAAACGAATGCCCCAACTGCCAAAAAGGAAAACCAAATCCACTCTACCCAGCTGCTACCAACCAGAACTACTGGAGGCTGACCTGATTGGACTGGCAGGAGTGGATTCTGATTAGGAAGGACCAAGCTCTATCCAACTAGGTCTCCATAAGCCCACAGCCAAAATGAAGGTAGGGGGCCAGACAATAGACTTCATGATCAACACTGGGGCCAAACACTCTGTGGTGCCATACAAGGTGGCACCTCTCTCAGGTCAAGAAGTCACCATCGTAGGAGCTACTGGGATGCAAACCCAAAGGCCATTTTGTGGTCCCTGACAATGCCAGCTGGGGGGGGTGGGGGGGTCACCAAATAGTTCATAGATTCCTGTATCTACATGGCTGCCTCGTCTCACCATTAGGTAGAGACCTCCTAGCCAAGTTGGATACAGAAACAGCCTTCATCTCAGATGGACAGACACAATTGCACTTAAATAAAAAGGTCCAACCCATGATTTTGTCCTTGACAATTCCACAGGAAGAGGAATGGATATTATAGACTTCCCCTCCCAGAGAGCCAATTGCAGTCCCCGAGTTAGGAATTGAATGCCCTTCAGTTTGGGTGGAAGGAACCACCTCTGGTCTGGCAAAAAACCACCCCCCAATATTAATTGACCTAAAGCCTGGGGCCCAACCTGTCAAAATATGCCAATATATGGTCCCAAAGAGGCATGCCTAGGGATCCAGATGCACTTGGGACAGGCTACTCAAATGGGGACTTCTAAAACGATGCCAGTCCCCATGGAATATTCCCCCGTTGCCAATGAAAAAGCCTGGGACAAATGATTACTACCCCGTACAGGACCTAAGAGCCATTAATGAATCAGTTGTCATGCTGCATTCAGCATCGCCTAATCCATACACTCTACTAGGACTTACACCCTTGGAAGCAGGATGGTTCGCATGTCTAGATTTAAAGGATGCCTTCTTCTATCTCCCAGCTAGCATCTAATAGCTAACCCCTATTTGCTTTTGAATGGGAAAATCCTACCACAGGGGCAAAGGAACAATTCACCTGACTAGACCACGGCAAGGATTCAAAAATTCACCAAACTTATTCATTGGGGCACTGGCATCTGATTTAGCCAGGTTTCTGGGATGGGACCTAGGACGTGTCCTACTCCAATATATGGATGATCTCCTGCTAGCCAGTCACACACAGACCCAGTTCTTGGAGGGAACCAGGACCCTACCCAGGCTACTAGCAGAGGCGGGATACCAGGTGTCAAAGAAAAAGGCACAGATTTGCCGACAAGAAGTTAAATATTCGGGCTTCAACATTACCCAGAGCAAACGGATGCTGGGAGCCGAATGGAAACAGGCAGTCTGTACCATTCTGGTTCCTACTACCCGCCAGCAAGTCTGAAAGTTCCTGGGAGCTGCAGGATTCTGTCAAATATGGATCCCTGGATTCTCAGAGTTTGCTAGACTTCTATAAGAGGCAATAAAGGGGGAAGAAAGAGCACCCCTTTTCTGGGGCCCTAATCAAGAAAAGGCAATCAAAACCATAAAAACAAAACTCACAGAGGCAGTGGCCTTGGGATTCCCAGATGTATCACAAGATTTTAACCTGTTTATACGTGAAAAGAATGAGGTGGCCCTGGGAGTTCTCGCCCAGAAATTTTGACCTTGGCAGAGAACAGGGGCATATACCTTTCAAAGCAGATTGACTCAGTTGCAGCAGGATGGCAATTCTGTCTGAGGGCCCTGGTAGCCACCACACTTTTAATCAAGGAAGCAGGCAAACTCACATTAGAGCAAAACGAGAACATTGAGTTTCCCCATTCTGTTATTACCCTGATGATGCCAGAGGGCAACACTGCCTAACTCAGGCTCAGATGACACAACATCAGGAACTGCTGTGTGAGAACCCACGATTAAGATTGGAAGCCATAAAAAACCCTAAACCCTGACACTTTCTTGCCCACAGTGGTGGGGCCCTGAGAGCCTGATTGTCTAGAGGTACTTGATGAAGTCTCTTTTAGCTGATCCGACCTATCAGACAGGCCCTTACAAAATCCTGACTTCATCCTGTATGCTGACAGCAGCAGCTTCACGAACAAAGGCAAAAGATACACTGGTTATATGGTAGTCTCTGATTTTGAGGTCATAGAAGCAAAGGCGCTTCCATAGGCCACAATGGTCAGCCCAAAGAGCAGAACTGTGGGTCCTAATAAGAGCACTAGAACTGAGTAAAGACAAATGGGCCAACATATACGCTGACTCATGCTACGCCTTTTCCACTCTACATGTACATGGGGCTCTATACAAGGAGAAAGGACTTTTGACCACAGGAGGAAGAGAAATAAAAAATCAGGAAGAAATCCTAAAACTATTAAGGACAGTCTGGGAACCGAGGAAGGCGGAAGTCATCCACTGCAAGGGACACCAAACAGGAAAAGATTCAGTGTCAGATGGTAACTGACATGCTAACGACACAGCTAAACAAGCAGCAGGAAAACAAACAACTCTCTCAAAAATCATGCTGCCCCCGGAACTGCCAACTTCCCCCAAGGTACACAATCCAAGAAACAAAATAGGCACAACAGGAAAAAGGAGGCCAGACAAAAGAAGGATGGTGGGTATTTCCAGACCAAAGAGTCTACATACCAGAGCAGCTAGCCCACCAGGTGATTCTCCAACAGCATGATCTCACCCACCTAGGAAAAAACCCTCCCTTGAAACCTTATTAAGCTGTTACTATGTAATTGCCCAACTCCCATCCCTCTGTGCCTTGATCTCTCAACACTGCCTCCTCTGCACTCAAAATGGCACCAAACAAAACCCCACTGGGACCATGGCAATCCAACACTGTGGTCAGACACCCTTCGAAGATTTAGAGGTAGACTTTACCAAAATAATGCCATATAGATACAAATATCTTTTGACATTCATCTACACATTTTCGGGCTGGGTTGAAGCCTATCACACATGCACTGAAAAGGCAAGAGAAGTAACAAAGGCCTTGCTAAGGGATATCGTTCCCAGACATGGAATGCCATTACATTAACCATAGGCTCAGACAATGGTCCAGATTTTGTGGCAGAGGTGGTGCAACAAGTAGCCAAAACCCTAGGTATCCAGTGGAACTTCCATGCAGCCTATTGGCCCCAGAGTTCAGAAAAAGTGGAATGTATAAACTGGACCCTTAAATCAGCAATGGCAAAACTTTGCCAGAAAACTAACTTGCCCTGGCCAGATATACTATCCCTAGCTCTCCCCCCACTGTATACCCCAAGCAAAAATAGGATTCTCCCCATTCGAGATCCTATATGGAAGACCCCCTCCACTAGTCAAATTCAGGAGGACCTTGACAGAACTAGGGAATTTAGAAATACAAAAACAATGACAAGGATTAGGAGAAACTGTATTTGAGATACATAGATGGTGACAGACAAGATACCTATTTTCCTAGGAATAAGTATATACCCTCACAAACCTGGGGATCAGGTTTGGATAAAAGATTAGAAAAGGGAACCACTCAAACCTACCTGGAAGAGACCCTATTTAGTTGTGCTAACCACACCCACAGCTCAAGGTTGCAGGACTAACTGCCTGGATCCACCATTCTCAAGTAAAGACACCCTATCTATCACCTGACAACCACTTGAAATGGAAAGTAACTGCTAACCAGAACAATCCTCTACAGATCACCCTTAAGAAGATAGCAGATGATAAGAGGCCTGCAGCCAACACCTGAGAATTCTCTGTAACCAGAAGCTTGAGGAAATCACCAAGCAACTTAAATGAACTCTAGCAAATCATTCTCTCAGATTTCATTGCCATCCCCTACTTCTTTCTCTTTTCATACTTGCTGCTATATTCTCTGCTGTGGGGCTGACCCAAGTTACTCCCACAGACTGACTCCTCAGTCACAAACTCTTGTTAGCCTCCCTCTACTTATGAGTGTCAGGATACCTTATTCTCCTTAGATGTATATGATCTGAGTTATGACTGATGTCCTCCTCTGTATACTGTTCTCTGCCTTTGTAACTGTCTCCTACCCCAGGATGGGATCGCCCTATCTCCTGTCCCTGTTGCACATATTCCTGTTCCTAACCTGTCCAAAAAGAATCTTCTTCTGCCATGCAAATGCATGACTTATCATTCCCCCAAGACCCAAAGGGCCACTCTCTGCTCCCAACCGCTGAACCCCATCTACTGTCTTCATGAGGGTCAAACTTATGGTATAGGCGCACGGGGTTGCACTGTACCCTGTACCCTTCCCAACTTTTACTCCAATCCTCCCCCTGTACCTTCCCAACTTTTACTCCAACCCCTCCCCCTCTACAAATTCCTGCTGCTCCAGTCCACAGAGATAAAATGGCACCACCGCCATGCCCCTGTGCCACCATGTATCATCCCTGCATACCGAATAGATGTTGTATTACCAAGAGGGTCACTCCCTGTACCAGAAGCAGAAAAAATTTGGGGGTGGGAAAAATAAAAATAAAACACCACTGGAGGCTCTCTGATCCAACCTGCCCTGAAGTTCCTCATGCCTGCTGTGTCACTTCTGACCTAATCCTTCAACCTCCATGAATCAGATAGGCCATTTGTCTTAGATCCCCATCTAGACCAAATATTAAATGCAACACATCGCCTCCTCAATAATACCAATCCCAGCCTGGCCAGAACCTGCTGGCTCTGCTTGTCCACAGGATCCTCTTGTTACACAGCTACTCCTATAACACAGGCAACTGTAAACGTTACCCTGTTAGCTAAAGACCCAGACCCCCACATGGTGAGACCCGTACTAACTGGAGTCAAACTGTCCCAACCAGCTCCCAGGTGCCTGACAAACAAAATGGGAATGGAGCCAGTCAGCAATCTGACCATTGGCCAATGCAACCAGACTCTTAACAGTCAGAAATTCAATCATCTTCCTACAACCCAACCCTGGTGTCAGCCCCTCCGGGGCTTCTCTTTATGTGGGGGCCAGACACCTATGTGTGTCTACTGGCCAATTGGACTGGCATCTGTACCTGGCCTTCCTCACTTCTCAAATAAACACTGTACCCAACAATCAGTCTCTTATAGTACCCTCGACAGCATACACCCAATCAAGAGGAGCCATTCAAGTCATACCCCTGCTGATTCCTTGGGGATAATGGCAGGGATGGGCATGGGAACAGGAGGAATGGTCTCCTCAACCACTTATTATCATAAATTATCCAAGGACCTAACAGATGGCATAGAACAGGTCACCAAATCTAAGACCAACTAGACTCCCTAGCAGCGGTAGTCTTACAAAACAGAAGAGGGCTGGACCTTCTAACTGCCAAAAGGGGAGGGCTATGTCTCTTCCTAAATGAAGAATGTTGCTTCTATGTCAACCAATCAGGGATAGTCTGAGATACGGTCCAGCAGCTAGAGAAGCAAATCAACAAATAGAGGCAGGAATTAGCAGACTCATGGAACTCCTGGAGCAATATATGGAATTGGGTACCCTGGCTCCTCCCTTTATCTGGTCCTCTCCTAATGCTTTTCATAGCCCTCCTGTTTGGTCCTTGTATTCTTAATATGCTAACCACGTTTTTTTTTTCCTCTTGCCTAGAAGCTATAAAACTCCAGATGATGCTCCAGTTGGACCATTCTAGCTGTTGCTACACTCCTTTGGATGATGAAGAACCCTAGCTCTCTCACTCCTCCCTTCAACATCCCTGTCCAGCAGGAAGAAGCCAGAACACTCTTTGCCCCTCCTCCCATGGCAGCAAAGGTTTCCCTGGCCCCCACAAACTGATTTTCTCTAGGTCTACTACAGCAGCTTGAGAATCAAGATGAGGGAATGAGAAAGAAAGCTGGTAAAAGCAATATAAAAGGGGCCAGCCAGATGTCCGAGGCCAGATACTCCCTTTGCATACTTTGGCTTCTGTAATCTTGCTTGCCTCCTGCATCTGCCAACTGCCCATGTAGCACAACTGATGCCCTTTTGTTTTTTTCTTGTTTTCTTTGTTTTTTTTCTTTGTTCCCTGACCCTTTTCTTTGTTTTTTTTCTCTTGAGCCCCTGAAATCCCACCCATAAAAAGAGGCCAACACCAAGGCTCAGGGTTTGGTCTTTGGAGGTGATTCCACTGGGCTGGCATGGGTGTGAAACAAACAGTCTTTCCTGATTCCCTGAATGCATGCCGCTTGTCTCCTCCTGGGCACTGAATATTTGCTGTAACAGAAGTGATTGTGAAAGTGTGAAGGCACTACTAAACATGGAAGAGTACAGTCACAAGAAATGTGAGGAGAGATATTCTCATAACATTTTAGTCAAGGCTTTAATTGTGAGAAATAGTAGTTCAAGACATAAACCAACTCAGTCAACAAGGTTAGAAGGGAACTAAATATAAGTGTACAACAGCATCTCTTGGAATCCAAAACCAGGAAGCATATCTGGGCTTCAGTGGGGACAAAAAATGGACTGGAAGATAAGAAATTGACACTAACCTCCCTATCTTTCTGAGCCTACATCATTTCAGAAGTCTTTTTGTCTCTGTACTTCTATTTTATTCTAATTTTTAACAAGACTGAATTTCCCTGATTCAAGTTCCTTTTGGATATTGAAACGATGTAAAATCTCATTTTCCAAAGAACTACAGTTATTATAGAACTTCTGCATCTGTTACTTCACATTCTTGAGAAAAGATTATTATTATAGTTTAAGTAGGGTGTCTATACTTAATCCAATGAACTATGGCCAGAGGGCTAAAATCATCAACATGGCTGTCTATTTCTTCTCCTTCCAGAATAGATTATGGAGTCATTATAGAGTTGTGGATTGAGGAACACCACATAATCTGCTCTACTCTGCTTGCAACAAAGTGTACATGGGGGACGCCAAAGTTGGGGTGGGAGTAGGGTGTTGAGTCTAACACAGGTTGAGTGATTCACGAAATTACAATTCTGGTGGCCGAGCTAGGAAATAAAATGTAAGAACTAGTGGGGGAAAAAACTAGTTTGTCAGACCTTGTGAGTTTAGTTTGGAAAAAACGGACTCGTTTATCACTGGGTCATAAAGTTTTTTTTCTTAATATGTGAAAAATTAAACCAATTAAAGCTTTGTCTAAATAAAAGTCCCCTCATATATTCCATATCTTCATTCTTCAATCTAACCTGATAACTCCTTTTCTTTTCTCCAAAATTAATGTAGATAACCTGGTAAACAGTTTCCTCTGGCTGTCCTCTGAGGCATAATTTCCAAAGCTCATTGACTGACATTTGAAATTAAACAACAAATATAGTTGTGCAAATTTAAGCACAATATGAATGTTAAGACCATTCTCTGAAATGAAAAACAGTGGCTCAGTAAACATACTAATGGCAAGATTACATCTATGTGCCACATCTCTAAACATAGAGCAGGGTCAAAAATTTACTCTGAAACTAGAGAAATTGAATCACAGTTCAAAATTGAACCACAGTTCAAAATGCTTATTTTCCTTAAAAAGTGTTTTTAATTGCTAGTTATAGATAGGTGTGAAAAATGTTTGACTTGGCAGCCAAATTGTATATACTATTAAAGCTGGGCTGTAGGACTCTTGCCTTACAATTATATAGGATTTAAAGGATAAGATTCATAAGTGGAATTGCAATGGACTTTGTGAGAAAGTTAGGCAATATAGGATAGGAAAGTATCAAATATTATTGTCACAGGTTTTTTGTTATGTTTTGTTTTGTTTTACTTTTTATGGAGCTTAATAATATACTATATTTGCACTCAAAATAAGAGAGCTTTAGTCATGCTCATTTTATAAAGCTACTAAAGTAAAAAAAATAAAAAGTAGAGTAAGTCATCACAGAATTAAATAACATGACAAAGTACATCAGAAATTGAGATATGAGAATTTATACACCATACCCTGTGTTTTGTGGATAGTGATAGCCCACTGAAATCTAATTTAATCAAATATTTAAAGAGGTAATAATTAATTTTTAAAGAATTGAAGTGAACCATAACTAGAAAAAATGTTATTGTTTATTTTTAATGCCAGAACAGTATTCCTGATGCAATTTTAATATTTCATTAAGGCAGTTACTTTCATATTGTGGGTTTTATCCCAGGTTTTTATGTTTGATGCTATATTTTTCTTCTTTAAAAAAGTTGGAATTTTATTGCACGGCAGTGGTGGATGCTGACGAGTGTTCTTTCCCTATCCCTTTGAATATGTTACATTATCACTAAATTACTAGGTCTTAGCCAAGCAAATTAAGGAAAGTATATTGGCTTGTGTTAGAAACATAACTTATAACCATGCACAGTGCTCCATATTTTCTGGGAATTAGGCAGAAACATTTTGCTAGATGTTTTTCTTCAAAACTTTTCTTATGCTGGATAGCTCTTAGGTAAAGTTTAATTTACAATAGGAAATGTATTTTAACATGTTCCTTGCGTATTTTAATTAGTTTCAGAATCTGGTATATTTTTCACATCTTGAGCATTTGACTCTGAATTTGTGGAAATTCATTTAAGTCTCTCTGGTTTCACCCATGATTAAATGTGTGAACTACTAAAATTGAAAGGGTATACACACATTAACATGGCTGTGGAAATAGTATTTGGCAGAAGGATGCATGTTAAGTAAATGTTTGATAAAAAGCTTTTATAATTAAAAAAATATTCCTCAATGTGATGAATGAAGACAACATACAGTTGCAGTTTTTATTTGTGAGATTTAAAAATCCATGCACATAGAGTTGTATTCATTTTTACTTCCCCCCTGCCCAACACTTTACTCTGACTCCAACTAGTGACTTTTCTGTTTTATCAGTGGTACATTTATATTCTGCCAGACTTGAAAACTTAGTCATCTGTGACTCTTGCTGCTTTAAGCTTTGTAACCAATGTCATAAATCTCTTTATTTTATTCAAAGAGAGGTTATTCTTTCATAGGACACTGGTAGATTTCTGAGAACAATCTTTCTCAGTAGTGGAAAATAATTAGTCCTTGGCTAGGTACTGCTTTAGTTCTGCTTAATAAACCTTAAAAGTAAGACCCAAAAGTATCAGACCATTTCTAAGAAATTTGACTGTGTTTCAGAAAATAGCTTGATGATATTTATGTGAATACAAAAATATCTAGCATTCATCAGGTTAAGATTCACAATGTATGCCATCCAATAAAAATGACCAGACATGCAAAGAATCAGGAATATACCACCTTTATGATGATAAACCAATGAGTTGAAAGAGATTCAAAACTGACACAGATGATAAACTATCAGGCAAAGACATTAAAACTGTTGTTGCAAATGTATTCCAAATGTTTAAAAGGTTGAACTGAGACAAAAAGGAGTGGAAGATATAAAGATGACCCAAATTAGGACTCTCACATAAGAACCACAATATAGATAGATGATATTATACAATGAGATAGATGGGATTAATGGCATACTAGGTATTGAAGAAAAAAGTAGTGAACTTCAGATATAATAGAAACAATCCGAAATAAAATACAAAGATAATAATTTTAAACATGCACAGAATATCAGGTATCTGTAGTATTTCAAGGAGGCTAATATAGATTTAATTGGAGTCCCTGAAAGATGGTATGGGAGAAAAATATTTGAACAAAAACTGGCCAAATATTTTCTAAATGTGATAAGATAATAATCTATACCTCCAAGAAACCTAATGAAATCAATAAACACCCACCCATACACCCACCCACCCACAGAAAATAAAACCACAAGGTACATCACAACCAATGGCTCAAAGAAAAAGAAAACTTAAAAAAGAAAAATAAGAAGATTAAGGATGGGAGATTTATTGCTAGAAACAAGGCAAGTGAGAAAATAGTGGAGCAACATGTTTATAGTATTTAAAGGGAAAAAAAAAGGGGAGGGTCAACCTAGAATTCTACACCCAGCAAAATATATTTCAAAAACAAAGGCAAAGATATTTTTTTTTCAACGTTTATATTTTTGGGGGACAGAGAGAGACAGAGCATGAACGGGGGAGGGGCAGAGAGAGAGGGAGACACAGAATCGGAAACAGGCTCCAGGCTCTGAGCCATCAGCCCAGAGCCTGACGCGGGGCTCGAACTCACAGACCGCGAGATCGTGACCTGGCTGAAGTCGGACGCTTAACCAACTGCACCACCCAGGCGCCCCTAGGCAAAGATATTTCAATACATAAAAATTTATCACTAAAATATTGACAATATAAATGATGTTAAACCACATTTGACAGAAGTGATAAGAGATAAATCTGCATCTTCAACACAGAGTCAAGACCATCAAGAATGGTAACTTAGAAAATATATATATATTATAACCTCTAAAACAATCATTGAGATAGTACAGTTATAGGAAATAATCCAACTAAGAAAATAAAAACAAAATAAAAATATTTAACATATAAAAACATTTTTGTTAAACCCAACATTTAAAAATATATCACAAGCACTCAACTAGAAACTAGGACAGAAAAAACAAAACAAAACAAAACAAAAAGGATACCACAGCTTAAGATACAGACTCTCATACAGAAATCAACGAGAGGAAACATGATCCAATAAAAACAACAACAACAAAAGAAATAAAAGGACAACATAAGGAGCAAGGGTAGGCAGTTCAGGTTCTGGAATCTCAGCTGAAAATCTGTATGAGTAGATATTTTTCAACCACTTCCTAAAACGCTATTTATTTTTTTTTTTTTTTACATATCAAATAGGAGGTAGAAAACAGAGGTTTACATAAATAATTACATTAAATGTGGTACAACTCCAAATTAAGAGGTATAAATGGGCTGATGGGGGTGGGAACAAGATCCAACTACTTATTGCCTATAAGAGACACAATTCAAATACACAGAAAAATATAGGATAAAAGTAAAATGATGAAAAAAGTTATGCTGTGCTAATAAGACAGGTGGAATACCCATTAAGTGTCAGAAAAAGTAGATTTAAAAATGGAGATAAAGAATATCATTTAATAAATGGGCCAGTTTATTAAGAGATATAGTAAACCTAAGTATATATGCACCTAATAAAAGTTTTTCAAAATATATGAAGCAAAAACTAATAAAACTATAAAGAATAAATAAAAGCATAGTTATAGTCAGACATTTCAATAGCCTTCCTTCAATCAATACAACATATAAATAGAAAATCAGTATGCAAAGAAAAGATTTGAACAACACTATGAATGAAGTGTGCCCAATTGCCATTCAGATAACACCCAACAGCAGCAAAATACACACTTTTTTCCAGGTGCAAACAGAACATTTACCAAGATAGACCATTTTCTGCACCATAAATCAAGTTTCAATAACTTTTAAAGTCTTTTTCTTAATATTTATTTATATTTGAGAGAGACAGAGAGACAGTATGTGAGTAGGGAAGGGACAGAGAGAGAGAGAGAGAGAGAGAGAGAGAGAGAGAGAGAGAGAATCTGAAGCAGGCTCCAGGCTCTGTCAGCACAGAGCTCAATGAAGGACTTGACCTGATGGACTGTGAGATCATGACCTGAGCTGAAGTCAGACACTCAACCAACTGAGCCACCCAGGTGCCCCAAGTTTCAATAACATTTAAAGAGTTTGTGTCATTCAAAATATGCTCTCTCATCTCAGTGATATTAAATAAGAAATCATTAAAAAAAAGAGGTCTCAAAAATCCACAATATTTATAAACCAAAGTACACATGATTAAATAGGAAATCAAATAAGAAATTATAAAGTATTTGATCTAAAAAATTAATATGCAACCTATTCAAACTTTTGTGATATTGCAAAAGCAGTACTGGGAAAATTTACAGCACTAGAAAAAGGAAAGTTCTTAAATAAATGACCTCAGGTTTCACATTAAGAAACCAGATTAAACTTAACATAAATGAAAGAAATAATAAATGCTAGACACAGAAATCAGTTAAAGAGAAAAAATAGATTAATTCAGAGTCACAAAAAGCTAGTTCTTGTATAAAAAAAATTCACTAAAATTAATAAAACTTTAGCCAAGTGGACAAGAAACAGAAACACAAGTTACTAATATCAGAAATTAGAAAAGTAACATATAATCTAATGTTACAATCTAATGTTATTTATTTATGCCAACAAGTTCAAGTTAGATGAAATAAAGAATTCCTTAAATGACAAAAACTACCAAAGCCTACTCAAGAAGAAATGGACAAATTATACCATATCTATTAAAGGAATAGAATTTTTTTATTATATAACGTTCCACAAAGAACATTTCTAGCCCAGATGGCTTCACTGGGAAATTCTTCATAACATTTACAAAATAAAATCACCAATTTTACATATATTTTTTCCAAATAATTGAAAAGGAATAAATACTTCAACTCATTTGAGGTCAATATTATCCTGAAACTAAATGAACAAATACATCAACAATTAAAATAAACCTAGAAACAACTATCCTATATGAAAGTAGATGCAAAAGCTGTAAACATTTTACCAAATAGAATTCAACAATATATAAAGAGCAGAATGCAAAGTACCCTTGATTGTATCTCAGCATGAGAGGCTGGTTTAATATTGAATAGGTAAATCAATGTTATTCATCATATTAACAAAGTAAAGGAAAATGTAAAATCATCTCAAATGATGCAAAAAAATCCAATTTCACACAAAATGACATCTATTTCTGAGAAAAACTACAAGCAAACAAGGACTAAAGGAAACTTCCTCAACCTAAGTAAATCTATAGAAAACCTACAGTTAACATCATAGTTAATTGTGAAATGCTTTCCACCATGAGATCAGAAAACAAGACAAGGATGTCGTCCATTGTTAGCACTTCCATTCTCCATTGTGCTGAAGGTTCTATCTAGCATAGTGAGATAGGTGGAAAAAAATACCCAGATTAGGAAGAAAAAAGTAAAACTGACATTTATATAGGACATCATCCTCTATGAATATTGTCCAATGAAATCTATAAGAACTCTTAAAACTAATAAAGGAGTTTAGCAAAACTGCAGGACACAAGGTAAGTACAGAAAAGCCAATTCTATTTCTATATATGTGCAATGAACAATTAAAAGTGAGTTGAAAAAAACCCTTTATAATAGAATATATGAAATACTTGAGGTAAATTTGACAACTGATGTGAAAGACCTGCATATTAAATTCTACAAACGATTGCTCAATAAATTGAGAGAAATCATGAACATGTGTTAAAGTTCCCAATATTAAGGATATTAATTCTCTTAAAATTAAGGTACAGTTTCAATACAATAAAAAACAACATCTTAGTAGAACATTTTGTGAAAAAAAATGACAAGTTGATTCTAAAATTCATATGGAAATAGCAAAGGACTTGGAATAGCCAAAATAAGTTTTAAAAGTCAGGACAAATTTGGACGACTAAGACCACTGGATTTCAAAACATTGTAAAGCTACACTAAGAGAGTTGTGACACTGGAATAAAATTAGAAAAAAAAAACCAGATTCATGGAGAGAATAGAAAGCCCAGAAATAGACATACATATATGTGCAACTGATTTTTAGTGGAACAAAGATAAATTAACAGAGAAAATATTTTATGAAAAATGAGGCCTAAAAACTTGGATATCCATATGCTAAAAAAAAAAAAAAAATTCAACCTCTATGTATACCTTTCACTCTGTACAATAAATTAACTCAAAATGAAGTAAACACTTTAATATTGGAATGATACAACTGTTTTGGAAAATAGTTCAGCAGTTTCTTAAAGCAGTCAAACGCACATCTACCATAGGATCTAACCATTTCCACCCCAAGAAGTCACCCCAGAGAAAGAAAGCCTATGTTTACACAAAGAGTTTTATAAAAATGTTTATATCTGCTTTGTTTCTAATAACCAAAGCCTGAAAACAACCCCAAACCCATCAACAGGTGAATGCATAACAGAAAACTATTCAGGGTGCCTGGGTGGCTTCGTGGGTTAAGCATTATCTGTCCTGATCTCATGGTTTGTGAATTCAAGCTTTGTATCAGGCTCTCTGCAGTCAAGAGCAGAGCCTGTTGTTTTAGATCCTCTGTCCCCTTCACTCTCTGCCCCTCCCACACTTGCTCATATACTCTCTCTCAAAAATATATAAATATTTTTAAAAATACTATTCAGCACCAGCAAAATGACTGACTACTGAAATATTCAACAATATGGATGGATCTCAAAATAATTATGGTGTGTGGAAAAATCCAAACCAAAAGAAAGAGCACCTAATTCATGATACCATGTATTTAAAAAGTTTAGGAAGTACAAATTTATGTATACTGACAGGTAGAAGATCAGTATTTGCTAAATTTGGTAGAGGATGGGGTGCTGAAAAATAAGAGGGAGGGATTATGAAGGGCTAAAATGAAAATGTTTTGCATAATGGAATATATTCATTATTTTGATTCTGATGATGGTTTCATGGGGGGATATATATGTCAACATTTTTAAAATTATGCATTTATGTATATGTGCACTTTATTATTTGTAAATTATATCCTAATGCTGTTAAAAAATAAATGGAATGCATAAGGCTCAGGAAACGACAGGAAGCAGAATACTTAAGACACACATACTTTGAAGTCTACACTAGAATGGATGAACTTCGACCATTCCTCCCATCTTTGTCCTTTTTCTTTAGACTCTAATTCTAAGAGACAGACACACAGAGATAGACACACACATGTACATGGACACTGTATGCACAAGGAGACACACACACACACACACACACACACACACACACACACACACACACAGAAAGAAAGGCACATAGAGACCAGCACATGCATGCAGACACATGCACGTAGAGGGAGACAGATACACATGGACAGACACACATACAGGGCCACAGAGAGAGACAGACACATACAGAAGCATGGGAGGTGCAGAAAGACAGAGGGACGGAGAAGGGGGGAACACAGAGACAGAGGGAGGGACTTCAGGGGAACACAGGGAGGGCTGGGAGAGGGCAACACAGAGACAGTGAGGGAAGGGGTGACACAGGGGCACAGCCACACAGAAACAGAGATACACAGACACACGCTGAGACAGAGAGAGATACAGGGACATACACCAAGACAGAGGGATACAGAAGGGGAGACACACATGGAGGAGGAGACACACACACAGCGATACAGAGAAAGAGACATACACAGACATGCACACAGAGACACACAGAAAAAGAGACACATGCACAGACACAGACATGCACAGAGACAGTGACAGACACTTATTTTCCTGACTTGTGTCATTTGCCTAGGAGAGGGCACACTACTTTGAATACTCAAACTCAATGACCATTGGAGAGAGATAATTTTTCCCCAAAAAAGTTTGGTATATTATGAAAAGAAGAATGAATTTCCAAATTAAATATGTTTGCATTGAAGTAAATATATTTATTCCAATTAACATTCCATATTTATTGATGGCCTACTCCACCCAAGACAAGCAGTGTACCAGGGCTTGAGGATACACAGGTGGAAAGGCATCCTTCCCAGAAAGTGGTACAGTGGGGGTATGTATATAAAAGAGGTAATTTGAAGACTCATATGGGTTCTTATCCTCTAAGTATCAGGTCCTGCCCAATTCACAAGACTACCTTGCAGCATGAGCCGGCACATATTGGTAGAAAGTGGAGAGAAAGTTACAAGGACACAAAAATAGAAAGAGGTGACATTGCAGGGGTGATGAACACCTGGCAGCGGGCATTTAGCAAAGACGACTAGAGTAAAGCAAGCTCTGTTAAACATAGTTACAGAGCAGTGAGCAATTACAAACCAAAATTTTAAGCACTTTCTGCAAATAGTAAAACCGACCAACCAACCGTCCTACAAAGAAAGCAGAATAGCACAGCATAGGTGAAAGTCAGTTCAGGATCCGAAGTTGTGATCATAAGAAGCATTATCTGAAGCAGACTAGAACAGACTTCTAGAGATTTCACCAGTTCATTTAACAGGAAGAATTCTGTGATAGGTCAGCACATCACATCTGTGATGACAAACTTCTGTCACTTATGGGTGACAATTGACCTAGAAGTTAAGCGCTCTCCTCATGTTCTGATCAATTTCATGTTGATACTATCAGTAGCTACCTTATGTGTATTATTATGAATGCATGACAGAATGTGCATAAATCCCTTAACACAATACTTTATTCAATGAAAGCTACAAATAGGTAAAAAATTATTATCAGAACTTCACTCTATATCACCTATAGTTTGTTAATTCTATTTATATTAGCTATATAGTAACATATAATCTATATATAATAGTAACATATTATATAATACATATATTTTCTTATACTGATCAAATATCTATTAAAGAAACTCTCCAGTTATAGTCATTGCTAGATATCTATTCTATAAGCAACATTAGGACAGACAGAATACTTTACTTACTCATTCCTCACTTTCTCCCCAGTGTCCAAGGAAAGTATATGGTATATATTTGTTGAATAATAAGAATGCTTTGGGTGAATTCCATCTGAATATAGCAATCAGGATTCCATTGGTCATCATCAAAAGATCAGTTATATAATACCAGGGAGACTATCACCTAGCTACCTGAGCAGTCTATTCCTAATTAAAGTTAACAATGACAGAAGGCCACTATCTAACATGTATAATTCTAGAAGCTTGAAGCTGCTCTTCCAACCTTCAGATGTGATGTTATCCCAGATGTTTTAATAATGTGGTTTTAAAGAATAATTTTCATCTTATATCTTATATAGCTATAAATATATAATTGTATGAATAGGTTTATAGACATACATATACATATATATGTATATATATATGTTAGTGTGTGTATACACACACACACACACACACACTTCTTACAATGGATCAATAAAAAAATAAGCCAACCATTCACTATCTTGCTTCCTTAAATCCTGGGAGATTCTCATATGATAGCTCCAACAAATAACTAGAATGGGTCTTTGACCACATGCAGTACAACACAGGATATGCTCATTCAGAATGAGATAGTCTATGCTAATATTTATTCAATTTTTTTAGTTTTATATTTTTGAAAATATTGGTCACTTTTTAGAATCACATATACCTACTTCATATATCTATCACATATTTTATTATTAGAAGTTTGGACTATAATAATGCCAAGAGTAAAGTCCTAGCTAGCTAACTTTTTTCTCTATAGTTTTTATGGGGGCCTCACTCTCTAATCAGGATTTTGAGCCCTTCAATTGCTGAACTAGCAAACTGTTTGTAAGTTGCATATGGTCCTAGCCGAAACTGCAGACTTTGCAAGACTTTCCAAGAATTTCAGAAATGGCACAAAAGAAAATATTAAGTGTATCCAGTAGTAAAGGTATGATGAGGAAGACACATTCAATGGCAGAGTCAATTTGTTCAGAAAAAGAGCAGCACAGGCAATCAAGATAACCAGTGTTACCACATTACCCCGAGAAAGGTATTGAAAATTCTGGCCTCCATCTTTGCTAGAGATAAACTCATCACTTCACAGCTCAAGCCATCCAAAATAGAAAATGCCTGATTCTTACTCTCTCACAATTGGGTGAAATAACAAACCAAGTAAAGGAAAGCTTTTTCAATGGCCAGAAAAGCCACCTTCTACCGTCCCTCACCCCCCCTCACAGAAATCCTTCAAACCAATCCATGTACCATATGAAATTAGATGCATTAAATTTATTTTACACCATCTCCATAATAGCTTTGGACCAACAACTTAGCAAACTAATGAAAGTAACTTCTGACTCTGAAGTACTTCTTTCCATTTAGAAATATTTCAGCCAAGGAGTTTAAAAATATATATATAGAAGGCAAATAATGTCATAAGAGAAGTGAATTGTAATTAAAATAGCATCCTGATGACGAAGAGGAAAGATGCATGCCTGACTTTGCCAGGGCCTATGCAGCAGGGGCCTTTTTGGAAGTTGGAAACGATTGGATTGGCCAGAGTTCATTTTGTTGTGCATGGAGCTTCCTGTTGGCTGGCCTGACATAGGGTGTTATTAAGCAATTTGGGCTGGAGCATCATTATTCTCCATGAAGAATTTAAAGAAGATCTTGACTTGAGCCTATTGCAAGAGGAATCATGCTGTGCCATGCAGTATAAAAATATCATCAGTCTTATGCCCCTGGCACATTCAAACACCTAGTGGGATGAGCCAGGCACCAATGTTCAAGGTTTTATATAAGGTAACAGCTGCTTTGGTCAGACAGTTAATTAAATATGTTAATTTCCCATACAACCAACAGTAGCGACAACAGATCAAAGAGGGATTTTATGACATTTCTAGGTTCCCTCCTATACCCAGGAGGATGGATTGTGCCCACATCATCTCCCAGTCTCCTTTGTGCAGTAACGCTGCATTTCCCCTTTGGAAAGAGCCCTGTTCTATGACACTGCAAATATTGTACATACTTTGGTACCACACTAACCATTGCCAATTGTCACCACTCCAGTCTTGAAAGGCTATTTGGGTCTGATCCCATGCTAGTGTTTGGTTAGTCAGTAAATATCACAAATCATGCTGAAGGTGGGGAATGGGCTGTTTCTCCATTTGTGTCATTCTGGCCTGGCATTTATGTTTTATTTTTGTGAAACTTATAGAGCGCAGATTATAAATCACATAAGAGTCATGAGTAGATGACATCCTAGGTAGGAGGAAGCACCAAAAGATTGCTGAGATGGTGTTATCATTTAATTACATGGAGTGCCCAAAACTGAGAGCACATTGTTTCAACATGCTACGCAAATGTGCTTTTCTGGCAGTATGTGGCACTACAAAAGGAAGGAAATGTCTCAATTTGTGAAAAGAAGTCATCATACTATCTCAGAGTTCTAAATGGAACAGTGACATGGAACTATGGAACCGCCTCTAATACTTCTGCATCAGACATGAATCTTCAAAGATTGCTGGGGAGATGGTATTCTCATTGTGACAATGCTACTGCTTTCATGCACCTAAGTGAAAGGTTCAGAGAACGGCTATTAAAAATCAGCTGGAGCAGGCAAGGCTTTGGCCAATTGGCATTCGGGCAGAAATATTTATCAGCCTACAGGTTTCTCAAGGGACTTCAAAAGGCTCATGGTTGTTGATTAGGGAATCAATACTTTTATTTTCATGCCTAATGTTCCTTTTTTGGGAGGCATGACTTTTGGATAGCACAGGTATTGTCCTTAATGCTTAAAAATATCTACATATCTACAAATATCATTACATTTGAATGTACAGTGATAAGGTGAGGAAGGCTAACAAACCAGGGTTTCTGTCATAATTGTCATTTTTTTTTATTTGTAAAATGAGGGACTTAAGAGAATAAACTTGGAGAGTATATCCTGGTCTGATTTTCTATTTGAGAAAATGTAATAAAATCATAACAGTTTGACCTATCTTCAACCAGCTGGTGACTTTCAGCAATCTGACTATTCTAAATCTCCAAAATTTTGTGTATCTAAGTACATGATAAATGTGAATGTAATTAATGAATTGCAATGTGCTGTAAAATATTACTTATAAGATTCTGTTTTAGATGTATAGTTCATGCGCTCCGTAAAGAATAGGATTTTATTTCAAAATCTCAGAACAACGATATTGGCATAATTTAATCCAAGCCCAAAGGCCTGAGAATCAGAAGCTCTGATGTCCAAGGTCAGGAAAAGATGGGCATCCTAGCTGAAGAATACAGAGACAATTTGCCTTTCGCTTTCTTGTTCTACTTGAGCCCTAGTGGATTAGATGACTGCTCACATGAGTGAGGACAGATGATTTTACTCTGCTGTATCACATGCCAATCTCTTCCAGAAACACGCACACAGACACACTCACAAATAATGTTTTACTACCTATCTGTGCATCCTTTTGCCTATTAAAGTTAACACAAAATTAGCCATCATAAATGACTATTAACTTCCCTTCCTTTTCCTAAGGTCATCCACGGGATCAGTGAGAATTCAAGTAGAAGAGAGCATAATCAACACCACAGGGTTAAGGAGAACTTCTAGGGCACATGAGAAAAGAAAAGTCCAACATCTGTTTGTTTAATTTGATTTCAAATCTCTAAGTCCGTTGTAGGTTTCTCCTGAGGGAACAATTGTGTCCTATACATAGATTCTAACTATGACTACATAATACAAAATATCTTTCTGGTTGAGAGAGGAAGGAAGGAGTGATTCTTAAAATTATGGAGTCAGAATTATCAAGTCCACTTTAAGCATATTAAATATATATGGCTTATAAACTGTTAGGAAAAATGGTGATAATTGATATGAAACTACCTACTCTTTCTTGAATGGGCAACTGGAGGATAAGAAGGGCATGCAGCTGATAGTTTCCTGCCTTACGTTGGTGTATTACTCAGGTGTCTCTAGAGAAACAGAATAGATGATACATATATTTAAAATAAAGAGATTTATTATAAGGCATCGGGTCATATAATTACAGAGGCCAAAAAGTCCCATGACCTGCTGTCTACAAACTGGAGACCCAGGAAAATGCCACAGAAAGCTTCTTTGCTTTCTATCTGACATTGCATACTATCTCAAAAAATTGAAATTAACATAACACTTACATGGAAAACATTTGGAGTAAGGTCCAAATTAAAATTCAGTCATTTCCCTATGCTTCCCCCGTCCCTTTTTTTAAACCTGCTTTCACCACAAATATTTTTAAGTTAATAAGTAGTTGGCACTGGTCTAAATACTTTAGATATATTATCTCTGACAAACTTTGTACTAATTTTATGAGGAAATTTACTTTCCTTACATGGAAAGAATATTTCACTGATGAAGAACCCCGGATATACAGGTGTAAAATAACTTGTCCCAGGTCACTTAGCCAGGGAGTGACTGAAGACTCCAACCAAAGATTATTTGGCTTCTTAACCAATATCTTTAACATTCTATCCCCCAACTTCCAAAGGCTGAAGCTGGAGAACTCAGCAAGAAGTAGCTGGTAGAAAGTGGATAAAATAATTATCAATACATTAGAATGGAGCCTTAGGTATAACTAATCTAACAGTCTCATATTATTATGGAGGAGGGAAAATCTAGGGTCTGGAGAACAAGCAAACCAAAGAGAAGAGGATAATGAACTTGGATAAAGGACAAAGAGAAGATCTCTAGTGAGTGGCTAAAGAACTCATGCTTTCATCCCAAGTTATTCTTAAAAAAATAAATAAAATAAAATATAAAATAAATTAGTTGTGATTCTACTTTATATTTGAATATTGTTTTTCAGTTTTATAGAGTATTTTAAAACAGTTTTCCTTATTTAATTTGATCCCTACAGAAACTCTATTATATAGGGAGGATGATATTATAATCTCAAGTTTCTGGATAAAAACCTAAGATTTTAACTACAAAATAATCTTGAAATGGCATAACTAGCAGATCTAAACCCAAATATTTATTTGGTTTTTTCATTTGCTTCTAACTGCCAATGCAGTGTTCTTTCTAACCACATTACCCTTTAAGGTAACACCAGGTTACCAAATGCAAATGTAACAAATACTAAAAAGGTAGGATAAATTTATGATTACCTTAGAAGCATTAAACTCAAGTTAGAAACAAAGGAAAGGAATTGCGTTGCAATACAAATAAATGTAAAAGTCGCATTTAGATTTAAAAGCAGACACTGTACTGAACTGAAGGAATTTCCTTGTCACAGGCTTGTTGTGGATCAACAGTGTAGTAGAATTGTTCAGAAATTAGGAGAAATACTTCGTTCTGGGGAATGGGAGTGACAACTTTGTGTTCTCTGCATCAGTCGGAACCAATCAGAGTTTTGAGTTCAGTATTTGGTAGGCCGTTCAAGAGAAATATTGGCAAGCAGAAGTCCAGGGGAGGTGACAAAGTGGTGAGGTGGAGTCAGGGAACAGATGGGTCTCTTGTGTAAGGCAACTAAGGGCATTGCCCAGCACCACACGTAGAATTCTAAGACTCCCCAAACCAACGTTTTCTTTTATCCACACAACACTGTTGAATAGTAGGAGCTAGACTTATTCCTAGTTTGCAGATGAGGAAAGTGAAAAGTGACCATTTCAATACTCAGGGTAGAAAACAATTCTCTTGCCACGAAGAATTTAAAGATGCACTTGAAAAAGTATGCAATTATGCTAGAGAAATCCTAACATCAACTAGGTCCTATATTTATTTGCCTTGATGTTCTCTTATTACTCTCTGTGCTCTTGGGCCTCAAAATTCAACTGAAGTTAAATTTATTTACCTTAGTTAGCATAAACATTAATAGCGATATTAATATAAATATATAATATGTAATATATACATTTTATAAAATACAGATAACTAAAATTTAAATTGTGTTCTCAATTAACCTAACCATTTTCTAGGTCATGAAATTGTGAAAATTTATATTTCAGCACCTTCATAAAGTGTCCTTTTATTTCAGTACTTGAATAATTGAATCCTTTCTTCGCTATTACCACTTCTATTTTTTCCAACTTTTGATTAATTTAGAAAAATTGAACCATTAGGTAAACAAAAATAA
Source organism: Felis catus (assembly GCF_018350175.1). NCBI lineage: Eukaryota > Metazoa > Chordata > Mammalia > Carnivora > Felidae > Felis > Felis catus. The sequence continues at coordinate 136,262,844 of NC_058375.1, forward strand.
ATTTCAAAAAAGATTTCATCTCTGTTCTGACACCAATTCTGACACCAACTACAATTGAATTCAATTCTGGCGCTAACCACGTGTGCCTGATTCCACAAGTTAGAGGCAACGTTCTCCAAAAGACTGCACTCCACTTAGATGCCACAAGTCTTGGGTGCCACTTCCAATTGACAGACTATAAATTGTGTTCCTACAATCCCCTCTGGTTAGGTCATTTTCTAGAATTCACAGAACTCACCAAAAGCATTATACATATAATTATAGTTTTATTATAAAAGATACAGATTGGGAACAACCAAAGGGAGAGATACATAGGGCAAGGTCTTAGGGGAACTTGGAATCCAGGAATATCACCTTCCTAGCACATAAGTGTGTTTATGAACCACGAGGCGCCACCATGTTCATGGTCCAGAGTTTTTATTGGGGTTCCATTACTCAGGCATAATTAAATCAGGGACCACATAATTGAACTCAATCTCCAGCCTTCCTCCTCTCTCCATCTGAAAGCAAGGTTGGTTGAAAGTTCCAACCCTCTAATCACAAGACTGGTCTTTTTGGTGAAAGACTCCTCCTATCCTGAACCATCTTGAGGCTCCCAGGAGTCACCACCTTGGCATAACAGAGACACTTCCATCACTCAAGAAATTCCAAGGATTTCTGAAGCTTTGTTCCAGGAACTAGGAACAAAGCCAAGATATATCTGTACCTTGTTATTTATCTATCCATCTGTCTATCCATCCAGTGGTCTATAATTTAAGCAGTTTAATTTTATTTACTACAAAAATGGAAGTACATTTTTTATACAACCTATACGGCCTTTTTACACAACCATATTTAAACTTCAAGAAAATATTTAGTAGATTTAGATCAGCTATTAATTTTTTTTTAATGTTTATTTATTTTTGAGATAGAGAGATAGAGCATGAGCAAGGGAGAGGCAAAGAGAGAGAGAGGGAGACACAATTCGAAGCAGGTTCCAGGCTCCAAGCTGTCAGCACAGAGCCCAACACAGGGCTTGAACCCATGAACCGTGAGATCATGACCTGAACTGAAGTCAGACACCCAGAGAGGGGTTATTTTTAAACAAAGGAAAATTCCAGTTAAAAAAAATTTGTCCCTTTGCTGATCATTAACCAAGAAATTAAGGGATAGCTTTTATTGATTAGGCATGCACAGGATGATTCTGAGGACTCCCTATGCCTCACATTCCCTAGAAGTTTGTTATCTGAGGTTAAGGACTAATGGTCACATTGGAGTAAAGCTAAGTTGCAGGACTGGAAGGGATTTGGAAGGTCTTTCCCAACCTTACTGCAAATGAAGCACTGGCTTTGAGCTTTCTCTTTACTAAAAAGCATTTTAATGTGATATTTTAATTAAGTAGCTCTGCTTAACCAACAACTCAATCTGATGCTTTTCACGAGGATTCTTTTTTTGATCTAAATATATCTCTGGGACAAAAAGTACATTATCATTTATGTCAGGAAGTGACATGATCTTGGTACTTGTTAATCCATAAATAAGGATATGTCTATCACAGGCAGAGAAAATGAAGGGGTGGGGAAAGAAACAACGCATATCGGCAGGGTTTTAGTGTGTGTCTAGCAGAGCATGAGAAAATGAGGACGATGCTGGTTTAGCTTTCATTCTATTCATCACTGAAGTTGTGGGAATATTACACAGAGATACTGCAGTTCCTTAAGTCAATATAATGTGCATGCACTTTACCAGGTTTATAGGTTTACCAAGATTTTGTGGTGACGTTTATACAAACTTTAGAATTAATTCTGAGGTCTAAAGGGAACAAAGTCCTGAAAGTCCTGTTAGATGGGATGGAGAATAAAGGCACACTTAAGTGTTGATGCTGATGCTGGAATGGCAGAGGAGGATTACTGTTGTCTGCTCCTCGTCCCTGAAATGACATATCTTTTTTTTTCCCCCCTGCTAGGGAAACACAGACTATCTGGTATTTTGACAAGCAAGAGTTTATAAACACTAGAGAAAACTTGGACCTTTGGCAAAGGAGGGATTATGAGAGGGGGTGGGGACAAAGAGTCTGACCAAGAATATCTGGATGAAAAGAAGCCACTGCTAAGCCACACTGCTGAAGAATCTAATGATAGGTGTTTTAGCTGCAGAGAAGGGTGAGTAGCAGGTTAGGGCCATCTCTTACTTATTTCTGTTATCATGGCATTGAAAAATTTGAATTTTTAATAAAAATCATTTAGGCTAATTTCTAATTAACTTGAGACACTGAAGAAGAAAGACTTAACATGAAGGTAGATCTTTATATCTTGGGAGTAAAAAAGGTTCATAACCACAGGATGGACTTGAATGATTTACGCTACCCACCTGGCTGTAGAATTCCTGTAGCTGGTGTTCATTAAGGGAGGAAGGAAGAGGAAGGCAGGGGTCTGAGAAGGCTCCGTTTGAGCCTCAAGGAGGCTACAAAGGGGCGAAGCTACCTTGGCAACACTTGCAGTATCTTATATTGACAAGTTCTCCTTTAATTTGCTGCATATCCTTCTGTGTCGCCTAGCTACCGTAAAGGATTCATTATTCATTAAATAAGTGATGAATATATACAAAAATTGCAGCCACACGGGCTGCACAAATGCATTTTCATATTATTAACATGGTGCCAACTTGCAACTCTTCGAAGTCTGAGTAAATGTTTTGACAAGAGGAGACAGTAAGGACAAATAAGAAGTAGCAGTCTTGAAGAAATTCAGCCCCACTTCTAACAGCTTTAAAGTCTTAAGAGTGTTTTCACTGGGGCAGTACCAGATAAATTGCTCTTATATGTGCATGCAAGAGGCTCAAATTCCTTTGAAAGTTTATAATTTCTCATGGGAAAACACAACATAAAAGTTACTTTTACTCATAGAAAAACAAAACCATATTTTCCTGTCAACCTTTGCTGTTGGGAATTTCAAACTTTTTACATTTTTTTCCTGTGATTCTTAGCTGGCCCAGGGGACAGGCGTTTACAACATAATTTACTTTCAACGTGTCTCTGTAAATCATTGTAATACTCTCTATTGCTTGCAGGGGTGGGGGGGGGCGGATAGCTCCCAATGGGGCTTCTTGTCCCACTTTCCCTAGACTCCGACCGCCCAAATATGAACAGAAACTTTCCCTTTTAATGTCCAGCCTCAAAGACACATACACACACAAAAAATCATACAATGAGTACAGGTAAAGATAGAACTATGGGCAGATTTCCAGGGAAAAGATTACTTTTTAAGATTAATTAGGAGAGGGGAGATTTGCCCTAGGTGACATGGAAATTGTAGAAATGCTCAAGTCATTTCAGAGTAGGTAGGTTGCCCTCAGCCAAATGACTTAAATTTTTTTTTCATAAAATCCTAAGGACCTGTAGCATGCTTTTGCCAAGCTGTTAATATCAAGGATCATTCAGTTTTACATGAGAATTTGATGACTTAGACACTGGTTGAACCTTCACCTTTTACAACCTTAATGGGAATTTATTAGCTATTTCACAGTGTGTAAATTTGAATCTAGGTCAGATGAGGAAGAAAAATAGGGCATATCCAGGCCTAAAGAGTAACCTGAAAAATAATATATCAGAGCAAAAAAAAAAAAAAGGTAAGGTGCAAAATTAAACAGATGATTAAAAGTATCTTAAGCAAGCAGAGATTTGAAGACAAAACCTAATAAATCAGGACTCTACAAAGACCATTTGAGCCAAATTCACATGACCAGTGAGCCTGATTCCTACACAAATGCTGCAGATGAAGGAGTTAAAATATCATATTAACCTGCTTCTGCTAACTGTCCGTAACAGGAAGTGTAACCCAGGTGGGTTTGATATTCATAAGATTAAAGCGTATGCCTACCATCAAATGGTCACCACATTAAAGCTGTTTTAATGAGGACTTGGAAAGATAATGAATGAATGTCCCTAATTCACCACAGAGAAGACAGCATGACCTCCTGCTGACCTCTTTGCCGCCAGGTACCTTAAACAACATATTAGTTCTGCTTCAAGCCAAAAATGGGACGGTCCGTAAGATAAAAACAAGCCAAATGCTTAAGAGAATGACTTTTGCCGGTGTTAAAGCCAGAAAAAAATTTCTCCCTGGAGTCCTTATAAAAAGAACACTGTGTAACAGGATGAAAATCACCCTCACTGACACCTTTATCTCAGACAGAGCCCTCTGCTACATGAGGCTGTTTCCTACAGCGCCCCTCAACACTGTCCAGTGACATCATGCCAGGAAAATACCACTAGGTAAAGGCTTGGGTGGAGAACTATTATTGAAGGATAGGACTCTCTGCTGGTTTAACTTAATCCTGAGTAAATTTTAGAGGATTTCGAGGGACTGCTTATCTCTCAGGTAAGCCTTCATAAATATCAAGCATTTGATAGATTTACAACAGCAGTGTATTAGAGATTGTACTTGCTGGGAACTACTCAGGGCACAGCCAATTTATTGTAATTCCAGTTGTTTTTCCAAGCAGCAAGAGTAGGGAGTAGGTCTTTGGAGGAACGGAGGACCTAGTGACAGCTTTTCCCAACTAAAAGACAACTTGCCTTCTGCCAAGAGATAAACCAAAGGAGGAGCTATGGTTAGAGAAGAAGAGACAGACAGGAAAAGATTCTAGAGCCTATTTTGGTCACTGAGCACAAGAACTGTCAAATAAGGTAAATACCAGTGAGAATTCACTTTAAGACTTGATCAACACAGATACAGTGAGTAAATACTTTACATTACAATGGTTTCAGATTTTTTCTCTGGAAGAAAACAAACATGTTGGATGGAATTGGAGTTTACATGAGCCTTGCACTGGGCTAGTTCTCCTAAATAAACTTATCAAGAAAGTCTACAGCTGTATTCAATGAATATTGTGGTTCATCTGTATGTGCACAGCCTCAGCTTTTTAAGGAGATCTTTAGTTTAAAATAGTGAAGAAAATTTAAGCAAGAGGGGAAAATCCTCAAAATTATTTTCCAGGCCAGATTTATTTTGGCAGTCACATTCAGGAAACTATGTAGTGTACCAAGTTTTGAGTATTGTATTTGGACACTAATCCATAACTGTAGTCATCAGTTTACTGACAACCATCTGCTTGGACACTACTCCCACATTTTAATAAGTAATGTTAAATTAAAATGGCAACAGACAATTCTGGCAGCAAAAGTGAAAGTGGTAATAGCACCCTTGAACCCATATAAAGAATTAGGAGTCAAACAGCAACACATATATAATTATCCAAACGCATTTAGGTAAAGGGTACTTTTTTTCCCTCTCTTTTTCCATTACAACCAAGATTCTTAAAAGAATGATCTGTGTTCATCTGCGCTTCTTTATCTGTCACTTTGCTACCCACGGCAACCTTGCTTTTGCAGTACATTCCATTGAGTTCCAGCTTTCAACTCAAACTAAATTTTCTGTCATTATCTTACTTTACCCGAGCCATTCAATGTCACGGAGGTAATAACACGGCTTAATAAATGTTGAACACCCTCTACACTCTGGCGTTTTCTTAGTCCAGCTACTGCATATGTCTCAATGACTCCCCAATAGCCACATTTAGCTTAGACCTCTTAAAGGAAGTATGGACCTACATAATCAGTGGCCTACGATACATTTTTAAATAAATGTTTCACAGGTACAGTCAAATAAAAATGTTTAAAACCAACATAGTTTTATCTATACCACCCACTTCTGTACAACATTCACCAAACCTGCCCTTCTGTTTAGTGCTGTCAGAATCTCAAGGAAAAGAACCACTATCTACCCCATTACTCATGCCAAAAGCCTACAGACACGGTTGATTTATCTTTCCTTTTTCAAAAACCAATTAGTCACAATATCCTGCCCATTAGGTTACAAGTGATTAAGAATACAATATAAATTTGTTTAAAAAATAAAAAGAACAAAAAATCAATGGCTCTTTTACCTGAAAAGTTCAGTCTTAATCAGCTTTATGGTGGAAATTCTTGGGCCTTCTTAGAGGTCTTTCCATCTCTTAGCTTTGCTTTATCTCTGTGTTGTTTCCATTGCTGGTAGGCTCACCAAATTAGATGGTTGCTGAGGGCTCTACATTCAGCCCATCCTCTTAACAATTCCAGCTAAAAAAAGTGTCCCTTCCTCAAAATTTTAGATAAAGAGTCAGAGAACTTAATCTTAGAGTCTCTCTTCAGACTGAATTGGAGAAAGCTCTTATCTCTGATCCAACAGCGTGGGTAGGAAGAAGCAGAGTCTGATTGGCTAGTCTGAATTGCATAATTCACACCTGGAATAAAGGTGAGGTCAGAACCACCACGTAAGTCACAAGACAGAAAAGCACAACAATTAGGGTGCTTTAACAACCAAGGGAAGTGTGTGCTAGCAGAATATTCCAAGAATATGCATTTTCTTTTTTCCGAATATGAGAAAAATATAAAAAAATAAAAATAAAGGTGCTAGTGTTAAACTTTAACCTTGATATAATGATCACTATACATTTGTGAAAAGCAGGCATATTTTGGAAATCATCTGAGTTCCCTTAGCAAGCTTCTGTCTGTATTTGTCTCCTGAGCCTGCAGTGATTTTTAGGCAGAGCAAGACATATTGGTTTTACTCTTTTAAAATGAATTATGGATTTTAAAAATGGATAATTAATTTATATTTTCCTAACTTAAATAGCAGAATACTAGTTCATGAGAGAGACTGAAGTAAGAGTAAAAGGTGCTTTTTAGTTTGAGGAAAAACTCAGGAATGACTTAAATCATGGCCATTACGTGTATGAAGATTTTTTCACACTAATTTTACTCACCAGCTGTTCCTTGCCACTGCAAACTAAACAAAGAGGAAAGCTTAATTTCCATAAAAAGGATTTAGATTAGGCACAAGGAGTCTGGTGTTTCCATGCATACTGAATGCACCTGTAGCAAGAGCAGATCCTCAGGTAGCTGCGAAAAGGAGTCATGCTTAGCCTACTGCAATCACATAATGATGGCTTCATACACCATGCTGTTCTCTGATCCCTTGTGATTAAGGAAGTAGAAAAGCTCGGAGCTGGGTGCTAACATGTAGTCACCAGGGGAAGGAAGTTATGCCTTTCTCTTCTACTTCATTTCTAATAAGCTGTGAAAGATGCTATCTGCCCAGATTGGTTTGTACCAGAATGCTTTCAAAATTCAGGAATTGGAATCACCTGAAAGGCTTGTTAAACCCCAAAGGGCTAGGCCCCACTGGCAGATTCTGAGTCAGTCAGTCTAGGATGGGCTAGGGAATTTTCTTTTCTAAAAAGTTCCTAGGGCTTCTGGATGGCTCAGTCAGTTGAGTGTTCAACTCTTGATTTTGGCTCAGGTCATGATTCCAGGGTCATGGGAGGAAGTCCAATGTGGGGCTTCCACATTGAGCATGGAGGCATGGAGTCTGCTTGGGATTCTCTCTCTCCTGCATGTGTGCGTACTCTCTCTCTCTCTCTAAAAAAAAAAAAAAAAAAAAATTACATTTAAAAAGTTTCCAGGTGATTCTGAAGCTGCAGGCATCCCACTTTGAAAACCATTAGCTTCACCATTGCCCATTGTGGCAAAAAAATAAATAAATAAATAAAGACTTTGGGGATTCTTTTAAAACTAGGTGATTCTGAAATGCAAGTACCCAAGTAGTTCCCTATACTTAATGAATTAATTGCAAGCTTCTATAAGCAGTATTTTTTAAGAATATGTTGTATCAAATTGGAGCCATATAAAAGGGTTTTCTCAATTTTTCTTCACATGCTAGGGGATCAGAAATCTTACTTCTAGAGAAATCTAACTTGTGGATTCCCCCAGATTTTTCTATCTCTTAGCTCCACTCTTTCCCTGACGTGTCTCCAGCCAACATACTCCCATCCTCACTTGAAAAACATCAGACTTTCAGAGAATAAGGCCTGGGTTTTTATATTTTTACAAGACCTGACACTCAATGAAAATAAAGTATGCAACTGGCCTAGTGTCTTTCCAGTGGGTCCTTGTGGCTAGGTATAATCTATCCAGCAGCAGTATTCTACATAGATTCCTAAGTGCTACATCTCAGGCAACTTAGATGGAAGAGGAGATAGGGTACTTTTGAAAGCTCTAAGTTTTCTGAAAAATGGTTCAGAAAAATGGTTGTGAGGGAGACACTGAAATCAAAATATCATACAGAGAATCTGAATATAATTGTTTCGTGACTTGTGAGCATGTGATAAAAACAGTTTTTCTAAATGGACATTTGACATAAAAGGTGATTTTATTCAATATGCACGAAAAACAAAATTATAAATAAATTAGGAAATCACAATGAGAAAAACACTTCTTGAAATGAACTCTCTTTTTCTCTTGAATGAACTGCCTCCTGGGTTATCTTGAGTAGTTCACTCAAGAACTTGTGAACTACTCAAGATAGGTCAGAAGTTCCAAGGCATGTCCATAGCAGAAGTTCCTACTGGGTTTGGGAAAAAGTGAGAATCCTTCTGCTTTAAGTGGGTAAAATTCTTCCCTTACTCTTTTGTCTGATGCGCAGCGGTCAGTTCTTTGCCAAAGATGCAGAAAGGAGATCTTTGAGTGATTTAACCCAATGTTTGCTTGTCCTCACGTCCCTCAACCTTGGAGGTCCCAGGGCTTCAGTTTATTAATAACACTTTAATGTTAACAGAGAAGTCTCCTGTCAGTTGAGAACCAGTTTAATAAACTAGCAGAAAGTGATGTCCCACCAACCATGTTATGTATAAGGAAATTAAGACTGTGAAAAAACTCTGAGATAATACATGTACAGCACTCACTTTAGGGTCCGGCCCATAGGAAGCTGCTAGTGTACATAAAGCATAGTACCTCTGCAGGAATTTATACAGATTGGACATATAAACCGTCCATGGTGATAAGTTCGGTAACAGAATTAGGCTTGAGAGAAATGGAACAGCGAAGAGAGTTAGCACCTCAGTGTGGAGAGACTACAGAGAGGTTCTCAGAACACAGAACCCTAAGTCCTATGTGGCAGTTCAGCACGCAGACCAATCATCACATTTACTGAATGGATGCACAGGAACACAGACGATTTCACCATGAAATTCAGATAACATGAGACCGCATTCTGATGCGATACAAATATATTTGATCAGAACACCTTTCCCCCCCCCGCTTTTTGGTTGAACTATAGTGCGTATTCAGTGGTTCTCAAAGCTGATGATTCATGAAAATAATAGAGGAGCTGCTAATAATCACAAACACTAGATACTGTGCAACTTCCGATTCCATTTCACAGATAGAAAAGAAGGTATGGTAGAGTAGCAAAGGGTTCCATGCTTTTAAAAGTCTCCCAGGTGTTTCTGGTTATTGGAAAGGTCTGGAAACCATTGGTTTAATACAGCTGTTCTCCTCACTGACTGAAAACTGGGATCACCTGAGGCGTTTTAAAACTATCCAAACCTAAGCCCTGCCCTAGTCATCCATATTTCATTTTGTGAGTTCTCCAGGTAATCGTAATGTGCAGCCAAAGCTGAGGGCCACTAGTTGAAGCATATGGGTGTACTGCACTTAGCAAAAAATGGTGGGTGGGGAGATGGAGGGAATAAAAAATGTTAGACTTAAGAAGCACTGTTATGGAGGTTGTATTATGAATTATAAGTACTTTGAATCTGCTTTTGTTATTATTGTTTTACTCTCTTCTCAACTCCCAAAGCTTGTAAAGACATAGGGGAAGGTAGATATTAATTCTGATGCTAGTTTCCACCAAGCAATTCAGCAGTGCTTGTAGCCCGCAGTGAGAAGAAATGAAGACACATTCTTCAAGTATCCCAGGCTGAAATGAAATACAGTCTCTGTTCTTTGGAAAGAAATAGTACAGCTTACCAAGTCCTTTTACCCTATAAATTACAGTGTGTGGCCAATCCCAATTAATGAATGTTCAATATTCAAAAACATATTTTGGGGAGAATATCCTAAAATTTCAGAATTCTTTTCTTTTTTCTTTTCTTTCTTCTTCTTCTTCTTTTTTTTTTTTTACTTGAGAGAGAGAGAGAGAGAGAGAGAGCGCGCGCGCATAAGCAGGGGAGAGGGGCAGAGGGTGAGAGAGAGAATCCAAAGCAGGCTCTACTCTCAGCACAGAGCCTGGCACAGGGCTTGATCCCACGACCGTGGGATCATGAGCTGAGCTAAAACCAATAGTCAGATGCTCAACCAACTGAGCCACCCAGGAATCCCCAGAATTCTTTTGTTGAATGTAATATGTCAAATTAATTCAAATTAATTTTAAAAGAAAAGATAGCTAAGGTGATTAATAAATCAAATAATCATTGCAAACTGAAAGCAAGTTTTTGCAAGTTTTGCAAGTTTTGAAACTCAAGGGGACATATTTTGAAAGGGATCATAATTCACTTAGGTAGACCTTTCTATTTTAACTACCTATATGCAATCATTAAGGGCAGGCTTTCAAATGAGGTGTGTCCTCGGTGAGTCCTCATTTGGGCTGTTCTCATGGAAGATGAATGTTCTAACACTTTCCTTCAGTGTGAGCATTCATGGTTCTATGTCTGTTGTTTAGACCTGTTGTTAGAACCATAGACATAGAAATCCTTGAAGCCGTTGAATAAGAAGAAATTAGATATTGTAGTTAAGATTGTTAAGATAAATTTTGAATTAAGTTTGTGGTTCAAATGCTACCATGAAACAAAAATGTGAAGTTGTTTTCCAAAAGGTATATCTTCTGTAGTTCTGGAGAATTCGATAAATAAACTCCTAAGTAGATACAAGCAATAGAAAAAATTTGTTTTAATATTTATGGCATGGGGGTTGTGGGAATATTTCCAAAGTAAATAGTATATTTAAGATTAGATAATGATAAACATTCTGCCATTCATCTCTCATTGAATTGGTATAATTCTTTTGTCCTATTTTTGGAGAAAATTTGCCAGTGGTTTCTCCATAGCAGCTGATAGAGCTTTAAAGTTAGAGAACCTTTGGCGTGTGTGTGTGTGTGTGTGTGTGTGTGTGTGTGTGTGTGTGTGTGAATTATCTGTTATTTATTTATGCAAGGTATTTTGTCTTCCCTCTAAGCAGTCTTTTCTCCTTATCTTACTCTGTTTTGGGTAACCTGAACACCTATGGTGCAATAGCATTATTTTAATCCAACTAAAATCTGAGGGAGAATGACATTCTTTTTGGCTTTTGTCTGAACTTGATTTTGAGGTTTCTGTTTAATGAGAATACACTTTTTAAGTTTTAAAGCAAGGAAATACTCTTGTGTATATTTTACGTTAAATGCCAAAAATCCTTTATATAGGTCATAGATGAAGCCTGAGTGTAGGCCATTAGTTAATAAGCAATCATATTTATACCGTATATCATTTATTTATAATATATGAATGTTTTATGTTGTGTAAAGATACTATAGCTGCTTCCTGGTTCATCTCTATGATGAAATTTCCTGCATAGTATTGTAGAGTATGGAGTGTGACACAAGTCAAATGAGTAGGAACAGTTATCAATTCACGACTGCTATCCCACCTCAACCCACTTATGATATTATTTCTCTTCATGGAACTCCTCATATCCCATTAAATAATTAAAGAGAAGGGTTGATTTATTTTGCTTTCCTATACCTATAATGACCTTGAAAGAGGAAGGCAAGAAGGGAAACAGAATGTTGATCCTGTTAATAACTACATGCAGTCTTTGACCGTGGTTTGCTCGAGCAAGAAAAGAGAGCTCAATTGTCTTCTTCCTTAGCAGGCCCCTTGGGGTGGGGAGAGCACTCCAGTTTGGACCGAAAAAAGCATCCCTTTGTTCTCAGCAGGTGCCAGATTGTTTTTGACATATTGCCCATGTATATGTTCACAGGTGCATGTGTGTATGTCACATATAGAGAAGTTTCCTTTATAGAGAAACCAAATACCAGGTAAACCTTGAAAGGAAAATCAGATCATGCTACTCTGTCGGGTATGATCAGTATTCTTTCTTTCAAAGAACACATAAGTGCATACATCCTAACTGTCTCATAGTATTCTAGCATTGAGAATCTTCCCAAGATTCTGTATCATTGACTACTTTATATATTATTTTTATATTATACAACAATCTAAAAATAAATTCACAATATACTGTGAATATTGATAACAAGTTATATTTTGTGTCATACCACTTGGTTCCAACTGTTGTGAAATGCTTGTAAACGTTTTTTTTCCCCTCTTCAAAAATTTACCACTCTATCATGGTTGGGTAAAATGTCATTTTTGCTTTGATTTGGTTTTGTGTAAAATGAGATGTTACCCACTCCGGGAAATCAGGGTCTAAAGTTTTACCTCCTCTCTGAAGCTTTGCTAGGTATTGCTTATTCATTCACTTATTCATGTAACAAGTACACGTTAAATACTCACAAGTGAACTCTGTCCTTTCCCAGTAGAAAACCTCTACTGAACTTCTCCTGATGTTTATAGTTACTCTTGCTTCTTCTATAAACAAAAGCTCTGGAAAAAGCAAGCGAACAGATAAACAAACAAACAATAGCTCCAACATTTATACTATTATTGTAGTATTGCTGTCTTTCCCTAACCCACATTAATTTTGTTAAATTGCTTCTTTGTTTTTCATTTATTTTTCATTTCTATATTTTTTGTTGAAGTATAGATGATAGGCAATATTACACTACTTTCAGGTGTATAACATAGTGATTCCACAAGTCTGTGTGTAATGCTATACTTACCACAAATGTAGCTACCATCTGTCACCACACAACACTATTATAATACATTGACTATATTCCCTATGCTGTACCTTTTATTCCCATGAATTATTCATTCCATAACTGAAAGTCTATAACTTCCACTCTCCTTCACCTATTTGCCCATCCCCCAACCCTTCCTCTCTATCAACCATCAGCTTGTTCTCGGTATTTATAGGTCTGGTTCTGCCCTTGATTTGTTTTTGTTTTTCGATTTCACATGTAAGTAAAATCATATGGTATTTGTCTTTCTTTGTCTGTCTTATTTCACTTAGCATAATACCCTCTGGTTCCATCCATGTTGTTGCAATTGGCAAGATTTCATTCTTTTTTATGGCAGAGTAATATTCCATTGTCGGTATATACCACCTCTTCTTTATTCACTTATCTATCAGTGGACACTTGGGTTGCTTTTACGTCACTTCTTTGGATGTCTACCACAGTGTTAACACACACCTCTCAGATGTTTGTGGAATAGGAGGTCCTTCATAAAGCCTTAGGTCTCTACTATGCTTGTTATTATGACTATTCCTCATTGGAAAGTAGACCCAGAAACTCATAATGATGGAAACCTCCTGCACTCATCTCCTGGGGCTGCTGTAACAGAGTAGCACAAATGGGAAGGGTGTGGGGGCTTCAACAACAGAAATTTATCACGCCACAGTTCTGAAGGCTGGAAGTCTGAGATCAAGACACTGTCAGGGTTTGTTTCTTTTGAGAGCTGTCATGAAGAATCTGTCCCATGCCTTTCCCTTAGCTTCTGGTGGCTTATTGGCAATCTCTGACATTTCTTGGCTTAAAGACACATCACCTCTATCTGTGCTGTCATGTTCACATGGCATTCTGTGTGTGCATCTGTGTGTGTGTGTGTGTGTGTGTGTGTGTGTGTGTGTCTATGCCCAAACTTCCCCTTTTTATAAAGACATTAGTCACATCAGGTTAGGAGCCCACTCTACTCCAGTATGGTCTAAACAACTAATTACATCTGCAATGATCCTGTTTCCAAATAAGGCTACATTCTGAGGCACTGGGGGTTCGAATTTCAAAATATGAACTTTGAGGGGCACACAATTCAGCCTATCACACCTTCTTATCAACTGCAAATTGTAGAAAATTAGAGGAGGGGCAGATTTACAAAATGACCTCTGTGTGTTTGTTCTTCACCACCTCTTCCCAGTCTTCTTGTAAACCCTACTGTGTCTGGTCAAGGCCTACATTTTCTCACAATTTTGAAGAGAAGCAAAAGAATATATACTCCATTAGGAAGGAAGGTGACTGGAGATTGTGTTTTGTTCAAGGAGAATGAACGCAGCTTGGGACACATGCTAACATCTCTACAGATGTGTTACTTTTGATCTTAAGTGCTTTAATGAAAAAAATTCTGATGGATAGAATTTTTATTGTTTATATCATAAAAGTATACATTCATGGTTACATATATAAGCTTGCATAAATGTGGTAGTATTATGCACATGCCATGCTTATTATGTTATTATTTTTCCCTGATTTGTATGATCCTAGAAGCCGTATGGTGAGGAGGGGACTTAGGAATGTAGGGTTGCTTCTCTGCCTTAGTAGGTTCATAGCTCTTTGGAGTTACTTATTGAGACACCCAAAATGACTCCAAAGAATTACTACTTGTGTTCAACTTTACGTGAAAACTGGATTATTCTGGGTTTTGGCATCCCATTAGGTTTTGGGTATTTGTCTTTATTTACTTCCTTGTGGATTCAACACTGTAAGTAACAATTCAATAAAAATTTACCTTTATTTCAATTTTATAGTTACTTGTATCTCCACTGCCTCCAGTAACAGCTGATCATGTTAGTACCAGGTGATTATGAAAAGATATTCTCCAAAAATATTAAAATAATTTTACATAACTGTTTTCTAGTTTGAACTTCGTGTATTGTCATTGATTGCTTGTGTGTACGTGTATGTGTGTGTGTGTTTGTGTGTGTGTGCACATGTGAGAGAGAGAGAGAGAAGATGAGAGAGAAATTAAGTTTACATGCCATTTACTGAGAATTACTGAAGCCACAAAGAAGGATGCTTCTCTATGGATTTTTTTTTTGTTTTCTTTTGTACATTTCTAAATTCAGTACATTTGGCGATTTTGCATGACTCTGTGTCCACCCAGGAGTAAAAAAATATCTAGCGCTTACAGTGTTTATCCTGTTCATAACATTTGCATTAAAAAGGGGGGCACACTGGACTCACATGAATGGAGTTACAGTATAAGGGATTGTTTCTTGCATTGCAATAAACCGATGGTTGAAATCTGTCTGACTGGAAACATTTCAATGGAAAATGAGGCTGCAAGTTTCTGAAAACAATTCCACCATACACAATGCTTGGCGGGTAACAATGATTGTGTTAGGTGAAGATCTTAGAAAATGTGTGTGCGTGTCTGCAAGCAGTTGGATAGTTCTTTTCCAATTCTTCCAGACAGATTGGCTTCACTACATTTTTACAGTTTGAATGATTTTTTTTTTCAAGATAAGATACCACCAGTCTAATACCTTTTCTGGCAGTGAGCAATGAATGTCTTCTCAATAGTTTTGGAGTCTGTCTTATTGTTGTATCTTATAAATGGTATTAACATGGAGTATAAGAACTAAGAGAGAACTAGGGAATACATTTTGTAATATTTCACAAGGTCTTCTGGAAGCTTAAGAAAGCTAAGAAAATACTCTTGTAAAACTTGTCCCCTGACCCAAAACTTCCGATCCCCATGCCAGTAGGTTAAACCACAGATTCTGAACTAAGCCTGAGGTTTCTCATTTTATTTTCAGCTTTTAAGATTTGCATAGTTAAATCTTTGATACGAACAATGAAAGGATAGAACGCAAGCTTCTTTAAGGAACATGTGCTCTGGGTTTCTTTCTTTGTTTGCTAAATTTATATAGCACCTTTGACCTAAGGTCTAGGACACTTTCTTAGGTCAGCTCCATCCCCACCTTTTTAAAATTGATCACTTGTGATGTAATCTGTGAATCACCCCAGCGACTCCCTCTGAGCTCCCACTGGCATCACGCACTCACTGGCTGCTCATGTCAGAACCACAGAAAACCACAGCATGTCAGATCTTTGCAACGCCAGCTCTCCGCGGAGAAAGACATCCGTCAATGTCTTATTGCAACCGATGCCCTCTTTGGGAATTTTTGTTGTAAAATGATGGCCAGGAGACTAATAAAAAAAATCTACACAACTACAAAAAGGTGCAATTGGTTATTATTTTTGCCCCTGTTTATTTCCATCGAAAAATGAGTATCTTAACAGAAAATGTGCGTTGTGTTACTTCTTTAATACTCCTGTTAAAAGCCACACAAATCTTCAAGAAGAGACCCGATCCAGTTGAAAGCAAGTAAGAAGAGACAAATCAGGGGTCTGGGAAAGGAGAGTGATGGCCAAGCCAGACCAGGTTTACTTCTCAGGGCAAAGCTACTTTTCTGATGAGTAAGCTTTTCTCCCAAGCCCCTCGGTTTCAAAAAAGGAAGGATGATGGAAACTGCCTTGGTTAATTGTCAGCTCACACCTTTCTTTAATGAGTTTCCTAGAAGTTTATGGTTAGGTTACCCTGGTGACTCAGGTAGGGTTTCCGTCAACTCCAGCTGAGGCTGTCAGAATAGGAAAATGGGGGTCCATTTTCTGATTAATGAAAATAATAATTATGTACAGATGAAAGCAAAGAGAGAAAGCAAAGAGCTTCCATGTTACTTTAAACAAAGAAGAGTTAAGGCCTTATCTTAACTATGCATTGGCACCGCAATGCGAAATGGTCATGCAAAATTAATTTTTAATGTGTTCAATTTATATTAAAAATTTCTGCAAGTGTGTGAATTTTTTTTCCAAGGCTGGAGTGCTACTTCATTTACAATATTCCCTGAAGGTGTTTTTTTTTAAAGAGACTCTTAAACTGAAGCCATTTTAAGGGTTTTATGAGACATTATGTGAGCTTTCATATGCAAGTTAGTCGTTAAGTACCAGATATTATATTCTGTAATATGCTTAAGTGATATTAGAGGCTGTATATAGCCTGCAGTAATGGCTATTGCTGCTTTTTTAATTTATCAAGAAAATGTTGCTTAAATAAGGAGCAAATCAATGCTGGGTTGTACAAAATATAAATGTAAGGAAGTAACGGTATTTTTTTATATACTTGCTTCTTCCAGCTTCACTGAAAGGGAAAAATACAACCTACTTTCAGGACGTACACTGACAGAAATTGTCAAAAAAATAAAATCAAATAGCATATTTAGAATTAGAAAGCTGCTAAGAATACATAGAATGACACTGAACAACGGAGATCCACTGCGACTCCACTGGTTCATGATGGATATAAAGATGAATTTTATGCCCTTGATAATTGTTTTTTGTATGCTTTCTGGCATTCAGACAAAGTAAAATCTCTTACTTGGATTTAAACCAGTTAAGGCTTTGACTATTCTGCCTACAAAGGGAAATATTTGTCTTAAGCTGGATTCATTGGTCAAGCTTTGAAAAGCATGGATAAAGCCCCCACCTGGTGAGCAAAATTGACTTAAAAAAAATTAAAGACAGATTCTTGGGCAAGGCTCCTCCCACTCTGTATCCCAACCACCACCACGGCCACCACCTATTTCAGAATGTTGATAATTCTGTGGATGGAGGTTTACACAGTCTTTTAACGTGGTCCTAAATGGAATTTTTTGTTTGTCAAGAAATACGACATGACCTGTTATTGACAAGCTATCTATTGTATCCAAGGGATTATCATTATGGAAACACAGAAGCTGGGCTTAAAAATAAATCACGTCTCACTCAAATGAAATAAAGACTCTCAAAATAGTGAATAACCCTAAGTAAAACAAAGATTCTCTCAACCTGGCAGTATGAAACGTATGTTATACTTACATTTTCATATTAAAAGCAAATGATTCCTTAGTTGAGATTATTCCCTTGAACATCTCTCCCCTTTATGGGCATTCTCAACACACTTATATATATCTTTTGGGCTTCTTAAATAGTATCTTAAATATCATCAATGTGCCATGGAAATTTCACACTTTAAACAACTCACATTACTCAGAATACCAAAAAAAGAAAAGAAAAGAAAGTTCAATTGAGTTTTTCTTGACACTGTATTTTGTGAGACAAATAACAAAATAACAAGCCAATATACAAAACAGCTTTTGGAGAATATTGTAGGCTCAGTGTATGTTTTGTCCTACCATATCTAAAATATAGGTTAATGATTATTTATTAATTTTTACTTTCATTCCACAAACGTTTACCAAGCCCCAACTGCACTGACATAATGTTCTAAGAGCCCCTAAGCTTCCTTTAAAATCATCAACTAAAAGAGTACATTATATTCTCTATAATTTCAATGATCACTGTATTTTTAGTTTCCTAATTCTTAAAGAATGATAATAAAACTCTTTTATATGAGAGATAACTATCAAATAATCAGCATGTTTGTTTTTATTAGAGCACTCCACAGCCAACACTTTCTTGAGTTTTCTGCTGCCTTTTCAATCTTGGGATTAATCTCATTTAAATTTACTAACTATTCTTATTATCTTTTTTTTTTTTTCTTAATGTCAACATGGGCAGGCAGAGTTTTCTATTTGCAGCCCCCTCAAGCTATAAAACCTTTCCTTGTATTTGCAAGTTCCCTGGTCCCCCTGGGCTCCAGGAAAGCCAAAGCTGCGTATTTGAAAGAAAGACAATCTTCCAGCTCAGCCCTCTGCCTTCCTTGGCCCAGCTGCAGATCTCCTTCGTTCTCCACTTTGCATTATGATTAAATACATTTAAAATCAAAATCATCTTTTCCACTCGCCTTCCCTCTCCCAGCTGCTGATTCCCACCCGATCCTTCTTTTGGAGTCAGAATTAATACGAATATTTAAAATCAAAATCATCCTCTGTTTCCTTGCCCTAGCCTAGCAGCTGCACATTTCTGCCCCCGGTACTGTTCTCAGTCTGTGGCTCCCCGAAATGTTTCTCAGAAAAATAATATGAAGTTGGCTTTTCCTGCCAGAAAGCCTAGCTTTCATGGCCCTCATTTTAACCTGTTTTCTTTTATAAGGGTGGTGAACACGATCTTGCCAGAAGTGAAGTGTGTCAAATTGTGGGTGTGGTACGTCAGGGAGTAAGCTTGATTTATATTAATTAATAATAGTATAGCATGGTGTGGGGACTGTCTGTGCCATTCATTCTTACAGAACATATTCAAACACATATGTACGCCCTGTCCGTTTGTGACCAATGCAGGAAAATAAAATGGAATAGAGCTTAGCTCTACCAGATCTTAAAATAAACATGCAGGAGAAATAAGCAAATAAAGTTTTTTGGCAGAGAGTTTATTTATTTAGCAACAGTGATGTAGTTGCTTACACTTTCTACAAATGTTTTATCTCTTTTTCCGTAGCACCTGTCCCTGAGTGAATAGAACCACATCTGTCTCATCTTGGCATAAGAAGTACACATCTACATCTGTGAGTGATGATTCCATTTTTGAAGGAAACAGTGTATACTTTTGCACTCCTGCAGTCTGGTTATATATATATATATATATATATATATATATATATATATATATATATATATATTGCACAATGGATTTTGTGTCTTGTAGGAAAGCTTCTAAATAGTGAATAGGGATTTTGGAACTGGTACAAAAATATTGAATTTGCAATTTAGGAAAGCTACGAATTTTACCTATATCTGTGTATGCATGTTGTACATGTAAATGTATATGTTATCAGATTAGCACAAAATATCAGATAAAGAATTCACTTAGTAGAAGATAGAATGTAGAAAAGAAAATACTTTAGCAAACACTTCAGTATTTTACAAGCTCATAAGATGGCAATGGTTTGCACATTGCTTCAGAAATATTTTCTGACAGAAAAAGATTAATTTTAGGTAGGGAAGAATTCAGGGTCTTAATTGATACCAATTAGAGTTACTGATTGTGATAATTTAGGGCATTTTGTATTTCGCACACTTCAATTTTAATACAAATAACCAATCTCTATGCAGAATCCTCTAATAATTAATGGAAGGGTTGAGAGGAGGTGGAGGGATTTCGGAAGCCGTGTCTTCAGACAGAGCCAAAGCAAAAATTACAGTTCGGAAGACGCACTTTCTCTCCCCCAAACCTACCCTCATTGCTGTGGTCTCTATGTGAAACCACATATGTGGCTTTCACCCTTTCTCTCTCTCTCTCTCTCTCTCTCTCTCTCTCTCTCTCTTTTTTCCTCTTTTCCCCAAATCCACTCTGATCTCCCAGTCCTAGTTCATTTCATTCCATGCAATTTGCCATCATTTCTTTTCTGGATTCGGCCGAAGCTTCCAAATTGACCTCTAAGCCTCAAGATTACCTTCTCTCCAACTTCTGCTCTCACTGCGCCCAGAAAGAACATTACAGAACTTTATCTCTGGGAATGAATTTCCCTGCTTAAAACGGTCCAATGGCTCGCCATTGCCCTCATGAGAAAGCCCAAACCCAAACTCTCACCTGGTTTAGAAGATTCTGGAATAGTCTTTGCGAGGCGCCGGCAGCCTCGCCTCTATCCACTTCTCTCTGCCTTTCCCCACCCACCACTACTACCTCGAGCCATTGCTGAATTATTTTCACTTGTGAAAACCCTCCCCGTGTTTTTCTCTCTTCCTCCTCCTCCCCACTTTTGAGCTTGTTCTTACGTGTTACTCCTTGAATCTGCAACACTGTCTCCTTCTACCCCTTCCCTGCCAGCCCCCCACATTACTTTTCTGAGCAAAATCACAAGGGGATGGGCGGAGCTCTGTAACACTTGGGAAGTCCGCGCGTGCAGGAATTATGAACTCAAACTTCATGAACTTCCCAGTTTTGTAGTTTTGGTGGATACGCACTTACTGTGTGCACAACACTGACTTAGGCACTGTGAGACTACTGTTAAAACACCCCCGAAGTTTGATGATGCACTTAGGAAAATCTGATATAGGCACAGCATGCTCATATACAAAATAGAAATGACACAGGGAAGATGTACAGGAAACAAATTATTTTGCTGTTTGACCAAGAGTTAAGTTAAAATTTGTTTGACATCTTATTATACTTTGATATGCCATTACCTGCCCCCCCCCAAAAAAGAAAACAGCCAGGTTTTTTTTAATAATGCTGATATAATGATTTGAGTCTTTTAAAGATAATCCTTTAGGTGATTCCATAGTCTCCCTTGTTACCATTTCCCTAAATTTCCCGGGTCCCACATTTTTGAATATCAGCTTTATTCCCTTCTGCTTCTCTGGAAGTCTATTTGTTTTTTCTTGATCACTTCACGGTGAGAAGCAAGAACAGCTGCGCTCCTAGGCTGCGTCTGTTCATTTCACTAGAGTCCTGTATCGCACCTACCTTTCAAATAGCATTAGGTTCGCGAAGGAAAAACTGAGTCTGCAAACTTCACTGGGCTTTGTTTTTATTTCAAGCACGCTGCTTGACCCAGCGCGGTCGCTGCGCTGCTGCATCACCATCTATCTCCTAACATTCCCTGAAAACCCCTGATTGCTTTTCGGTCTATACCTTGCTTTGTATCTTGAGTTGGACATGCCTCGGGGCTGCCGCAGCGCTGACCATTGGCACACACGTTTCTAAATACTTTTTTTTTTTTTTTTTTCTCCCTTTCATCTGAAGGCGAGAAGAGCAAGCTGCATAATTTACAATCACTTCCTGGGTGGCCACACCTTCCCCTCTCTCCTGTCTGGCCTCACCCAGCTGCCATCTGTTCTCCTAAGCACCCCAGGCCCTCCTGTGTTTGACAATGAACTGCAGTGTTACTCGCAGAATGAGCTGTGATAGAAATCGGAAATTCTTTCTCCATCCATAGTGTGTCCAATTTCCTGTGTTTTGTTGGTTGTGGCCAGTTTGTATATATAGGTACACTTCTAAGTTTCCTTTTGCTTAGTTTTATTCCAAAAGAAAAAAAAAAGACTTCTTAAAAATCAACCAAGATGGTTATTTAATGTGTATTATTTATTGATAGGACTCTGGATATTAGATAAAAATAAAGGCAGGCGGTTCTTAAAAACTGCCAAGACAATAAAAGGAGTTGTTTCAATCTAGTGGGAAAAATTATAAGTTTGGGGAAACTTTCAAAATATGTTACTCCATCACTCTCAATGGAGTGAGAGTCAATGGAGTCTGGATTTAGATGCTTTAAAGACACGTGTTAAAAAGAATATAGGTGAGAAGGATTTTTATCTATTGGATATGCTTTCTCTTCCTAATTTTAGACATGCCTATCATTTACAAATTCCCCAAATTTGATTTGATTTGATTCCTGCTGTTTGGTTTGGAGTTAGCATTATTATCTAGACAAAAAAATCTGCAATAAAATACTTAATAATGAACAATGAGCACTTAAAAGTTGCAGTAGATACTTTGGGTCAAGTCTTTCATACTCAACATAATTTACTTCTGAGGGGAAAAGCAGCATAGTGCATATAAGTACCACATATACATGTTCCTAATTAGTGATTTTTAACCTCAAAAACATTGATTTCAATGGACTCAAATTTACTCTATACTCAAACCACAGAATTGATCCATCAATTTTTTTTGAAAAAAATCTTGTATTTGTTGAATGCTTCACTATGTTTTTTCCTTTTATGGCACTTCAGATAACCAGTAAAAATTTAGAATGATTTGCATTCAAATTCTGGATTGAGGAATATAGTAAGAAATAATCTTAGGCCCATTGTGTGTGTGTGTGTGTGTGTGTGTGTGTGTGTGTGTGTGTTTCTTTTTCAGTTTCAGCTAAGTTGTGCTTTTGAAATGTTGAATGTGTATTTACGTTAGTTGTCTGTAACTTAAGGAAAGGAAATGGTAAAGAACAGGAAAAATTAAAATCAGGGCTATACTAGTTAAGGCTGGAAAATATTACAGTGTTCTAAAAGTAAAACCCTTCTATTTGTGCCCATGAAATAGTCATCATTTGATATTGGATGCACCAGTAGTTTAAGTGCAAATAGCATATATCTACTAGTATATCCAATAAGGCATTTATAAACTAGCTGATACTCCAGTGACATCTCGAATCATAGTTAACTATATAGGGTTTATTAGAAATGCTCAGTATTTATTTCCTCGTTTCATGACTTCTAAGATTTAACTGCAATTCATTTTCTCTTGCTAAGGTCTACATGGTTAACTGAAGTCCTGTGCCACCTATTAGGTATATAACTTTGGCAGACCAACCTAATTCCTCTAAGTCTCAACTTCCTCTTCTGTAAATGGAAATACTATAAGTTCTACTTTGATCAAAGTGGGTCAGCAAACCATAGCCCCCAGGCCAAATTCAATGTGCCATCTATCTGGGGGCAGCCCAGGTGCTAAGAATGGTGTGTATATTTGTGATGGTTTATAAAAACAAACAAAGAAAACAACAACAAAAGGAATCAAGACCATGTAACAGAAACGCTATGTGACCACAAAGGCTAAAATATTTGCTGTTTGGCCCTCTATAGATATGTTTTCCAACCCCTAAATTATATCTCAGGGTTAGCTTAAAGATTAAGTGAGATAACGCATGTAAAGAGCTTGGGGGGATACCGGGTGTATGGAAAGTGCTCAGTAAATGTCACTTATTAGTGTTTTTAGTAATATTCATCAGGAAATGATATTAATATTCTTAACAGGCCCACTGATTGGTCAAGTCTCATTTTCTTCTGGGTCATCTCTTTCTCTGTCCTATTGTAAATACTATCTTGTGTTGGATAAAACTGAAAGCCATTCTTTTTTGGGAAGATGTAAATGGTTCTACTTTTTAAAGAAAGCTTAACAATGTACATTTTCTCACTTATTTTTATTAATTTATTAATTAATTTTATTGTTTTTTAATCCAACTCTGATGCGAGGAGCTGTATCTTGGGAGAAGGGAAGTCTGGAGATATGTTCATAAAAACATGTCAAAGATCACTGGAAAGGAAATCACTTAATGTTCTCTCTTTGTGTGTGTGTTATTTTTATTTTTCTTGCAAAAGGAAGAATGTTAGTCACTTGATTTCTCCTTTTCTGAAGAGAGTCTTCAATTTGGAAAGAGTGATGTTTTCCCAAAGGGGTGAAAAAAAAAAGTTGGAAGGAAAGATACTAAAGGGAAATAAGTTTATTGTTTTGTTTTGTTTTACCTTCAGAGAATGCAGAGCATTAAATCCCATGCTTTCAGAATGCCCTGGGAATCTTACAAAAACCCACCACAAACTAAGGTTCATACAAGTAAACATCCCTTCCTTCCTTAAGCATTAGATTAAAGTGTATTAAAAAAAATAAACCTTTGTCAGCAGTCCTGATAGTGGAATGCTATGGATCCCAGCCAATGGGTCCTTGGGAATGCCATCACAAGGGGACCTAGCCAGCTGAGGAACGCTGCTATGGAATCCACTCAAGGCAGTCTTGTTTGGACTCAAGCTTGAGTTCAGCTAAGTGTGTGGGAAAAAAAAAGAAATGAGGATACCCTCCACAAAAATAAATAAATAAAGTAGGAAAACCAGTAGGGGTTCAAGTTAAAAGGGAGGGCGTTATAAACAGACCCGATTTGGTCAGGCAACAGCAGGATTCATGAAAGCCATGGGTGGGTAGAAATGAAATAGGCCATGAATTCTCCACCAAATTCCTGTGTGAACAGGATTTTGGCTTTCTTACTAGGGTTTTCCTTGTTTCTCCACATCTGGATAGCCAAGTCACAGGATTCTAGAGTCCTCAGCTAAAAGAATTATCACAAGTCTATGAACACTAAATAGTAAAGGACATCCATTGGGCTTCTTATTAAGCACTAATGTGTGAACATTTTTATTACAAACTTTTCCACAGAAGGAAAGAAAAATGATGGATTGACTGCATTTTTAATAAGATGGAGAAAATAATCCCATCTTTCCATGATTTGGGTGTTCATGTCAAGTTCTAAAAATGTAACCATGGCCAGTCTCCATAAAGTCAAAGCGAGTTTGAGAAGAGGCAAGATGGCGTCAGAGGAAGCCTCACAGATAGCAATCAGATCCCAAAAGAAGTGAAGCAGACAGAAGTAGGAGGGTCTTGGTAGGTCACAGAAGGTGCCTGCTAGAAGGCCTATGGGAAGAATCTGTCCTAAAGCCTTGCTGGATAAGGTGAATCCCTATTGGTGTAAATCCTTTTGAAGGGACAAACTGAAATCCCTCTAATGGCTGCTCCATCTATCCCATGCACTTGCACTCCAGATTCACACAGTTCCTAAACTGAAGAACAGATGTACATTTCTGAAGACCCAGGACTTTCCTTTATTGCTTTTCACCAAATCTGACTTGAACTCGCAGGATGATTCTTAAAAACTCTTCCAGTTCAAAACGATCCCCTTTGGAGAGATTTTAAGATAACCTCACTAATCAACTTGGTAACAGTAGTTACTTATTTTCCAGACTGTTACATAAACAGACCAGCTAAAGCTCATTCAAAGTTTTGACATTGTTATGTGATGTCATTTTGTATCCTGAAACCTTATTTTTATCTGCAATGCCATCTATCCTGGTTCCACGCCATTGGCCTGGCAAATGTTACCCAAGAGACTTGTCTATTAGGAGACGCGAGGCTATTCCTTCTGTTACAAATATACCAATAGGGACAGAATAGGGATACTGAGAAGAAATAAAATGGCTGGTGCACTCACCTAATACTAGAAACGGTGGCCCTTTGACATGAGAGCATTTTGGAGCATTTCAAACCTGCTGGTAACCTCTAACTTATCTATATGTGTTGCTTCTATATAAAGAGAGTTCCAGGAATCGTCTGGACTCATGTCAAACATCTTAGCAAAAAATATTTCCTACTAAGCCCTCCTTGAGAATCTGAAATATGCCTCCAGAAATACCTCAGAGGCTTTTGCTTTAAGAAAATTCTTTCTCCCACTATGTCATTAAATATGCTAGAATATAACCAAGTTCTAAGATGCTAAATATTGGGTTGTTTTGCCTTTAAATGTCCACATTTCCCATCCCTTAAAAACATGTAAGAAACTAGGTGTTCCTTCAACATAAAACATCCGTGAAATGTTCACATTGGCCAAAAACACTTGAGAAAATGATGCTCACTTCTGAAAAATGACAAGTTGCACTAGCATGTACGGCCTGGCGGCAGGTACTCGAAGCAATCAACCAACAAGAAAGAACTGCCCGTATGTTCTGTGTGTGTGTTCGGTGAACACCAGGCCAGAACTGGAATGGTCTGTCAGTATCCTTGCAAGATGCAAACACTTTTCTTTCTTTCTTTCTTTCTTTCTTTCTTTCTTTCTTTCTTTCTTTCTTTCTTTCTTTCTTTCTCTTTCTTTCTTTCTCTTTCTTTCTTTCTTTCTTTCTTTCTTTCTTTCTTTCTCTCTCTCTCTTTCTTTTTCTCTTTCTTTCTTTCTTTCTTTCTTTCTTTCTTTCTTTCTTTCTTTCTTTTTCTTTCTTTCTTTCTTTTCTCACCTTTCCCTCCTGTGCTTCCTGCCTCTCTTCTATTTCCTTTGTGTAATTTTTCCCCTCTTGTTTAAATTTTGTGATGTAAAAAAGCAAGGCTTCCTGCTTAGAGATTTGAAACTTAAAAAACATTTCTATTTCTTAACTTTCATTTTCTAATATGTTGCTGTGATCCATGAACTTGTAAGATAGTGGCGCTTACAAGTGCCAAAGACATAAAGAAGACAAACATTTATTAACTGGTGGCTGAATGCCAGGAATAGAGTGAATCATTTCTACAGATACTATTGTACTTAGTGGTCACACTGAATCCATGAGGTAAATATCACTTTTTTCTTTATGAAGTGAAAGGAAAAATTTTAAATTACAAACACACCCAAGATCTTGGAGTTCATAAGTAGCAGAGGTGGATAGGAATCAAAGTCTGTTCAATTCCAAATTGTATGCTCTTTCAGGTAAATATACACCAGAAGGTGAGGTTGGTATGAGTGTTCAGGCAAAGGAATATTGGGAAACTCCGTGTAATATACACTTCTTATTTCTTAGTATCATAAATATGTTAACTTCTGCTATGTGCTAGGCTCTGTGTTAATATCATGGATGTGATGCTGAACAAAAAAGCTTACTTCTAGTAGGGTAGACAAAGAATGAATAATTCAATAATTAATAATTTCATTATTAATTACTTCTGGATCATGCCAGGAAGCAAACAAGGTGAGATGCTAGATAGTAATTGGGAGGTGGGGGTCACCTATTTATATCAAGTGGACACAGAACATCTCTCTAAGGAGATAACATTTATGCTGAGACCCTGAAGGATAAAAAGGAGCCAGCCTTGCCAAGAGTTAGAAGATGAGTGTCCCGAGTGGAGAGAAGAGAAGACCAGGGTGGAAGGAACAAAGCAAACAAGGGGGAGAGGCGGACATTATGAGATTGGGAAAAATGGCAGGAGTCTGACGATGCCGACATGTATGTGCACCTTAATACATTTAGTGTTTATTCCAGGTGTAGTGGAAGGAATTGAAGAATTCAATACAGAGTAGTGATATGATATGATTTGCATTAAAAAGACATCTATCTGGCTGTTGAATGCATCTCTCTAGCCCTCTAGGAAGTAAAATATATCTAGAAGTTCCATGTTATAAGACATCCAAGAGGATGGAGGCAGAGTATGAGTTTTACTCTTTTTCCTTGTTTCAGATCCATTACTTAATTTGAATGCCATTGCTTTCTCTTATACATGTAACAGTGGAAACGCGACAGGTTTGTGATATATGAGATTACAAGATTTATTTCAAAATGCCATTGTCTCTCTCTTGTCTGTGTGGGAGTAGATAAACAACAGTGATCACCTTTCTGTTGGTCAGGGCCTCTGCATAATTTATGGGAAAGAGCCACTACAGTTGTTTAGTGCCACAGTCCTGCCAATAACATTATTTATTGATTAAAACATGATGTAGCATAGGTGGTAAGAGAATGGTCCTGGAACTACATTGCTTTAGTTTGAATTCTGGCTCTACCAATTACTTGCTGGGGATCCTTGGATGAGTTAGTCAACTTTTCTATGTCTCAGGTTTCTCCACCTCTCACATGGAAATACAAATATTATCTAATAAAAACTCTGCTTGGGCACCTGTCTGGCTTAGTCAGTAGAGCATGGGACTCTTGATCTCTGGGTCAGGAATTCAAGCCCCACGTTGGGTGTGGAGCCTACTTCAATAACAACAGCAGCAACAATAACAAAAATGATCATATCAATAGACGCAGAGAAAGCATTTGACAAAATACAACATCCACTAATGATAAAAACTCTCAACAAAATGGGTTTACAGAAAACATACCTCAACATAATAAAGGCCATATATGAAAAACCTACAGATAACATCATACTCAATGGTGAATAATTGAAAGCTTTCTTCTAATATCAGAAATAAGACAAGATAAGGGCTCCTGTTTGGCTCAGTTGGTTGTCTGACTCTTGATTTCAGCTCACATCATGATCCCAGTGTCATGGGATCAAGCCCCATGTCAGGCTTCGTGCTGAGTGTGAAGACTGCTTAAGATTCTCTCTCTCTCTCTCTCTCTCTCTCTCTCTCTCTCTCTCTCTCCCTCCCTCTCTCTCTCTCTCTGCCAAATAAAAAGAAAAAAAAAAGAAAGAAGAATACAAGGATACTGACTCTTGTCATTTTTATTCAGCATGGTACTGGAAGCCCTAACTCCAGTAATCAGATAAGAAAAAGAAATAAAAACATCCAAATTGGTAAGGAAGAGGTAAAACTGTCTCCGTTTGCAGATGACATGATACTATATATAGAAAACACTAAAGATTCCACCAAAAAATTACTAGAATGGATAAGTTCCATAAAGTTGTATACAGAAAAATTAGCATACCGAAATCTGTTACATTTTTATATACTAATAATGAAAACAGAAAGAAAAATTAAGAAAAGAATTCCATTTACAGTTGTACCAAAAAGGAATAAAATACTCAGGAACAAATATAACCAAGTAAGTGAAAGACCTGTACTCTGAAAACTACAAAAAAAAAATGGCAAAAGGAACTAACGATGACCTAAACAAATGGAAAAATACATCATGCTCACAAATTAGAAGGATTAATGGTGTTAAATTGTCTATCCTACCCTAATAAATCTACAGATTCAATGCAATTTCTATCAAAACACCAGAAGTATTTTTTCACAGTTCTAGAACAAATACCCCTAAAATTGGTGTGGAACCATAAAAGACCTGGAACAGCCAAAGCAATCTTGAGAAAGAAGAACAAAGCTGGAGGTATCATAATCCCAGATTTCAAGAGGTAGTGCAAAGCTATAATAATCAAAACAGTATGGTATTGGGACAAATATAAACATACAGATTAACAGAGTAGAATAGAGAGCCCAGAGATAAGCCCACACCCATGTGGTCAAATAGTCTACAACAAAGGAGACAAGAATATACAGTGGGGAGAATACAGTCTTTTCAATAAATGGTGAGGGAAAACTGGACACCTACATGTGAGAATGAAAGAGTGAAAGAATGAAACTGGGCCACTTTCTTACACAAAAATAAATTCAAAATGAATTAAAGACATAAATGTAAGACTTGAAACCATAAAACTTCTAGAAGAAAATGTGGGTATTAATTTATTGGACATTGGCCTTGGCAATATATTTATGGACAAGTCTCCTCTGGCAATGGAAACAAAAGCAAAAATAAACTGTTGGGACTATACCAAAATTATAATATTTTGCACAGAAAGGAAACCATCAACAAAAGGAAGAGAACAACCTAATGAATGGGAGAAGATATTTGCAAATGATACCTGATAAGGGGTTAATGACCAAAACTTATAAAGAACTCATACAACTCAACACCAAAAAAAAGAAAAAAAAATTACAGCAGAGAACAAAAAAAAAATGAACAGAGAACTTAAATACACATCTTTTTTTTTTCCAAAGAAGATATACAGATGGCCAATAGACACAGGAAAATATGCTCAACATCACAAATCGTGAGAATAATGCAAATCAAAACCACAATGAGATATCACCTCAGTTAGAACAGCTAGTATCAAAAAGGCAAGAATAAGTGTTGGCAAGGATGTGGAGGGAAGGGAAACTTTGTGGACTGTTGGTAGAAATGTAAATTGGTGCAACCACCATGGAAAACGGTATGGAGATTCATCAAAACATCAAAACATAAAAAAATAGAAATACCATGATTCAGTAATTCCATAACTGAGTATTTACCTGAAAAAAAAACACTAATTAAAAAAGCTCTATGCACTATGGTTATTGCAGCATTATTTACGTATCCAAGATATGGAAGCAACCTGTGTCCATCAATAGATGAATGGATAAAGAAGACTATGTGTGTGTATATATATATATATATATATATATATATATATATATATATAACATATATATGTACACACTACATATATATATATATGCACACACATATGTATACACATATATGCACACACACCATGTATACATACAAAGGAATATTACTCAGCCTTAAAAAAGAATAGGAACTTGATTTGCAATAACATAAGTGGACCTAGAGGGTATCATGCTAAGTACAATAAGTCTGACAGAGAAAGACAAATACTATGTGATTTCACTTATATATGGAATTTAAAAAAAAGAAATGAACAAACACACTGTTAAATACAGAGAACAAACTGATGGTTGCTGGAGAAGAGGTAGGGTAGGAGTGAGAAAAAGGTGAAGGGGATTAAGAGGTACAAACTTCCAGTTATAAAATAAATAAGTCATGAAGACAAAAAGTACAACATAGAGGGTATAATCAATAATATAATAACACTGTATGGTGACAGATGGTGACTGGTGAGCATAGCATAATGTATAGAATTTTGGACTCACTGTGCAATTCACCTGACACTCATTATATTATGTCTGTTATGCTTCAATAATAGATTTTAAAAATAATAATATCTGTCTTATGTGATTATTATGAGGGGCATAGCACTTGGAACAATGCCTGGAACTTAGTGATGAATTAATAAGGGCTAACTGGGTCTAATATTGTCAAAATAGAGCAGGGATAAGGTTTGCTCTTAGAGATAGCTTACCAAGACTTGTATTATTTATCCCTTTGCAAGTGAGCAAGAAGTTAAATCATCCTCTTCCAATATGTGTTTATCAATGAAGTATTTATAGGTCAGTGAGTTTGAGGATATTGGGACAGCTACTTGGAAGAAAGGGAAGAAAAATAAAACAAGACTTTGAGAAACATCAGCATTTAAGAAAAGGAAGGAAGGGGCAATAAAAATAGACCACCGGAAAGAATGTTCTAAACAGGTAAAAGGATAGGTGAAAGTAGTGATAGAGAAACAAGGGATCACAAGCCAACATTGATAAAGAGATCAGCGTGATGAAGGTTGAAAATAGATCTGCACTGATTGTACCGTTAGGACAATATTGACCTTTGCTCAACTGGCCTTGGATAAACTTGCAACAAGAAATTTGTTTGTAGTCAGTGTTTAAAACCTAAATTTAAGGTGAGAATTATGAACAACTCTTCTGATGGGAAAAAGGAAGGAGAGAGGGGAAGTGATAGCTTTGGAAGAAGGCTGGAGTTGTGAGAATGAGAACACAGTTGTCATGTGGGAATATAATGTAATGGAAATATATATATCATATATATATATATATATACACATATATGTGTATATATATATATATACATATATATATCATATATATGTGTGTATATATATATATATATATATATGATATATATCTTAAAAATTAAGAATAAGATTAAGAATAAGAATAAGAAAATAAAGAATATATATATAAGAGTATTAGGAAGGCAGTTAAGAGCATCCTACCTGGGTTTGTACCTCATCTCCACCATTTCCTAGCTGTAACCCCAGGCATGTTGTTAAGGCTGTCCATGCCTCAGGTCCACATGTGTAAAATTGGGAACATAATAAGACCTAACTCAGGTGGCTGTGGTGATGTATTATTACTGTATGTGTTCCAAGCATATCGTGAATGTGATAGAAGTAATAGCTATTGTTATAAACAAAGAGAGGCACCATTTTCTTAGAGACTGGGGGGAAGTCAGACAAAGGAATAAGCAATTGTGAAAGAGAGTGGAGAGAATTTGAGACAAATCTTTACTGAAACCCATTTACTGAACAAATTAGAGGAAAAACTCTCTTCTAACAATTAGGTGGGCATGCACAGGGTCTGAAATTTGGAGGAATTGGTAAAATTGAGCATTGGTTCTGAAAAAAAGACAAAGAAAGAGGAAATAAAAAGATGATTAAGAAGGCCTGAGGGCCCGGTTGAAGGTAATATGAAAACACTTTTCAAGGAATCAATGCCCAGTTTGTGAGATTTTCTCAAGCAAGTTTAGCAGCTGCTGGATGCTGTAGTAACCACTTTACAAAGACTGTTCAGGTCAGAAAGAGAGGTAGTGATGGTTTAAAGGATCTGTTTCCACAGTCATTCAGTAAGACATTCTATCGGGTATGCCATCATCTTTTAAATTTTTTTTATTATTGTATTATTTTAAAATATTTTATTTTTATTATTTATTTATTTATTTAATTTCTTTTTTTCTTGCAGAAAATATACACAATATAGAAATTTACCCATTTCTAAGTGAACAACTTAGTGGCATTAAGTGTATTTACATTGTTGCACAAAAAGTTACCAGTATCCATTTGCAGAACTTTCCATACCGTTACCTGCTTATTACCCCTGTTCCCAGCCCCTGGCACCCACTATTCTCCTTCCTGTCTTTATTAATTTGATTCTTCTAGGTATCTCATAGAAGAGGATTCAGACATTTTTTTTTACCTTTTGTATCTGTATTATTTAATTTAGCATAATGTATTAAAGATTCATCCATGTTTTACCACATATCAGAATTTCATTCTTTTTGGATGCTGAACAATTTTTCATGGTATGTATGTCTTACATGTTTTTTGTTTGTTTGTTTGTTTATCACACCTGTCCATAGACATATAGTTTGTTTCCACCTTTTGGTTATTATAAATAATGTTGCTATGAATTTTTGTATACAGATGTATGTTCTAGGTCCTGCATTTAATTATTTTGGATCTATACCTAGAAATGGGATTGCTGGACCATATGGTAGTTCTATGTTTAGGTTTTTGAGGATCTGCCATAATGTTTCCCACAGGGCTTTCACCATTTTGTATTCTCAAATATATATATATAAACAAACAAATATATCCATCAAGACCAAGTGGACTTCATTCAAAAATGCAAGGTTGGTTTAATAGCTAAGAATCAATCAAATCATTCCACCATATTAACAGACAGCAAAAAAAAAAAAAAAAAAAAAAAAAAACAGCATGACCCTCTCAGTAGATGCAGACAAAGCATTTGACCAAACTGAATATTCATTCATAAAGGGAGAAAAGAAAGTACAGGAAATTAGTAACAGAAAGAAAAAAAAACTCACTGTGATCTAATAAAAATCATCTACATAAAACTCAACATCTTTTTTATTGGTAAAATATTGAATGCTTTACTGCTAAGATTAGAAATGAGGGAATAATTTACTTTGTTTCTATTTAGTGTTTCGTTAGAGATACTAACAACTGTAGTGTGACAAGAAAATAATAGAAAGTTTAATGAATGCAAGGAAAGAGTAAAATTCCTTTCATAATATATGATTGTGTTGTAGAAAATCCTAAATAGTGTACAGAATACTACTTAAAATAATAGTGATTTTAGCAAAACCAAGAATATGAGGTCACTGAAATAAGTCAATTGTATTTTTACAATAAATATAAATGAAACAATTGTAGTGAGTATTTGCAAAGTAAAATATGATTTACAGTAATAACATAAAACACATGGAATAAAATTAGCCTTTCATTGATGGTCTTGCAAGCTCTAGCTACATTAACTATAGGTGGTTTATATCCTTTCATGTTTCTGCTCCTTAGCATAGACTATTTCCCTTTTCTGGAAAGTCCCCTCATAGGCACCGAGTCCATCAAAATCCAAATAGTTAACTAACATCTTTTAGGAAGACTTAGTTTATTCTGTTCTGTGCATGCTTCCCTTCAATGAGTTTTCCTTATTATTACACATGTCATTTTGTCCTTTTATCTTCTAGATTGTAAACTCCTTTAAGATAGGGATTACAGTGATCTCTGTACTCTAATTGCTAGCCCAGCACGTGACCCATTGTAAGCATTCAATAGATATTTGTTGACTGAATGTTACATGAGAAATACTTACAAAGTAGTCACACCTTGTCTGAAATGTGTGTGTGTGTGCGCATGGACACTCGCGTGTTTGTGTATGTGTTTGCTTCCTTTTGTTTTATTTTTGGTCTTATTCCTTTATTTACAAACATATACACACATTGAAAACCATTAACAACTGTTTTTGAGGGAAAATGCCAAAAGAAGTAAAGTATATGGATACTTCTCTGTAGTTGAAATTTTTGCTTTTTATTTTTCATGAGAGAGACCGTGAAACAACCATCTTCATTGAAGTCAAAAGTAGCTTTACCTCAGGAACCATATTTGTAAAAGTAACATTGAGAGACTGGTTAATATTCTCTTAAGAAGATGATTTTCTTTTATCCAGTCTACTTGTGAGCAAATCACTGGCCCACTTTGAACATGATGAGGATAATAGGGAGGTTTGGGTTGGTATCAAAATTAAAGCCAAAGTCTGCATCGAAATTATGAGCCGCTTGCTTGTGAGAAATTTCCTAACTGGGACTGCTTCCAAAAGCACTTCACTGTAGCTTCATGGAATTTTCTCAACTGTTTTATTTGTTCCTTCTCCACACCTCTCCCCTGGTGCATAGAGGCACATCTGTCTGTTTTCTGCCTTATCAAGCATGCATCTACATCTGCGAGGAAAACCCCACTTCCTCGGCTAGAAACCTGTATCTGATTGTGGTAATAAAGCTCTACTTCCTCAGTTCAAAACATACATCAGACAAGACCAATTACTTCCAATGACTCATAGTAACAGGCAGGGCAATAGTCGTCTTTTCAAAGCCTTTGAACTTCTGCTGCTTCAAAGGTGTACTAAAATGTGGTTATGAGGCGATTGTCTAAAATTGCCAAATTACTAGTTTCCAAGCTTTGACATTTGTTATTTTGCATAACTAGACAAAGGAAATCAGTGAGATTACCTACCAGGAGGAAAAGAGACAGAAAAAGAAAAAGAAAAGATAGACCAAAAAAATAACCATGACATAGGTAAGGCTGGTGGCTATGAAGCCTTTCTTGAAAGCAAAGGGCAGGAAAATACCGAAATTGACTATTGATAGAATTAGGCTACTAACTTACACAAGCAGATACTCTTTATCCTTATTCTAGCTCTAAAAAGCATTTAAAACATGCATTCCTCTTGAGAATGATTAGCAAACAAGATTTTTCTTCAAGGAAGCCACTGTCCAGAAGTACTGTCTGATACTTTGAATTCTGTCAGACTTTCCTGATGCTTGTTTGTGTGTCTGACATGTCAGCAGTGATGAACAGTAGTCAAAACTCATGATTGCCTGCCAGCTGTTTGGGGACTTGTGTGAATTGAATTTGCGGACATACCTGTTCCTGTCCTTTCTTTAGCAGTGAATTTAGCCTGACTTTCTTCAAGGGAAACATTTTCTGTAGGTCTATTCACTTCCAATCACACCTTTTGATAGCATAAAAGGCTTTTTATTTTACTTTTTGTAAACATCTTTCATTTTTTTTTAATTATTTTTGAGAGAGAGAGAAAGAGAGAGAATGCACACACCAGCCAGGGACGGGCAGAGAGAGAGGGAGACACAGAATCCAAAGCAGGCTCCAGGCTCTGAGCTGTCAGCACAGAGCCCAACAAGGGGCTCGTATCCACAAATCACGAAATCATGACCTGAGCTGAAGTCGGATGCTGAACCAACTGAGCCACCCAGGTACCCCACCTAAATGTCTTTAAAAATGTCTATCTTATTTATAAAACTTCCTTAAAAAATGGTAGATAATACAGAGACAGGCAGCAGAAACTAATGGTTATGGGCAAGTTTTCTAGAGCTTCAATTCAAATACTGACTCCATCCATGCCTTCAGCTGGATGACTTTGGGCAAGTTACTTGCTTCTCTCTGTCTTAGTTTCTGCATCCTTGAAATGGGATAACATAAAGGTAGCTACCTCAATGGGTTGCTCTGAGTATTAAATACATTAATCGTTACAATGTATTTCAAATTGTACCTGACACATAGTAAGCTTTATGTGTGCTTTGTGAAATATTTTAAAAGATGAAGTGTGGGAGTGCCTAGGTGGCCTCTTTGGTTAAGCGACTGACCTTTGGTTTAGGCTCAGGTCATGACTGCACAGTTCCTCATGAGTTTGAGCCCTGCATCAGGCTCTGCACTTCTGGTGCAGAGCCTGCTGTGGGATTGTCTCTCTCTCCCTCTCTCTCTCTTTCTGCCCCTCCCCTGCTCATTCTCTCTCTCTCTCTCTGTCAAAATAAATAGACTTTGAAGAAAAAAGATGAAGTGTGTATATTTAATATCCTTTTTAGAGTATGATTAAATTGATTGCACAATGATTTTGTTTTTAAAAAGTGATGAGGAAACATTTTGAACCCCACTGCCCGAATCTAAGGAGAAGCAGTTGGTAGCTGAAACCAGCCGGTTTCTTTTGTAATCTGTACTAGAGTGAGCCACAAAAGCAGCTAAAAGTCCTAGCTGAAAGTCCAGAGATCCTTACCGAATCTCGAGAACTATGCCTTGCCTCCGAATACCTTTGCTTATTTTCTTGGTCTGTCATCCCTATTAAAATAAGGAGCAAAAAAATCCCAACCTTTGAAAGCATAGCCTTTCTTAGCAATAAATGAGCAATTTTGATGAAGTGATATTATTCACACTTTATAAATACCTGGCAGTCAGGCCTGTGCTACTACCAATTCTTAGAAATTTAGATCAAGAGAGGCACGTTAGGTTACTTAGTTCAAGCCTCTCACTTTACAGAAGAAGAAAGAGACTTCAATGAAACAGACATTGGTAGGCTTTCCAAGATCATAGTCAATTAGCAATGGATTCGGTCCCTCCTTGTGGAGAGCGTGACTTTTGGAATTAGGCAAGTGCTGAGTTCAGTTTCCAACAAGCTCACTTCCACACCACTGAAGACATTTTAATCTCAGTTTCCTGGACCTTAAAAAAAGATGATGAGATAAGGTTTGTAGATGAGATTGATAACTGTAGAGCAATTAGCACCTTGGCTGGCTTGTAGCAAACTCTCGATAAATCGTACCTATTTTTATTGTTACTCCTATTATTTCCTTGTCTCCTGTGTGTCTTCCGTCATAAAACCAAATGCCAGATGTTCAAGTTAATGCTGGCCTCCTCCAAGTGCTTATTGTCAAGTCATACCCTCTGCCATATGCTCATCTTCCTAGTCTGCTCAACGTGAGGCGGTTTGCAAATGCCCATGTGGCACCTGACTTTTTGGCCAAATGGCAACTAAGTCAAACTTTCATAGTCATGTTTAAATATAGCACAGATCCTGTAAATAAACCTGCAGAGTCAAGTTTTATCTTGTCCACTTTGTGTTCTCCAGCTCTTGTACAGGAAATGGAGTGTATTTAATATTGATGACTCTGTATGTGTCATTTAATCGTCTCTATTGATTGGATTTCATCAGAGTGTGGGGCTTGGGCAGAGCTTTGATTAGACTATAAGGATTCTTGGCCGTTTTCTTTTACCCGACACCATATCAATGCACCTTCTGGTGTGATATCACTTTCACAATCAATATCTGAAAAAAAGCCCTCACACAGGCCTCCAGGAAGAGAAGGCATTGCCTTTAACTCTCCTTATACACATAGATTAAACCTCTCCAATTGAAAAAGGTTTATTGCATGTTTCAGAGCGGGATAGAGGAGAAGAAAGGACTGAAGGAGTCTCCATAGATTTCTCGTGTAATTTGTGCATCATTTTTTATTTAAAAGTGTCAAATTCTCCCTTTTAATGTTGGTTGATGTTTGAGAATGGATCATTTTTATCAGGGAAATTTTACAGTTTCAATCTGGTGCTTTTTTTCCCTCGATGTAATAATAGTCTATAAATATATTATTTGGGCAAATTGATATCTTAGACAGACTATTCTTGTCCAAATTCATTTTGCATGGATTTTACTGCTGCGAAATGTCCACTGGGCCTCCTGGACTAATCTTCCACTGAGGCAAAGTTTATTTTTCTATTTGGCAAAGTTGTTCCACCACGAATTCACAGAGCTTAGGCTCCAGATTTAAAGAACACAAACTAAGTAGCATTAAGCAGCAAATGTGTCTCCTCACACTAGGTTCATGGAGTTTGTGGTGGTGCCTTAATGCTGGCTGCGGAAGGGGCTGGGATAAAATGCTTATTTATCTCTTCTTTGAAACATGAAATTTTCTCAGAGGTCAGTTGCCGGGATTGCAGTGGTCAGGGCTGAAATGAAACTCCTGGAACTAGATGAGGCAATTTCAATGATTTCATACTATTTTAAGTATCCAAACCCTGGGGTTTGGAAATAATACAGTCTGTCATATACAATGTAAATCCCCAATAAAACAAGTTACCTGGCATCATCAGCACACCCAGCATTACATCTTGAGATGGAATTGTTCTGCCATAGAGTGGCAGAGAGGAGTTGGTACAGAACGTAAACCCCATTCTTTATTACCGCTTTCCTTTTTCATGCAGTCCCTCTTACTTGCTGTGACTTTATCATCTCCTCCTGCAGGTTCTTTTATCCTTGTCGTATGTTCTTCCTTGTGTCTTATATTACTTTAGAATTGTGCTTGGCAAACTAAGCGCCATAAGCTAAATCCGGCTGCTTGTTGTGTAAATAAAGTTTTATCGAAACACAGCCACACCCATTTCGTTCATTCTTGTTCATGACTGCCTTTGCATGGCGATGGCAGAGAGGAATAGTTACAGAGAGACTGTCTGGCCAGCAAAATCTAAAACATTTGCTTTCTGGCCCCTTGCAGAAAAAGTTTGTAAACTCCTGTGTTAGATCAATGACTTTCCATTGTGGAAGGACAAGTTGATGTGGGACAAGTTGGAGGGAAATTCAGTTCTACCCCAAAATACCATCCTCTTCTCTGGAAAGAATTGTATTTTCTGTATCCCATTTCTAGAGTTCTAAGTATTGGACTGTCATTTCTACTTACATTTTCATATAATGTTCTCAGTGTCAGGAAATATCGAATTGCTGAAAATATACAGCAAAATGTATATTGCTGTACATTTTGCTATTGCATGTTCCCTGATAACATCATAAATTAATCTTTAAAATATTGCCGCCTGATTCTTCCGCCCCCTAAAAAGTGTTAAAGTATGAGGTTGCCTCTGAAGAGAGAAAGTATATATTTTTATATACCTTTATTTTTAACGTTCTGAATTTTGTTTTTTATAACAATGTGCACAAATATATTTGTCTCATACACACATTATAATTAATCTTTTCCAAAGAGTTTATTCCAAATCCTGGTAAGCATATTATACCTAGGTGTAGACTTTTCTACATTTAGCAAAATATGATATCATGTAAAAATCAGTTTGTAACACAGTGATTTTCACATAAATATTTTATTTATTTATTTATTTATTTATTTTTATTTTATTTTTTTAATATAATTTATTGTAAAATTGGTTTCCATACAACACCCAGTGCTCATCCCAACAAGTGCCCTCCTTAATGCCCATCACCCACTTTCCCCTCTCCTGCACCCCCATAAACCCTCAGTTTGTTCTCAGTATCCAAGAGTCTCTTATGATTTTGCCCCCGCGCCCTGCCCTGCCCCGGGCAGAAGACATGAATAGACACTTTTCCAAAGAAGACACCCAGATGGCCAATAGACACATGAAAAGATGCTCAACATCACTCATCATCAGGGAAATACAAATCAAAACCACACTGAGATATCACCTCATGCCGGTCAGAGTAGCTAAAATGAACAAATCAGGAAACTATAGATGCGGCGAGGATGTAGAGAAATGGGAACCCTCTTGCACTGTTGGTGGGAAGGCAAACTGGTGCAGCTGCTCTGGAAAACAGTGTGGAGGTTCCTCAAAAAATTAAAAATAGATCTACCCTACAACCCAGCAATAGCACTGCTAGGAATTTACCCAAGGGATACAGGAGTGCTGATGCATAGGGGCACTTGTACCCCAATGTTTATAGCAGCACTCTCAACAATAGCCAAATTATGGAAAGAGCCTAAATGTCCATCAACTGACGAATGGATAAAGAAGATGAGGTTTATATATACAATGGAATACTACTTGGCAATGAGAAAGAATGAAATCTGGCCATTTGCAGCAACGTGGATGGAACTGGAGGGTATTATGTTAAGTGAAATAAGTCAGGCAGAAAAAGACAAATACCGTATGTTTTCATTTATATGTGGATCTTGAGAAACTTAACAGAAGACCATGGGGGAGGGGAAGGGGAGAAAAAAAAGTTACATAAATATTTATTTAAACTTTCTACATTTAGAATCAATGAACCACAGGCAAGAAAATGATAACTTCAGTTTAACTAAAGCAACGATTCTCAGGCATGACCTTCCCCAAACTGTTTTAGAATTTAATAGAAGTAACCACTGTTTATTGAGTACTTATTAAGTGTCAAGTGTTTTAGGTATAACATTTTCGTTACTTTCCCTTTCAACTTTGTGAGGAGGCAGAGTTTCAGCAATTAGTTTACTAGAATATCGTCGGCAGATCTGTTGAATCTGTAGCTCCAAGTGCTTCCACACAAGCAGGTATCCTAACTGAGGGCAGAGCTCTGTGACATGCAGATTTTAAAGGCCTCTTGGAGACCAATTTCACTAGGGATGTGAGGACAGAGAGACCAACACTCTTTTAGAAGAGCCCTGGAAGTTTTGGTTATTCCATTGAAAATCTAATTAGTACAACTTGGGGGGTGGTGGGGAGAGAAGATCTTCATTTTGCTTTGCCCTGGGTCAT
Organism: Felis catus; assembly: GCF_018350175.1. Taxonomy (NCBI): domain Eukaryota; kingdom Metazoa; phylum Chordata; class Mammalia; order Carnivora; family Felidae; genus Felis; species Felis catus. The sequence continues at coordinate 136,303,469 of NC_058375.1, forward strand.
CAGGGTTTGGAACCTTGGGGCCTACAGGGCCACTGCAATTCATGAGAGACAAGAAGGACCCCAAGTAAAGCTTTTATTTTCCAGAATGTGAGCACAGATTTAGAGTGCCCACCTTGCTAGGGCCCAGGGCCGAAGTCATCAGTGAAGATACTACTGCTGTTATCATGTAGAGTTTCAGTGACTCCAAGTCATGGAAGCTTGTTCTTATAGGGCCCAGAGGGATCTGGGCTGGAAAAAACAGGGCATCCATTCTTGATCTGTCCTCCTGACACAAGTTATGCTTGTGCTTAACTTTGCTAAAACTTAGTTCTGACCAGGTCACTTCCCTCCTTACCAATTGTCCAAAAACAAGGAAGAAAGTTAAGATGCCTAGTGTTCTGAGGTTAAGCATCTCCTTGGCTATCTCTTTCACAACTTGTCTTCCTTCTAAAGGCGAGGGGGAGGGGGGAGAGACATTGCCTGAAAGTCAAGAGTTTTGAAGTTTGATGCCAGAAGTTGTCACCTAAAGACTAGCAATGGTTGTAGGTTGTGGTCTTTGTTTTCTATTTGTTTGGTTGGTTTTAAATCTTTCTAAAAGGGCCATTTCTTCGTGATGAATCAAAATCATCTCACTCTTCACAAATACCTGTATGACTAATGATGGAGATGGGTAGACAGTATTACTTCTCTGCAGGTTTCATTTTTTTTTTCTGGAGAATATTTTCTCTGTGCATTTAAACAGCCTTTACTATATATCAAAGAGATTATGCATATGTGACGTGCATGTGTGTGTGTGTGTGTGTGTGTGTGTGTGTGTGTCTGTGTCTGTGTATCAGTTCTTGTCTATCAGACCCTATGGGTAATGAGAACCTGAAGACAGAGTACAGCAGAACTGTTATGAAAAAAGATCTTCACCATAGGATGGAGGTGAGACATAGAAAGCTGACTGGCTAGAGTTGGGAATTTGCTCCAGCCTGGGACTGGGGTGGTCTGATTTCAGATGAAACACTCTAAAATGTGCTAGTATTGGAAGGAGAGTCAGATCCACGTTTAGTGGTGCCTGAAACTCTCATACTTTGGGCTCCCTGTAAGGAAAAAAAACACACAAAACAAAAAACACAAAACTAGGTACAGAGTCTTGGAGGAAGCCTTCAATCTTGGGTTTCTTCAGTTTCATATTAAACCTGCTTCTGGCTGAACATTTACATCGTAACCTAATTTTCCTGTTGAGACCAAATGCCCCAGCAAGTAAGTGCACAGTATCCCCAGGAGCTTGAATATCACACATCCTGGAAAGAGGTAAAACTGAAGTTGTATCCTAGACTGTTTGAGAGAGGAAATCTGCCTTCTCTCTCAGATCTCTGGAGGCTGGGCCAGAGGCCAAGATTCAGACACACTAGTACTCTCCTGGTCATGGAGCTGGGCTGAGTTTTGTCACCTGGATAAAGACTGGGATCTAAATAGACTGGTGCTGCCTATAGAGCCCAAGGGTGTAGCTCTGAGAGCTGTCTCAAAGGATACAGTGGTGGCTCCGTGCTGATCTTCTCTGTCATTATCTTCAAACTTGAGGAATGTTGGGATGAGTGGCAGATTAACTTCCACTCTTCTGTGAAGAATCCAAGGGAGAGCCTGCTTTGCACTTAAGATGTGTGGTAGAGAGCCATCGCTCAGCCTCCCAGGGTTTGAGGGGCAGTCTCTGGGGCAGCAGTGCCCTCAGAAGCCCATGGGCAATAGGAGCAGGAATAAGACACTTTGGCCAGAGTCAAAGTACATGAGGAACCCAATCCTGAGTAGAGAGGAGAAGCATCTTGCAGAAGATAACTGTGGAATATTTGAGGGGGAAATTTCTGTTGAAACATATTGGGTCTCTCACTCACTCTAATTTGTGTGCTTATCAAATGCATCAAAATTTTAGGAACAGCTTGTTGGTACCTGGTATACATACAGTCAAAGTAAATAAACACTAAATACACATCACTGCATTTCCTGTCGCTGAACCTTTGCTCTGAGTTCCTTTCTTTTTGCTTACCATCTGTTGTTCCCTAATCTGTCTGCATTTGATGAGAATGATCTGTTCTGTGAGATCCAGCTCTACTGGCCGTAAAATCTGAAAACCTTCGTTGATTCCCCTAGTCACAAATGATCTTTCTTTTCTGGAGCATTTTGTCTTTACGTCTCTTTATGGCTCTTTATACTGTCACTTAGCAGGGTGGCCACTTTGTGCGAGGCATCTAGACTAGCCTCTTTAGTCTTTAAAGGATTAAGAAGTCGCTCAGGTTTTGCCAGATCTAGTGGGTTTCTGTTTGCTTATTAGCATTTGTAAAAAGCAAAAGTGCAAGCAGAAGTCTCACGGGAAGCAGGGACGGCCCTAGAACTGGGCTTTCCAGATGGAAGCCAAGTTGAGAAGCTGTAAGAACCTATGCAGCTGTGGGGATGGCAGTCGTTTCTATTAACTGGTCGAGCCTAATATCATATAAACCCTACCGAGAAGAAGCAGGACTCATTCATCTTTGTATAGTAGCAAGCTAGGACTGCAACCACAGTGGGCAGGGAGCATTCACCACATGGTACACAGAAGGATTAAAGGTCTCCAGGATTGTAGAGTCAGTGTGTTTCTTAGAGGAAGATACCATTCTGATAGCAGACTGAATGAACTTGGTTATCCACATATTAGAATTATACTTTTCCTCTCAGCTCTTTTACTCTCCAGAGCTGTACCCTTTCCATCAAAAGCTTCATCGTTATGTCCTATGACAAGGCTTAGCTGTCCAGATTTTTATATCTCAGTCTCCATTCGTGTTTCCCTCTGAGCAAGACTTTTGGCACATAGTAGGCTCTCGACAAGTGTTGAGTGAGTGTAGAAACTAGCTCGAAGATCCTTAAGCATACACGGTGTAAGGAAGCGAGTTTGGGGATTTATTTCCACTTTGGTTTGTTTTTCACTAAGAGAAGGAGGGGAGTCAGTATTCTTTGACCCATGACACTCTTCTTTTTTTTATATAATTGCCTGTTCAAAAAAAAGAACGAAAGAAAAGACAGTACATAGCTGTACTAACTAAAAACATAACTCGCTGACCCATGAGAGCTACTTTAAGGTTTGACTGAATTGATTTATGGAGAAGAAACTAAAGAATAAAACTTTTTATAGTCAATTATTAAATAAATGTCTTAAATTGAATCAAATTCTTGGAGAAGATATGAAAGCTCATCTGAGGTCAGGATGGGATAGGGGAAAGGCTCGAATCTTTAGCTGATTTGCTGAAGAAAAATAAGGAGTGTGTAGTAGGATGTGAAGAATAATCCTGAGTTGGCATGAGCAAGAAAGGTAGGATTTGCCTGCTGCTTTGAACATTAGTTCATATCCTTCATGTTCATTATACTATAGACCATTAAGCTATTTTATGGGCAAGAGAGAAGTTCAAGTACAGCACAAGTTGTCAAAAGGATTATGAAGTTCATTTTGATTGATCAATAATTAACTGTACCTTGTGAAATTACAGGCTTGACTAACTGTGGAACGTATTGTAGTGAGCAGCCCAAGCTGCCAGAAAGAACAGAGAAGACAGAAGAAAAAGCGATAGAAACCGAAACATCTGTCCCCTTTACACTGCAAGAGCTGGTAGCCAAGATCTCACTGTCTCCTTCTCTATCTAAAGTACAAACAGCATAAAGCAGGGATTGGATTGATATGGGACACTACAGAAGATGTTTGCTTATAATTATTTCTAGCACTTTTTTGAAGCTCAGGGATAAAACATTTCCAATTATTCATCAAGCTCTTGGAACTCATGGGCCTGTATAATAGGGATTTAGCAGAACAACAAATAGCACACAAGGATACAGATGAAAGGAAGGAATGTGAAGGGATTATTAGCATAAAAAAAGCAAATGACTATTTGATGGAATTACAACAATACAAGGAGTCAGAGAGAGATGGAAACGTAATGCTAATTGATAAATACATGGCTGTTTAGCATTAATTTGAATGATGTCATGGCTGTGAAATGAAAAATACCTGTTATTGTCTTTTCACGTGTAAATACACACACACACACACACACACACACACACACCTTTTGAAAGATATTTCTGGACTTTGTACTGTATCAGTTACTGTCTTAGAAATGTTACCCACTTTCTTTAGACCCTTGATAGATCCAATTCTTAAAATATTGGTGAGAATCCCTTTTACTAATATCTAACAACCTCAGTTTACCAAGAAGACATGACTATTTGTATTATGCTTTTATAGTTAACGCCTGCCTACTTCTTAACAGGTTTTCTATATTACCTAACAGGGACATATGCTCAAATCTAAAACAAAGTGTAAGACTAACTATCCCTACTTCTGTTCAGTAATTCCTCTACGTGCTTTTCCTCCTTTGTTAGTACTGAAAAAAGTTAAATCATCTGTAGATAACAATTTTAACACAAGTATGCTTTACAAATTGCATTTGGTGGATGTTTAAATGTTAGGTGGTCTCAAGGTGGAAGGGAGAGAAGATGAAATTCACTTTCTAACCACAGATACCTGAGTCATCCTTTCAACAGTATACTTCAGACAATGGAATAGATTTCCTTCCAAACATATATTGAGTTTATTATTTTGTTTCAGTTACCTCTATTTACATAACAGATTCCTATTTATTTTTTAATAAACTAAAATACGTGACAAAAAAAATGTACCAAAGACACACAAAATAAATGGCAAGGTGGGATCTTTAAGACTCTTCTATTTTCCCAAACTATGGGAACCCACCCATTGGTTGGATCGTTCAGGAGTGATGTTGAAGAGTCCAGTGGCCCTTTTCACCATTCCATCATGGATTCGGCTGGCCCCAGCATTGCCTTCAGAAGGCAGAGAGTTGTTCAAAAGTACCAGGTAGATAGTGGGATGCCTGGGTGGCTTAGTCAGTTAAGCGTCTGACTCTTGGTTTCGGCTCAGGTCACGATCTCACAGTTTGTGGGTTCAAGCCCCAATCTCACAGTTTGTGGGTTGGAGCACCGAGTCAAGCTCTGGGCTGCCAGCGTGGAGCTTGTTTTGGATTCTCTCTCTCCCTCTCTCTTTGCCCCTCACCCTCTCGACCTCTCTGTCTCTCTCAGAAAAATAAAATAAAATAGACTTTAAAAAAATTTGAAAAAAGTACCACGTAGTTAAGGTCTTTGAGGTTTTGTGTAGTTTTATTTTTATTTTTGTTCTCTAAACAAAAATGTTTAGTTTGAGTCAGAAATGGTATACTTACTGGAGTTGTCAAGCATATTAAAATTCACAATGGCATAGCATAATAAAATAAATCAGTTTTGCTACCTAGTAATGTTGTGCCTTAAAGGACTTAGAAATTTAAATTTGTAGTTTATAGATGCACAAATTTATAAACTAAGATCTATCTGCCACTGACATAATGTTAATAAATATTAACACTACAAACCTGCATAACTGTAGTTTTAAACACGGGAATACTTTCTGGTCAGTTGGTAGGGGTAAAAAAGTAAAAAGGTATGAGATACTATAGGATCCCAGAAGAACTGAGAGTTTTAGAATACCAGACAAGTCAATAAACACATATGTGTGAAATAGAATTCCAACTTTGTTTCAAACAGAGAAAGCATTTATGATTGGGAGAAAAAAAAGATGAAAAGGTATCTAGTCATTTTCCATGCATATCTCTCCTGAAATTGGGAGTAGGAAAAATATTTCAGTTTTATACTGATTTTCTTATGGCTTTTGGAAATTATTTATTTACATTACACTAAAATAAATACCACAATAAAGTTTTTGTTTACTCTGATTTAAAGTAAAGTAAATGTTTTATGACCAGGATTTAAAGTTGCATTTGTGACTGCAAATAATTCTTAGAAATGAATATTTCCCTGTTTTGCTCTTATACTAAACAAATCTGCAGCATGTTACTTTAAAAATGAAATAAAGCTTGTGTTCATAGTGACAGTCAATAACACTACAGCATAATAATCAATTGCTATTTGTAGCAGCAGGACTAGCAGTGGGGGCAGATCAGTGCAAATTACTGTCACTGTGTGCTGTCGTGTATGCAAGCCAGCCTGTAGAACTCAAGACAAATGATGTCCCATTCAATGGAATGAGACAGTACTTAGTCATACCTGCACAACAGCAAAGGAATGCAGGCTGGCATCAAGTATAACAAGAAAGTGGATATAAATCTAAAACACTGATAGGTAACAAAAATAAATTAATCCAGCTAAGAGTTCTGCTCCCAAGATTCGAAGTTAAATGCTCATACTTTTTCCTATGAGCTGGAAATTGGTGGATTACAGGTGTCTAGGGATCTACAAAAAGGTTAGATGGCTTTTTAGTGAACACCAGAGAAGTCTGTGCTGTACTTTATTCCAACATTGCAGAGAGATGCTCTGAAACCAGATATTGAGTGTAAATCACTTGTTAAGGCCAATTCTAATGACAAATTTAAATGATAATTTATTTTTTCCTACAAATAGGTGACATCAAGAGGGGGAACATGCCTGTTCGTCAATATCATTGATCATTGAACTATTTTTGTAAGTCTTCTTTTTTTTATTTTTATATTTAATTCAGAGAAAGAGTGGAAGTCTTTGCTCTATCTTTGGGAAACTCGTCAATCTTTTAGCAAATCAAACAGGTAATTTTGAAGCCAGAACTGCTGACTTTTTACCTTAGCCTCTTTGGTGCATCAGGCCATTTGCCTTCTCTTTCAGGGACAGGCAATACAGAGAGAGGAAGGGAGAGGAAAAGGGTACATTCAAATCTGCAAAAGAAACAAATTAAACAAATAGATAACATAGGAATCCCTCCATTTTTAACACTTCCCGGTAGTTAATTAAGTTTGCAGAGAGGTATATTAACTCACTCAGGAGAAAAATACTTCAAATGTTACTTTGAATGGGATCCAGACCAGCTCTGTAATTTACTGCACACTGTGTCAAACGAATCTGTGGTGCCCCTTGTTCAAAAATAATTGAGAATTTCAAGACAACAAGAGCAGACAATTAAACCAAGTGTGGGGCCCTTCTAAGCGTGGGGACTCTTGCAGCTTCTCAGCTTGTACATCCATGAAGCCAGCCCTTGATGGGATAGTTTATCTTCCTATGCTTCAACCCCACCACAAACACTAGTCTAGTTTGGTTTATGTTACTTAATCAACCCTCGACAAATTGATCTCTAAAACAAAGATTGCAGGCTGATAGCCTGCAGGCTAAAGTAGGCCCGGAGACATATTTTGTTCAACCTGATGGGTGACTATTATGGGTCAAGACTGAGTGACAGCTGATCCCTCTGGAAGAGAATTCCTCTCTCAGTCCCCATTATTTCTTATTCTTTTACAATGAGCCATTTTGCCCCTTACATTATCTGCCTAGCCCCTGTTAACATTTGAGTTTGCCTCCCATAAAATGGTTATGAAAATCTTCAGCCAGCATTCCTGCTCCTAATAGCAGTGCAAATAATAATAGTAAAAGCATCATGCTGATAAAGCTTTGTGGATCTTAAGAAAATCTTAGTTAAAGCACAAATAAGTTAATAGTATTGATGAAATGCACATTCTGTAAACCAGGCTCTCAGGAAAATGTTTCATTAGCTCAGTACCCCCTTTAATGAAACCTGTTAGGAAGAAATGCCACTCTCCACTTCTCCCTGTTTACTTCACTTCTCTATATGGAAAAATCTCAAAACTCAAAAACTCACTTACCAATATGCTGAGCCATTTATAATTTTGAAATCACATTAAAAGCTAGTAACAAATACCAAGGGGGGGTGGGGGTGGGGGAGAAACACTTAAGTACAATTAAAAGAAATTGAAATGACCCTCAGAAGCAAACTGTGGTGAATAAAAAATAGTAACTCTCAGAAGCAAACTGTGGTGAATAAAAAATAGTAACTCTCTTCCCAAGAGAAATGACTTTCTTAAATATGCCTAAAATATGTACATTATTTAGAAACGTGACAATTCATTTGATTGTTAAATATGCTGGTGATAAATTGTAGGTTTCCAAAAGGGACCAAATGACCTGAAAAATAATGCATTCAAGATTTAAGTAAAAAATTTCTACCAGATACAACAATGCTTTCAATATAGGGATGCCTTCGTTGATAGTCCATGTTATGAATATCTTAAGTATATAACTTATAACTCCATCATAGGCAGAATCCAACTGCAAACCCAATGTACATTTTTGCTGGTTTCAACTCGCCAGGTTATTTTCGAGACAGAGAGTCTACACCAATTTAAGTGTGATTAGACCTAACTTCTGTTTGAAGCTCACATGTAAAAAAGATCCCTAGAACGTTTTTGGTAAATCATCGTATTTGACTATTCCTTCTGCTTTCCAACTAATGAAATGAAAAACTTAGTATAAACTTTTGGTTTCTGTTGTATTTTACTGATAAAAACTGTTTGCCTTGTTTGAATTACGTAGAAAAAAGAATGCACACAGTGATACCCTTGAGTCAAACTTATGCCATGGTCAGCCACTCTTTCTGAGATGTCAGGTCTATATAAATTTATATTAGAGTGTTTTTCTTTTCTTAGTTCTGTCTCTATACCCCAAACTGCAATTTTATTCAAAGAAATATTTGCCATGTAAATCATCATGGATTAGAATTATCTTCAGGAGACTGTTTATAGATATTATGGGTATTTACCTGGCAAAGGCTACAGCTACCATTATTATAATTTTCCAGATGTCTTTTTTAATAATGAAAATTGTATAAGGACTTTGTCTCTTTCTGTTTAAAATATTCACCACACAGCTTCAACATTAAACTAGGTGTGTTAGAATTGGAATTTTTCTTAGCAGGATAAACTTAACATGGAGCACAGTGTGTCACAGAAAATGTTTCCAGAGAGAAATCTATCTCATGAGGGTATGATTCACTTGTCCCACGGGGACTATAACGCTGGCCCCACTAGCCCATTTTCTGGGTTGTTTGCTTTTCATGAAGTTGTCTAGATATTATCTACGCTCCTTTCTTTATTGTCATTTTCCTACATTGATCTCCTTTTACAATTGGTGAATTCCATATCATGTTGTTGTTTTTTTGTGCTATTAACACATCCCTTGAGAAAGAAATATGGCTTATGAAAACATAAATAAGATTTGGGCTTGACAACAATGGATTAGCACTAAATGGAAACATGATTTGCACACCTTCTATCATTATGTAGAACCATCTGGAACCAAATGGGTCAGGGATGAGGCTGATTTTGTAATCCCGTGGTTGACGAATGCACAAATTCACATGCCTGTTAAGTGCCAGGGCAATGATTTGCACTTATGTTTAAAGGCCCCAGGTCTTTCTATTGTGCCACACTGTCTTTCTCCAGGCTGTGTGTGTGATGGGCCTCTGTGCTTCAAAAAGCATTACTAATAAATAACCCAGGTGACACCCAGATGAGGATTTTTTAGCTTGTGTTGGAGGCAGAGTTTATAGAAATGGAAATTCAAAATAAAAATGGTTGCCACTTCCCTCTTGATTCCGAAACAAAATTAAAACTGGAATCATTTTTGACTTCTCAGTTCTTAGGAAAGAAGCAAATACTATATAAACAAGTTTTGACAACAGAAATTTTTTGAAGTGCCTTTAGCATGGTATCAAGGAATATATTCAGATTTCATGAAATTGCCTAAAGTTGAAATTTAATATAATCTTCTGAATCATAAGATAAATCCAACCTTTATTTTTTTTGTATTTGTAGTGTGAAGAGTATTTTTAGTAATGTTTAGTTATTTGAAAACAAGTTATTCATTCAACAAATGTGTGTGAAGGAATAGTATACATACAACAATGCCACATGCCCTCTCCTCAATTTGATCATAATGATTAATAAAGTACCTGGGTAATATTACGCAGTTAACTAAAATATTAATTGTATGGTTCTGTATACCTTTTGGATTCATAGATGTATAGGGCATTAAAATAATACATGTGGATGAAACAGTCTCACATTCAGGTATATTAAATAGCAGGTGCAATTATCGATCTCATGACTACCTCATAGATGTAGTTTCTTTTGTGTATGTGCTTAAAAAATAAAACGCAAACTCAGTGTTATAACAACTTTGTCAATTAACTAATTTTACAATCTGTAATTTCATCACAAACTTTCCAAGTACTATAAACATTAGTTATTTTTGATGTTCTTCCATGTTTTCTGCAAACTCCCACGTGTAATAAATAGCACTATATTGAACTGCATCACTTATTGGTAATCCTGTTCCTTATAAACACAAAGAAAAAAATAGCCCTAGTAAAGCCTATTTGTTTTATGTAGCATGTATATGATGAAGAGCATATTAAGGTTTTTATTAAAATAGAAACTCACATTGGAAGTTTGCTTGCAATGCTGACAGTATGCTCACAACTGTTGGTTCCAAAAACATTGTGAAGAATTTTAATGATCTGAATTATAAGAAGTGCATTAGCATTAACTAAAAGTGGTGAAAAAAATCTCTAGTTCTGATTTGCAACCCCCCCTCTTTTTAAATTATTGATTGATTGATTGATTGATTGATTGATTTTTTACCATTTCCTGTCCCTATATGTGGATAGGTATAGTCCTATAAGAAAAAATGAGATTGATTGGATAGCAGCAACATAAGATAAGTGAATGGACCTAAGAGTCCAGATTTAACTAAATAAAATATGCTTGGCATGTTTATTACTAGGAAGAAGAAAACTAAATGGAAATCATTTTATTAATATTATGCTATTTAAAATTCCGATTACTAAACATTTTAAGAAGAAAGAGAAGACTGTCAAAAAGTGTATTACACTTTCTTGTCTTGAAATATGGTGGTTAAATAGCCCCCAAACCAGACATTAAGTGGGAGAAATCAGAAAACAAGAAAGGCTGACACTTGAAGAAAGGTTAATAGGAAAAATCAGGACCAAAATGCCCAAGAAAGGGAAGCCCAATCACAAATGGAACCCTCGCTTTGTAGGAGGAACCGGCAGGAATTCCCAATCCGAGGAAAATCATGTACCTGAGGAAATGTTCAGCAGTTAAGTCTTGGACTGAAATGAGAAAGGAGATGGTTCTTGTTACGGTCACAAGCCCATTGGTAGTGACAAGAATGGTCATACCAAGTGTTTAAACTTAGCAATATGCCTAATTTTTATACTACTGAAGATGTGTCTCAAAAGGTGTTGAACCACTGCAAAACAAAAACAAAAACAAAACAACCCCCCTCCCAAAACAAACATAAAAACCTCTTTCATTAGCGGGTGAGAAAACTAAAAGACAGTGTTGCTTCCAGGACCATTTTGTTCATCCCCACCTGTCACCACAGAGGCAAAAAGGTGGTTTCCTGAAGTAGGTGAATCAGCTTGCTACTTATGAATGGATGCCTGGTTCTCAATTGAGTTTCTTTGTGTTGAATCCAAAAGAAATTTGTCATTGTCACCTCCACCAAAATTGATGTGAAAATCCCCCAAAGATCTCATTAATGCTTGCTACGAATAAAGCTACATAAGCCCAACCACCAATAAGATGAGATCTTTAACATAGAGAAAGAGAAATACCAGGTTACAGAGTAGTGCACAGTCTATCAGAAATCTCTAGACTCTCAAGTTATGCCAAAATCAAAACTGTCCCTCAGCTCTATGGCAACTTGTATTCCAAGCTCTCTCTCACAACTAGAGATTATCTTCAGAAATTGGTCCTCTATATTTCTAACAAAGACTTAAAATAACTAAAATATTAAAAATATAGTATTGCTTTAAAAGCCATTTATACTACCATTTGTTTTCAGTCCCAATTCTTTTATCTTAAGATTTTTTGGTACAGAGATAAAGTTTACATTTAACCAAAAATAAAATTATTATGATAACTATTTTTTCAAACTCTTTCTTTTAAAACTAGATAGCATTTTTTTTTTTGTCATTGACAAATTTGGTTCCAAATACAAATTGTGACTACCAGGTAAGGAAGGAGTAATTTTGGTAAGGTCACTGTTCAATACCAGCAGCTGATTAGTGTTATTTTTTCCAGGAATTAAAAGGGATTTTTGAAAACACAATACTACCTAGTTAAAGTCCTAATACTACTGACATATATGGAGTTTTCAATAAACCTGGATTTTATTTTTTATTTATCATATAACAGATGACCTGAATGGAAAGGTTAGCAATTTTTAAAAAAGACATTGATTCCATTTATAGAAATAAGAAAAGGCACTGATAAGGATGCCCGGGTGGCTCAGTCTGTTAAATGTCAGACTTCGGCTCAGGCCATGATCTCACAGCTTACGAGTTCAAGCCCCACATCAGGCTCTGTGCTGACAGCTCAGAGCCTGGAGCCTGCTTCAGAATTTTGCCTCCTTCTCTCTCTGCCCCTCCCTGACTCATGCTCTCTCTCTCTCTCTCTCTCTCTCAAAAATAAATAAACATTAAAAATTAAAAAAAAAAGAATAGACACTAATAGATAAAATGTATAGGTTCCATATGTAAGGAGATTGATATTATGTTATTTAATAAATATTAGTGACATAGTACATTTTTCTTGGTTTAGGGAAAAGAAATCCACATTCCATACAATATAGATTATAGTGCTTGAAAAAAAGAGTAATGCTTGAGTAATAGAGGATTCTGAGGGAAAAGACACTGCCTAATATTTAGGAAATTATTAGAACTAGCACAGGGTTAGCTTATATTAGTGTTTCAGTTAAAAAAAAACTTAACAACCCTGTATAAAACTTACAATAAAATTGACAACTAACTATCCTGCCACAAGAAAAGGGATTCATCTCTGAAAGATACCCATTGAGATACTTTGCAGGCACTTATGATTCATCACACTATAGCATTTGTAAGATGGGAAAATAGCCTTCAAAAATAACCCTTCCCTTACAATGGTGGCAATTGCCAAGGGCCTAATATAATTTGGCAAAAAGTGCCTGTGTACTTCAATCAAGAGCTGTTTTAATCTTATTACAAAAACTATAATGGTTTTATTGAACTCCTATCCAGTCTCTATTGGTCTAGTCCTGTAGATGGAAAATTACTTCCCCTTTCTGTTCTTTTAACTTAAGATGTTTTGGAAAAGGAAATTAAACTTTAAGTTATCAAAATAATGTTGTAGTTGATTGGAACAACAAGAAAACTTTGAAGTTAAAGTGGATTAGTTGGAGAATGTCAGTGAGGCCTCCATGGAGTGCTTAAATGCTTCATGCCAGTTCTAATGGGGGCACTCTTCTCCCGAAGGTAGGGGAATAGTATTTGTTTTGTATTATCTTGGACATCTCCAGAAAGTTATCCCTCCACACACAATAGCAGAATTCATATAGTACCACTGCCTCACACAAGAGTAATTGTACACACCTATGTGGGAAATTGACCAGCTAAAAGTAAGTAACTTGGATGAACATTTAAAATGAAAAAAAATATATATATATGTGTGTATAGATATGTGTGTGTGTATATATGTGTGTGTGTGTGTGTATATACACATATGTATACATATGTATGTATGTGTGTATATATATATGTGTGTATATATATGTATATATCAATTAAAGGTTGTATGTGAAGCATATACAGTTGAAAACTTTTTTTTTAATATTTTATTTTTTTAAGACAGAAAGAGAGAGCATGAGTGGGGATAGGGCAGAGAGAGAGGGAGACACAGAATCTGAAGCAGGCTCCAGGCTCTGAGCTGTCAGCACAAAGCCTGACATGGGGCTCAAACTCACGAACTGTGAGGTCATGACCTGAGCTGAAGTCGGACGCTCAACCGATCGAGCCACCCAGGCGCCCATGAAAACTTTTGAATGTATAGTAAAAAAGGAACTATTGAAATTGAATGTCAAGGGATGGTGCGTTTTGAGATTTCCCTGAGAGGCTATCCTTCAGTATCCCTTTGTGCAGTGAGGGACTTGAAGAATGGAAAAGATCCCGGTGAGCTTAGACGTCTTGGCACTCAATCTTTCAATCCCCAGGGTTGGCTCACCAAGCTCTCAACTTTAGTCACAAAACCGTCTTGGTCTCTGGAACAAATTTGGCTATGTGGATAAATTATGGTGCCTCAGCATCAAATATTTTTATTTGAATTTATGTTTCAGATTACCTTCAAATTAAGTCCATGGATTATCTTCCACTTTTTAGGGGCTCAGTATTTGTCACACAAGCATACCCAGTGCTATTCCTTCTGTGATAGAAATTTTTCTCCCCTTGGTGCAATTTTCTTAGTGTTTAGAGATATGTTTTTGAATCTTAGTCCTTGTGACTGGATTCCTGCTACTCATTCTTGTATGTATCAATCATGACAAGGTCCCTGCTTGGAATTTTATCTATTTCATGAGAAATTCACTGGCTTTTATCATTGAGTTACTCAGACATGATTAACCACCTAAAATTCATTATTTTAATACTCAATAGGCTCTAGGATCTATGCTAAATGTAAGGATATAGCAGTGAAGAAAACATCTTGTCTTATCCACCTCCCTAGGGTTTACAAGCTGGTGGGCAAGGCTAACATTAGGCATGTGATCAAACGGCCATGACAAAGGGCTACTAATGTGTGCGTTCAGATATCTAGACTAATCTGGAAGATCCAGGAATGGCTTCTGATGAAAAAACGTTTAAGCAGAGACCAGAAATAGGAATTAGCGAAGTGAACATATGCAGAACATTTAAGCAGAAGAAAATATATAAAGATTAGGAGCACAAAAATATTGTGGAGAAGAGAAGATAAAAACCATGATGGCTGGACTATAAATGGGGTTGTGCCTGTGTGATTTTTTCCTTATTTCTCAGGAATTTGCCATTACTACCTGCCCTGCCTTATTTCAGTTATGTCTGTTCCATCGTTCCTATTACATTGTTAACTGAGGCCATGGTATGAATATAAGGTATCTTTGAGGGTAATCAGCACAGAAAGGAGTCAAAAGCAGAGGGTGGTGAGAAACTGTTAGATGCTCAGAGTTAGCAGAAGATCAACGGACTAGGTTTGCTGAGGGATATGTTCTGTAATAAAATAGCAGGGGACCCTCACTGTGAGGGACAGACTGGGCAATGCTGAGAGTTTAAGAGAACTTACTAATAGGGAGGTTAAACCTTGCCTACGTGAAGCAATCATAGAAATGAACAGACAAAAATCACTATTTCCAGTCACATCTTTGTCTGGAACAGAATGTTCATATTTAAGTTTAATATGTGTTTCTAAATTTATTTGTGTGTGTGTGTGTGTGTGTGTGTGTGTGTTTTAGAGAGAGAGCACGCACTAGTTGGGGAGAGGGGCAAAGGAAG
Organism: Felis catus; assembly: GCF_018350175.1. Classification (NCBI taxonomy): domain Eukaryota; kingdom Metazoa; phylum Chordata; class Mammalia; order Carnivora; family Felidae; genus Felis; species Felis catus. The sequence continues at coordinate 136,318,704 of NC_058375.1, forward strand.
AGAGAAGAGAGAATCTTAAGCAGGCTCTACACGCAGCACAGAGCCCGACAAGGGGCTCAATCCCATGACCCTGGGATCGTGACCTGAGCTGAGATCAAGAGCTGGACACTCAACTGACTGAGTCACCCAGGCACCCTTAAATTTATTCTTAATGTATCATTTTTTCAATTTAAAACAAGTTAAGGATGTCATTAAGATGTTGAGCTCCTCATGTAATATTGTTTGGATGTTTTTGATTGTGATATTTAGGTGAATATTTATGTTGTAGACACAGGTGACAGCAATGTGACTTAATTTCACAAATTTTACTTTTTCTGAATCAGGAACAAATAAGTGCACACTGTCAGTCTGTACCTATGCACTTAAGTTCTCCAAATCACCAAACAACTAGGTGTGGGAGGCAAGTGTGGAGATGTTGTTTCAAGTCTTCTCCAGAATTTTCCAGGGTGAGACAGAGGGTGCTGCCTGGGGCAGATGGCAATTGCAGAGCAACAGTGTGATTCAAATCATTAACATGGACAGAAAGAGTTGGTGTAGGCTGGAATAGGAGTCATATTAAGGAGGGAGAATAAGTTTGTCTCTGCCCAAAGCCCAGCTCTCATCTTGAAGACTTCATGGTTATTTGATATGTGTGATCTTTTTAGCCTGCACAGACCTGTTCCATATTTGAATAGACTCAACTTCAGTCTTTTTCTAATCAAAAGCCTGATGAGTGAGTTCAAATACCAAACTCAGGAATAGTGGAGAATTCATCAAAACATTTCCACAAATGTGAGTCAATCTGGGCCTCCTTGGTTTCACCAAAAGGCTATTTGATATAAGCTTTCCTATCCGAGAGAAATACAGCCAGCACTCCAAACACCTTGAAGGTATAGCAAAAAGAGGAGTTAGATAAAAAAAAAAAAAAAAGAAGAGTCTCTAAAACAAACCCCACTGATCCTTGTCTCCCGTTGTGCATTCCCTTTTGTAATAAACTCCTTCTGAGTGTGGGTGGACCTAGTGACTCATTTGTAACACAAAGAGTATTGCAAAAATGTTGGGATGTTTTTTATGAGACCAAACACACATTTAGCCAGCAATCGCACCGCTGGGCATTGATCCCAGAGAAATAAAAAACTTATGATCAGACAAAAACCTGTACACAAATGTGCAGAACAACTTTAATCATAATAGTAAACAAAACAAAACAAAACTTGGCATCTGTCTAGATGTCCTCCAACAGGTGTCATGTACCTACTGTGGAATACAAGTCAGCAATAAACAGGAACACACTATTGATATACACACATTGGAATCCCCAGATAATTATGCTGAGTAAAAACATCAACCCCCCCAAAGGCTACATACAATAGGATTCAATTTATATAACAATTTTGAAATGACAAAATTACAGACGTGGAGAACGGATCAATGGGTGCCAAGGATTAGGGATAGAGTAGAATGGGCTGAAAACAGTGGGTGCCATTATAAAAGGACAACATTTTGAATACAAAAACTTAGACATATGATAAAGTTGTGATGAATCAAATACACGTGGAACAAAGTACAAGTGAAACTGAGGAAATCCGAATGAGATTAATGAATGGATTATATCAATGTCAGTAATCTGGATGTGACATTTCACTATAGTTTTGCAAGATGTTACCATTGGGGAAACTGGATGAAGGATACATGAGGTCTCTCTGTGTAGTTTCTTAAATCTGCGTGTGGGTCTACAATAAAAATTAAAAAAAAAACCTGATGGGATATCACCTGAGATTAATTTACAAAAAGACTGACCCCTCTCTCTGTTTCTTGCTATCTCTGTCTCCCTCTCTTAGCCCTTGTTCTGGGGGACCCCAACTCCTGTGTTGTCAGTAACCCTCTATGTGAAGGCAGCTAGTCAAAAACCTGTGTTCCCAGCCAACAGACAGCAAGAGCCAGAGTTCCATGAACAGCTACGTGAGTCATCTTAGAAACGGATCTTGAGAAGACCGCCAACAGCTGTGTGAGTGAGCTTTACAGAAGATGTTCCATCAGTCAAGTCTTGGGATGACTGCAGCCCATGCACATACCTTGAAAGCAGCCTCATGAGTGACCCTGAGCAGTGGCATGCAGATAAGTCAAGTCAGGATTCATGGCCACAGCAACTGTGAGATAATGAACAATTGTTTTAAGCTGCTGAGTTTTGGGGTAATCTGTCAGGCAGTGGAGGATAACTAAGGGAGAATCATACAACTGACAATGACAGATTCTAAAAGTTGTCTTCGTTAGGTTTTCACAGTGTCTGAGAGGATGGCAATGTCCCCATTCTCCCTCTTCTCTTCAACCCCACATGTAAAAGAAATAAGCAAGCTATAGCCCCATGAGAGTGCAGTCATTCTGCTCCAACCCTACTGTACCCTGCTTTTAGCCTGCAAGGCTGACAGGTGTGATTCCCCCCTGTTTCTTGGTTTTGGGGGTTGGTTCAATGGGAAACGGTCTCAGGAGATTGGAGGGAAGGTGGGAACTAAAGTTACATTGATATTTTTTTGGGTTCCCTCTTGAAAGGTCACCTTGAACATGGTATATGGATGTATCCATTGACAGAACATTCTCCCCTTTTTAAAGCAGCCTGCGGGCCTGAACTCTGGACTTTCTCTGTTCTGCTTGCCTCAGGTCCGGGGGTGAATAATATCTTTGGTGCTATTAGCACTGAGTTCTTATGCTTTCCCCTGTCGTTCCTCTCTACACCAAACATGCCTCTGTAAAGTCACTTGCAGCATATCCCACCTTGAAAATTCCACCTGGTACTTGATGACACTCATTGGTATTTCCATCTTACTCCCTTTCCTCTTCTTCCCCTTTATCTACTTTTGGGCCCTTTCCATGTACCCAAAAAACCTGCTTTCCCTTTAATTTTTCCTGGAATTATCCTGGTGTTCTAATGTTAATCAATTTAGTTTTCCCAATTTTCTTTCTTTTTTTTTTTTGTTTGTATATTTGTGGGGCAGAGGGGGATGGAAGGAGAGAGAGAGAGAGAACAGACAGGAGAGAGGGGCACAGAGAGCGAGACAGAGAACCTTAAGCAGACTCTACACCCAGCATGGAACACCCACGAGGTGCTCGATCTCACAACGAATAACTGTGAAGTCATGACCTCAGCCAAAATCAGGAGTTGATCGCTTAACTGACTGAGCCACCCAGGTGCCCCTGAGTTTCCCGTTTTCATTCAGGTCTCAGAATTGGGCACCACAAATATTATTACTTAGAAGTCAGGAACTACCAAACAATTGCAAAGCTATTTTTATTTTGACTCAAGGTCACCTTTTAAAGTTCTGTAGTTTTTGTGTGGCAGAAAGATCTCCAGACAGAGCAAATGAGGGTCAAAATCTAGACTAGACTGTGCTCCACCTGCTAGATGTTGGAACAGGGCAACCCTTGAGTCCAGAAAGTGGCACATGCATTGTCTTCTAAAAACACCAGGTTGTGCTCCCAGATGACTCCCTCTGCTGCCCAGAGGGGATCCTCTTTTGAAATAGCACCAAGGGCATTCTATGCTCTCTATGGCTCTATTTCTGGCTCTATTACATTAGGATTATAATTTATAATATCTCCAAGCTATGTACTAGGACAGAATCCCTTCAAACAAATGAGAATCAGGGTATGTGATTTTTAGTAATAGGAAGTAAAGGGGACATTTGTACTCTGCTTAGGTAAAAAGAAAAAAACAAAAAAAACAAAAAACAAAAAACACTGTGTTTCCCTTTGATTGGCAAGTTTTCCTTCATTTGTAATATCCCTGTATTCATCATCTATCAGATTTCTGTAGCCTATTGAATGGCCGCCAACATGATTGGGCTTCAATGAAAACATGAAATTAAGCCATAACGTAAGATATTTTTAAAGCTAATTTGGCATCTCAGTTTCACTAAAGCCCTATGTGTTTGGAGTTCCTCTCAGCCGAATAATGGACGCTCGCGATTTATCAGTTGAACGAAATTCAAAAGCAAGTGACAAATACACACAGTTTAAACATACACATGGAATGTCATGTTCGGAAAGTGTGAAGGAATTTGAATAGAAGCTGATCTGTGATGTATCTGGAAACTGAACATCTCAGTCACTTATTTATTCACAGCATGGCCTCCTTGGCTGTCCTAGGATATACTGTATTTTCAGGTACTTGAGTCCCCAGGCTTTCTGCAAAGGGGAATCTAGTTCCTTCATCCCTGGGTGTGCAGTGCATGGAATGAAGACAGCCATTCTCAGGGAAGCAGGGGTTTGTGTCCATGAAACGTGTGCCTTCATCAGCCTTGTGACATGGCTCTTTCATAGGAGCTGAGCTTGTCCCATGTGGCCTACCCAAAACATACTGTGAGAGTTTCTGAATAATAATTTAATTAGGAATGACTATACGATGATTAAAATTGTTCCCTATCAGCTTTCCTTGAGTTTAAAATATGGCAGTTTGACTTTTCGCTAAATATTCTCTGTGTAAACATTTAATTTCTTGAATTTCTAAATGTGGGACATATTCTCATTAAAATTGCACTTTCTTAGCATCTCTGCTGTCTTGATAAATGTATTATAAAAATATCAGGTTTTAGAAAGATTATTTCAATCTCTGACATGTATTATTTGAAATACTTGAGTTGTAAAGTAGGTAATGAGAAGATGCCATTTTGTATATTACTGCAACATAAGTAGCAGTTTTTATTTACAAATGGAAATGGGGTAATCACTGAGCGCACAATATTTCTCAACCACGGAATATAATAAAGCTCATTCAAAATATGTGGTTTTCTCCTCCTGACCCAAAGACAGATAGTCTCTCTCATTTAGCTTTTACAATAAAATCATGTGGTAGGCAGGAAAAAAAATTGTGCACATAGAGCTTTCAAGATTTTTACAGACATTTTTTATAAATATATGCAAACATTCTTTTTTTTCCCTATATTTTTTCCTTGTTGGCCACTTGCAAACCGATCACTTACAATCGTACTTGAGTGCTTAGTGACCAGAAAATTTACAAATGCTGCTGCTGCCAGAGAAACTGGAAGTGCACAAGCAGATTGAAGGAAATACGACAGGCAAAAATTAGCCATCATTAGTTAGCCCTGCTAATATGCAGAAAATTGGAATGCTTGCCTCACTGAGAATTGGAAACATTTCCGAAGTTTATTTTGAAACACGGAAAAGACTTTTCTATGTACATGCATATCATTATTTTATGACATTGTATTGTTATACTTTGCAACTCTATTTTAAAATTTGTTTCTTCTCAATAGAGCTAAGCTATATATATTTTTAAATTTCAAATTTTTCATGTGCGTTCTATGACTATATATTTAAAATCTTGTGTAAGGGCAAAAGTTGTAGGTCATAAGTGCTGGGATTTATTACTAGTTCTATTTCCATTAATTCTTTATCAATATAATGTCACTGACACGTTGCTATTATAGGTTGTCACACGATTATGTCACAATTAAATCTTTCCACTGAACGTATCTTTGGTTAGTCATCAATAAACCATTAGGCAATCAGTGTGTTTTTGGTAAACTAACTAAACAGAATTACAATTTAGGATTCAGCTGTAAAGTATATTTATTGAACACATACCATGTTCAATGGCATTATTTTAGGTTTTATGAAGAATTCAGAAATAAATTAGAGGAAGTATATTATCTAGTGAGGAAGAGATTTATCAACAACCAAAATGTTAAGAAGAATGTTCTAAATGTTCTCTTGGAGGTAAATGCAGGAAGACAAAATTAAGAAAATAATTATTTTCTATTGCTTCATGTATTTCCTTTGTCATGTAGGCTTTACTTTTTGCCATGTGATGACCTCCCTCTGTCTCAGACTTCTCTGTCTTTCTCCATATTTGAGAATGAAGAAGAGAGAGACAGAAAGAGAGAGAGAGAGAGAGAGAGAGACATAGAGGACATTGTGAGGCAAAATAAATGTTTTTAACAAGAAATATATATATTTGTTACGTGTGTTTCATTGTTGTTTTGTTTTGGGGGAAATCACAGCTGATTCTTACTATATATTGCTTTCTTCCCCCTCTTGTAGCACTAATGAATATATACTTTTCTTGATATTTTCAATGTTTATGCTTACAGCTGACCTTACTGTCAATATCTCTGTCAAGTACATTTCCTCAACACCTGTTATAAAATGCTACAGGCTTCCATGCACATGTGGTACCATATTGGAATGATCCAGTTCATTTGACAAAATGCAAATAGGTAGAATACATGTTGCCTAACATATTTAAGCAGCATTATATTTTGATCAAGGGAAGCTTTGGGAAGATTTTGGATGGCACAACATAAAAAGATTCTTCCAGCATGCTTATTATTGAAACCAATAGACCAAAGAGATGCTATTGAAAAGCATGTCCTTCTTGGTTAAAGACAATGCTGAGACATATGATGGAAGATGTGTAATTAAATTAGACCTCTCACATTGCCGTCGTATGTAAATCCATAGCCGTATATCCATAAATATAAGTGGATTGGCATGTTATTTTTTTAAATGTATGGATTTTTAGTTCACTCTAAATATTTTTGGAAGAGTTTTTGATTCATAATTTTCCATAAAGAAATTAAAATAAGCAAATGGAACATACTGTGTTGGAATTTTCATCTGTGAAGCATTTTTTTGGGTATAGAGAAGTCATGAAGTATTTAGCACCACTGGTATGAAACCAGTAACAGTTCTTTCAATCATTGACTTCTTTTTTTTTTTTTAGGTTTATTTATTTTGAAAGAGAGAGAGAGAGCAGGGGAGGGACAGAGAGAAAGAATCCAAAGCAGGCCCCATGCTGTCAATGTGGAGCCCGATGCAGGGCTCGAATTCACAAACTGTGAGATCTTGACCCGAATGAGCCATCTAGGCTTGCTTAACTGAATGAGCCATCCAGGCACCCCTGTCAGTTATTCATTTCTTACACTGTTAATGTGGAACAGAATAAGCATAATAATGAATAGAAGGAAATTTTAAGATTAAATTACTTCATCTATTCAATAAAATGTTCTCTGTGCTTGCTCCATGCAATATGTTTGTATTGGGCTTTGTCAACATATTGTTGAGTAAGACTCCATTCTTATCTTTGAAGAATTTTTGTTACACACATACACACGTACACACATGTGTGTGCAGACATACACACCATTTAGCAAATATTTTCTTCCCTTTTGGTCATAAGGTGATGACCACAAAGGCACTGAGAAATGTTCCCCCCCCCCCCACCTTTCAGGACTGCACGATGGTCCCTTTTTCCACTGTTTTGCAGTCAATTGTGGTCTGGAAGCAGACGATCCTCCTTCTGAGTGTTGTCACAGGTCAATAGTAGCCTAACACTGTGTCACAAAGCCTATGTCACTCAGCTCACTTCACCTCATCATGTGGGTATTTTATTTTCTCACATCATCACGGGAAAAAACGTGCAGTATAATAAGATAGTTTGAGAGACTGAGACCACGTTCACATAAGTTTTATTGCAGTATATTATCATAATTGTTATGTTTTATTATGAGTTATGCTCATTAAACTTTTACTGTGCCTAATTCATCAATTAAAGTTTATCATAGCTATGTATGTCTAGAAAAAACATAGTATATACAGAGTATGTCACAATATGCCGCTTCAAGCACCTACTGGAGGTCTTGGAACATATCCTCTGCTGATAAAAGGGGGTAACTATAATTGCATATCCCTTTTTCTCAACAACAGGGGAGTCTAGGACACAAGTGAGGTGCTCAGGTGCATAGAAATATGTGCAGAGAGCCTATCTCAGGGGCAGGTACTGAAAATTTGAATGACAGATATTTTGTTGCAAGCCACTAAGGTAAGTACTTAGAACAATATTACTCTCAAATAGATACTGATGCTAAATATCACCATCCTTTATAAATACAATATGACAATTACATGTTTCACCATAAATAGTATATGTTTCTGTAGTGTAAAGCCATGATTCTTTTTTTTAATGTTTATTTTTGAGAGGGAGAGAGAGAAAGAGGACAAGCAGGGGAGGGGGAGAGACAGGGAGACAGAATCCAAAGCAGGCTCCAGCTCTGAGCTGTCAGCACAGAGCCCAACACAGGGCTCAAACTTATGAACCTCCAAATCATGAGGGCAGCGGAAGTCGGACATTTAATTTTTTTTCAACGTTTATTTTTGAGACAGAAAGAGACAGAGCATGAATGGGGGAGGGTCAGAGAGAGAGAGGGAGACACAGAATCCGAAGCAGGCTCCAGGCTCTGAGCTGTCAGCACAGAGCACAGAGCCCGATGCGGGGCTCGAACTCACAGACCGTGAGATCATGACCTGAGCTGAAGTCGGACGCTTAACCAACTGAGCTACCCAGGCGCCGCAAGCCAGGGTTCTTTTACCTCTGTATAGAACCGTGATACATATATACCATTATGGTAGAGTGTTTACTTTGAATGTGACTAGATTTATTTTATTCGACATCCTGGAACAGCTTGATTTTTACTTTGCGTGGCTAAAACTTAAGTCTTTAGTTTATAATATGTTACTTTCAATTGTTCATTGAAAAGTAAATTTTAAAAATCCACTGCAGATGGTTTTGTAAAGATTTTCACCTGTATAACTTATTGCTTAAATTATAGGTGTCCGTTGTCAAGAACGTTTTTTTTTTTTTAATTTGCAGAAGTCATTCAAGTAGATGGTCAATACATGTTTGTTGTATCATTATTTTCAAATAACTGTGTCTTCCCATCAAGTAATTACCAGAAAAAAGGGAAACCAGCATCTACTGGAAATGCACAGCTTCACTGTAACATGACGTGCTCCTGAGCATGGTTAGTCCTAGTTCTTTATTTAGTCTCTGAGACTTAACGAAAAATGCGGGCATGACTATAATACATATCAAATGACAAATTGAGTAGGAAGGAACATAAATAGCATTGGATTCATAAGCTGCACTGCTATCGTTGTTTATACACAGGGCTTAGACTTGATTAGGTGGCACGGGATGATGCAAATGGCCTAACAAATCTCTATTAATTGGGAAAGATTTCTCAAAGGATGTAGATTTTTAAATTCCTCTCTGAAGGAATTGAATAAGAATGTTGGAGAAGAGATTTGTCCAGGTGTTAGCTTGTTCCCATAAAGGAGCAAGAAAAAAAAATGAGGTAGTTTGGAGAGGAAATGCACTTTGGGAGTTTAGCGGGAGACCCTGGAGCCTAAAAGCAAGATTACTATCTATGAGCTATGACCAATGATGGATTCGGTTAGGGTTTTGGAAACTGGGTGGCTGCTATGATGGCAATATTTAAGGGGAGGAAGTTGTGATGGAAAACCCAATGAGATGATGCTAAAATGAATAAGTGCTGTGGTAACGATCATGTTGGTAATGATACCACACACATACACATTACATGGATCTCAGTTTATAAAAGTCTTCTACTTATTTTTTGCCTTTAATTTCCACAAAATCCAGTATCTGAGGCAATTATTAAGACCTTTTAAAAGATAGATACATATGGAACAGCTTATGTCAAATATTCAGAGAAATATGTAATGAGAAGGGAACTGAACCCAGATTTTCTAACATCTGATTCAAGGCTCTTTTGGAGAGAAAATAGCAATGCTTGCTAATCAAGCAGCTGGGTAAGATGACTTTTCTAAGGTTGGCGATTCATTTATTCCTGAATAAAATAATTATCAACCAGAGAGTGCCTTGCTTGCTTCCTTTAGACTTCTTGATATTTCAAATGTGGCTATTTAGAAATTGGGTCAGAAGAAAACCAAGGAATATCTTAATTATCCTCTGGAAGAAAAAATCAGGGCAAATATCAAAGTTTTTACCTCATGAAGTTGTTGTTGTTTTTGCCTATTAGTGTAAGGACGATTGCAAATGTGCACACTGTATGAATTTTCACCATGGAAAGTCTCCCAAACAGTATAATGACAACCTAATTGTGTTAAGCACTGATTCCAGTGGGAGGTTTGCCTCAGTGAAGACTAGAGAATCAGACTCAAGCTCTTGAGTACAGAGACTCTAATTGGACATTTCACCTCTCGAAAGACAGGAAAATATCGATAGTTTCAGAGTCCTAAATATATCACCATTTCAAGAAAATTAATAAGATGTGCCTTGAGTTGTAGTCAAATATATGGTCACTTGAGACTATCTAAATGTGGCTTCACTGGGTGTAAGAGAGGAGAAATTGTTGTTAAAAATATGCTAACCAACAGTTCTTACCCAGAACACTTTTACTTCTATTTTTAGTTCATGATTTTATCATCAGAATAACTGATAACTCTGCTTTTAGACCCATCCATTCAAGAGAATGATGTTCTCACTGATTAGGATGGTTGCATAGAGGAGATTTGTTGTTGTCTATTCTGAGTGTGAGCTATGCCAGCCTTGAAATATTTGGTGTAGCGAGAACAGTACATGGTTTATGGGCTCACTCTAATGGTATGCAGTTCCATCCCTCATTTTCCATTGATAGTTAAACCATTAAAGAAGCAGTTCACAAGTACCAAATTAAAAGAAGTCGACTTGAATCCACAGTGCATATAAACCATCCTGATTTCCAACCACAATCCGTTCAAATGGCAAAGAATCAGGTTTCATTTGATAATTGGTAAAGGAAGTACATATTTGGGGCTATCTCCCACAAGTTAGACCTTTGGTTCAGTAAATATCATCTGCACGTTCTGGCAGACACTATCCACAACGATGCCCAAATGAGAAAAATCATCCTAGTCAGTCGTACATTTACTGAATGATATTATGGCAGTCGAAGGGTCCTTAGCATGAATTCACATCAAGAAACCCAAAATTAGGCTGACTTTTTGTGCCGAGAAATAGAAAAGGGACTAATTATTCAGCATGGAATGACCAAAAATATTGCAAAAGCATTTCTTGCAATTCCAGAATGTCATAGAGTGTATTGTTCATTATAAAAGATCATTGTTCTGACTAACTTTTCCAAAGTTGTATAAGCTTGAGGATACTTGTGTTCATAGTCACAGCCTTCTATTGTCCACCATGAGTGTAATTCTATGTTATTCTTCTGGAACTTTGCTTTTTATCATGAGGTAATCAGTTAATAATTTATATTTCAGTTCATGGGGTCCCCAAACTGATGTGTTGCTGATTACGGAGGCAATATTCAGGAGAAATTGCACATAGGGAAATAGAATTCAATCTGAACAAAAGACAATTAAAAAATAAGATGATGTAAATTATAGGATTTTAAAAAATTCTGGAATATCCATCTCGTTGATATTGTTTAAGGATATTTCTGTGACGACTCAGAGATGGCCTGCATGTCCTTACGCACAAAGCTTTTTATTTCATACCAAATTATGAGCTACGGATAATTTTTCAAGTTTTTTTTTTCCTCCTAGACATTTAGCAAAACCTGGTCACAAATAAGCTTTGGAGAAGACTATTTTTCTTATTGGTGATTTAGATTGGATCTGAGGAAACAAAGGGTAATTTATAACTTTAATTTTCTAAAAGCATGTGAATTGAATATGTTAGGATTCAATAACACTACTGTGATGCTTAACTCCAGCTGTATCTGTCTTTGTGAATGGTGATTAAAAAAGGCAAATTTGCTTACATCTTTCCTTGCTGACACTGAGGTCATTGCTTTATGGGTTTGCTTTCATTTGCTCATCCATAGTAATTTCTATTTTTGGCTATCTTGCAAAAAATCAGATGCCCTGGATCAAAATAGATATTCTCACATTGCATTTGTAACACCAGGCAAAAGCTATAGTATGTGGGGAAGGAAAAAGAAGAAGAGGAAGAGGAACATGGCTGGTTTCCTCATAAAACATTACCAATAACATTATGATATTTAACACGGAGAAAACATTCCACACACTGCTCTTTGTTACCACATAAAAATGGTCATTCCTTGACATGAAGTCTTTATAAGAGAAATAATTTATTGCCTTACCTGTAACTGAAATAATGACTAAATCATTAAAAAAAAAAGTCTAGTAGCTCCTTGAGAGTAAATCTTCCACAACTCACTACAGTGCTAATCGTAAGCATGTTATACAGTAAGTTAGCCTGAAGCGAAGTTAAGCAGGCAGATTAGGACTGTAATATGGTATCAGGACTCATAAATCAAGCGTGCTTGCAGATTTCCTTTCACTTACTGCTCCTTCTTACAGTTCAGACAAGTCATAATTACACATCAGTAGGCATTGTGAACAGAGGAATGAGCTACAACATAACGCACAATAAACCCTGTCATATAAAAGCAAACTGGATAAAATAACAGAAGCAATACTCCATTTTACAACATCACACTAAAGAATTACACCGTGCCATTGTGTATTATTCTGATCAATCATGAATCCATCCACAATTGACAGCTCAGTGGGCAAAAATTTACCATTGAAGAATAGTTTCCAGTTTTATTATTTTCTTGTTTGATTATACACATTAAGTACAAGGCTGTGTGTGATTCTGAAAAGCCACAGGTACATAATATAACACTGCCCTGCACACATTGCAATTAAATAAATTCTGCTAATGCTCTTTTAAAGCTTTCTTTTATTAGACATGCTTAAAATAATTCATACCGGATGAACTGTAAGTGGTTCTTTATTCATGTTTTATTAGTATTATAATTTTGAGTAATTATTCAGGTATTCTTGTTACCTTAGACCAAAGAGATGTTGACTCTGAAGTCTTTTCTGTTATTTTCAGGCTTAGATGATATTACCACTAAGCTCAAAGGACCCTCCTTTATCACTAGGTTTGAGCCGAACATTGAAAATGGGATTTAATGAAACATGAGCAAATATTGGTTGTTTCAATTCCAATAAAACATTTAAAAGAACTAATAAATGTAAGGTAATTGTTGAATGCTAATCTAAAATTGCTACTACTGGTCTTATTTTATAGTTGGAACTCAGCAGGTGTTGGGGGGATATATTTTTCACATTACTCATCAAATGCAGTTTTGAGAGGCACCAAGGTGTAAAAACCTACTTCACACTCATAAGAATTTAATTATGGTTAATATATTAATGATATCAGAAATATAGAGAGAATAATTTTAGAGCCAGAGAGTAAATTATATGCCTGGGATTTCCTTCCAGATGTTACTGGGTCCACATTTTAACTACTATGTATGCCTCCATAAAGGAGATCCTATTGAAAAATAGAGAGTTCAAATACCTACTTTTACTTTAATTACTTATTGTTTCGATTTTTTTTTTCTCCATAGCTGTTTTATGGCGATTAGGATTCAGAGAGACATGAGGAAATGGATGAAAGAACTGAAGGAAATGTATGTGATTTAGGCATTTTTTTTTTCTGCAAACCCTCGTGACCTGGGAACCAGAAGGCCTGAATTGAGGTTTGAGTTGACCTAAGCTACACCGTGTCCATAAGAGGCAGAGCTGTATTTGTGATGTGTATTCACAGAATCTTGGGGCACAGTTTTCATTTCATTCAGAAAGAATCCCCTTATACCCTTCTGTTCCCAGAAGAGTCTGCAGTAACCTCTAGCACAGCAATTAACTCGTTGCATTATAATTGTCTTCTTACTTGTCTTTTTTTGAGGTCAGAACTGAGTCTTATTTAACATTCTATATCCACGATTGAAGGGGAGAGGTGATTGGCATAGAGTTGAAGCTCAGATATTTGTTTAGTCTTGGCTCAATAATAATTACACCAACAATACTTATTGATGGTGTAGTATATGCCAGGTGCTGTGATACACGCTTTATAACCTAGATCTTATTTGATCTTCAGAAAAATAGGATGTATATTTTATTATTATCATTCCAATTATGTACATGGTAACTGCCCAAAGTTACAGAGCTAGTTAATGAAGACCCTCCATGTTAACCCAGCTGCCCTACTCTAGAGCCCCTCCTGGTTACTATGCCTCACTCCCTATCATCTTGGTCAGCTCCTTAATCTTTCATAATCTTAGTAAATTTAACTTCTCCTTCCAAGAAGAGGACCCTATCAAAAATCTTGAGGTCTAAGTTTGTTTCCGGGTTGAGCCTCATGCTGGCTAGCATGGAACCCTATAGAAGTCTATACTAAGAACATCTCAACACAGAGGCTTGCTGTGGACAGATCTGCAACACCATCTCCTAGGGTTTGCTTGCATTTTTCCTTCCTGACACTGAGGACATTGCTTTATGGTTTGCTGTCATTTACTAATCATCTAGTGTTTGTTCTGGTCTTTGTTTTGTCTTGTTTTGTTGTTGTTGTTGTTGTTCAGAATTTCTGAACATCATAGGTGAGACTTCCAAAGGCTAATTAACGATTTCTCTAGTACAGAGAAATGGGTGCTCCTTGAGTTCCAGAGCTGAAGGATGCGGTGATTTTTTGGTAGGATGAGGCCAGAATAATTTCTCATGTTATTGGCTTGTTTTATTGAAAACATGGACATTGTGGTGCCTTTCCTACCCCATATAATATTTAATTGAGATGGGATCAACTAGTCCATTTGGGCTCCATCTGTCAATTAAGTGGGGGATAAGGTAAGAAATTGGTGACCTGGCACTGTGCCCAAATTAAAACACTTGGTTGATCAAGTATTTAACACCTTATCCTGTGGATTGTTATTGTTGAAATGTGACCTTAAGGGAATGAGGGAATTCCACGAAAGCACAGAGCAGACCTGGATTCAAGAGAGGCAGAAGACCTCAGATCATTTTGAATAGAACTTTTTAAGTGTGTTTAAAATGTTTTATAGTCCTAACATTTCATTTAGCAATTTTCACCTCTTTCCTATTGTGAAGCTTTTGAATCAGCTGGTAGTAAATATCCCCATGGAAAGAGTAACTTTGTTATATATGTATTTTTTCTTTGATTAGTTATATTAGTGATATTAACACAAGGTGACAGAAAACGAGGATAAAACGAGAGACAAAAAGACCTTATTAGGTTCTATGATCTACAAACTCAAAAAAAAAAACCAATACCTAAATAATTGAGAAGCCTCCACCTCTCCTCATACACATACCCACAGTTAATTTATTAGAAATTACACTTAATACCAAGATCAACAGCTAAAGTCCTGAACTGTTTGAGTCTTATCTATTGAAGTGTGGATCAAGTCCACCATATATGAATTAGTTAGTTAAAATTGACAACAGATCAGACATTTCTTAATCAGGAAGCCGAGAAGGTTATGAAGATCTAAATAATCTCAAATGCAGAAACTGAGTAAAAAGGGATTAGCAGCTTTGGAGGGTGAGAGGTGGCAGAGTATAATTTGGTCTTTAACTTGAAATGTTGCTAACATCAGGAAGAATTGGTATAAAAAGTCTTACATGAGACATCTGTTAACTTGGTCAGCCAAATCAGAAAAAAAATTCTTTAAAATTCCTAAATAGTCATCACTTTTCATTGGTTATATATGTGGACCGCAAAACTGTATGAAATACAAATAACGGTTGATCTTCAACTGTATGAAAAAGACATTTGGGCAATAGAAAATATCTGTAGGAATATATAGATACTGAAATAATGAGTAATTCATAGTTGATTTGCAGATTGAAGATTATGTAAGTGTATGCAGCCGTAGGGTTAAAAAGGCTTTTTCTTCCTCATTTATTTTCTTGGAAAATGTTATTATCTAGCCTTCTTGAATAGAAACCATGCAAATTTCTCATGCTTTATAAATCTTGCACCAAAGAATTCTCAACCAATCAGTTAATTCTTTTTTTGTTTTGATTTGTATTTTGATTGTCAGCAGATAAGTCTCTAGTGAGAATGCTTTTTTCTTTTTCTTTCTTTCTTTCTTTTTTTTTGTTTTCCCCCTAAGTTGGTTTGTATAGCGGTCTAACTCTATTTCCTAAAGAAGCCCTTCAGGAATGGGGAAAATAGTGCATCATATGAAAGGAGTTGTTTTTTCCCCTCAGAAGTTTAACCCTTTCTTTTTCCTACCTCCTCTCTCCTTTATAGCTGAATCTGGAGGAGAGAAAAATATAGGCTAACAGCTCTGGTGTGAAAATTTGGTTTACTAGAAATTATTTTGTATGTATTAAGAATATCTAATAGGGGGGCACCTGGGTGGCTCAGTCGATTAAGCATTGACTTTGGCTCAGTCATGATCTCACAGTTCGTGAGTTCGAGCCCTGCGTTGGGCTCTGTGCCGTCAGCTCAGAGCCTGGAACCTGCTTCAGATTCTGTGTCTCCCTCTGTCTCTGCCCTTCCCCCACTTGCACTCTGTCTCTCTCTCTCAAAAATAAATACAACATTAAAATTTAAAAAAAAAAGAAAGAATATCTAACAGGCATTTGTGTTTATATTCATCTCAAGTTACCTCCAGCTTTTATTTATATAAATATCTGTAGGTGTAGAAGGCTGAAACTAAATCTCTGAAACATAGAATTTCAATTTTAGGAGCAACCTTTGAGAGTTATAGACATATAGGTGATATTTAAAGCCATGAGCCTGAATGTGGCCTTCAAGGGAGTGAGTATAGGTCAAAAGGAGAATAGATACTATGATCAAGTCCTATGGCATCCAGCATCCTGAGGTTGGGGAGAAGAAGAGAAGTCTGGGCCTAGGAAGAAGGAAACAGTGAGGGAGGTGGAAAATCGAAGATGTGCGGCATCTTGGAAGCCACAGATGGAGGAAAATTCTTCTAGATCAAGACAGATAGAAATTGGGAACCAAGCATTAGAGACAGCAATGTGGAGATAATAGATGGACTTGACAAAGCAGTGTGCATGGTGTTTCTAATAAAACACCTTATTCAAGTGGGCTTCAGAAAGAATGGGAGTAGAGCAATTGGTGACAGCAAGTTTCAACAACACTTGAAGAGAGAAAATTTCCTGTAAAGGGAGGCAACATAGTAACTGGAGTAGTAACTGGAAAGGGAAGGAGGGTTTAGAAAGGGATTAAGATGGGATAAATAGAGCATGTTTGTGTAATGGTGGAAGTATGTAGGGAGGGAAAAACTGATGGCTGCGAGAGAGAATTGATGGTATGATTGGAGTGAGAAAGGATCGGGTCTAGTATACAAATGGAAGGGTTCACTTCAGATAGAAACACCAGTTATAGCTATATCTATGCCTGTCTACACCTGTGTCGCTCTATGGGTCTGCATACCACATCTATCACACATATACATTCTTGGTAATGGAACTATATGGTTCAGTTGCTGGTGGGTGGGTAGATGTAGTATTTGGAGTTTGTGAAAATTCTCTTTTTACCACTTCATATTTCTCAATGGAGTGGGAAACCCGGTCTATGGGTGGATTGTAAGGGGTGGAGTTCAGGGTAGAGAAAAGGATGCAGTAATCTAGGAAAGTGAGATGAGAAAAGCACAGCACGTTTGTCTGACACGTTAAGGTCCCTGCTTATGAATGTAAGCCGCATGTTGTGCTTTTTGTCCAGCCATGGGCAGGCACAGAGCAGGAAGAGAATTGAATTGACCCACTGTTGTGGTTTGCCAGAGAGTACAGCAAAGCAGCAAGAGAGGCAAGGGAGTCGGGCTTGTAAGGAAGGGAACGGTAGTACTGATTGACTTTGGAAACTGAGCTGGTAAGGACTGGTGTGATTTCTTGTAACATATTCCTAGGTAGTGTGCTTGGATGCTTTTTCCCCTTCCTCTCTGCCCTCTTTGCTGCCACAAGTTATCTGTACTGCTTAGTACCGAATGGTTCACCCCTCTCTTTTTCTTAGTAGCCTTCAAAGGCTGTCCTTAGGAGAAAGTAGAGATGTCTCCACATGGCATTAAACTCAGCTTGCTTCAGCTTGCACTTCACGTCCCACTACACTAGTCCATTTTCATCATTACCCAGTTCTGGCGTGTTCTTTCAGACGTAGTCTTTTGCCCCATTGGTCTCTGTACTGGAAATGCCTTTTTTCCACATGCTTTTAGCCCCATAATCCAGGAAAACCCAAAGAAAATTCACTGCTTTGTAAAACTTTTCTCATTTTATTTCAGGGTACAAGTAATTCTCCTTCTTTTATTTCCATTGCAAATGGCTAACATTGTTTAGGACACAACTTTATACTGTAACCGATTATGGACCTGTCTAAATCCCTAGAAGTGGTAACTTTTAAAGTTATGGAACGGATATTATTTATACTCTCCATTCCTGTTACTCAAATAATTCCTAGATTCTAGGGATCAGTAGGAATTTTTATGAATGAACACATGAACAAACAGAAATGAGAACATACGGTGGTTCCAAATGTCCTTCTATTTCTGGTAGAATATGGAGGGATTTGAATTTAATATGGTAGATACATGTCTTCATCCAAAAAAAAAAGTGAAATATAAGGTAGAAATATGGCTGTTCTGTTTTGGGAAGATTGTGCCATGGTATCTCAGAGGCAAAAGGGGAATCATGTCAAGTCTAAAACATACCCGAGCAGTTAGTGGAGAACTGTGTCACTGGCTTAGGCACCCGGCCTTCTTGCAGCTGCTACCACTGGAAGTTGCCATAATGCCCCCATTCAGTGGGATATGTGAAATTTTCCCAGGTGGTTTTAGCATCCAGATACCTTGTCATAGAGCACGTGTGTTCCCCCGGCAACATTCAGTTTCTGTTACTACAGTTTCTCCCATCCGCTGCTCGACAGCTTCCCTTCAGAAAAGCGGAGGTGAGGGTTTCTTGTCGTTCCTACAGTAGTTGGGAGCGTAAGTAAGGTCATGGGTATGGATGTCTTTGAAAATGCTAGACAAATGCAAAGCATTATTAATTGCCTGAAATGAGAAAAAATATCTGAAACGTTAGCTCTGTTGTGAGAAATGGAAACTTAGGTATGCATTGGCTTTGCTTTGTTTATAAATGATCACAAATTTAATGGGAAAAGTAAATATTTATATCAAATCTTTCACTTTAGTCCAAAGAATGTGCTCAGAGGGGAAATGAATAATTTTAAGGTTAAGATATTGAATAACTATGGAAAATCTGGTAAAAGCACTAATGATTGGAATGTTCCCACGATCACAGTCTTTTTTCCTCTCCTTTTTTTTTAATGGTATATGGAACAGTGAGCTAACAATATACTGAAAACTTTGCTCAAGTAAAAGAGAGTTTAGGCTTTGAAAGAAATTAGGTTATAACATAGAATGAAATAACCCAAGTAAAATCTAAACCAGGAAGAAAGCCAGGGAAAGGAGGTGCAGGGAAAGTAAAAGGACGTTTTTCAAAAGCTGGAGAATTGATAGGAAAAAAGAAGAGACAAATGAACTAAATTGCCCAAGCAAATTCATTCAGGACTCTGGGCCTGCAAAGTTGAAAAAAAATATGTAGGAATCTGAAAAGCGTCCAGTCGGCCTGTGTGGCTTCTGTCAGCCGACTCATCATTAGGATGTTATGTGTGGTGATTGTAGGCTAAACTTTTGTGTGCTAGTTGAAAGAGCTGTGGCCAACTATAGTTTTGAACCTACAGTCTAATTGTTTGGGGACTTCTCACTCTGGCTGACATATATTTGAGTGAATTTCTTGATTATGTGTCTGGCATGGTGCATTTTCAACCTAAAGTCTTTTAATTCGTCTTCAATGTGGCATACATCTGAAAAGAGTAAGGTAAAGCCTCAGAGAAGGAATACTGCTTTCTTTTTGGAACTAAATAAAGCATTTAATACGAATAAGAAGAGACAAATATAACAAGTGAAATCTTTAAAGGGGCTGGTTCTCATTAGGAAATTATGTTTAGAGGGAGTCAATAGAAGAAAATATTCAAGTTTGCAATCATAGACACATGCAGTTTTTAAAATACATTTTCCTGTGTGAAGTCTTCAGAGAATTTGACGTGATTTGGTGTAAGGGGCAGAGAACCTGTAAGCAGAGAGATCTTCAATTACAAACACGTGGAACTTTCTCTAGACCCTATGCTGTGACTCCATGTTACAGATGAGATTGCCTCCAAACAAAATTTACTGACCTGATGCCTGTGTACCAGATATGACCACAGCAACAGCACATTTGTTAACCATAGCGTTTCAAAAAAAAAATATTGCAATGATTCCAAACATTTAAAAACTGGGAGATTTCACACTGAAAAAAATCTAAATTTCCAGAAAAAAAAAGTTTTCAGAGCTGCCAACAGTGAACACACATGGTGACTTTGGCAGCAAGTAAGTGGGTTCCACAGCAGCCTGGCTTTCAACAAGGTGTCTATTCTCTTGTTCTCTGACGTCTTCCCCACTCCCTGTTGGTTCCGGAACGTGCTGACTTCGCTCATTCAAGGTCCCTGACTGGCACCTATTATCATAAATTTGAAACTCCACCCTCCAAAGGGGTCCCGATCACCTTTGACAAAACTTGCATCTCATGTGGCCACGTGAAAACTTTCGTACAATTCGAGGGCTTGGTGCAGCTGTGGAGAGAAGAGGAACATTTTAAAGTATCAATTGTAATTGGCACCCCCACCAAAAGATTGACTTGGCATTTCAGTCATATCAATAGAGTTATTCCTGAAGCAGAAAGCAGGACGTTAATCCAGATTC
Source organism: Felis catus (assembly GCF_018350175.1). NCBI lineage: Eukaryota > Metazoa > Chordata > Mammalia > Carnivora > Felidae > Felis > Felis catus. Next base: position 136,339,118 of record NC_058375.1, read on the forward strand.
TTTAATGTAAGACTATTTGTATTGACTAAAAGGACTAAAATGCAATCAAAGTTGAAATTCAAGATCAGCACTTGGCAAGTAAGGAAAAGGATCGTTTTGACATAAGAAATGAGGAGCTATTAGAAATGGTGAGATGTAAACAAAAAACATCTTAGTAAAATAAATGTTTAGAAGCACCTATATCAACAACTAGGCAGAATAGTCTCAAACACGTAGCACAGATTTAAAAACTGCTCCAATGCCATCTCTAAATAAAATAAAGCAGATTTTTAGAAATATAAAATGATCACATGTTACTTTTTCCCCATTTGAACCAGATTTCTTGGATTAAATTGCTATTTAAGTTGAATTTGATAAAGATAAAATCCATGAATGCATGCGGAATATATTCATAACAATATTGCACCTTGCGGAAAAAGTAGATGAAGTAGATAATATGATATTTTTTTATTGGACCAATAAATAAAAGGCAATTCTCAAGCCCCAAAGTCTCAAGTACATTTTCACTTTAAATGAACACACTCATGAAGCATTTTATTGCAACATTTTCTTGTGGGAATATATAGGTAAATGGCTGCAAGGATGTGAAAGTGCGTTGGAAACTGTAAAGCTCTATTTAGGAATTCTTCACGTTCCTGGATACAGCTGGGCCCTGTTGTGACTTCTGTGTGTCATGATTAACATCTATCTTACAGAATTAAAGTGGATTGCAACAGAAAGATCAGTAAATATTTCATCGCATGGGAGAGATAATTGAACCCATAGTATGACAAAGTTCTTGAATTAGCAACAATAGTAATAAATATAATTATATGCTCATAATAGCAATTTGCATAATTATTACACAGTTATACTGTCAGTTATAGAATTGTATTTCTAATAGCTAACATTTCTTGAGTGCTAGCTATGCACTGGTAAGTACTTCACATGTATTAACTAATTTAATCCTCAATAAAGCCTAGGAATTTGAAATGATTATTTGCATTTTAAAGAAGGGGAAACTGAGGCAAAGAGAGGTTAAGTGACTTTTGTGAGATCACAGAGTGGCAGAGTTGGGATTTGAACCTACCCAATCTGGCTCAATAGTCTGTGCTCCATTAGATGGAAAAATCTCAGGGCAGGAGACAATGACTTATTATGATGATAAATCCATGTTCTGCCTCCCTCAAAGTGTGTGCCTTTCACAAACTTTTTAACTTTTGTATGTCAGAGTGTTCTTTACAGACAATAAAAGCAAGTGCATAAGTTTTCACAAAATATTAACATATAGAAGGCATGTAGCAGTGGTTATAGACCTAGCTACTCCAGAATAGGGGAGCAACTTTTGTTACTATTATAGTTTATTAAACGTTCACATGGTTATTAATAACCATAGTAATTGGTTGGGACCTAGTGTAATGATTTACAAATGAAAAGATTGTTCACTTTTACAAACAGCATGCGCAGATGTTACCACCCTTCTTACCTATAAGATTTTGTTTCTACCACCAAAAGCAAAAAAAAAAAAAAAAAAAGTGGATGTAATGTTAGAGAGTCTACATAAAATACTGGCCAATGCAGTTTTTGGTAGTTGAACAAAATATGGCTACTAGTCCTCTAAGTTCAGACATAGTCCTCTAAACAGCTGTTGTATGACATTACTTTAAAAAAAAACTCACATTTTAGGGGCACCTGTGTGGTTCAGTTGGTTAAGCATGGGACTCTTCATTTCGACTCCAGTCATGATCTCACGGTTGTGGGGTCCAGCCCCACACCAGGCTTCCTCCTGAGGTGGAACCTGATTGGGATTCTCTCTCCTTCTTTCTCCACACCCCCCTAAAATAAATAAATAACACTTTTTAAAAATTCACATTTTATTTGAATAATTATTTTACAGTCATTTTCACAATCATAAAACGCTTAATGCAGTCAAATTAATTTTCCCTAAATACAAATTAATACACATTAATTATGACATAATACTTGCCGGATTGCATATGATGGCACTGGTCTTACAGATTTGTCCCATGCTACAAAAGCACAGCATGAAAAACTGGGCAGGATACTGGGGGCGGAATAGATGACAGAGAGCCCCAGAAAACAGGACAATCTTCTCCATGTCTCTGTACAAGTATAGAAATCAAAGGAAGGGTGAAAAGCTAGAAAAGAGAGAGAGAGAGAGAGAGAGAGAGAGAGAAAGAGAGAGAGAGATGGAGAGGAAGAAGAGGTTGAAAGAGGGGAAGAGAAATATAGCTAGAGCCGAAAGACATCCCAAATTTATCATGATGGAATACACACACAGCTTTGCAAGATGCATCATATGATTCAGGACAAAGGGAACATGGAACATGCAAGTGAAAACTAAAGTGCCAGCGAATGGGACGTGGGAGTTGCAAAAAAAAAAAAAAGGCAGCAGAGAACAGACGGTCTCAGACCAGTGGCCACCTCTCTACTTGATGCCATATGGGACTCTCTCAAAACGAGATGTTACAGAGGAGGAGTGGGCAAAACATGACTCTGATGAGTTTAAGACTAAGGGGAGAGAAAACACAGACATGATTGAATTTACCAGACTCTGATTTGGTTACTCTGTCGTTGGGTTGCATGGATCTTAAAACTTGTATTCTTGACATGTCTAATTATAAATCCCTTAAAAATGACATCCATCCTAGTGTCACTGGAAAACCTGAGTAAATAAGGTATGAAACCATTATGTCTAAAGATGAGAGTTTTATACATGACATATAAAATTTACTTGCAAAATAATTATAGTTCCTATATACTAAATAAGAACACCCCAGAAACCTATTAATTTTAGTTAGCAAAAATACATAGTGTACCTAGAGATGAATCTAATCAAGGATGCAGGGCCCATATGAAGAGCACCATGCACTTTATTGAGACACTGGAAGTTAAATAAATGGAAGAAAAGCCTTTGCTTTTATATAGAAAGGCCATAAATTCAAATCTTCCTAATTTAATGCAATGCCATTCAAGTTAGAAATAATTTGTGTCCATCTGGGAAAACATTCTAAATATTACTTGAAAAATAATCACGTACTAAAACCAATGCAATTCTGAAAATAAAAGATGAGTGGGGGGAATCCCACTGCAAACAATTGATATATATTAAATGATAACAATAGCTATGATAGTGAGGGACTGGTTCCAGAATGAAAAAAGAATGCTCATGTAATGAAGAAGAAATCTAGGAAACAAACTCAAGTGTGTGTGTGTGTGTGTGTGTGTGTGTGTGTGTAATATTTATCTGTATCATAGATGACAATATCATTTCAAATCAGTGGTATAAAAAGAGATTTAATAGATACTGGTCAGATAATGATTAAGTATCTGAAAAAAAAATTGGATCTCTACTTTACTCTTGGCATCACCGTTGTTTTGAGAAGGACATGAGGGTTAAATGTCAAAAAATAATGCCCAGAAGAAGCAACAAGAACAGGCTGATGATTTTAGAATTGCAACGTAAAAAGATTGTTAGTATGATATCACAAATTAATAAATTGATACCTTTGACCATGTAAATTTTAATTTCTTCTGATTGCCAGAACAAAACACAAAACAAAAATCCCACCACAAAGTGAAAGGCAAGTGGCAAAATGGAAAAGAAAATATTCACTATACATTTAATATATGTTGGGTAATCTTTTTAATGTATAAAAAGTCCTGTAATCAAATAATGACTAAATGAATACAATAATGGAAAAGTAAGAGAACACATGAAAAATAATTTCAACTTTCTTAGTAAGGAATACATTGGTTTTGGTTTATCAAATTAACAATTTTTAATGATAACATCTATTTTGGTTTTAGGATGAGGTTTACTTGAATACATTGCCAGGAGCAAAGTAAATTAATACAAGCTTTCTGGAGGATAGTGTAGTAATATATTTCATAAGGCAGAAAAGAACATATTTAGTGACCCAGTAATTCCATTATTTTTAAGGAAATAATCAGACAGTTATATATATGATTTTTGTTACAATGTTGTTTATGATAGTAAAAAAACTTAGAAACAACCTAAATATCCAACAGTAGTAATACAAATGATAGTAAAATTTATAAAATGGACTATGATTAAAAGTGAGATTGGTCTTTTGACACAGAAATTTGCATGTGTATTATTACTTTAAAAACAACTTACAAAAATTGGGGCGCCTGGGTGGCGCCGCCGGTTAAGCGTCCGACTTCAGCCAGGTCACGATCTCGCAGTCTGTGAGTTCGAGCCCCGCATCGGGCTCTGGGCTGATGGCTCAGAGCCTGGAGCCTGTTTCCGATTCTGTGTCTCCCTCTCTCTCTGCCCCTCCCCCGTTCATGCTCTGTCTCTCTCTGTCTCAAAAATAAATAAACGTTAAAAAAAAAATTAAAAAAATAACAACTTACAAAAATTATATATACACACATAGACACAGAGAGAAAATCAATGCACATACATATATGTGCATCTGCATATATGCATACATATTTCCAGATATAAGACATGTTTAAACCTGACATACACAAATAAATTAATATATATATAAATAAATGCATACAATGCACATACATATATGTGCATCTACATATATGCATACATATTTCCAGATATAAGACATGTTTAAACCTGACATACACAAATAAATTAATATATATAAATAAATGCATAATGTGTATTTACATACACATATACTATAGCTGAATATATATAGTCTTCTGTCATATATATTCACGTCATATATAATAACTTATCCATGTATATGTGTGTATAAATTCTCAGATGATACAGACTATAGTTAACCATGATTATGTAAGTGTGGTAGGAATAATGATGATTTTTATATTTTCTTTATGTTTATCTATATAGTTAAACTTTCCCATCATATGCGTGTTGCTATGTAATTAAATATATAATGCAAATAATTTGCCTATCGTGAGCTTGTAACTAACATCTTGGTTCTCTGACATATGTAATCAGTGCAATTCTGATTTGATTTTGTGCTTGGGTGAAAATAAAAGTTCATTCCTCATTTTAATCAACCCTTGCATTAATCTCTGGCAATAGTTGTGTATGTTGAGCTGTTCTGTCAGTGATGATCGTGTGAAAGGTAACTGGTTTCCCACAATCGGCATGTCCTTAAAGAACCACCTATTGATACTGGGCTATTTGATTCATTAGCCTTCTTCCATGAGGTGAAGTTTGAAGAGGAGGAGAGTTTAAGACTCTCACATGTTTCAGGAGTGAATGAAGGACGGTACTACTGTTTTCCCCAAATTTACAATGAGTAGAGCTCTCTGGATTTATCTTAAATTCTTGGTGAATATTCTCCATTAACAACCTGCCATCTTTCTTGGACTGCAGTGCATGGCATCCTTGCCTAGTGGGAACCCTAATTTGCTCTAAATTGCCAAAGTGCTCATTATGGAATGCTTAGTAGCTAGAGTTTGTACATAATATTTGAAAATCAACCTTAATTTTTCTGCCTGAGAAGAACACTTGGATTTCACAGTAAACATAATCAGAGATTTACAGAAACCTAGTGAACTCTGTTTATTATACTTGCCTGGAATAGCTACAGAAAAGGTCAGAGGTCCAATGTCTTCATGCAGAGACAGATCATGTTCTAGCTGGTACCGAAGAGGAAAAAAACAGTAGGTGATGCTTTAATGAATGGCTTATCATGTGAAACACACTATGTGATAATAGCAGTGTTGGTAAGACAAGAAGGGAGGTTTTTTTTTTTTTTCCTTTTTTTGTAAGGGCTTAGTTAGTTTTATATTGCTTTAATGCTTACATCTCAACAATAGCAGACAAAATGGTTCACTGAGACATCGTTAAATTCTGCAGAGTCCTGAACAACTTTGATTTCATAGACTGGACTGGAATTTCCATTTTCCTTTACTTTTTATTTTATTATTTTATTTCATCAAGAGCTGACGTTTTAGAAATTTAAGTACCTGGGTTGGTACCTTTTTGATTTCTCAAATTATGGTTTTCTTTTATTCTTTCCTGTTTGAGTTGGATGTAAGTAAAGCAAACAGAACAGAAGCCTCCTAGAGGTCAACGTTTTATTGTAAAAAGTGGTCTTACAGTACAAGAGAACTTGCCAGAATGACAGCAGGGATGGGCAAAGGCACCCTCTTCTTCTGTGAGTGATGTTTTTCAAAATGCAGCAAACCAATGGGAAGTTAGCTTAGCAGTTCTCCTGACCTCAGTACACTCTCCTCTCATTCAGCTAGCAAAACAAGACTCAGCTCAACGGCTAAAAGAAACTGCTGTGTACCAGTTCGTCTCAAACTTGAAGGTATATATGAATAATGTAGAGATTCTGATTGAGTAGTTCTGTGATTCTGCATTTCTAACAAGCTCCCACAATGGCGATGCAGTTAGCAGATCATTCTTTGGGGAGTGAGGTCTATAGAAGTTAACAAAAAATTAATAATTAGAAAGATAACTCCATAGAGCCATAGGTCAACAGAACACAGCACAGTGAGAAAAAAGAAGTCCTAATAGAAAAAAATTTAGTAAATTATAAAGGTGGATGTTTAAATCAATAATAAAAAAAGGACCTAGTCCATCATTAGTGTTGAGGAAATTCATTAGATCCTTGATGCAAAGAATATTGCATTACTGTCTCATAGCAATACTAAAGTCATAGCCAGGTGCATTGAGAAATTTTGTGTAAAATTCAACACTATAAAATAAGTCAACTTATAAAACTATAAAATAAGTATAAACTCAAATAAGAAAATTCAACTTAAGTATAAAACAGAGAGAATACTAAAGGGGGAATAATTAATATATTCGACAACGTGCATGTAAAATTTTTATGTTAAAATACTTAAAATGTAAATAATAAGCTATGGATAAATTTGCAAAGCATCACATCCTTAGTAAATATTTATTTTTATTTTTTTTAAATTTTCTGATCCAGTAATGATACTTATTTTAGGAAATATTGAGATATGCACAGAGATGTTTTCATGTAGATATTAATCACAGCATAAATTATAGTAGTGTAAAGAAACAAAACTATACAAGTTAAATAATCAGGAATGAGCTAAAATATTTAGACTATGAAATATTGTAAAAATAGTGGGTGATAGTTTTTAAAAGTATTGAATATTGTAGGGAATTCTCATGGTTTACTTTTAAATGTAAAATGATCAAATTCTATTAAATGTATAAATACATATATGTTTATAATACATGTAATTATGCATATGTATGTATGGATAGATAGGTAGTAGATAGCCATATATATATATCCACATGGAGGAAGAAAACATTTAAAAAAATACAGATTTTAACAAAGATTTTTCGCTGGTTGGTGATGTTTATTTTATTCTTTATAGCTTCTTGTAGTCAAACTTTCTGCAACAAAATGCATTATTTTTCACAATCATCAAAGGAACTATAGTAATTCTTCCCCCCCACCCTTTTTTTTAAATAAAAAAAGAACTGTGAGTTCAGGAGGAATGTGCTTTTCATGCCATAACAATTTTAGTCCTGACAAAACCCAGATCAGAGAAGGCCCAGAGCATCCTGTGTCCTGGTAGCCTCTCCTCTGACCCCTAAATAATGCAGAAGTGACTCCAAGAGGAAAGGCAGAGTACACATTCTCCCGTTTTTATGCATCAGTTGTAAGCCATGATTAAGTATCTATGATCCGTCTCACACTCAGTTAATGCATCTATTTGTAAGAACATCCTAATGGGTTAGTATGACAATGAACACTTAGATAACAAAAGCTTTTCTAGTCTACAGTTAAGAACACGTTTCCACTTTGGAATTTTTCTACTTTTTCTATCTAAAAATGCAATTGTGTCAAAGAAGTAAATCGCTTTGATTTAAAGAGTACACAGCATGTAATGGCCACTGTGCATATATTTTATGTATTACTCATGAATCCTTTGCAAAATAGGTGTTATTGCCCCCATTTTACAGATTCAACAGTTGAAGTGTTCAAAACCAGAGAGGGAAGAACTCAGTTTGTCCAGGGCTGTTGCCAATATTCTTGCCTTTAAGTTATATTACCTTTCTTCAGGGTTTTTACTTAATAACTAAGGAGAAGCAAGAGAGAAATGATAAACCATCCTATGAGATTGCATTTTATGGATTTACAACCAGGTGCCTCTGTTATTCAGCTTCCAGGGACAGTCTCTCTGATCTCTGAGCCTAAAGGTCCTCTGTCTGGACCATTCATAGTCAGCAGGCATTAACTGAGCTATTTCAAGACTGTTTTATGGCTGTAGATGTCTCCAGGGAAAGGTGCCCAATGAGTTTTGTGAGCATCAGTCATTTATTAAACTGCTCACACACTTCAGAGAACTTGTAAACAAACAGAAACAAATTGTGAATGAGGAGACAAATCATACATGGTGTCTTAATTACTTAAAAAGACGTTAAGGAGTTCATGGAAAATATTTCTTTAATAGGCCGGTTTCTCTGCTTCAGATTATAAGGACAGAGGTGTGTAACCCTAGCTGAAATAACTTGGGCATATTCTTCCTCTTGCCTCCAAATGATTTTCTCTAAGCAGTAGGGAATTGTTTTTGTTTTAATGCCACCTAATAAAAGAAGCAGCATTTATAGTTTATTTTAAGGTGATAAAAATCACCCTTGAAGAATGGCATGGGAAGAGCTGGAATGAATGAAATACTGGTCTGCCTGGGACCTGAGATGGAGCAGTCTCATCATTTCCTTCTGGTGCAGCCTGAACATTTGTGTTCCCCGCATTCCCACCCTTGAGTGCTGTGGCTGATCCTGGTTCAGACCACCTGCTTCAGCGAGGACATATTCTGTTGGTCGAGGGTGCTCTTAGAACACTTCTGTGCTTTATTTTTGGTAGCAAAATCAAAACCCTATCTAAATCTGCAAATCTTCCTGCTGTTGTCCTTGACCTATCACTAATTTGTCTGGATTCTGAAACCCTCCCACGTCAGTTCCACAAACTAGACCAAGAGAATATTTGCCACACACATTTGGGTGTCTTGCACATTGAAAAAAAAATTCTTTCAAAAAATGTTTCAGTTTTGTAGCTTTTTTACATTAAAGCTGATATATTTTATTGCATTTTATTGACATTAACATGTTATATATTAATATATAAGAATGTATTTATGTGCTATATTAATATGTAATCATATGACACACTATTATATATAACATATATTATGCATTAATTTATTATTTTTAATATTTTATGAATTTTATGAAAATTCTCAGGTTTCTATAATATAAAAAATAATAATCACTATATGACTTTTTCATATTGTCTTCTGTAGAGGTGTTATTAGGTCCATCCCACACACGACAGGAGGAGGTCACACAATGGCCTGAATACCATGAGGCAGGTATCATTAGGAACCACTTCAGAAGTAACCACTCACAGAACAGAAATACGAACATATTTGTAAATGCGGGAGGGGTGCATACGTTGAGGCAGTTCACATATCATTGACTCAAATTTATCAAATATGTCACTCTGAGACTTATGGAGAAAGTGTTGACCAGAGGGTTGAAGAAAGATATAAAGATTTAGAGTATCTGGTCAGGAAAATAGACCAAGAACAAGTAAAGAGTCTTGAAAGTGCTAAGAGCTCAACTAAGATCAAGACCAGTGAATTTGTTTAGGACCAGTTTAGGAGTTTTGGGGTTTCCTGTAGCAGAACTCATCATCCAAGTGTAGGAAGAAGAAACGCTGACTTTAGAACGAATTCAAGTCCGTGATTTATTTCATGGGCACTATAAAGGAATAAATATAGAATAATAAAGAATCAATAGCCATTAAAATGGTGAGACGATTTTTCCAGTTTGGCACCATGACGTATAGCTAAGAAGTCCATGGATAAAAGGAAGGATCAACCAATGAAACTGCAGAACAAGAAACTTTAGGGCTCCATTTGATAGAAGAGAAATTACTGGAGAAATGAAACTGGTGTGTTTGGGGGTGAGGGAGGGGGCCACGGCTTGATAGAGTTCATAGAGCAATGCAAGAGGTCCAGAAGTTTATCTACAGTAAAGTGGTACTGCAGGGACCAGGAAATGTGAATGCATTGAATGGATCAGAAATGCAAAATTCTTAGATTGAGAACATCTCAGGAAATTTGTTAAATGTAAATTGTTTTAGGGGTGCCTTGGTGGCTCTATCAGTTAAGGGTCCAGCTCCTGATTTGGGCTCAGGTCATGATCTCACAGTTAATGGGATCAAGCCCTGAGTCAGGCTTTGTGCTGACAGCATAGGACCTGCTTGGGATTCTCTCTCTCCCTCTCTGCCCCTCCCCCATACTCTCTCTCTCTTTCTCTCTCTCTCTCTCTCTCTCTCTCTCTCTCTCAAAATAAATAAATAAACCTTTTAAAAACTGTAAATTATTTTAGTAACTGAGAATCAAATATGATACAGGGTAAAGTACCATCCAGAGTGATTGATGTATTCTTTAAAAAGATGTTTATGTGTAGGGTTAATTTTATTTTTTAATTAACAACTTTGGAGTTAGTGTGGAAATTACCACACATTTCTGGGGCATTATTCTGGCCTCCCATCTCACCAACATGACTTTCTTAAGTCACATAACCCAGTGTTCATTTTACTTACCTATGTAATGGAATTACAGTGACATCATAAAATGATGGTGACCAAATGAGATCATGCCTATAAATCACCTAGAATATGGTAGACCATTGATTCATGATGTGACCCTTCTTATTACTTATTTATTTAAAAAATATATCATTTGAGTTAGGGTAAAAAATCCCAAGCATGTAGTTGAGCAAAGCAATTTTGAAAATTTATTTTAATTTACAATGTTATATTACCAAACATGACATGGTCTTCCATGATGCTACCAGATCTTTCTGTTGGATGTAGAAATGAGCACTCTTATTTCCAATCTTCTCCTAAATGTTTACAGTCTAAGTGTGCTCACTCAGGTTGAAGTGCCCTTAGATGAATGAGCTGGCAATGAAACCAGTTAATAGGCTGAGAAAAACTGACTGCTAACCGCGATAGGGAAGGAAAAATCCCAACCCTCATGCCATCAGCCCTGTCAAACCCATCTCAGAAAGATAAATGTACTTTCTTTGGTCAGCTTTGCTTTTGAAATATAAAGCATTGTATGCTGTCATGATTTTTTAAGGTTTAATCTTTTCTTCTGCACAAAGTTATGCATATCACAGATCTGCCTATGGGAGATCAGTTCTTTTGAATGCAAGCTTATTTGCAAGGGGGGTAGAAAATAGACAAAACTTCTAGAGTGATTCTTATCACTCTTTCTTCAATTACACCCTTAATGCTCAATAAAAAATTATTGAAAAGAGTTAATTAACATCAGCGTATATATTTATAGCTCATTATCCTTTGGATGGGCAGACACACCCAAAATGAAAAAAAAAACACACAGAATAGTTTAGTTTTGAACTGCTGCATTTTCATCAGTAACACATTGGAGTTGATCAATTTTCCCCAACTTTGTTATATGGATAAACAAGGTCATGCACAAAGAGGGCTCCCTTAATGATAAAATGTAACGACGTTCCCCAAGCATATTTTTCATAACTAATTTAGAAAGAATAGTGGGAATGTATTAATTAGTCTGAAGACTTCACAGGTATAAGAAAGGGACTCAAGATTGCAATGGTTTTATAGACTGAAGTTTGTTGCCTTTTATGTAATAGCATCTAGTGCTATAGTGAACAGTTCAGCTTGGTAGTGTAGCCCTGCTCCACACTGCTTTTCAAGGCCCAGGCCTTCTTGAGTCTAAGTATTCACCTACCTCTAGTTATTGTCCGTATCTGCGTGGCTCCAGTTGGCATGAATGTGTTCATGGGAAGGAGAAAAAGAGTAGACATCCCCCTGTTCATAGGCCCAGATACGGAAATGGCACACATTACTTCTGTTCACATTGTTACAACCTCATCTTGTAGTTGCACATAGCTGCAAAGGAGGTAGGAAAGTGCAATGGAAAAAATTCAATGGAAGACTCCTGGGAAGCTAGGCACTATGTTCCTATTACCATGAAGAACAGGAAAAAATATTTTGGTGAGCAAATAGCTCTCTGAGTCAAAAGGGGTAAAATCGATATTATTTAAATAGCAGTTCCAAATAAAAGCAGCAATTTTCCTCCACAAGGTACATAGATAAAGGACTATTTTCTAGGCCATTCTATGGTGTATAACAAAAAGCATAGTTATCAGCATTGGAAAATTTTGAGTTAGGGTGAAATCTTAAAAATGAAAAACAAATCCTTTTTGGGGGCTCCTGGGTGGCTCAGTCAGTTGAGCATCTGATCTGGTTTTGGCTCAGGTCATGATCACAGGGTTGTGGGATCGAGCCCCATATTAGGTTCTGCACTGAGCAAGGAGCCTGCTTCAGATCCTCTTTGTCTCTCCCTCTGCCCTCTCCCCAGTTTGCATGTGCTCTCTCTCTTAAAAAAAGAAATCCCTTTTTTGAAAGAAATTACTTGTTTTACTGGAGTCAAGGACTCTTGTGAGTATTCCAGATATATTATGGGTAGAAAAAAACAAATAAGCTCATTATTAGAACATATATATATATATATATATATATGTATATGTAATGTATATGTATATGTATATATACATATACATTGCAATTATTCCAAATCATCCATTTACCTATACATAATTTGAAAGTGATGTCTGTTCAGCCAATACCAAAAATAGCTGTTGCCAAACACTTGACTATACATTTGAACATATACATATATAATATTTTATACAATATTTATATACATATTTATATATATTTATATATATATATATACATATTTATATATATTTATATACTTTCATATGTGTGTATATATGTATAATTCAAATTAAATTACACCCATACCTTATGGCTGGCTTGTACTCTTACAATATCAAAAACATTTTTTTTTTAATTTTAAGATGGGTATAAGATTTATGGGAGAAAAATATAAAGTTATGATACAATTCTTTCCTCCTACTGTTTCACATCTGGAATATTATCCATGTTTTGTACTAAACCTGAGATTGTGAAATTGAGTAGAGACCTAGGACCTAGTCCTAGTAAAGCCTAGGACCACTGATCCCAAAAAATCTAGGTTCCAATCACTACTTTATCATTGTGTGACTTTGAGCAAATTACAGGTAATTTATCCCAAAATAGGAGGAAACTTCTGGTTCTGCTTCCACAAACTAAAGTAGAAATAATCATATTTACATTATAATAGTTCTGAGTGAATCAAACGTCATGGCTTATGCAGGGTATATGGTAAGTACTAACTGAAACATAGTTGTTCTGGTTATCTATTGACGTGTGCCAAACCACTCAAGAATTCGGGTCCATAAAACAACTGGTTTTATTATGCTGGTGATTCTGTGGTCAGGAGTTCAGGTAGGCACAGACAGAACAGGTCTCTGCTCCATGATGCCCACGGCTTCAGTGTGGCTAATTTACACAGCTGAGATGGTTGTGATAACTTGTCCACATCACTGGGGGCTTGTGATAATGAGCCCCCAGTTCTGGCTGTTTGCTCAGTTCTTTGGTTATTCCCTACCTAGCACTGACTGGGGCTGAAATACCCCACATTGTTTGCCCCACGCACGTCTGGTGTCTAGGCCTGGATGGCCAGAGGAGCTCTCAATGGGGTAGGCATCCTTCTCTCTCTATGTGGCCTCTCCATGTGGTTAGATTGGCTTCCTCATAGCGTGGTGATCTCAGGGTATGCAGGCTTTATAGAGCAGCTGGTTTACTCCAAGTGAACATTCCTAGAGGCCAAGGTACAAGTTGAAGGCTTAAGACCTCGTCTCAGCAGTCTTGCAACATCATTTCTGTTTCACTCCCTGGCTCAGCTGTGGTTCAGTGACAGGGGACACCTCTTTCTTTCTTTTTTTTTTTTTTATGTTTATGTATTTATTTTGAGAAAGAGAGAGAGAAAGGCAGAGAGATTGAGACAGAGAGAGAATCCCAAGCAGGCTCTGGGCACTGACAGCAGGGCTCCAGCTCATGCACCGTGAGATCATGATCTGAAACCAAAAGCTGGATGTTTAACTGACTGAGCCACCCAGGCGCCCTGAGAGGGGACGACTCTTGATGACAAGAGTAGCATACACACAGATAAGGTAGAATTATTTGGGATCATTTTGAGAGACTAATGACTGAACCAATAGAGTCACATATGTTATTCCTGTCTTTTGTTTTCTGCTGTTTTCAAGGAATATACATATATAAATGCATTTGTAGTATATATAAATATCTCTATGTAATAAGTGTTTTATTATTTAATAATATAAAATACAAAACAAATTACACATAAACACGTATACTATACAATGCAAATCATAGGAGTATAAATATATTTATATTAATATATAAGTTATAGCTAATATAGTTTATAAAATAATCACTGTATAAATAATTATTAAATACATTTAAATAATGAACATAAACAAATTATGAAATGCATAATGATTAGGTATATAATTATGTTTATTATTGCATTAAATGTAATATATTTAGATATTTATATTATACATAAATAAATATAAATATAATATAAATATGAATTATACCAGCATAACCTGCTTCCCAAGTTTGAGTAACAGTTAAGGATTCATCTCTTTGTAACATTGAAATAATTGTTTCACAAATTCCCATCTACCTAAACTGGCAGGGCACCGTTATGTTTTAGTGCCTCTCCTTTCAAATAGTCTATGAACCCCAGAGCTTAGTCTATAAAAACCTGTCTTTCAAATACCAATCAGAAAGACTAGTGGAGAAATTGACCCGTCCATGCATGGGCCCAGTTTTCTGCCATGCCCATTTTGACTACTGCATACACATCCCTACTGGAAATCGGTCCCAGGTAATTTGCAGTACCTTTGTCCACTGCCGTCATGATGCCTTTTCAGACTTAGGAGTTTGATTCCACCAGCTCATGATTCCTGCACATTCCCACATCAACTAAGAAATATCTAGATTAGGGGTGCCAAGTTCATGGAAGTTTACAGCTCTTAGGTGCTTTCTCCTGCTCTGTTACAGCTTCCATAGATGACTTCAGGCTTTAGGCACACACAATGTAAAGACCGCGCCGTCCGCTGCATGTCCCTGACTCGCTTATGGTGTAAATACGCAGGGGGTTTCCCCTTGGCTCGTTAAGTGTTAGTCAATCATTAAACAGCTTTTACAAATCAGATTTCTTATAGAAGCTCAGGTTTCCAGTTTATCTTTAACAATTAGGTGAGACAACATTTGATCCCCACTCCTACAAGGCAACTGAGAACCAGCCGTCTTCTCACTGGTTGTTTTGCACACTCATTGTCTTCACTGGTTTTTATTGTCCATGTGCTTAGGATTGTCAGTGATCTGGTCTCTGATGTGCAGAGTTGTTCTCTAAGTCGCATTTGTTCTTTCCTTCATGGCATTGATCCTAAAAGTGCGGTGTCCCCGAGATCCTTTCTGGGTTGGCTGTGAGGCAAAAATGATTTTTGTAATGATACTAAGACATTACTTGACTTTTTAACTTCCATTCTTTCACAAAACTATTGTATAGTTTTCCACATGCGTTGTGGAGACCTACATGACTCAGTGAACCAATATTTTCTAGATGATTGATACTCGATGTTACAAAATCATGGGTAAAATTTTCATTCAAAATGAATGATAGATCAATTGGTATTAACGTAAGAGAGTACAATTGATATTGCTTTAGAGTCCACATTGCAACTCATTTTTAAGAAACTACTACTTGTTGGGTTTTGTTTTCTCAACATATATCCAAAATATGTGTATAAACTTTGAAATTATATCTCGGTTTTCAAACTACCTAGCTGTGAGAGGTTGAGTTTTCTTCATATAATTCAACTGGAATAGCACACCTGAGATCGTATGCAGAGCCAAGATGAGACTTTATCTGTCTTTTGTGAGATATTAAAAATATTTGCTAAATGTAAAGGGTGTCACCCATCTCAATTTTCTTTATTTTGAAAACTCCATTTTTAATAAGATATGCACTTTATATTAACAGGTTTAACATCATTATTATTTTAAACCGATTAGTAAAAAAACACCTTAAAATGTCTTTATTTTTACAACTAATATGATAAATGTTGAGAGATACAATTCATATAATCAAAAGCTTTTTAAGGGGCATTGGTAAACTTAAAAGTGTAAATGGATCCTGAGGCTAAATGATTGAGAAGCACTGCCTCTTGGCAGTTCTCATTCACAACACAGAGCCACTGCAGATAATTAGGAGGATGGAGTCACAGCTCCAAGGAACACTTTCTCCAGGAAATCCTTGTTCTGCGCAACTGTGACCACTCCTGAGTTACAGCTCTGGGAGAGGTATTAGGATGCAGTCACAGGCTCTTTTTTTTTTTTTTTTTTAACGTTTATTTATTTTTGAGAAAGAGAGACAGAGTGAGAACAGGGGAGGGGCAGAGAGAGAGGGAGACACAGAATCCGAAGTAGGCTCCAGGCTCTGAGCTGTCAGCACAGAGCCCTACATGGGGCTCGAACTCAAGAACTGAGAGATCAAGACAAAGCTGGAAGCTCAACCGACTGAGCCACCCAGGCGCCCGTCACAGGCTCTTTCATAACACATCTCTCCTGCCTGGGAGTGGCTGGCTAATGTTACTTAGATTTGCATAAGCAAGATGCCACAGCAAGTGATTTTTCAGAGGTAGAAATATCCTTACAAGAGAAAATTTGTAAATGGCAGCTTCTCTACATGAAGTTTCATCTAACTGCCTCCCACCCCCCTGCCCCTGCTACTCATCGGATTTGCTAATAGCAAGATAAGATTCCAAGATAAACTTAACTCAAATCAAAATGACTAACCAGGTCAGCAGAGAATATTTTGCTGTTAAGAATGGTGAAGTTGGGGTGCTTGGGTGGCTTAGTCGGTTAAGCTCTGGCTCTTGATTTCAGCTCAGGTCATGATCTCATAGTTTGTGAGATGGAGCCCCATGTCAGGATCTACACTATTGGCACAGGGCCTGCTTGGGATTCTCTCTCTCCTTCTCTCTCTCTCTGACCCTCCCCATTCTCAAAATAAATAAACATTACAAAAAAAAAAAAAAAAGAATGCAAACTTAATGTCTAACTATGCAGGCAAATAATATTTTCCTAAATACATATTGATCAATTGTTACCTTTCAACTGAAGTAAGCCAGGATATTGCCATTTTTACAAAAATATCCATAGTTCAGTGTATATGGATATCGCTCATAATTTGTAGAACTAGTCAATAAGAAATTAAAGATCTTAATATATTTGGTTGTATATGTTTTAAATCTTTGATTGTATAAGTTTTATGTATTTAATATTTTACATCATATATAGACATCTATAATGTTTTACAACAATAACTTTGAATACAAGTTATTGCTTTGACTTCAGATATGGGATTAAAAATAATGGACGAACAGGGGTGCCTGGGTGGCTCAGTTGGTTAAATGTCCAACTTCAGCTCAGGTCATGATCTCATGGTTTGTGAGTTCGAGGCCTGCGTCAGGCTCTGTGCTGATAGCTTGGAGCCTGGAGCCTGCTTTGGATTCTGTGTCTCTCTCTCTCTCTCTCTCCCCCTCCCCCACTCACACTCTGTCTCTCAAAAATAAATAAACATTAAAGAAAAATTTTTTTAATTTTGGACAAAAAAAATTGTTTTATTTACATATCACAGTGATGTAACCAGAGTTCTGTGTGAATAGATGTCTTAAAATTTACTTTCACAAAGCAAAAATTAGGTGAAGAAAACATACGCTGCTGTTCAGAGTTACACAATACCCTCCAAGTACCAGTTAATTTTTGCATTTTAGGTATGACTGAAGGTTAGGTCGGAAATGTAGGTGCTTAAGTTCCCTGTTTAGTACCTATTTCTAGTTTGTTTATTACTTTACATATCTGTTCATTTAGATAATTATCTGACACCTGCTCATGGCAGATTGTTTTGACAGATTATATTGGCTGAGATCAGTTTGTCACCTGCCATCTGTCCAGTAAAGGTGAGTTCAACAAGCTGGTAATTTCTAGGCGATCATAAAAGATCCTTTTTTACAAGTTAAAATTTTTCTTTCCCCTTAAAGACGCATTGACCAGAGGAAAAAAATGTTATTGGCAAATATTAAGAGCTATATTATCTTTATACTTTATCAGTGTACTTCTTTATCTGAAATGGTGGTTTGAACATTATTTAGATTTAATCAGAAAGAACATACTATATTAAAAGAGAATATGTTGGTTTTATATCAGATATTTAATTGGGTCGGTATCTTGAACAGCTTTGAAGAGCATTTTTCCTTGTTCCTTTTTTTTTTTTTTGGCTAGATTCTTGACTTTAACAAACTCCAAATATCTCAAATTAAAATGAATATTTTTTAAAGCACATATACAATACTGTTTATATCATCATGAAATTAGAGCAATTCTATTATATTAGATTTTTTTGAATCCATAAAAAGTAAACAAAATTCAATAAGGGAAAGGATAGTAAGTTACTCACTCTCTGACTGTATAATAAATAAAACCATTGCTTAGAAGCAGTGATAATTAAGAAACCTCGAAAGTCAACTATAAAACACATATAATAAAAGAAAAAATCAGTAGCTTTTCTTTCTTAAAGTAGGCCAATATTTCTATTTTTTAATAAAAGAGTAATTCTAGAAGAAATAATAGTAAATTTATTTTCACTCTTTTGTTTTACTTTTGTAATTATTCAGCCAATATTACCTGAATACCTGCCATGTGTCATTCTATTCAGCCAGACAGACCTGTTTCCTGTCCCATGCCACTTAAGGTCTAGCTTTAATTACTGTCCTAAAGTAGTCAAACAATGAGCTCCCACTCATGTTTCTATTATTATTTAACTGTGCAAATTCATATGGCTGTATGAATTGGCCAATAATAAGTGTGAAACCTGTGTCAAAAGCAAAATTAGAACATTTTGAGACATTTAAAAATATCTTGTGATTAAAATTATCTTGTGGCTTGTGAAGTGACCCATACTTTGGATATACATTTATTGGAGAGGAGAGGACCAGTGTTTTTGCTACCCTTGTAAATTCTGCCTAGTTATCTGGCATGATAGGAATTTTTCACAGACAGCTCACAGAAAGTAGTCCAACACTATTTTAGAGTACTCTATTGGACTGTGGGGAGTTCAAAAAAAAGAAAAAAAAGAAAGAAGAAAAGAAAGAAAGAAAGAAACAGGGCAAGTCCTTAAAGACCTTCTGATATAATGGGAACACAGCACCAACATAAATATATGGATATAAACACAAGTGACTCCAAGAAATAAATATACACAATCATCTGCTGGACCAAAGGCTCTCTCAAGGGCCTCTTTGTGCTATATGATCTCATGATTTGTTGAACCAGAGCTTTCTAGAGGAATATACAAAAATCTTAGAGTTCCAAGGGGCATGAAGTTTGAATACCTGGGAGTCTTCAGAGCTTCTGTGGAAAGGCTTCATCAAAGAACTGAGCCTTAGGTCCTATATATCACACACACAGCATCACATTCACCAGAAGCACAGCCAAATTGCCATTATGCAGACATTAGTAAAAGGATGAAAAATACAACCAACTGGACATTGTCTTCATGGCATGGAAGAATTGCTCAACTAATTTGTTTGATTGATGTGACCAGTTGCTTTGGCACCATGTCAAGATTGAATGATACACAAGTGTCCTGCATGAGTCATTACGGATTCCAAAGATGCTCAGGTTCCAATCTGGCTACAATTTGAAATGTAGGATTAGACACATTTTACAATAAATCTGTTGACTTTTTCAAGATCTAACCAATCATAAAGAATTTGATTTAAAAATTATTTCCCTTTAAAACTTAAACCACATCCTCATCGCTCATTTTGTGACTGTATGAAGTATTCTATTCTATGAAATGGAAGAATTGCATAAAATTTCATACTATATGCATTTGTAGAAAATTATTGTATCTGGACAAATTTTATTTTTCTTTCTAATAAACAACCTGGCATAAAATAGGTTGGGTGATAACAAGTATTCTTTGAAATACAGCACTTGAGGACAGTGATATGGAGTGAGGATAGGAATAGCTGTGCCATATGAAACACAGGGGCTTAAAGGAAAACAACACACCAGAGGTGACTTCAGTTCATTTTAAATGGTACACACCTGAAGTAATCTAAGAAAATAAAGGGGGTCTAAATCTTCTAGGCTAAAAGGAACAAATTGAAAGAAGTAACTCGATACAAAAAAATGAGAATTACGCTTGTTCTTGAGTCAAGCAAGTTAGAATAAGAGGATTCAAGTTCAAGAACAGATGATTTGCAGAGGAAGACAGCCTTAGCTGGACAAGTCTACCTTGTCCTTAGGTGGGGATAGAACTATTAATGGCATCAAGCAGATTTAGGAAGATAGCACTGGATATGGTGTACATTAAACATAGCCTTTAATTGGCAGGGGGCACTTTCTTCTAATCTGAGATAATTTCATAAAAATGCATTCAAATATATCAGTGATTACATATTGATAAGCATTACACATCTAAAGATAAAGCTTGTAACATACTAGATATCTATGGACATGAAATCAGGAAATCTGATGTCATGACCATTGAGGAACCCAAGTAGATTACTTAATGCAACTCTCTTCTTGTTTTGGCAACACTGAGACTCAGGGAGATCAAGGAACTTCAAACTCACACAATTCTGGCAGTGTAAGGAAAGGCTCTAGAGCCTTGGCTAAGTGCTCTTTCTATTCAGTGCATGCAAATAACCTAAAAGTCAGTGTTGACTTTTAACTACTGATTTTGACACATCAGCATAATAGATGGCTTTTACTAAGTGTTCTTTATATGAGGAACCATTTTCTTTTGTCAACTTCTGTTATTAACTTTTAAGCACTAACATAATTTCAAAGTTTCTTAAAACTGATTAACTTGGAAGTTTATGGTAGGCATGATTTAAAAATAGGGGTAAAAGAGAGATCTTTTAAAATGGAGCATAGAGTTTGTGTGTTTAGACTATAAGACAGGTTTCTAGCATTACCAGTGCCTTCTTACTTGTGAATGACCTAGTTCTCCCCTATTCCAATTGATTCAGAAAGACTTTCTCTATTCCACTGTTTTTTTTTACCATTCATATAAATATATTCAATATATATTCAAAATATATTCAATATATATTCAGATAAATAGAATAGTAATTTCTCCACTGCCTTCCCCTCTTCTCCATATATATATGTTCATGAAACAAACTGGTTAAATTCCCATGATAGTCTAGTGACCAATCTATAGTGACAGGTTGTATGGCCAATAAAGTCTCTTCATTCATTTCTACAAGTGTCAAAGGCATAGTTTATTTCTTATTTCAAAGGCTAATGGTTGATAAAGATGGTTGGAAATGCAACCATGGTTTTTAAATAACATTTGAACATCTTGTGGCTTTAAAAACTAGTAACATATGCATAGTGATTTTTCTTTAGTACGAAATTTGTAATTAGCATAAGGTCATGTGCAGAAGTAAGTAGGAAAATGATATTTAAAGTTTCATGTTGCAATAGAGATACGTAAAAATAAAAGTAGGAACCAAATTTGTTTAAAGTTTAAAATTTTTTTTAATGTTTATTTATTTTTGAGAGCGAGAGAGAGAGCAAACGATCATGAGTGGGGAAGGAGCAGAGAGAGAGGGGGATACAGAAACTGAAGCAGGTTCCAGGCTCTGAGCTTTCAGCACAGAGCCTGATGTGGGGCTCAAACCTATGAACTGTGAGATCATGTCCTGAACTGAAGTCAGATGTTCAACCGACTGAGCCACACAGATGCCCCTGTAGTTAAAGTTTTAAAAATCTTATTTCATGGTATTTCATGGTCCCCTTATCACCATTACTTTATTCCATGTATTCTTGATGATGTCAAGAGATACATTCATTCAGAAACACTTAGGATGTCTTATGTGCACAGATATTATACTGGGAGCTATGAGGTTATGCAATGAAAACATACGTATATTTTATTCAAGACCAGACTAAGACTGACAGAAAGTGTTGTGTGCATGGTGGACAGATATTTATCCTTCAAAAGAATAAAGTCTTGGCCTCTTGGCTCATGTCCTTGCTCACTTCTCCTCCCATAGACTGAATGTTTATGTCCCTTCAAAATTCATATGTGGAAACCTAATTCCCAAAGTGATGGCATTTAGAGGTGGGACTTTGGGGAGATGGTTAGGTCATGGGCATAACCTCATACATGAGGTTAGTGCCTTTATAAAGTTCCAAAAGTTCCCTTGCTCTTTCTGCCATGTGGGGCTATCACGGGATATAGAATCTGCTAGTGCCTTAACCGTGACCTTTCCAGCCTCCAGAGCTGTGAGAAATAAATGTTTGTTGTTTAAGCCATCCAGTCTATGGAATTTTTCATAAAATTCTGAGTGGACTAGGAAACCTCCTTAGGTGAAGAAGGCTGATTTATGTAAATAGTGAACTGGAAATTAAAAAGAAGCTACAAACATACCTTAGATCCAACTGTCTCCATACTTTGGGATTCAATAATTTTGCAATGGAAAGCACCTACTGTGAGAAGGAGTATGTGGGGGTGGGGGGAGTGAGTAGATCATTCTTAGGAATGTGCTAGGGTGAATCTAATACAGAATTGAAATAATAATCTCACCACAGCAGCTATCTAAAGTTATCTTTAATTAGTAATATAAATAACAATTTCATCTCTATTTGACTGAACCTCAAAAATTATAAAAACAATATAAAACAAGAGAAAAAGTTATTAATACAAAGAATCATAAATAAAAGATTATGATAATATAAAAAGATTCCTGGGGCTCCTGGGTGGCTCAGTCAGTTAAGCATCCTACTTGGGCTCAGGTCATGATCTCATGGTCCATGAGTTCAAGCCACAGGTTGGACTCTATGCTGACAGCTCAGAGCCTGGAGCTTGCTTCAGATTCTGTGTCTTCCTCTCTCTCTGCCCCTCCAATGCTCATGTGCTGTCTCTCTCTCTCTCTCTCTCAAAAATAAATAAATGTTTAATAAATTAAAAAAAAAAAAAAGGAAAAGATACCTTCGTGGCACCTGGGTGGCTCAGTCAGTTAAGTGTTCAACTTCCGCTCAGGTCATGATCTAGTCGTCTGTGAGTTGGATACCCCTGGAGCCTGCTTCAGATTCTGTGTCTCCCTCTCTCTCTGCCCCTTCCCCGCTCATGCTCTGTCTCTCAAAATGAATAAACATTAAAAAAATAATAAAAAAAAGAAAAAGGTACCTTACTCCAAATGGAGATATTCATAGGCAGTTTCATGGAAGAGGTAGCATCTGAGCTGAACTTGGAAGAGTAGATAGAAGGTAGACATAATGGAGATTGGTGAATGATAAGATAAAAACACAAAAAGTGTGTAGGAAATATAAGGAGAACAAGCAAAGAAATTTGACAAGACTGGGTTTGTAAAATTCACTTCAGCAATGTTGGCGTCTCAGGAAATGCAAGTCTTTCCTGCCATTTGTTAAGGTCAAAAAAAAAAAAAAAAGAGTTATCCTTGATTTTTTTTCTCATATAACCCACATCCAACCTGTCAGTAAAATATGCCCATTCTAACTTCAAAAATATAACCAGAATCCAACTCTTTCTCAGTCTCTACTAGCTTACAGCCCCAAAGTCTTCCCTTCTTACTAAAGAAAAATGACAAATTTTTAAATGACCAGCAAGGCTCTGTGTGTTTTGGATTCTGTTATTGATCCAGTTCACCTTTGTTGAAACTCCCCTTCTCTTGGAATTCTAGCCACACTATTCGTTTTATTTATGTCAGGCAGGCAGTGGCCCCAGGACCTTTACATTGTAGTTCTCTTTGCTTAGGACACTCCTCCCTCAAGATTTTCAATGTCTTGTTCTCTTATCTGGTATAGGACTCTGTCCAAATATCACCCTATCCATAAGGTCATCACTGACAACCCTATTTAAATTTATGCCTCTGGGGGCGCCTGGGTGGCTCGGTCAGTTAAGCGTCCGACTCTGAACTCAGGTCATGATCTCGGGGCCCGTGATTTCGAGCCCTGCGTGGGGCTCTGTGCTGACAGCTCAGAGCCTGGAGCCTGTTTCAGATTCTGTGTCTCCCTCTCTCTCTGACCCTCTCCCATTCATGCTCTGTGTCTCTCTGTCTCAAAAATAAATAAACATTAAAAAAATATATATTAAATCCATGTCTCTGGCCCCCATCCTACTCCCTTATTCCTCTTGCCTGCTTTTCTTTACTGAAGAGTACCTATCACTAGGCCTTTCCAACAGGCTAGATTAGACCCTGCTGTGGCAACTAGAGACTCTCGAAGCTCAGTATCTTAAAACAACATGCTGTAAGCCATACAGATCACTTGTGGCTCCACTATATGCAATCTTTTCCCTGGGACCCAGGATAATAAATAACATCTATATGGAACACTACTCATTGTTTTGGCAGAGGAATATGAAAAAAAAAGTGGTGAACCATAAGCTGACTCTTAAAGCTTTTTTCCGGAAGTGACATACATTTCATAGTGTTCAGAGCAAGAAATATCATTGAAGCTGGTATCGATGAGGTGATGAAATATAATTCTCATGCACCACAGGAAGGGGCATGGCATTCTAATATTTGCAACCAGTTATATAATTACTGCATTACGTTCCATATCTATGCTATTTGCTTGGTTATTACCTGTTTCACTTCATATCTTAGATAAGGTTTCCTGGAAATGTACTCTGAAACAGAGACTGTGTCCAGAAAGGGAGTGTTCTTTGGAATTATACCTGTGTAGAAGTGAGGAAAGCAGGGTTCGGCAGAGGGAAATACTGACCTATGCAACCTAGTATGGTTGCAGCTGAAGCCTCAATCCACCACACAAGGAGTTCTGGAGCTTGGAAGGCCCTTTGGGGTTGTCTCAAATTGAGGCTAGTGGTCCGGGCCTTTTTATTTCCACATCTGATGGCCATTGGTTTCAAGCATCTTCCTAAAAGGGAGTGGGACCTTGCTCAAGGGAGTTCCCTGCCATAGAACACAATTGCCAGCCAAGGCATAAGTAGGAAGAGTCAGTTGGCTTAAGCTGGCGGGGGAACCGTGTCTGTTCTGACCGGGATATCTTGGCAGAGCATCACAGCACCAACGGTCTCCAGTGAAATAAGATGCTCAAGAAGGTCTTTAATGCTGCAGCCACCCATGCTTTAACCAGCTCCTTGCATGACATATGTCCAGTATTTGTTGAGTGAATAAATGAATAGTGTGTATAAAATTTTAGGTTACAAAGGTAGAAGGAGATTAAGCGTAAAGGGTCGTGATTGCCTAAATGAGGCTTAAACTTACAGGGAATTTAAATGCATGCAAGCAGGCTTCTGGAACACTGACCAAATAGTAGCGTGTACAATGCATTGAATATAGGAAAAGAGAGGCTAGAAATGGCTAACAAGAGGCTAGTGCCATATTGCAGGTAGAGGTGATGTGATGTTGACACCGGCTAATGTCATGGGATTGGAGGTGGGCAGGGGTGGGGCATGAGGATGTCAATATCTAATGGATAAAAACTTGGCAACATGGAGAGAGGACAGAAAAGCAGGGCCGAAAAAGTAAAAAAAAAAAAAAAAATCAAAGATCACTTGGAGGGATTATGATCTCAGTAATGAAACAAAGCAAAAAAGAGAGAGAGATGAGAGGTAAGAAATGCCCTGAGAGGGAAACTGAAGAGCATTCTCTAGTTAGCTTCCAGGAACATATTACAAGACTTGGGGACAAAAACCTTTGCAATGGTTCATATTTGGTCCAGAAATAAGTCCTGTCACTTATGTATTAGATCATCTCACATTATTCTCAGTAACGGTATAAGACATGAGTCATTTTCATCATGTGATTTGTTTACATAAACTAATTACCTAAATTATACCAGCCATTGGTGTCAGATACAGTGCAAAGTTTGTTTGCAATAAAAATGAATGAAACATCCCAATTACCTAGAAATTATTTGGGCACCAGGGTGGCTAATTTGGTTAAGCATCTGACTCTTGATTTCAGCTCAGATCAGGATATCATCGTTTGTGAGTTCAAGCCCCATGTCTAGCTCTGTGCTGACAGCATGGAGCCTGCTTGAGATTCTGTCTCTATTCCTCTCTTTCTCTTCCCCTCCTCACTTATCCTCTATCTCTCTCTCTCAAAATAAATGAATTCTTAAAAAATTATTGAGAGTTTGAAAACTAAGCCCCCACCTGTTAGACATCTATTGAGACAGTTTGCACAGATCGGTGCAACAACATCGGAGGGTGTTGGAGGGGAGGATTTTGATTGGGGCTTTCATACGTACGAACCAATTCCGAATATTATTTATGAACTCAAAGAGAGATTACATTGTAAGTGCAACGGCAATGTCTGCTGTGCTGTAGTGTCATTTCCATCAACTTGGATAACTGAGAACAGCCTTACTTTATAGATAGGTGTTGTTTATAGTCAATTAATGATGTATGTGCAATCAACAAACTATAACAAATGATAATATGAATATTCAAAATAGTGAGCATGATCTCTCTACTTGCTTGAATATGCTAAGGGGAAGTGTTACATAAATATATATAAGATATATTATATTGCTTGATACATAGGGAATACTCAACAAATGGAAAAATTATGTTAGTCAGTTTTAGTCCACAATGATTTGGAAAAAGATGTTCTGACTAAACATTCCTGTTATTCTATATCACCTACATGGCTTGCCAAATTCCCAGGACTAGAGTGCAATAAAAATATGCTTAAATTATAATTAACAGTTTGATTAATTAATTCTATAATGTAAAATAAGAATTGTGTGTTCATGACTCTGAGTTTTAAGTAAAATCATCTCATCCTCAATCCTCAGGTATTACATCTCATGAGACCTATTGAATTCTATATAGAGTTCCAAGAATGTTAGGCCTTGATCTCATAGGAAGAACACATATTTCTGATACTTAACACAGGACCTGGTACAATAGATGCATAAAAGTTGATTGGATGAATTAACACAGAGATGAATGCATGCAGATAGAGAAATTAACAAATTTGCAGGTGGGCAGAGTTTCAGTGATTATACATGTGATCTGTTTTTTATTTAAAATATTAGTTTCTAAATATGTGTTGCAGCATAAAATAGTATTTGTTTACTTGGTACCTACATGAGTGTCATTTTTTTTCTACATTGATTTTTAAGGCCAAACAAATTATTTTAAGTTCTTTCTAGCCTATGGCTACACCCAAATAAGATGCATTTCAAAAACATCCACATACCTTTAAAGTGATGGCTGAAGAATCTCTCAAGGCATTAAAAAAAGATAAAGTCTTCTTTTAAAAGTATTTTGCTCACCTTTCTTTAAAAAAATGGGAGGGGTTAAGAAACTTGGGGTTTATTGAATCAAGCAAAGCCTCAATCCCATAGTAACCTATTCAGGGGTGATATTGATCAATAGAGTCAAAGACATAAGAATCTAACTAAAATAAACAGTGACTTTCTTATCCTCAATGGATTCTTCAGGAGCTTCCTGTAGGTAAGAACACAAATATAATTTTCCTTTAGAGATCTCTTGTTTATTCCTATTAAACATGCCTCAGGAGTTCTCTAACGTGGGTAAAGTCCACAGTGCATTCGATTGTGTTGGTTGTTTTTCCAAAGACTTATTGAAGGTTTGGCAGGTTCAGGAAACCTATTAGTTAGAAATCCAAATAATTAGCTAAACTCTTTGATAGAAAACTATCAGACATTTTTATGTGCATTTCTCCTTACTAAGAATTTAACAGATACCTTTAAAATGTGATTTTGTTTTATAAGTTTTGATCATAAATGTATCCATGATCACGATTTTTGTCTGAATGAGAAATCATTTGACCTCACCAATTAAACATAACTTCCCATGATTTTAACTTCATGTATCACCTTTGTAAATCTGACTATAAGATTCTCTAAGCTCTTTTGAATTGAATCTCCTTTGGAACCATCTGTGTTTCTTGCTTTCTTCAGACCTTGGTATATTTTCTTCTTGCTTTCATCCTTTCTCATGTCCTCAATTTCCTTGTGTTCTGTTGTATATTTTCAAATGTTTTTATTCTTCTCTTTCTCTGTGCAGGCTATGGAATTTTGGGGTGGCAAAGAGACACATGCATCAGAAAAGAGAGGTGTTTGGGCATCATCAGACCATGTATAACTTAAATCCTTGTCACAGGTGTCTGTATCCCAGAGTCAACATGCCTATGAAAATGAGAAAACGCAGAGCAGTACAGAACAGAACAATTTGGCTCCACATAATTTATAAAAACAAAACAAAACAAAAAAGCCTACAAACTGCAGAATCCAGCCGGTGGTTTGCCACGGTTCAGGTGCTAACCTCTTGGAGTCTCTTGACCTCACAACCAGTTTCAGTGCTTGATCAAATGAGGAAGTCCAAATTAGATAAGCCCCAAAGTCTTCTTTGTGATGCATGTTTAATGTTTCCTTCTCCCACTTCAATTACATCGTCTTCATTATGCTTCCTTCCTTGCTATCACAGTTGTTAAAATGAAAAGCCTCTTTCTGAGTGCCGTGGCTCCGTTATGCAGGCCTATACCTGTGCTGGCAGCATGTTCTTCTTCTCACCTCATATTGCCTTTTGCTTGGGGAGGAGATCCCTGCCGTGCATCTCAAACTGAAAACTGAAAGAAAATTAAGTTGCTGTTTGTAGTTTGAGTGAATTATGGAAAACGGGCCCTTTTTTGTCCACTAGGCATGTTAGTATAAGCCATTACCTACCTTCTACCCTGTTCGCTACAGTGGTTGCTGTCAGTACGGAAATGTCATCTAAACTTTTTGTCAGTTTGTATCTAAAGCAAGGAAACACAAATTTGGCATTTCCTTCAGATCATGGCTCCATGTTGAACGTAATGGGCCACAAAATAGTTGATCTGGCTATTTGGGCCAACCTGAGAGCTGACTTGGGGCATTGAAGTGTAAAGCCTGGTAACTCAGTAATAATTAGTTTCTAATTCAGGTAAATATGAAGTCGAATCAATTGTTTGGTAGCAAAATGTGAGCAAAAATTAAATATTAACTAAAAGTGAACTGCCTTCAACTAATTTGAGTTCATTGTAGAAAAACATAATATTTAATAAGTTGACATTTTGTTTCAATATTTTATGTTTTTAGTTTCTAATATACTTACAGTTTTGCATGAACATATCCAAATCGCATGCAAGTGCAGGCTTAGCTGAAGCTTTAGGACGTAAGCATTAAGGACCTAATCAACTAAAAGCTGAGATGCCCTTAATTGAATTGGCAAAGATAAACCAAGCAAGCAGGAACATGGGTGGTTGATAGCTGGTCTTTGGAGAGATTATCTTGGTGGTGCCAATTACCAGGGACATCAGAGAATCACAGAAACAACCCGATGGCTGCTATGTTTTGTTAAAGTAGACTTTAGGTGGTATTACTTACATTGTGAAGTAGATAGAAGACTGCAATCTATGCGTTATCTTTTGAGAATCTCCAACCAAGGAAAATTCCTCTAAAAATATTTCCAAAATGTTCATGCCCGGGACCAAAGCAATGATGGCCTCTGTCAAGAAAAAAATATTATTGGGGAGGGGCAACACACATGAACACCTAATCTGAACTGTGGTTGGAAGTTCTGCCTCACAGCCATGAGTTCAGGACAATGAAATTTCAACATCTTTGATGAGGAATTGGGAGTCTCAAAAGTTACGCACCTGATGCTGAGTTTTCTGGCCATAGCTATAGAATATTACGTATATAGCTCGCTAAATCACCAAGGGTCCTTTAGGAAATGGAAATTTAAGGCACAGTGATTGAGCAGAGATAATGAACAAAATCAAAAAGGAAATTAATCCCATATACTAAACCACAGTTACCCACCTTTTTAGTCTGAAAGCACCATATATCCAAACAGTAAAAGCTTTTAAATCATGTGCCAGTTCGGAATAGAACATAATAACTAATTTTGAATTTATGTATTTTTTAGATTGTGGTTTAAGAAGTGTTTTAAGCATAAAGTCCAATTTTAATTGTATTTATAATATACAAAGCCATTTTCAGTCACTCAACAAATTAATACATGCCATATACAATTAAAGTAACATTAAGTCAATCATATAACAAGACGCATGATTGCTGAAAACTGTATTAAAATTACTTATTATGTCTTATTTGGTGTTAGGACTGAGTAATAGAGTAAAATAAGACTGGAATTTAACTCTGTGTTGTAACATCATTTAAAAGAACAAGGGGTGCCTGGGTGGCTCAGTCTGTTAAACATCCTACTTGGGCTCAGGTCATGATCTCATGGTCCATGGGTTCAAGCCCCATACCAGCACAGAGCCTGGAGCCTGCTTTGGATTCTGTGTCTTCCTCTGTCTCTCTGTCCCTCCCCGACTCATGCTTTGTTACTCTCTGTCTCTCAAAAATGAATAATGTTGGGGGGGCGCCTGGGTGGCGCAGTCGGTTAAGCGTCCGACTTCAGCCAGGTCATGATCTCGTGGTCCGTGAGTTCCAGCCCCGCGTCGGGCTCTGGGCTGATGGCTCAGAGCCTGGAGCCTGTTTCCGATTCTGTGTCTCCCTCTCTCTCTGCCCCTCCCCCGTTCATGCTCTGTCTCTCTCTGTCTCAAAAATAAACATTGAAAAAAAAATTAAAAAAAATGAATAATGTTAAAAATTTTTTAATTAAAAAAAACAACAAAAAGCTTCCATGATCTTATGTTTAAATTCTCAAATATTTCTTCTTCAAAATTACCTATTTACAAATATTTTATTTTATTTTTTAATGTTTATTTATTTATTTATTTTTGAGAGAGAGGGAGAGAGAGCGAGGGAGGGAAAGAGAGAGAGAGACAGAGAATCCCAAGAAGACTCTCTACTGCCAGTATCAGAGCCTGATGCGGGACTTGAACTCACAAACTGTGATATCATGACCTGAGCTAAAATCAAGAGTCAGGATGCTCAAACGATGGAGCCACCCAGGCACCCCTATTTATTAATATTTTAAATGTATTAATAAAAATAAGAATACATATTTGAGATTACTTTTTATCTTTTAAGTTAATTTTATTTTGAGAGAGAACATGAGCAGAGGTGGGGCAAAGAGAGGCAGGAGAGAGAATCACAAGCAGGCTCCACATGGTCAATGAAGAGCCCCATGCAGGCTCAAACTCTCAAACAGTGAGATCATGACCTGAGTCAAAATCCAGAGTCGAACTCTTAGTTGACTGATCCATACAGGCGCCCAAGATTACCTTTATGTTTGTTTATTTGTTTCATTTTATTTTTTTAATTTACCTCTAAATTAGTTAGCATATAGTGCAACAATGATTTCAGGAGTAGATTCCTTAACGCTCCTTACCCATTTAGCCTATCCCCCCTCCCACAACCCCTCCAGTAACCCTCTGTTTGTTCTCCATATTTAAGAGTCTCTTATGTTTTGTCCCCTCCCTGTTTTTATAGTATTTTTGCTTCCCTTCCCTTCTGTTCACCTGTTCTGTGTCTTGAAGTCCTCATATTACTGAAGTCATATGATTTTTGTCTTTCTCTGACTAATATTGCGTAGCATAATACCCTCTAGTTCCATACACGTGGTTGCAAATGGCAAGATTTTTTATTGCTGAGTAATACTCCATTGTATATATGTACCACTTCTTCTTTATCCATTCATCCATCAATGGGCATTTGGGCTCTTTCCATACTTTGGCTATTGTTGGTAGTGCTGCTATAAGCATTGGGGTGCATGTGTCCTTTCAAAACAGTACACCTGTATCCCTTGGATAAATGCCTAGCAGTGCAATTGCTGGATCTTAGGGTAGTTCTATTTTTAATTTTTTGAGAAGCCTCCATACTGTTTTCCACAGTGGCTGCACCAGCTTGCATTCCCACCAGCAATGCAAAAGAGATCCTCTTTCTCCGCATCCTTGCCAACATCTGTTGTTGCCTGAGTTGTTAATGTTAGTCATTCTGACAGGTGTGAGGTGATATCTCATTGTGGTTTTGATTTGTATTTCCCGGATGACAAGTGATGTTCAGCATTTTTTCATGTGTCGGTTGGCCATCTGGATGTCTTCTTTGGAGAAGTGTCTATTCATGTCTTTTGCCCATTTCTTCACTGGATTATTTGTTTTTTGGGTGTTGAATTTGAGACGTTCTTTATAGATTTTGGATACTAACCCTTTATCTGATATGTCATTTGCAAATATCTTCTCCCATTCTGTCAGTTGCCTTTTAGTTTTGCTGATTGCTTTCTTTGTTGTGCAGAAGCTTTTTATTTTGGTGAGGTCCCAATAGTTCATTTTTGCTTTTTGTTTCCCTTGCCTCCAGAGATATGTTGAGTAATAAGTTGCTGTGGCCAAGACCAAAGAGGTTTTTGCTTGCTTTCTCCTCAAGGATTTTGGTAGTTTCCTGTCTTACATTTAGGTCTTTCATCCATTTTGAGTTTATTTTTGTGTATGGTGTAAGAAAGTGGTCAAGGTTCCTTCTTCTGCATATCGCTGTCCAGTTTTCCCAGCACCACTTGCTGAAGGTCTTTATTCCATTGGATATTCTTTCCTGCTTTGTCAAAGATTAGTTAGCCACACGTTTGTGGATCCATTTCGGGGTTCTCTATTCTGTTCCATTGATCTGAGTTTCTGTTTTTGTGCCAGTACCATACTGTCTTGATAATTACAGCTTTAGTATAACTTGAAGTCTGGGATTGTGATGCCTCCTGCTTTGATTTTCTTTTTAAAGGTTGCTTTGGCTATTCGGGGTCTTTTCTGGTTCCATACAAATTTTAGGATGCTTTGTTCTAGCTCTGTGAAGAATACTGGTGTTATTTTGATAGGGATTGCATTGAATATGTAGATTGCTTTGTGTAGTATTGACATTTTAACAATATTTGTTCTTCCTATCCAGGAGCATGGAATCTTTTTCCACTTTTTTGTATCTTCTTCAGTTTCTTTCATAAGCTTTCTATAGTTTTCAGCGTATAGATTTTTCACCTCTTCGGTTAGATTTATTCCTAGGTATTTTATGTTTTTTGGTGCAATTGTAAATGGGATCGATTCCTTGATTTCTCTTTCTGTTGTTTCATTGCTGGTGTATAGGAATGCAACTGATTTCTGTGCATTATTTTATATCCTGAAACTTTGCTGAATTCATGAATCAGTTCCAGCAGTTTTTGGTGGAATCTTTTGGCTTTTCCATATAGAGTATCATGTCATTTGTGAAGAGCGAGAGTTTGAACTCCTCCTGGCTGATTTGGATGCCTTTAATTCCTTTGTGTTGTCTGGTTGCAGAGGCTAAGACTTCCAATACTATGTTGAGTAACAGTGGCGAGAGTGGACATCCCTGTCTTGTTCCTGACCTTAGGGGGAAGGCTCTCAGTTTTTCCCCATTGAGGATGATTTTAGTGTTGGGTATTTCCTATATGGCTTTTATGATCTTGAGGTATGATCCTTCTATCCCTACTTTCTTGAGGGTTTTTATCAAGAAAGGATGCTATATTTTGTCAAATAATTTCTCTGCATCTATTGAGAGGATCATATGGTTTTTGTCCTTTCTTCTATTGATGTGATGAATCACATTGATTGTTTTTGCGGATATTGAACCAGCTGTGCCACCCAGGTATAAATCCCACTTGGTCATAGTGAATAATTTTTTTAATGTATTGTTGGATCCCTTGGCTAATATCTTGTTGAGGATTTTTGCATCCATGTTCATCAGGGAAATTGGTCTATAGTTCTCCTTTTTAGTGTGATCTCTGTCTGGTTTTGGAATCAAGGTAATGCTGGCCTCATAGAAAGAGTTTGGAAGTTTTCCTTCCATTTCTATTTTTTGGAACAGCTTCAACAGAATAGGTGTTAACTCTTCCTTGAATGTTTGGTAGAATTCCCCTGGAAACCATCTGGCCTTGGACTTTGGTTTTTTGGGAGTTTTTTGATTACTATTTCAATTTCTTTACTGCTTATGGGTCTGTTCAAATTTTCTATTTCTTCCTGTTTCAGTTTTGGTAGTGTATATGTTTCTAGGAATTTGTCCATTTCTTCCAGATTGCCCATTTTATTGGCATATATTTGCTCATAATATTCTATTATTGTTTTTATTTCTGCTGTGTTGGTTGTGTTCTCTCCTCTTTCATTCTTGATTTTATTTATTTGGTTCTTTCCTTTTTCTTTTTGATCAAACTGGCTACTGGTATATCAATTTTGTTAATTATTTCAAAGAATCAGTTTCTGGTTTCATTGCTCTGTTCTACTGTTTTTTTCTTTTTTGGTTTCGATAGCATTAATTTCTGCACTAATCTTTATTATTTCCTGTCTTCTGCTGGTTTTGGGTTTTATTTGCTATTCTTTTTCCAGCTCTTTAAGGCATAAGGTTAGATTGTGTATCTGAGATCTTGCTTCCTTCTTTAGGAAGGCCTGGATTGCTATATACATCCTTCTTATGACTGCTTTTGCTGCATCCCAGAGGTTTTGGATTGTGGTGTTATCATTTTCATTGGCATCCATGAACTTTTAATTTCCTCTTTAACTTCTTGGTTGGCCCATTCATTCTTCAGTAGGATATTTTTTAGTCCCATGTATTTGTTACCTTTCCAAATTTTTTCTTGTGGTTGATTTTGAGTTTCATAGTATTGTGGTCTGAAAATATGAATGATATGATCTTGATCTTTTTGTACTATTTGAGGGCTGATTTGTGTCCTAGTATGTGGTCTCTTTTGGAGAATGTTCCATGTGCACTGGAGAAGAATGTATCTTCTGCTTTAGGATGAAATGTTCTGAATATATCTGTTAAGTCCATCTGGTCCAGGGTGTCATTCAAAGCCATTGTTTCCTTGTTGATTTTTTGATTAGATGATCTGTCCATTGCTGTGAGTGGGGTGTTGAAGTTCCCTACTATTATGGTATTACTATCAATGAGTTTCTTTATGTTTGTGATTGATTTATACGTTTGGGTGCTTTCACATTTGGCACATAAATGTTTACAATTGTTAGGTCTTCTTGGTGGAGAGACCCCTTAATTGTGATATAATGCCCTTCTTCATATATTGTTACAGTCTTTATTTTAAAGTCTAGATTGTGTGATATAAGTATGGCTACTCTGGCTTTTTTTGTTGACCATTAGCACGATAGATGGTTCTCCATCCACTTACTTTCAATCTGAAGGTGTCTTTGGGTCTAAAGTGGATCTCTTGTAAAAAACAGATAGATGGATCTTGTTTTCTTATCCATTTTGTTACCCTATGTCTTTTGATTGGAGCATTGAGTCCATTGACGTTTAGAGTGAGTAATGAAAGATATAAATTTGTTGCCATTATGTTGCTTGTAGAGTTGGAGTTTCTGGTGGTGTTCTCTAGTCCTTTCTAGTCTTTGTTGCTTTTGGTCTTTATTTATTTATTTGTTGCTGTTGTTGTTGTTGTTGTTGTTATTGTTGTTTCATCTCCCCCCCCCCCTCAGAGAATCCCTCTTAAAATTTCTTTCAGGCCTGTTTAGTGGTCACAAACTCCTTCAGTTTTTGTTTGTCTGGGAAACTTATCTCTCCTTCTATTTTGAATGACCAGCCTTGCTGGATAAAGAATTCTTTCTTATTTTTCTGATTCAGCACATTGAACATATCCTGCCACTCCTTTCTGGCCTGCCAAGTTTCTGCAGATAGATCTGCTGCAAACCTGATTTGTCTTCCCTTGTAGGTTAGGGACTTTTTTCCCCTTGCTGCTTTCATGATTCTCTCCTTGCTTGAGTATTTTGTGAATTTGACTATGATATACCTTGTTGATGGTCGGTTTTTGTTGAATCTAATGGGGGTCTGTGCTTCCTGAATTTTGATGTCTGTGTCTTTCCCCAGTTTAGGAAAGCTTTCTGCTATGATTTGTTCACATGACCCTTCTACCCCTATTTCTCTCTCTTCCTCTTCTGGGACCCCTATGATTCTGATGTTGTTCCTTTTTAATGAGTCACTGATTTCTCTAATTTTTAAATTGTAGTCTTTTGCCTTAATCTCCCTCTTTTTTTTTTCTGCTTCATTATTCTCCATAAGTTTGTCCTCTATATCACTGATTCTCTGTTCTGCCTCAGTCATTCTTGCAGCTGTGGCATCCGTTAGAGATTGCAGCTCAGTTATAACATTTTTTATTTCATCCTGACTAGATTTTACTTCTTTTATCTCTGCAGAAAGGGTTCTAATCTATTTTCAGCTCTAGCTAGTATTCTTATTATCGTGATTCTAAATTCTTGTTCAGATATCTTGCTTGTATTTGTGTTGGTTAAGTCCCTGGCTGTCATTTCTTCCTGCTCTTTCTTTTGGGGTGAATTGCTTCGTTTCATCATTTTGAAGGGAGAAAAAGAATTAATGAGGTAAAAAAATTAAAATTAAAAATAATTAAAATTAAAAAATTTTTAAATTAAAAAATTAAACACACACACACACACAAAATCAAATAAATGATGCTAGGTCCTAGGTGTATTTTGGTCTGGGTGTTGAAAGGGGCTTGATAGATTAGAGAAAAAAGGGGAAAGAAAATAAAAAAGGAAATCGTTTGAAAATTTGAAAAAATGAATACACTGAAGTCGACTAAAGTGAAATGATGGAAGTAAAATAGCATCTGAAAAAATTTACACAAAAGTAAAAAATGTATAGAAAAAAATTAAAGAAAAATATATTTAATAAAAATTGAAAATAAAAATGATTTTTTTCTCTTTCTGTATTCAAGAAAAAGAAAAGAAATGAAAAAGAGATAAAAGAAGAAAGAAAAAAGAAAAAGAAAGAAAGAAAGAAAGAAAGAAAGAAAGAAAGAAAGAAAGAAAGAAAGAAAGAAAGAAAATGGAATAGATGGACTGGCAAACAGACTGAAATATGACTGAAATTACTTTGTTTTACCCTAGAAGTCAAACCATGAAGCGCTTTAGTCCGTAAACTAAGCAGGTGGAGAGACTTGTGTTCTTTAAGAGCGAAGTTGGCCTCGTTGGGCGGGGCTTAGTGTAATGGCTCCGTCTCCATTAGATGTCGCTGCTAGCCTACTGTGGTAGACTGTTGCGGGCCTTGTAGGTGCCCATGCGCATGTGCGGGTGAAAATGACTCACCCAGTTAGCCAGTCTCTAGTGTCAGAGCTCTGTTCTGCCCGATGAACAATCACGCACCTGTCCTTTGTCTTCGGCTTCCATCCACTCCCTGCTTTCACACGGTCTGTGACCAAGCCGCAGGCAGCACCTTTTCCTGAGTTTTGTCTCAGATACAACTGTTTTCCCCGGCCCCTTACTTCTGAGGGACTGCGGCTTTTACCCATTCCGCCCCTCTGCGGGAGGGTCTCACCAAGCAATGGCTGAATGCCGGCTGCACCCAGGAACGCCTGCTGGACCCTGCTGCTTCTGGTGCCCTGAGACTGCGGCCAGGTGCCAGCCCGCCCCGGAAAAAGTTCGGGAGACAGTGTAGCAGCAGCATTTCAGGGATTATGGAAAATCACCACACACATCCGGCACAAGGCTTCACCCTTAAGGACCTTGTTCCAGCACCAGCGAATGTGGTTGTTTTCC
The DNA here is from genome assembly GCF_018350175.1 of Felis catus. Lineage (NCBI taxonomy): Eukaryota > Metazoa > Chordata > Mammalia > Carnivora > Felidae > Felis > Felis catus. Next base: position 136,376,586 of record NC_058375.1, read on the forward strand.
TGGGTCCACTGGGGCCTTGCCTTGGGGGACACACACAGCTTCTACCAGGTGTCCTCCAAGCAGGGGAACCGCCTCATCCCATGTGGCCCGAGAACCTCCTGGACCCCACTCTGCTCCCGGGATTTGCTCTTCCCACCAGAGCATCGCCAGGTAACCAGCTATGGAGTTTCAGACTCTGCACTCCCCTGTTTATAGACTCTTAATGGAATTTAAACCCTCTCCTTTCTCCTTTCTCCCTTCTCCCTTTTTAGTTCAGTCCCTAAGGCTGTTTCCACTTTTCCACTTTCTCTCCAGCTGCTTTGGAGGCGGGTGCTTTTCCCATATTCTCCCCGCCCCCTGTCTCTGTCCTCTCTCCACACACAAAAGCGGCTCCCTGCCCTCTGCGGCTTCTCTCTCCCCCAGTTCATCTTTCCATGTCACGTACCTGCTGAATTCTGTGGTCCGGGTGGTGCAGATTGTTGTGTTAATCCTCAGATCAGTTTTCTAGGTGTGCAGGATGGTTTAGTGTTGGTTTGGCTTTATTTCATGGATGTGAGACACACAAAAAACTTCCATGCTATTCTGCCATCTTGGCTCCTCCCTCCCCTCCCCCCAGATTACTTTTTAAAAAGCATTTCTTAGCACAATGGGTATTCAGAGTATTTCTAATAAGCAAAAAGCCAAAGTGGATATAATAATTACTTTATGTGTTTTAATATTTTTAAGAATTGAGGTTAAAGTGTATATCTGAATAATTTTACAGATCATATGTAAACAATTCAATGAGCTACTAACATTAGTTACTACACCTGAGAGTACAATTCAATGCATAGTGAATAAATGCATATAAACATATAGACCCCACCCAATCAAGAATCGAGAACATTTCCACCACCACAGAGTGTTTCCTCATGCCCCTTCCATTTAGTTGTCAGCTTGCTAAGCAGCAATGATTTTGATTTCTAGCACCATAAATTAGCTGTGCTTATTCTTAAACTTCATTTATATAGAATCATATAGTATGTAATCTTGTCTTTGTCTCCTTTCCCATGACATAATATCTTTGAACTCCAACGATGTTATTCATATGGGGCATCCATATTTTTTTTTCTTTTTTTTTCTTTTTCTTTTCTTTTTTTTTTTTTTTTTTTTTTTTTTTTGCTGTGTAGGGTCTAATTATATGAATGGAGCCTGGTTTCTTTATCTATTCCCTTAATAGACATTTTTGTGGTTTCCAGTTTGGAACTATTATGAATACAGCTGCTATAATCCATTCTTGGAACAAAATCTATTTGAGGATATATGCTTTCATTTCTCTTAGAAAATACCTAGGAGTGGAACTGCTGGTTGATAGAGCAGATGCATGCATAACTGTGAAAATCTACATTCACTTTTCCTAAGTGGTTGTACCGTCTTGCACTCGCATCAATAACATATGAAAGCTTTATCCGTTCCACATCCTCGCCAACCTTTGCTGTTGTCAGTGTTTTGTATGTTAGCCATTCTAGCTGATGTGAAATGGTATCTCATTCTAGCTTCATTAGCATTGTTTTGCTGCAATGCTAGACATAGCTTTCCATGTACTAGAGGAATGTGGATCAGATTCATTAATGTAAGGAGCAGATATAGTATAGAACATTTTAAGCATGTTTTAAGAATTATTCAATGTTTATTCTCCTCGTTTTTAAATTTCAATATAGTTTTTTCTATCTTTACTAGGAGTCTCATAGTTATGAATTTAAAATAAATTGTGAATAATAAAAACAATTGTGACCATGTAACCAGGCAAATCCATTATACCAGTAACGATAGCTATAACAAGCAGTATGAATTCGGGCATAACTTTCAGTCTGTTGAAACCCTTCAGTAATACACTGATGTCGATATTAGCCAAAAGATCTAAAAACAATAGGTATAAAATAAGTAGCTGTCAATACATTTTCTGGTTTCTAAATCCTATTTTTAAAGTAATACTCCTTTAATATTAAAGAGTACACCAAATTTTAATACTATAACAAATGGAGAGAAGTATAAAACAAGAAAAGAAGAACCATGAAAGACAATCCCTATCATAGTTAATGAATGTTAATATTTTTTAAAGTAATATTGTCTACAAGTAGCCATTTTTACAACTGACCAGGAATGATGTCCTAGTGGTGATCCATTCCAAGGTTTATTTTAAGGTTTTCTAGCACCTTGGTAAACTAAGATGATCTATAGAAATTACTTTAAAAGTAAAAAGTAAAAACATTAAAAGTAAAACATTAGATCACAAGATAGTAGTAATGTGTCCACACAGTAACAACCAATTTAACTTATTTTGTTCCTGTTGAAATGGATGGTTGGAAGAACTGTTCAGTTGTTTATTTGGGGATGGCCCCAGCCTCCAGGACTTTACCTATTCAATTATGTCTGAGTTGACATCTGACTCTGGAGATTGCAAAGATTATAAGTTATTTCCCTGCTGGTACCAGAGGAATTAAGTCCTATTTAAGAAGACTTTGACTTTGCATGGAGGAGTTAAGAGATTTCAGTGAAAATTATAAAACTGTGTAAAAATAATAAAGCAGTAACCACAGGACGTAAAAATCTATCTGAATTCTTTAAAGGGTTATGAGTAATTTCCCTTGCATAAACAAGTTATTCTGAAAGGGTTCTAAAGTAATTTAGAGGAAAAGCCGGGAGAGCATATGAAAACCCACATGGCAAGCTGGATCACTTTTTTAAAAAGTTTGTCAATCTAATAAGCACTTAATTAAAGTCAACAGAGTCTCTAAGTCTCCAAGTAATTTTCAAAAAGAGCTTTTGGGAAAGGGAACATTTTTCTCCATGCTTGTCCTCTTTTTCTCTTGTTCTCCATTTGTCTGATAACTGTGGAAAGCCTTTATAATATTATCTTTGGGGTTTTGTTCTTCTTAACTCTTTCTTCTCATAATGTAGTTCAGTTCAAGCCCAATCAAATGTTGTTTTTTTTTTTTTCTATTAAAATTCCAATATTGTGGTCTTAGAAAAGACTGAAGTTTTATCAGTCATTTGGGGGAAAAAAAAAAACTTTTCACCAAAATGAGGTTTTATCAGACTTTTAATGTGTAGCTTTGGGATGTCCTACTAAGACAGATATATATGTATAGTCATCTCAGATGCAGTTTTGACCTATTCACTTCTTGTCAGAAATGACCAACAGGATGGGGCGCCTGGGTGGCTCAGTCAGTCAAATGTCCAACTTCACTCAGGTCATGATCTCACGGTTCTTGGGTTCTTGGGTTCGAGCCCCTCATCTGGCTCTCTGCTATTGGTGGAGGGCCCTCTTTGGATCCTCTGTTTCCCTGTCTCTCTGCCTCTCTCCCGCTTACATACTCTGTCTCACTCTCTCTCTCTCAAAAATAAACATTAAAAATAAAAAAGGAATAAATGACCAAATGGAATAAAAAGAAGAGGGACCCAGGAAGCAGCCAAAAGTTAGAGGATGCAATGGATATATTAACTGTTTAATATCTTGTCAAGAAAAAGTAAATTACCAGTAAGGTATGACCATTTTAGAAAGTTTGGAAAATAGAAAATGCCTGATCTCTAATAATCTCATAATATGGAAACAAATGCTCTTCTTTCTTTGGACTATTTGTTCAGTTCGTTCCCTATATATAAACTAGGATTATTACTGTGAGCCTAGAAAGTATCCCTTCTACTCTCCCACCCTTCAGCTTTTTTTTCCTCAATCTGTTGACATGGGCTTGTTGAAAAGTCCCCTAGGTAAATAATAAAGACATTTTCAATTTTTGAGGCTCAGATGTATACCTGAATCTCTGATGAAATTGTGGAAACCAAGATGAATGTCTGAAAGGATTATAGGATCAGTAGGAGAAAAATCCACCCTGAAATTAGAGGAGGGAAAGCAATAGGGCCTTGAGGGAAGGAGAACAATGTTTCCAGGTAAGATGTTGCTGTTACTAGAACAGCACAAAATCAGCCACGTGAGAGACGTTTGTGTGCTCAAATGAGAGAAAGGCCATATGAGTATAAAGAAAAAGTAGGTATATTTTGTAATACATGTCAATATATTTTTTAAAATGCATTGCTATTTTAATGTGTTTTTCAGCTGATAAGCAGTAGGACTGGAATTTGCACCTAAGAAGTAATGTTTCCAAAGCCCATGCTTTTAATCATTACATGATTCTGCCTCTCATAAAAGCAATAGGCAAGCTATTAAATATTATTAGTTGCATGTGTCCTCACTCATTAATATTTCAATTTTATTTTATATTTAAGTAGGAGGAAGTTATAAAAATTCTTAATTTTGGAATATTTAAAAATATTTCATTCATTTAATTTTGTTCTTATTAGGAAATAGGGCCACAAGGCCGCATCTCAGACAATTACATTCAGTACATATGATAAAATCTAAATGCTTACAAAAGGAGGTTCTCCAGGGTCTTTAAAAAACAAATAGAAACAAAGCATTTCTTATTACCACTGTATGCGCATAAAAATCCACATGGGAAAATGTTCTCAAAAGGATTCTAATGCAATGTTATATACTGCATTTGCTCTTACACAGTTTTCTAAAAAGTTAAGCTTCCGTCTAGTCCATGTCTATTTATAATTAATTTCACATTAATGCATACCCTAATTTAATGGGTTTTGGTACAAAAAAGTAGTATTTAGAAATTCTTTCTAGATGATCTGAATCGGAAGCTAGTGCAAATGAATGTTTCTTATTTGTGACAAAGAATTAGTGAGTCAATTCTTCTCTGAAAGACTGTATGATATCATGAACTCTGTCTTCTTGGATGTAGAAATATTGGCAGAATTAAGGGTACAGCTCCAATGGTTAATTGCCTGTCTACCTCAGCCTCTGAGCATGTAGGGGAGTTCTGAATGGTCGGATTGAGCCAGCATGCAGTCTGCTGGCCTGCACCCAGCCTGCACCCAGCCTGCACCCATTGACAATAGAAACAGAAGGGCCTGAGGGTGACCTGTAATGCTTCCATGCAGAAGTTCTCCCTCTAGTAAACTTAAATTACTTAGCATAGGACCTTGCAAGACTACACCTTCTAGACAACTCTGCACCAAAAATAGTAGAATCAATTTCCCCTGCTAAGAGAAACACACCAAGAATGAGCCCAGAACAGAGGTCACCATCTCCATGTGCCTGTATTCAACAGAACACACTCATTCAGATGAAAAATGAGGAAGTTTTGGGACTCCCCAGGAGCTCTTGGGTCTAAGCCTCCAAGAAATATATTTATGCCAAATAAAAACTGCTAACTTCAAACTTTTGTACTTAGGTCGCTTATAAAATAAATTTGAAATTTATGTGCTTCTCTTTGCATATTCATAAGATGACATATAAAGATTTTTGTTACAGGTTTATATAAGATTGACTTTTGATAATAGAAAACTAAAATATTGTACACTTTGAGAAAATGAAATATGATGAGGCTTGAGTATAATTGGAATGAAAATTCTATATATTGATAAGATAGGTTTTAAATACCTTATTAAATAAAGTACACTAAATCTGAAAGAACTCACATAAAATTTTATATCTTTGGCTTTATTCAATGTTATCTGGAAAAATTTAATTGTTTTGGAAAACATTCCAGTTACATTTAAAATAATCAGTGTCAGTAACATATTATTTGGGCAGTTTGAATGTGAGACATTCCAATACTGGCCAAACAATCTGTTTTTAATGCCACTCTTCATTTTTAATAGAAATATGTGTAAGACAAGGAATGAAAGCTTTGATTAATCTGTAAAAGAAGCTGTCTCAAACCCCGTGTCCTGATTTTCTCTTTGACTAGCATTAGATTTTTATACGTCAGGACAATGCATTATCTTAAAATTTAGCATGGGTTGGAGATGTGTATTTCTTCTGTAAAATGGTTAAAAGGACTATTTTGAAGGTAGGGTCATTCTTAGGTAAATTAATTTTCTGGAAGAAACTTTATATGGAATTTGGATTACCAGAAATTGATTCCCCCAAAATATCCATGCCTGTGTACCACTCAAAATTCTTTTCATAACCTGTAGGGTACCCTTGCCTCTTCTTGAACTGCTGGGTTAAGGAAGAACTATCTTCCTAGAAATTATCAATCTTTAATAATAGAAATAATCTAAGGCATCTGTTGTTGAGAGCAAGTGAGAGAACAGGGGACAAAGAAAGAAGAAGTAAAGGGAATATGAGCTTCTTGTTTGGGATACTTCAGAACCCTGAAGAGGGTAGAGAACTTACCTAGAGTGTAGAATTAACAAGCATTTTTCTATGAGTTGAAGACGGGAGTCTAGATTCCACATATAAGTGAAATCATATGATATTTGTCTTTGTCTTTCATTGTCTGACTTATTTCACTTAGCATAATACCTTTTAGGTCCGTCCATATTGTTGCAAATGGCAAGATATCATTTTTTTTAAGTTTATTTTTTGAGAGACAGAGAGTGTGTGAGTGGGGGAGGGGCAGAGAGAGAGAGAGAGGGAGAGAGAGAATCCCAAGGCTCAAACCAATAAACAGTGAGATCACAACCTGAGCCAATATCAAGAGTTGGACGCTTAACCAACTGAGCCACCCAGGAACCCCAAGATCCCATTCTTTTTTATAGCTGAGTAATATTCCATTGTGTGTATGTGTGTGCATGTGTGTGTATACCACAAAAACAAAACAAATGAACACACACACACACAAACAAATATACTCATAAATAGGGAGAACAAACTGGTGGTTGCTAGAGAGGAGGAAGGTGGGGGGTTGGGTAAAATAGGAGAAGGGGATTAAGAGGTACAACCTTCCTGTTATAGATAAGTCATGGAGATGAAAAGTTTAGCATAGGGAATATAGTCAATAATATTGTAATAACTCTGTGTGGTGATAAATGGTAACTATACTTATTGTGGTGAGCATAGTATAATATATATATTATACTATGTACATAATTTATATACATTATATAGTATATAATATATATATATATATATATATATAGAGAGAGAGAGAGAGAGAGAGAGAGAGAGGCAGAATTGTTGAATCACTATGTTATATATCAGAAAGTAATATAACCTTGTATTTCAACTATACTTCAATTTAAAAAATAATGGGAATCTAAGATTACCCAATTCAGTTTTCAATAAAAGATTAACTCATTCATTGTCCTTTTGAGATGCAATAATTGCTAGAATTATGATTTGTATCTTTGCTCTTAAAGTGTACATCCCTGTGCCACACATTTTCCAGATATCTCTGCCCAGAGTAGCTGGCAAGGCGGGGCTTGTGATTAGTGAGGACTGCATTCAGCAGAACCCACCTTGGACAGGGTGTTGCCAACACTCAGAGAGCAGAAGCCTCCACCACACCCTGGGCTTCTCACCCTTTAGCCCCTGCACAGGAGTCTAAGCGTGTGTATGTACACACACACACACAATACACACAGATGCACAAATGGGTGTCACTGAATATCAGCATTGGATATCAACAGACACACTCCAGAAATCTAGACAGTCCAGCGAGACTCAACTGACTTCCTACAAGCCCTGATAGACTCTTGAAAAGTGACCAAGAAAATGAAGGAAACTCGACATTATGCCAGTTTCTAGGCCTATTCCTCAAGAGACCATCAGCTTCCACTTCTTGTCTCTTGGAATAGTTCCTCTTAGAACCCAGCTAACATTTTGTCCCTTGAAGAGACCCACTCAGAGGGAGATGAGGCCACTAGCTGTCAGCCCAGCTAAGCTCCCAGATATCAGCCAGCATTAACTCCCCAGCAATACCTTGTAGGTAAAACATCTTGCAAGTGGATTCTTTATCTCCAGTCAAGCCCACCAGATAATGACCTACGAAAAAGTGATGAAATCATCCAAGCTGCTGATTTTTCAACAAAATGAATGATTGTTGTTTTAATGCCACTAATTGGGGTGGGGGGTGTTGTTACATGGCAGTTAATAAAATCAGAACACCTACCTATACACCTAGCTTAAAGGGGCATTTGCCATTAATTGCATCCTTGCTATTATGCCCATCTTCAAGACTTGTTGATCTTTTTTTGACTTTCCAGATAAAATGTTTACCATGGGCCAACTCATTTGTCTGCTTATATTTCTGATCACAGCTATAATCCCATGATGTGCAACCTCAGCTGGTTTGAATTCTGCTCAGAAATCCAGTACTTCCATACCTACACTCTCTTATTTGTCCACAGATGTTTTCAGCCTGCTCCCTTTTCTTCAATCCTTTGACCAAGAAAACTAATTTCCCTCTCAGCAGATAAACTCACCTCCTAAGGCCACAGCAAATATAGGAGCCCCCAGATGGAAACTCCCTTCAGTTACTGTGTCAGTTTCCTTCGCTTCTGTATTTCATCCTCAGCCTATCCTTTACTGTGTTCTTCCATGTAGTATTTTGCTACCGTTCAACGTTTTCCGCATTGGACAAGTGAAGACATTTTGATTTCATGTTATCCTGCAGCCTTGATTCTGAGCTTTCCTGAATATCCAGGCTTCCTGAGAACGTTCTAAGGTGCACTGCTTCCACTCTCTTTTCCTCACATTCGCTTCCTCCCACCAGCCTCGCCCCCCAGTGAAATTGACTGTCCTGGGGCAGCTGGATATTCCCCTCTTACTATATCCTTCGGGAATCCTTTATCTCTTACTTAATTTGATTTCTCTGCAATCCTTGATTTTGTTGACCACTACTTTTTTTCTGAAATGTTCTGTTCCTTTGGCTACTGTGACTTGTCCTCCAAGTTTTCTTCTACATCTCCAACTGCTTCTTCCAACTCCAGTTTTGTTGTCTTCTTCCTCTCCTTGCTCCTGCAACTTGCTTTCATTCCAACCTCTGCTAAAGAGAGAGGACTACCTATATCACATTACATACTCTCCCTGGGTGACCCCCTTGTGAGCTTGTGATTTTGAAATTTTTCAAAACAATTTGTCCAAAAGAATGTGCATTATCTTGGCTGCTAAATGTCCCTGTTCTATTTTCTTAAGTAAATAGCAAGACTACTCTTCCAATTGTTAAAGTCAGAAACTCAGGTATCATCTTGACCCTATTCTTTCCCTCATTCTCCATATCTAAACATTGACTAGGCCTGTTAGCTGTACATTTGAACTTCTTTTAAATGTATGAACTTCTTTCCATCTCCATTTTAGAAAGGAAGGATCTGTTTCTTACATAGGAACTACAAGCCATTTCCCTATGTTGCTAAATTATATTCCAAAAATTTAACTGTGATCATGTAATTCTCTCAATTAGGAAAACTTCCACTAAAGAGTTTCCCCTTCAAAGTCCTGCTCACCTCTCTAGCTTCATCCTCTGCACCCCTATTATCCACACCCCACCACCAGCTTTGTTGGTCCCAGCCACGGTCACTGAACCTTTACACGTAATTTCCCTCCTATGTATAACATTAACAATCCTGTTCCCATACCCACCTAGCTGTAAACCATAGCACTTTTGGTCACCTCTCTGACCTCCAGTTAAACTTCACTTCTTTCAGGAAATGTTCCCTAAACTGTAAAATCTAGTTTGCATAGCCATCACATGTGACCTTCTAACATACTGATTATCACTCAGAGTAGTAATTATATACCACATTGCAATTTCCCAATTCTTTTTGGTAGATCCCACAAGTCTCCAAGCTTTGTAAGAACAGGCAATGCGTTACTTTTGTTTAGAATTGTATCTTCAAAGTGTAATCTCCTCACTGGCACATTAACAAGAAATATTTTTGAATAAATAAATAAATGGCCCTCTCATTTTTTTCTGATGAGAAAATTAAGGTTCTGAGAGCATGTTGAAGGACACCACGTTACATCAACTTTTACATGTCCTTCCTCTGCCAGTGGTTTGAAGTTTCATTTGACTCGAGCTGCTATGAATGTAGAGTTTTGCACTTAAGAACTTTGGAGTACAGGTGTTATTAAATTTTGATGGCAGTGTGAGATCAGGGCTCTGTTCCTTAGTCTTTTTCTCAGATTGCTAACACTTTGAATACAGAGTCAGGGCCAGAGGATAAAGAATGGTCACATTTACGTTTTTTAACATCATTAAATAAGTTGTTTCCTTTGTTATTCAAAAAATTAAAATGTGGATTAAAATTTTATATTTGGTGAATATTTAAATGTCCAAATGAACTGTTCATCTGTCCTTGGAAACAAATATCTCTGAGGTTATATTTACTGCAGTAGCTGCTTTTTGACAATGAAAACAAATAGAAAATGGAACATTTGTTCAATTCTGTTGATTTTCTTAATCATTGAACCTCAACACAATTTGTCCACTAGAATTTGAACCCCTGATGGACCAGAACTCTGTTTTATTTATTTTTGTAGCTCCGGCATTTGTCACAGTAGCTAACAAAAAGAAGGGTAGTTAGTACATGTTAGGTGTGTACATATTTTGAAAATTGCTCAATTCATTGTAAAAAGAGTAAAAAAAAATACATCCATTATTTTACAGTCTTTATATAATTTAAATCTACTTTCTAGATATACTTTGAATATGAAGGCCAGTCACCTTTCTCTCCCGAAAAAAGTCACCTTTCTCTCCCACTAAGAATTGAAGACAGATAGTTCCCTGTTGGCAAATATATTCTATACATAAAACTTATTATTTGCTTTTTTTTTTCTCTAGAAGAAACATCATCAAAACCATAAACTCCGAGGTTGCCCAGTTTGCATTTTATTACTGTGGAGAAGATGTCTATTCACAGAACTGCCATTTGCTTTATTTTTGATAAAGCATCTGTAATTACTTTTAATTTGAATATAAATTCCCTTTGTTGAAAGAAAACACTTAACCTTAGTTATGTTAGAAAGGAAAACAACATAAAAACTGGCTATATACATATTTAAAATCATACACATAAAAATACTAATTAAGATAAAACATTATACCATAGTCTCTATAATAAACACAAATTAATAATCCAATCAGGAATGTGAGCACCTTCAGAAAATTATGACATGAATCATGTAATCTTACAAAAAATTAAGTTAAGGAAAATGATGTGGACTTTAGTTAATGGCGTAGTTAATTTTTGACACCTTTGAGGATTTCTTTTTCAGACTACATAAAACAAAATCTTCATCTGTTACTAAAGCAGATTTTAAAAAAAGGAAGAAAAAAAAAGAGTTTCTGTACTTTGTAGTTCCCCAAACAATCAAAATGTGGAAGGGTTTATTTAAAAGCTGTCAACCAGCAGAAGAAACTAGAGAATACAAACAAAATTGCACTGACTATTCTTTAAGTAGGATTCCAAGATAGAAGACAGACATGAGGCCTTTCTTCCAGCTTTTAAGAGATTTAAAAATGGAAAATTTATTTACCATTGTCGTGGATGGTGTTGTAATGAATGCTGTGAAGTGCTGTCCAGATTCTCTTCAGGACTAGGCATTTATTCCCCCAGCTGCAAAGTGTTGGTAGCTGACAGCTCTTAGCTGAGTCTCTCTTCTGGAATGTCTTTTGTTGTTACTACATCAAATTCATATCTTCCCTGTACCCCGTCCTATGTCTTTTACACCCATCTGTCCACAGAACTGATCCTAAGAGTATCCCCAATGAACATTTGCATACAAATCTTAGACTCAGAATCTGTTTCCTAGAGAACCTAACCTAAGATAGATATTTAGACAAAAAAAAAAAAAAAAAAAAAAAAAAAAAAAAGGCTGTGTGTTTATAAGGGGAATACAATTGATTGAGAATGGGAAATCCGTCTTAACCTTCTTTGTCTAAAACACCATTCACTGATTTGACCAGGTGTTTTTTATACAGGGAGAGCATGCACCCAAGGACATGTACACATAATCTCTCTGAAGCTTCTCACTGTCCATCTTAACAAGCTTGTCATTTCCTTATTTCTTTCTAGTCCCTTATATTTTCCATTTATTTATTTTGCCACAACCAAACATACTCAAAATTTACACAAATGAAAACAAAAATAAGACTAAATTGTATGTGAACTGACTCTGTTTTAGACACAAAGATGTGGAATGAGACTTTCCATGATTGCCTAAAGCAATCATTTTCCAAACTTACTTGGGTTATAAGAAACTAGGACACTATTTAAACATATGAAGATTATAATTCAGTCACTATGGGTAGCTTGATAGAGTTTTAACATGTTCTCAGGTAAATATCATAATCAGGTAAACATGAGAAAACAATATCCCAGAGAGAAACTAATAACCTAAAATCCTGCAGCATAGTATATCTTAGACTTTCAAGTACACACAAATTGATGGATATCTTGTTAACATGTATATTTTGATTCATTAGTTGTAGGCTAGGGCCTGAAATTCTGGATTTCAAGCAAGCCTCCAGATGATACTGATTATTCATGCAACACTGAGTAGTAAAATTATAATCCATTCAGAACACTTAGTAGGGAGAACATTTTACATGTGTATCTTTGTCTTTTGGGAATATGGGCCCTTTGAAGATGTAGGGGTTTACATAAAAGCAAATCCATTTTCTCAGTTCTCTTTGTTATCTATCTATCTATCTATCTATCTATCTATCTACCTATCTACCTATCTTGCAATTGATATTTACAAAAGTTATAGAAAGGAGATTGCTTTTAGTCCACATGAACTTGGAACTATCCTTTGGTTTGGTGACCATCACTATTTCCAGATGTTGGAGATGTCTATGACTCTCTGTAACTAAAGCATTCCTACTCGAACTCCCAGTGTTGACCTCAAGCAGTATCAAATTGATCATCTGCTTTTCATGTACTCAGTTCAGCTTGATGAACGGATTTTTAAGGGACTCAGAAAACGTCTTCTGGAAAAAGGTTGATGTGACATGTTCTTGAGTGACATACAGTGTAAAACTAGTCAATAGATTAGTTTATTGTATGTTTCCATTTAAAGGAAAAATGACTTTTATGACCAGTGGAGAATTGGTAGCTCAAGGTTGATGATGAGAATCAAATGTGTGTTTTGAAAGTTCATTTATCACCCATGTCCCCTTTCAGTTCTGCTTTATTGTCTAGTCCTTTTGCTTCGGGTGGCCTCAAGGGTATAACAATTGTGTTTTAGACAGCCGTGCCCCTTACATAGAAATGGATTTTGTACCTATCCACGTATGTATGTGTACATTTATATGTATTTTTTTCTTTTTGTCTTTTCTGATTAAAGCACTATGCTGTCGCTGCTCTAATGTCTTTATTCATGGGACTATCTGGAGATAAAACTAACCCTAATATAATTAAATTAAGTTAAATAACAACTAACGTGTCAGATAACTTTAGTCAAGGTCTTCCTAGAATAGAGAAGGTTTTGTCACAGGAACCTAAGTCCTGCTGGAACTTCCTTGCACTTGGTTTTGATTCTGAATTGAATTGAGTGGTATTTTCTTTCAAACCCTCATGAAGATTGCTGATCTTTTCCTCTAATTTCAAGACAATGATTAGTATTGTTATAAAGCTTTCCCCTATAGTTAATTCTTCCTCTTTTTCTTTGTCTTTTTTTTTTTTGGACACAGATTTGTAAAATGAATTTCCTGCAAAGACATTCCTGTATTATTAAATAATTTTTAAAAGGCTTGCATTACAGGGTGCCTTTTTATTTGTGTTAATTTGTAAGAAATATAAAATATTTTCGAAGTCCAGATGAGTTGGTTTATTCATTTTCACAGTTTGGAGTCTTCCTTTTGTGTGTGAGAACTAGATTAGCACTCGATATTGGATGCTATTGTTAATTACCACAAGTCACCCACCTATCTTGGATGACTTTTCTGAATTATGGAAGGGTAACTCAGAGGTTAAATCAGAACTGGCCACTGAACTGCGTGAAGCATAGATATGGATTAATACTGAAGAGGATTTGCAAAGGTTATTTCTGTGAACCCTGCTCCTCTCTTCTTGGAAACTCAGGGGTTCTAGGTAAAACAGCAAAGTAAAACAAACACATTTTGTTTTTCAAGATTCTCAGATCCTTTTAAATAGATTTTATTCCCTATCTATGCTTTGTTTTACTCATTGCTTCTCAAGCTTCAGTGTGCTTCAGAATCACCTGGAGGGCTTGTTAATAAACACTGTTGGGGGTGCCTGGTGGCTCAGTTGGTTAAGCCTCCAACTTCAGCTCAGGCCTAGATCTCAAGGTTCATGAGTTTGAGCCCCACATCAGGCTTTCTCCTGTCAACCCGCTTCAGATCCTCTGTCCCCCTCTCTCTCTGCCCCTCCCCTGCTTGTGATCTCTCTCTCTCTCTCAAAAATAAACACCATCAACAACAACAACATATTGTTGAAACTAATCCCCGGCATTTTTAATTCAATAGATTTGGGGTGGGACCAAAGAATATATATTTCTAACAAATTCCCATTGTTGCTGATGTTCATTCCACTGGTCCATAGAGCACACTTTGAGGACCATTGTGCCTACTAGTTTTCACATTTCTCCTTTACAGTCTCTGGGTTTGGCCTTCCCACATCAAATGCTGTCTGACTGTTTAAAAGAGAACAAAAACAAATTACCTATACATGCAACAATATTAGCAAACCTAAAAAATATTATGCTGGCTGCAAAAGACAGATATTAAAATACATGCACTAATGTATGATTCAATTTATACCTATAGTTCAACAACAGGCAAAAGTAACCCAAGATGATTTGAATCAAAAGAGTGATTGTCCCTGAAAATACAGGAAGAGTAACTGGAAAGGAACATGGAGGAATGTTCAAGTCATGTAAAAGTTCTATATCTTGGTTTGGGTAATAGGAACATGGGTATGCATTTATGAGAACTCAGACAATTATACACCAAAGATGTGTAATATTTTATACATGAAAATTATACTTTGATGAATTAAAAGAAATGATGCCAAAAATAAAAAAAATGGCTGTTGGTAGAAAAAAATCTATTAAGCCAATTTAGACTAAAATTAAGAGGATAGACTTAATAAGGTTCTCCTCTCAAGAGCATTTGAATGTTAATAGTTTAACAAGCAGGAAAAAAAAAAGAACCTTTCAATAGTGGATTTTCAGGTATTTGCTAGACTCTGGGGATTGATGAATGTGGAAGCAGGGAAGATTCCTGAGACTGCTCTAGCACTATTTCTCTATTTGCTGACTGGGTTACCTATACATCTTGGATTTTTACTTTTTTCATTTTCTCAGAATGGGCAAGTGTCCATACAGTGGACTTTCTTACCCTCCAAAGTAATGTAGCACTTTCCCCAACCAAGCAAAGTCTTTATCATATCACATTGTATAGCATCATTCCATTCTGAAATTGCCTTGTTTATTCATGCTTTCTTGGGGATTTTTCATTGCACTCAAACATAATGTCAACTTCACAGGAATAGGTATATGTCTGTCTTGTTTGCAGTGTATCACCGGCACCTAAAATAGCATACCTTGAAGATTCGAAGAACTCTACAGACATTTACAGAAGCAATAAAAGAATGAGTGAATCTGATTCTCAACACATCATAGAGTAAACCAAACATTCTGGCCAATTCCATATCTGTCTCAATTTTATTGGGTCACTCAAACCAAAGATGAATAATGCCATGCTGCTTGTAAGCTTCTAGAGATATTCAAAGAGGGAGATATTGTACACATACTAGTATAATATCATATCTACTGAATTACCTATAATAAAACCTCTCATCTAGGGATGTGAATGTCTACCCAATGACCACAGAACAGTGCCAACTACTTTCTTATGGAGTATAATATAAACAAAAAGGAAAACATCTTGATCCTAATATAGTTTTTTTTTTTTTTAATTTTCATTTTTAAGAGAGAGAGCACATCAGCAGGGGAAGGGCAGAGAGAGAGAAGGGGACAGAGGATTGGAAGTAGGCTCTGTGCTGACAACAGTGAGCCTGATATGAGGCTCAAACTCAAGAACCAGGAGATAATGACCTGAGTGGGTCTGCGCCAATCAGTTGAGCCATTGAGGTGTAGTCCTTGATCCAGCTACTTAGTTCAGGAGATCAAAACACTGAACTGTGGGTGGCAATGAGAAAGAGAGGGTGGTGGCTATTGGTAATATGGAAGACATTTATCAATATTGTCTCGTTACTTTAAAAACTGGTGTGCCTGTGTGGCTCAGTTGGTTAAGCGTCTGACTTCCGCTCAGGTCATGCTCTTGTGGTTCATGGGTTCCAGCCCCACGTTGGACTCTGTACTGACAGCTCAGAGCCTGGAGCCTGCTTCGGATTCTGTGTCTCCCTCACCCTCTGCCCCTGCCACACTCACGCTCTGTCTCTGTCTCTCAAAAAATAAATAATAAAAATAAAATTTAAAAAAATTCACTTATTTTTCATTTTCTGAATGTATATGAAGTAAAAAACATATCTGAGTTAAGATAAATCCGACTATCCCCTAGAGGATTTCCAGTGGCTATATATACATATCTTCACCTTGGAAACTTGGAAAAACATACTCATGACTCATGAGAAATAATGTGGGCAGAAAATGCCACAAAGACACCTCTTGGCCAGCTCTATATAATGGCAGAAAGTAAATGACTGCTCAAGAGGATGGTTTCTTAAATTTCCTTTTCTAGAGCTGCTATTTGAATGACACAGCACCATACAAATTATAATGAGAACGTGGCTCTCAAAGTTTAAAATTCCTGGTTCTAGGTTTTGCTGTTAACATCTTGTCTGACCATGAACAGACATGACCCTAAAATGGTAATAATTATCTCTGTCCCACTGACCATATAAGGCTATTCTGTGCAATAATACATACAAAATATTTTCTAAAAATTGAGGTGTTTGGGTAGCTCAGTTGGCTAAGCATCTAACTCTTGATTTCAGCTCAGGTCATGATCTCATGGTTCGTGGGATCTCACATGCACTGTAAGTGCAGGGCCTGCTGGGATTCTCTCCCTCCCTCTCTCTGCATCTCCCCCATTCACAGGGGTGCTCGCTCTCTCTCTCTCTCTCTCTCTCTCTCTCTCTCTCTCTCTCAAAATAAATAAACATTCAAAGTATTTTCAAAAAAATCAAAATATTTTGAGTGTGAAGTATTATTTCTATTTTTATTAATATTAAATAAGGTATGAGTAATGGTGATTATAGTATTACAAACATACAAGAACTACAAGTAGTATTACGAGCATAATTTAAAAGTAAAACCTTTTAAACTTTGGAAATATATTCTTCAATGCACTAAAATTCTCAAATAATGGAATCATAAAATTTGTGAAGAGAGCTTAAGAATTATCTAAAATTTCCTATTATACAAATAAGAAAAATTAAGCCCAGAAAAATTAAGAGACTTACTCAAGATATCATAAATATTTACTTACAAGATTGAGACCCAAATGCAAAGATCTCTTTACTCCCCATTCAAAGAGTAAAAATGATCCAGAAAGTGAAAAAGTTTCTACTTATTTTGTATCTTTAAGGACTAGTGATGTAAATATTAAGTTCCAGGTCATCATTATCACAGCATGATATTATTCTTCTAGAGTAATTTGCCATGGACTGTGGATTTTAAAAAAATCAGCAAAAAAATATAAAGATGCCTAGTAGAAAGTGGATTGCATAGACATTCTTACATAAGTGAAAACAATTTGTTTATAGCTTAGTCTTTGCGTTCTTAGAATTTTCTTTTTAAAAGGGCAAAAAGTATTTGTACTGTCAATTAAATTTAAAAAAAAATTGTTGTTTTTCAGAAAGGGAAATGCATTTGGGGAATCCACTTAGTAAAGTTGAGTCTTTTGAAAAATGTTACTATCATCACTATGGACCATTTGGTTCACCTGCTAATTCCCAGGAACATGTACACAGTGAAAGGACTCTGCCCCAGGCAATCCCTCCTAATGCTGGAACCAAACCAGTAGAATAGATGGGATGCATATAAATGTTTTGTCACCTTCTCAGTACCAGAGAGCTCAAATTACTGAACATTTCATTCCCTTTCGTGGCTGAGAAACGTGTGCTCCTTATTATAAAAGGTTTAGGGATGGCATACTGTGTAATAACTCAGATGAGTGAAAACAAATTTAAATATAAGCAATGCACCGGATTATACTTTGTATGTTGTAAATACTCTTAGAAACAGTATGAGGCCTTATTAAGTTTGAACCTCAGGTCTTTCAACTTCCCTGAGAAAAGAGAACAAATGGTAAATGCATGAGAAAATAAGTAACTAACCTCTGTGATTTCCCACTTCAGCTCAAGCCCAGATATTTTTGTCAGTTGTTAATTACAGTCATATTTCTCTAAAGCATTTTCTTTTTTTAAGGAGAAAAAAAAAAAGGAACAGAAGCATTTCAGTGAGAAAGGCTCAGCCATGCTGTATAGGTTCACACTTTTCTGAGTGGGAGGAGCTTACTGGCAGGAAGGCAATTGGTAGGGCTGTCTCCTGGACAGGAGGGAGTGGGGTGTTTAGCTGGAGCAGGTGAAAGTAGAAATCTAACTGGGACAAGTTAAGAGGCAGGACTAGACCCAGAGTCAAAGGAGAAAATGGCAAGAACTCTGGCTTGAGAGTGGGGAAGGCTCAGAGGAAAGCTGAAAGTATGATGGGATGAGAATCTGTTCACTCAGCCAAGAAAATGTGCTCAATATTGTGCACAGCACTAAGATTTGCAGGCCGTCTCTCCTTTCCAGATTCATACTTGCGCATGATGGTGTAATGATGCCCAATACCTCTAATACTGTGGAATTTCTTGCTATACCTCAGAGGTCTAGCAGAGTCCTGGCTTAATGGCAAGAAAGGAACATAGCATTTTTTGTACGAGGAGGAATTAAGACACAGAGAGTAAATTAAGTGATTTAAGATCACATAAGTACACTATTAATGAGATTTGCATTAGGGCCAATGCCCAATTTGACATCTTGCAGCATTTCTGGAATTGTTGTTTTGGATGTGACAAAGAGGTCATTTACGCTGGTCTTCCATCTTCTGGCCCACCTTCCCTTGGAGGTTAAAATCCTGAGCTAGCATGGCATGTGCCCACCTCAGCTTTATCCTGACTCCTTTCAGGGTGAGTGGTAGTGCCTATCAAGAATACCAAACAGATGGTTTTACTGAGCATGAAACCCTGGGCTTCTCTGAAATGCCCTGAAATGTCAGTTACTGTTTTGATTGCTTTCTTATTTTTCTATACAGACACTTGTTGACAGGAAACTCCGCGGCCACCATTCATTGCATTTCAGTAATCAAACAACCACAAACTGTCACTGCCACTTTCATTTCCTGTCATCATTCATTTTCTTTAGCTGCTCCCAGTTTATCATTGAAGCTGGATGTCCCATGTGTCTGTATCAGGAAGTAAAGTGTGTAGGTGTGTGCAGGTGCGGGCAAAAGACATGACGGGGAAGCGGTGAATGCTTGCAATCTAGCTCCTGGCTTTCAGTTTATGTCATTCACCTGTGGTTTTAGAAACATTTTTTTGTTTGTTTGTTTCTAGGATGGGATGGAAATCCTAGCCTTATTGCTGCTGGATTTTCTTAATCCTCCCAAAGTAGTTAAAGACTATCCCTAGCTTCACTTTGTTGTAGCTTGAAGTGATGCAAGGCAGGCTTACCTGCTTCCATCAGCAGTGGCAGGAGAAAGCTTCGTGATGGTAAGAATTGTATTTGGTCGTCCTTCACAAGGATCTTTCTCCCAGCTGTTTCTACATAAATGTATGTTCTCTATAGCTTGGAAGACTATCAGGAAACAGGTGTTTTTCTATTAATAGCCAGGATGTATCAAAGGAAGGAGAAGGTAAGGCAGTATGTGAAAATCAGGTGGTCCACGGTTGAATACTTTGTACACAATAACTAATCACTCAAACCTTGTATCTATTTATAATAAAGTCTATAATTATAAGCCAGGTGGCTGTGGTTAGGAGACTGTGGGAGTTTTAAACAGGTTACTTGACACCATCACAGCGTTAGAGGAGACAAGGACACCTGGGCAGCGGATGGCGTCGCATGTGCCTGGCTATCAACAGCACGTATGTGCTCTGCCCGAGCCTCTTTGCAACGTCTTCTAAATGTGCACACACCAAGTCATAATCTACAAATCTTCCTCTCCATTTTGCAAATACGATGGCCAGAAAAGATGGTCCAAAAGTTTTGCTCTGTTTTTCCTGCTGAATCTTATATTGAATTGATATAGATCAGGGTTTGCTAATACAGTATTTTTTTAATTAATTTATTTATTTTGAGAGGGAGAAAGAGGGGACATGCAGAGAGAGAAGGAGAGAGAGAATCCCGAGTAGGCTTCCCGCTGTTAGCACAGAGCCCGACGCAGGGCTCAAACTCACGAACTGTGAGATCATGACCTGAACCAATACAAAGAGTCAGAAGCTTAATTGACTGAGCCACCCAGGTGCCCCAAATACAGTATTTTGAAATCTAAAATGCCATCCTGCCAATTGACTCTGTGGCTCTAGATTTTTCATGTTTTTCCTGGCCATTTAATTTAGAATCCAGGAGGAATGGGTTGAATAGAGGGATCATGGCAATGGTATATTGTGAAAGTGAAGCTATAAGCAATTTGTCAAATGCTTATTGGGTATCTGACAGCTAGTGATAGAGTCTGTGAGCGATAGAAAGAATTATAAAAGGGGATCCTGAGTGGCTCAGTCAGTTAAGCATCTGACTCTTGGTTTTAGCTCAGGTCATGATCTCATGGTTCATGAGATCAAGCCCTGCATTGGGCTCTGCACTGATAGCACAAAGCCTTCTTGGGATTCCCTCTCTCCCTCTCTCCCTCTCTCTCTGCCCCTCCCCCCACTTGTGCTCTATCTCTGTCAAATTAAATAAACATAAAAAAAAAGAAGTATAGGAGGTGGTCCCTGTACTGAAGTAGCTTTCTTCTTAATAGGGGAAATAAGATATGATACAAGGATTTTTTTTTTAAAATGTTTATATCACATATTCCATCCCTGGCACAGACAATACGTGCCAAAGCTAATAAGACATGGGAGGTTAATATGTAAAAATATTGATTCAGTTAGAACTTCAGGAAGAAGGTAGGACTGGAAACATGGATAGGAATTGTAGAAGTAAAAAGAAGGAGAGTAGGGGTGCCTGGGTGGCTCAGGGAGTTAAGCTTCCAACTTCGGCTTTGGCTCAGGTCATGATCTTGTAGTTTGTGAGTTTGAGCCCCATGTTGAGATCTGTGCTGAGAGCCCAGAGTCTGGAGCCTGCTTCGGATTCTGTGTCTCCCCCTCTCTCTGCCCCTCCCATGCTCATGCTCTGTCTCTCTCCGTCCCTCAATAATAAATAAACATTATTTTTTTTAAAGGGCATTGGAGCATGGTGATTGTTTTAGTTTTCTATTGCTTTTATTATTTCCATCGCATGACAAATTATCAAAAACCTGGCTACTTAGAATATCTACTTATTATCTCCCAGTTGTGTTGGCCAAGTGTCCTACATGGCTTGACTGGGACCTCCTTTCCATGTCACCCATGTTGCAAACAAAGTGTCATCCTGGTGGCATTAATATTTGTAGGTCAGGGTCCTCTTCCAAACTCATGGGGTTGTTGGCAGAATTTGGTTTCTTGCATCTATGTCATTGAGGTCCCCGTTTTCTTGCCCTTGTTATCTAGGGGACACTCTCCCCTCCTACAAGCCCCTCTCAGTCCTTGCCATGTGGCCCCTCCATAGGCTGTCTCACATATGCTGTCTTCCTTCTTCAAGGCCAGAAGGAGAATGTCTGCTGCTTGAAGCCTTCTTCTTCAGAGACAGCCTGGTCTCTCTTATAAAGGTTCACTGAACTAAATCAGACCCATCTAGGTTAATCTCCCTATTAATGAACTCAGATGCAGCAGATTAGTCAGCCTGATTAGGATCAAGAGTGAAATCCAATCATATTCACAAATCCTGCCCCATTCCATGGGATGAGATGCCACAGCTTGTGTACACAGAGGTAAAAATGTAAGGAACTGTTTTACAATTTCTACCTACCCCAGTCATGGAAGCACAGTGTCATGAGGTGATTTTACATGGTTTGTTTAGAACACAGTTATTAAATCAATCTAATTGCAAAAGTCAATGGTGAAATAATTTTAGAACTGAAGGGGAAGAAAGAAAGAAAGAAAGAAAGAAAGAAAGAAAGAAAGAAAGAAAGAAAGAAAG
Source organism: Felis catus (assembly GCF_018350175.1). NCBI lineage: Eukaryota > Metazoa > Chordata > Mammalia > Carnivora > Felidae > Felis > Felis catus. Next base: position 136,398,597 of record NC_058375.1, read on the forward strand.
AAAGAAAGAAAGAGAAAGAAAAGAAGGAAGGAAAAAGGAAGAGAGGAAGGAAAGGAAGGAAGAAAAAGGAAAGAAAGCAAGAAAGAAAACAAGAAAGAAAGAAAAGTAAAGACAGAAAAAAACAAAACAAAACAGGGACAATAGATGCATCAGGTCCTTAAGTCATTTTGATGAGTTATATGTACTCAAGGTAGCAGTTCACATAAGGGACTAAGGAGATCCACCACCCAGTCGGCTTAATAATCTTTTTTTTTTCAATGTTTATTTATTTTTTAGAGACAGGGAGCATCAGCAGGGGAGGAGCTGAGAGAGAGGGAGGAAGAGAATTCAAAGCAGGCTCCAGGCTCTGAGCTGTCAACATAGAGATCAACGGAGGGCTTGAACTCAAAAGCCATGAGATAATGACCTAAGCCAAAGTCAGATGCTTCACCGACTGAGCCACCCAGGCACCCCTAACTCTGACTTTCTAAAGTCACTGATAGCGACTTAGCTCAGGGTTAGAAAATTGGGGCCCAAAGTCTACTTTGTGTAAGTGTCTGGATAACAATGTTTGTTCCATTGGTAAAGGTTGTGAAAAATAAAAAAAGGAAAGGGAAACAAAAGGAGAAGACAAAGAAGTGTGGGAAAGAAGCAAAGGAAGTGGAAGACGAGGAAAAGGAAGAGGAGAGGGAAGAAGAAGGTGTAATGTGTGACCCTTAAAGCCTAAAATATTTACTGTCTAGCTCTTTGCAGAAAAATTGCTGTCTCCTGAGCCCAACTCTTGGGCACAAAAAACAAAGGCAATCTCTGAGTTGGAAATTTTAGAATATGGGGGTTAAAGAAATCACATCAATGTTTATATTAAAACTCTAAGGAATCCTCTGTCCCACCTCAAACTAAAAGCACCCAGAGGACACCTGGAAAGAGTGTGGGGGGCAGGGAGGGAGACCTAAAGAATTCTCACTTTCCTGCTTAATTTTCAATTACCTAAGCAGCATTCTGAAGCTCAGTATATCATTCAGTCCTTGTTTCAGCTCAGCTTACAAAACTATGGTCTACAACAATAATTGATATTATTTTGATATGAAATTTTTATACTAATTGTTTTATTGTGTTTATATTTTCATTTATTTTAATTGGCATTTACTGGGTATTCTTGACCTGAATATGCATGTTTTCCCTATTCTAGGAAAGTCTTTTCTATTACTGTTTTGAGCATTTTAATTTTCCTGTTGTCTTATTTCTCGTTTCATAACTCCACCTCCTAGTTGTGTGTATCTTTTTTTTAAAATTTTTTTTATCTTCCAGTATTCTGTGGTATTATTTATATTAAAAACTGTACATGTCATTTTCTTATTCTCTGATTATTCCCTTTTATAACACTCTATTTTTGTTTTATGATGCAGAATCTTCTAAAATTTCTCTGAGTACAATAATAAACCTTTTGCTAAACTTTTCTTCTCTTTCCTAGATTTCTCTTTCTTCAGAAGTTTTTTTTTTATTATTTTTAATTTTTGCATGTTTATCTTTGGTTTTCACTTTCATCTTGAAGATTTTTATAAAATGAACATCCTCTTAAACTTTCTCTTGTAGTGGATTCATGTTCTTATTATCCCTTTACATCATTTTACTTAATCCTCAGGAGGGAGAGGTGTTACACATGGGCAGCCAATCTGCGTTTTTTAACTAGAAGCCAAACTTTTGCTTTTGTGAATATTTTGGGTTTTTTTTACTCTTCTTACAGCACTTTAAACTATTTCATTTCATTGTCCTCTACCTGTCATGATTTCTAAGAAGCGATCTGCAAAATTCTTATGTTTGATATTCTGTATGTAATGTGTTTTTTCTCTAGATACCTTCAAGTTCTCTCTCCCTCTCTTTAGTTGTTTGTTTGATATGGCTAGGTTTTGGGGATTGGGTGTTCTTTTTGGTATTTCTGTGCTTCTTGGATGTGTAGTTACTCAATGTGATATGATTTCACAGTTCTTGGAGGCTGTGTTCTATTTCCTTTTTTTTTTTTAATCAACGCATTCTTCATCTCTATCACTGTTTTGTCATTTCTTGCATTTTTGTTTGATTTCTTCTTATGGTTTCCATGTCCTAGCTGAAATGATAAATTTTTTTATTGCATGTTGTCATATTTTCCCATTACAATGTTAAAATCAGAATTATTTTAAATTCTCTAATAGATGCATCATTTCTGCATCATTTCCAAGTCTATTTCTGATGCTTGCAAGAAGGTCTCTTGGAAGTGTTTGTTTAAATTATTATTATTGTGATAAAACACTTACTATGAGATCTACTCCTTTAATAAAATTTTAAGTACATAATACAGTATTGTTAACTAAGGCACTTTGGTACAGCAGATCTCTAGCACTCATTCACCTTGCATTACTAAAGCTTTATACCAGTTGAACAACTCCCATTTCCCCCTCCTCCAGACCCTGGCAACCATCAATCTACTATTTCTATGAATTTACCTATTTTAGATATTTCAGATAAATGACAACATGCAGTGACTAGCTTTTATGACTGGCTCATTTCACTTAGCATCATGTTCTCCAGGTTCATCCACATTGTCTCCCCTGGTAGGATTTTCTTATTTTTTAAGGCTGCATAATATTCCTGTGTGTGTGTGTGTGTGTGTGTGTGTGTGTGTGTGTGTGTGTTTGTGTGTGTGTACACTATATTTTATTTATACATTCATCCATTTATGGAAATTTAGGTCGTTTTTTGGCTACTGTGAATAATGCTGCAATGAATGTGGGAGTGCATATATCTCTTTAAGATCCTGATTTCATTTTTTCCTTTTTTTGGATATATACATAGAAATACGATTGCTGGATCATGTGGTAATCCTACTGTTAATTATCTGAGGAACCATTCTACTATTTTCCACAGTGGCTACACCATTTTACATTCTCACTAATAATGCACGGGGTTCCAGTTTCTCTACATCCTTCCCAAACCTTGTATCTTTCTCTCCCTTTCTTTCTTCCTTCCTTTCTCTTTCTTTCTTTCTTTCTTTCTTTCTTTCTTTCTTTCTTTCTTTCTTTCTTTCTTTCTTTCTTTCTTAATGGCCATCCTAACAGATGTGAGGTGACAGTTCATTGTTGTTTGGATTTCCATTTCTCTGATGATTCATGAGGTTGACCATATTTTCATATACCTTTTGGCCATTTGTATGTATTTTTTGGAGAAATATCTATTCAAGTCCTTAGCCTGTTTTTTCATTAGGTTCTTTGGTTTTTTGTTATGGAAGAGTTTGGGACTTTTTTGTTTGTTTTTCTTTCCTGGTGCTTTCATATATTTTAAACTTTGTTTGAAGCCAAACATTTTATGTAAGACAGTAGAAATTGAAGTAGTAGGTTGTATGCTTCAAAATGGACCTAGCTTTTCTCTTCTAGGCCTTGGGTGAGGGAGTTGAGTTAATCTAATTAGAAGTGGAGCTGGATTTGAGTTTTGTAATTGGTATGGTTACCCTCAGGACACCAAAGTCTTCAAGCCAGCTAGCAATATGTTGTGTTTATGGTGAAGGCTGGTGTGTCAAGGTGTTTTCCTTTTTTCCTTTCACCATCTACCATCAGCTTTTTGTTATCTCTTTACACTGAATATCAAACAAGGTCCGACTCTTGTCAGTTACTTGTGATATGACATGTCAGCTTGGCAGTGGAGTGTGAGGGAATGTTCTTTGTTATTCTGATGAAGCGTCTATGGTGGGCATTGCATTGTGTCTCATGGATGTTGTTTTTTCAGTGTTTCTTCTCTTCCCTAAAGCTGTAGTTCTGAGCCCAGACTGTATTCCTGCCCCTCGCCCAGGATATAGCTTTTGTTCCCATTCCCATTGCGTAGTTTCAGTGAGTTTTCAAAAGGGCCCAAAAGGTGACAGTGTTATTGCCCTTTCTCCTGTATAGTAAGGCATTTGTTCCATTTGGGGACATGGGGAGGAGGGTCCTAATAGAGTTTGATGCCCCTTTCAGACTGACTGCTACTTCTTCCCCCAATTCTGCACCATGAGAGGGGACATTTTCAGATCTCTCCCAGTATTTTCTTTGAGCATCCCGTGGGGTTCATGGAGAAAATACTTGCAAGAAGGTACTAATGTGAGGCTCCAGGGACTTCAAGCTCTTCCCCGTGCATTCTCAGTCCCCACCAATCACTCTCACAGAACAGTTCCTGCTGGGGTCTGCCTTGATCTTGCCCTGATAAACCAGTGTTCACGTCTTCTATCTCTTATCTCTCAGACTGCAGGTTACTTGGTTATCCTTAAACTTCAGCATTTCACTAGGTTTAGGAAAAAAACAAAAACATGAATTTGCTCATTTTGTTGTTGTAAGGTCGCATGGGTTGCTCTTTCAAGGTCGTTATAATCCTAAGGAGAAACTTCACCTGTGTTTAGATTCTTCAAATTTCAGTTGCACTTTCATATATGGTATCTCTGTGTGAGATTCACTACCTATATAAAACTACTTAGGTTACATGATATTTTTCAAGGTATCTTTATTATCATGTTTTCCTCTTAGAAGAATTCATTCAGGTATGTAGGAAACATCATTTCCATTTCAGAGATTAGAAAACAGTGGCAAAAATTGTATCTGATATAACAGAGTAACTTACGAATAATACCAGGACTTGAACTATCTGTTCTCTTCCTGTCTGACATGCTTGAATTTTCCCAGCCATGATTTAATTTCTCCTTTCTATAAAATCAGAGCCCAGTAGTTCTCCAACCGCCTTCAGTAAGACTATTACTTATTACCACTCACTTCAGCCTTTTAGTACTTTCAGCATTTTAAACAAATTTCACTATAAAATAGTTATTTACAAGCCTGAGTTAAAATTTAACCAGGAGAATCCCTACTCTTTTGGTATGATTGAGATTATTATTGCATTTAACTGGATTGAGAGCTGAGAGGATTTATTACAAAATGCACGTGGTAAATGACAGTTCTCATTCACCTTCTGCTTTTGAGACAACAATTTAGATATAACAAGGACATAAAAACCCTTAAAATATTTAAAGTCATAAACTATTACTGAAACATGCAATTGTGCCATGATTTTTTCCTTTATAATTTAAATTTCTTCACATTTATTTCCTTTGTTTGGAAGCCTCACTAATGTCATAAATACACTTCATAATAATAAAATATATATTATACAAGTTGTGATTTTAGTAAATATTTAGTGTACCGACTGCAGTGAGCATTCATTGACCTTGAGGAAGGCAGATTTGATCCTTCTGCAGCTTCTGATTTTTCTCTCAAGTATGTAGGAGAAAAAATCATATCTTTAAATGGTTTACTCTTTACACTGTAAAATTTGCTTTTGTGCCTTTTTTTTTGCTTTTAAATCTCTGAAGTTATAGTTCCCTCATGAGAGATGACATAACACGGTAAAAGATCTAGATGGATCGGTAATAAATTTGTGGGTATTTTTCTTTTTAATAAAGTCTTTGTAGGGCTTGTGAGTGCCTTGGGCAACTTTTTCTTCTTCCTCACCCTTGTCATAAGGCCAGGTTATGAACAAAAAGAACAAATATTCCTTATAAGATTAGTTCATGTGTGAATCAAGCAGTGTATTTCAAGTAGCCTTTTTGTTGGAAAAAAATAAAAACCCTTTTTTGTTTCTAGGTATCTTACATTAAAAAAAAATAAATCAAGGCCCTTAATATACTCTCTTGAGGTTTTTAAACTTCAGAATGTTATGAAACATGGGAAATTCAGGCACAGAATCTGGAGCAAAGTTCATTGATGATGTCCTGGGACTTGATCATTAGCTACTCTTTCATGATGGTCTGAGAAGGCAGTGCACCATTTCAAAAATAAAAGTGTGTGCTAATATTGGCATTATGACATCTCTTCTAAAAGCATCACTTTACAGAGCCAATGATGTCTTAATATTTCCTACCTTTGGAAGAAGTTATGTGTTTTTTTTTCCATAGTCATGGCCACTTTGGCATATTAGTTCATCCCCTTGCTCCAAATACTAACCTATAGCGATGGGTAAATCTAAAGAGATAGATATTGAATGTTCTCTTGATCATTTTGATGTCTGGAATATAGAACTTTGATTTAAGACCTTTGCCTAAGAGTCCTCTCAGTTCTAATCCAGCACAATCTGGGACTCTTCACTGATTTTATAAGATAAATGGTTTAGAAATTTAAAAAATATACATTTCTGTTGGTTTTCTGTATGCTCAGATTTTGCTCATTGTTAATCATAAGCTAAGACTGCTGTTTTACTGTGGAATTAGGAGTTAAATATTAGAATAGGCAAATGCAATGATCCAATCATCCAAACCATCAAAACAAAATATAGTTAACAGCCTTGGTCTCTTTGCATCCCTCCATGATGGTTGCAGTAACTCACATTCAATAGTAATTGTCCTAGAAGGAGCAAGTGGCTTTTAGGAGAAGGAAGGATTTAGTACATGTATTGTTTGCTTAATGTTTCATCTCTCACTAGAACAGAGATAACCAATTCATATTCACAGAGGCCAGGTAGATCATACAAATGAGTGGGGCTGGCTGAGGGGACTATGGCTCACAGGAAAGTACTTGTCCTGCCTAATGAGGCAGCTGATCGTCAACTCCAACTGACTTGCCCATGGTGGAATGTAAGCTCATTTATATCTGCATTTCCAGTTTTTAACAAAAGTCAGAAATCTAGATTTTTTAAATAAATCAGATATATATAAAAATGTCTGAAGCTAATTAGTAATTATGAATAGAGACACATGCTTTTCAGTTAGCATGTGACTACCATCACACTGAGGCTGAGTGCTCCTTGCCAATTTGTGTGGCATTTGTGTGATCATTTTTTATTATAGTAGGAAAATTTTTCCCTGAGTCTATGTCTGTATTGGGAGTGAGGAAACAAAACAAATAAATAAATTCACACATGGAAACTTATGCACACAAATGTTCATGGCACCTTAATTTGTAATAGCCCAAACTAGAAATAGCCATGATGTCCCTAAAAGAATGAGTGGTGAAACAAGCTGTGGTACATCCACACCGTGGAATATTACTCAGCAATAAATAGGAATGAGATTTTTTTTTATTTTTTTTATTTTTATTTTTATTTTTTATATGAAATTTACTGACAAATTGGTTTCCATACAACACCCAGTGCTCATCCCAAAAGGTGCCCTCCTCAATACCCATCACCCATCCTCTCCTCCCTCCCACTCCCCATCAACCCTCAGTTTGTTCTCAGTTTTTAACAGTCTCTTATGCTTTGGCTCTCTCCCACTCTAACCTCTTTTTTTTTTCCCTTCCCCTCCCCCATGGGTTCCTGTTAAGTTTCTCAGGATCCACATAAGAGTCAAACCATATGGTATCTGTCTTTCTCTGTATGGCTTATTTCACTTAGCATCACACTCTCCAGTTCCATCCACATTGCTACAAAAGGCCATATTTCATTTTTTCTCATTGCCACGTAATATTCCATTGTGTATATAAACCACAATTTCTTTATCCATTCATCAGTTGATGGACATTTCGGCTCTTTCCATAATTTGGCTATTGTTGAGAGTGCTGCTATGAACATTGGGATACAAGTGGCCCTATGCATCAGTACTCCTGTATCCCTTGGGTAAATTCCTAGCAGTGCTATTGCTGGGTCATAGGGTAGGTCTATTTTTAATTTTCTGAGGAACCTCCACACTGCTTTCCAGAGCGGCTGCACCAATTTGCATTCCCACCAACAGTGCAAGAGGGTTCCCGTTTCTCCACATCCTCTCCAGCATCTATAGTCTCCTGATTTGTTCATTTTGGCCACTCTGACTGGCGTGAGGTGATACCTGAGTGTGGTTTTGATTTGTATTTCCCTGATAAGGAGCGACGCTGAACATCTTCTCATGTGCCTGTTGGCCATCCGGATGTCTTCTTTACAGAAGTGTCTATTCATGTTTTCTGCCCATTTCTTCACTGGGTTATTTGTTTTTCAGGTGTGGAGTTTGGTGAGCTCTTTATAGATTTTGGATACTAGCCCTTTGTCCGATATGTCATTTGCGAATATCTTTTCCCATTCCGTTGGTTGCCTTTTAGTTTTGTTGGTTGTTTCCTTTGCTGTGCAGAAGCTTTTTATCTTCATAAGGTCCCAGTAATTCACTTTTGCTTTTAATTCCCTTGCCTTTGGGGATGTGTCAAGTAAGAGATTGCTACGGCTGAGGTCAGAGAGGTCTTTTCCTGCTTTCTCCTCTAAGGTTTTGATGGTTTCCTGTCTCACATTTAGGTCCTTTATCCATTTTGAGTTTATTTTTGTGAAAGGTGTGAGAAAGTGGTCTAGTTTCAACCTTCTGCATGTTGCTGTCCAGTTCCCCCAGCACCATTTGTTAAAGAGGCTGTCTTTTTTCCATTGGATGTTCTTTCCTGCTTTGTCAAAGATTAGTTGGCCATACGTTTGTGGGTCTAGTTCTGGGGTTTCTATTCTATTCCATTGGTCTATGTGTCTGTTTTTGTGCCAATACCATGCTGTCTTGATGATGACAGCTTTGTAGTAGAGGCTAAAGTCTGGGATTGTGATGTCTCCTGCTTTGGTCTTCTTCTTCAAAATTCCTTTGGCTATTCGGGGCCTTTTGTGGTTCCATATGAATTTTAGGATTGCTTGTTCTAGTTTCGAGAAGAATGCTGGTGCAATTTTGATTGGGATTGCATTGAATGTGTAGATAGCTTTGGGTAGTATTGACATTTTGACAATATTTATTTTTCCAATCCATGAGCAGGGAATGTCTTTCCATTTCTTTAAATCTTCTTCAATTTCCTTCATAAGCTTTCTATAGTTTTCAGCATACAGATCCTTCACATCTTTGGTTAGATTTATTCCCAGGTATTTTATGCTTCTTGGTGCAATTGTGAATGGGATCAGTTTCTTTATTTGTCTTTCTGTTGTTTCATTGTTAGTGTATAAGAATGCAACTGATTTCTGTACATTGATTTTGTATCCTGCAACTTTGCTGAATTCCTGTATCAGTTCTAGCAGACTTCTGGTGGAGTCTATCGGATTTTCCATGTATAATATCATGTCATCTGCAAAAAGTGAAAGCTTGACTTCATCTTTGCCAATTTTGATGCCTTTGATTTCCTTTTGTTGTCTGATTGCTGATGCTAGAACTTCCAGCACTATGTTAAACAGCAGCGGTGAGAGTGGGCATCCTTGTCGTTTTCCTGATCTCAGGGAAAAAGCTCTCAGTTTTTCCCCCTTGAGGTGATGTTAGTTGTGGGCTTTTCATAAATGGCTTTTATGATGTTTAAGTATGTTCCTTCTATCCCGACTTTCTCAAGGGTTTTTATTAAGAAAGGGTGCTGGATTTTGTCAAAGGCCTTTTCTGCATCGATTGACAGGATCATATGGTTCTTCCCTTTTTTTTTGTTAATGTGATGTATCACGTTGATTGATTTGCGAATGTTGAACCAGCCCTGCATCCCAGGAATGAATCCCACTTGATCATGGTGAATAACTCTTTTTATATGCCGTTGAATTCGATTTGCTAGTATCTTATTGGGAATTTTTGCATCCATATTCATCAGGGATATTGGCCTGTAGTTCTCTTTTTTGACTGGGTCTCTGTCAGGTTTAGGAATCAAAGTAATACTGGCTTCATAGAATGAGTCTGGAAGTTTTCCTTCCCTTTCTATTTCTTGGAATAGCTTGAGAAGGATAGGTATTATCTCTGCTTTAAACGTCTGGTAGAACTCCCCTGGGAAGCCATCTGGTCCTGGACTCTTATTTGTTGGGAGATTTTTGATAACCGATTCAATTTCTTCGCTGGTTATGGGTCTGTTCAAGCTTTCTATTTCCTCCTGATTGAGTTTGGGAAGAGTGTGGGTGTTCAGGAATTTGTCCATTTCTTCCAGGTTGTCCAATTTGTTGGCATATAATTTTTCATAGTATTCCCTGATAATTGTTTGTATCTCTGAGGGATTGGTTGTAATAATTCCATTTTCATTCATGATTTTATCTATTTGGGTCATTTCTCTTTTCTTTTTGAGAAGCCTGGCTAGAGGTTTGTCAATTTTGTTTATTTTTTCAAAAAACCAACTCTTGGTTTCGTTGATCTGCTCTACAGTTTTTTTAGATTCTATATTGTTTATTTCTGCTCTGATCTTTATTATTTCTCTTCTTCTGCTGGGTTTAGGCTGCCTTTGCTGTTCTGCTTCTAGTTCCTTTAGGTGTGCTGTTAGATTTTGTATTGGGGATTTTTCTTGTGTCTTGAGATAGGCCTGGATTGCAATGTATTTTCCTCTCAGGACTGCCTTTGCTGCGTCCCAAAGCGTTTGGATTGTTGTATTTTCATTTTCGTTTGTTTCCATATATTTTTTAATTTCTTCTCTAATTGCCTGGTTGACCCACTCATTCGTTAGTAGGGTGTTCTTTAACCTCCATGCCTTTGGAGGTTTTCCAGACTTTTTTCTGTGGTTGATTTCAAGCTTCATAGCATTGTGGTCTGAAAGTATGCATGGTATAATTTCAATTCTTGTAAACTTATGAAGGGCTGTTTTGTGACCCAGTATATGATCTATCTTGGAGAATGTTCCATGTGCACTCGAGAAGAAAGTATATTCTGTTGCTTTGGGATGCAGAGTTCTAAATATATCTGTCAAGTCCATCTGATCCAATGTCTCATTCAGGGCCCTTGTTTCTTTATTGACCGTGTGTCAAGATGATCTGTCCATTTCTGTAAGTGGGGTGTTAAAGTCCCCTGCAATTACCACATTCTTATCAATAAGGTTGCTTATGTTTATGAGTAATTGTTTTATATATTTGGGGGCTCCGGTATTCGGCGCATAGACATTTATAATTGTTAGCTCTTCCTGATGGATAGACCCTGTAACTATTATATAATGTCCTTCTTCATCTCTTGTTACAGCCTTTAATTTAAAGTCTAGTTTGTCTGATATAAGTATGGCTACTCCAGCTTTCTTTTGGCTTCCAGTCGCATGATAAATAGTTCTCCATCCCCTCACTCTCAATCTAAAGGTGTCCTCAGGTCTAAAATGAGTCTCTTGTAGACAGCAAATAGATGGGTCTTGTTTTTTTATCCATTCTGATACCCTATGTCTTTTGGTTGGCACATTTAATCCATTTACATTCAGTGTTGTTATAGAAAGATACGGGTTTAGAGTCATTGTGATGTCTGTATGTTTTATGCTTGTAGTGATGTCTCTGGGACTTTGTCTCACAGGGTCCCCCTTAGGATCTCTTGTAGGGCTGGTTTAGTGGTGACAAATTCCTTCAGTTTTTGTTTGTTTGGGAAGACCTTTATCTCTCCTTCTATTCTAAATGACAGACTTGCTGGATAAAGGATTCTTGGCTGCATATTTTTTCTGTCCAGCACCCTGAAAATCTCGTGCCAATTCTTTCTGGCCTGCCAAGTTTCAAAAGAGAGATCAGTCACGAGTCTTATAGGTCTCCCTTTATATGTGAGGGCACGTTTACCCCTTGCTGCTTTCAGAATTTTCTCTTTATCCTTGTATTTTGCCAGTTTCACTATGATATGTCGTGCAGAAGATCGATTCAAGTTACGTCTGAAGGGAGTTCTCTGTGCCTCTTGGATTTCAATGCCTTTTTCCTTCCCCAGTTCAGGGAAGTTCTCAGCTATGATTTCTTCAAGTACCCCTTCAGCACCTTTCCCTCTCTCTTCCTCCTCTGGGATACCAATTATGCGTATATTATTTCTTTTGAGTGTATCACTTAGTTCTCTAATTTTCCCCTCATACTCCTGGATTTTTTTATCTCTCTTTTTCTCAGCTTCCTCTTTTTCCATAACTTTATCTTCTAGTTCACCTATTCTCTCCTCTGCCTCTTCAAGCCGAGCTGTGGTGGTTTCCATTTTGTTATGCATTTCGTTTAAAGCGTTTTTCAGCTCCTCGTGACTGTTCCTTAGTCCCTTGATCTCTGTAGCAAGAGATTCTCTGCTGTCCTGTATACTGTTTTCAAGCCCAGCGATTAATTTTATGACTATTATTCTAAATTCACTTTCTGTTATATTATTTAAATCCTTTTTGATCAGCTCATTAGCTGTTGTTATTTCCTGGAGATTCTTCTGAGGGGAATTCTTCCGCTTGGTCATTTTGGATAGTCCCTGGCATGGTGAGGACCTGCAGGGCACTTCCCCTGTGCTGTGGTGTATAACTGGAGTTGGTGGGCGGGGCCGCAGTCAGACCTGATGTCTGCCCCCAGCCCACCGCTGGGGCCACAGTCAGACTGGTGTGTGCCTTCTCTTCCCCTCTCCTAGGGGCGGGATTCACTGTGGGGTGGTGTGGCCCATCTGGGCTACTTGCACACTGCCAGGCTTGTGATGCTGGGGATCTGGCGTATTAGCTGGGGTGGGTAGGCAAGGTGCACAGGGGCAGGAGGGGCAGGCTTAGATCGCTTCTCCTTAGGTGATCCTCTTCAGGAGGGGCCCTGTGGCAGCGGGAGGGAGTCAGATCCGCTGCCGGAGGTTTGGCTCAGCAGAAGTTGGGTGTTTGCGCGGAGCGAGCAAGTTCCCTGGCAGGAACTGGTTCTCTTTGGGATTTTGGCTGGGGGATGGGCGGGGGAGATGGCGCTGGCAAGCGCCTTTGTTCCCCACCAAACTGAGCTCTGTCGTCAGGGGGCTCAGCAGCTCTCCCTCCCTTTGTCCTCCAGCCTTCCCGCTTTCCGAGCAGAGCTGTTAACTTATGACCTCCCAGATGCTAAGTCGCGCTTGTTTTGGGAACACAGTCTGTCAGGCCCCTCCGCTTTTGCAAGCCAGACTTGGGGGCTCTGCTTGGCCGGCGAGCCGCCCCTCCACCCCGGCTCCCTCCCACCAGTCCGTGGAGCGTGCACAGCCTCGCCGCCCTCCTACCCTCTTCCGTGGGCCTCTCGTCTGCGTTTGGCTCCGGTGACTCCGTTCTGCTAATCCTCTGGCGGTTTTCTGGGTTATTTAGGCAGGTGTAGGTGGAATCTAAGTGATCAGCAGGACGCGCGGTGAGCCCAGCATCCTCCTAAGCCGCCATCTTGCCGCTTACCCCAGGAATGAGATTTTGATACACATGACAACTTGTATGAATTTCAAAGGATTTATACAAAATGAAAAAAGTCAGTGGATGTGACCATAAGATTACATACTGCATGATTCCATTTGTGTATCATTCTTGAAATCACAAAATGACAGAAATGGGAAACAGGTTGGTTAATGGCTGGTCAGAGTTAGAGACAAAAAAGGGAAGGTGGAGTGTAGGATGCATGTGAATGTAGCAATTTAAAAGGCAACATGAAGGATCCAATGGTGACAGAACAGTTTTGATTTCTGATGTGGTGGTAATACACAAATCCATACACGTGATAAAATTGCATAGAACTAAAGACACACACATATATGTAAATTGTGAAAATGTGCATAAGAATGATGGATTGTTGGGGCACCTGGATGGCTCAGTCAGTTAAGCCTCTGACTCTTGATTTCAATTCAGGTCATGATCTCATGGTCTATGAGATCAAGCCCCACATCAGGCTCTGTGCTGACCGCATGGAGCCTGCTTGGGATTCTCTCTCTCTCTCTCTCTCTCTCTCTCTCTCTCTCTCTCTTACTCTCTCTCTGCTCCTCTCCTTCCCTCTCTCTCAAAAAAAAAAAACACAAAAAACAAAGTGAAAAAAGAGTGATAGTGCTTCAGTGTCAGTTTTTCTGGTTGTGATATTATACTATAACTTTGCTGGTTGTTGTTGGGGAAAACTGAGTCAAGCATACCTAAGATCTCTCTGGATTATGTCATATTTATGCTCCCAAATCAGCATATATCACAAAAATTTTAATTAGAAAAAGTTGGAAAAAGAAACAGTCTAAACATTCCTAAATTGTGTAATAGAGGGTTACACAATTAGCCCATAATATTCCCCCCTCTACCAATGATGTTACTTGCCTGGTCCTTGTAGGATTTTGAGGGTGTAGCTCCTGACTTAAACTGCTACTCCTGCATCCTGGAATGGATTTCTTCAAAGGGAATGCTGTGGGTTTGAAGCTGGAAACAGAATAGAATCAAAGAAGGCACAAAACAGTGGTCAAAATTGAGCACTAAAAAGAAGGACCTTGAAATTTTTCCAGAGAGAAATGTCTTTGATGTCCTCTAATGACAAAAAGATTAGCAAAGCCAGAGCACACAATGATATTGCCAATTATTGTTGTTCCTTTGCCAGTGCCTTTCTGTCCAAAGAGTACAGTGAGCCCCCACATTTTATGTTGTCTCTTGTCCGCATGTGAGCTAGGGGAATCACTTGCAAGGAAAAATCTGGTTGTGCTGTACACAACTACATCATAACAGAACATACTCCTTAGGCATCCCCCACCTACTAAAATATAATGCTCTACAATTAGCAAATATAATAAGCAAAGTGTTTGTCCAAACAATGAAGGATGGTTATAGAGGAGTGGGAAATGTTGTCAAAGGGTCCATTTTGACCCGTGGTCTTAATTTGTCATGACATTATGAATATGCTATATAATTAGATAAAATGCTAACTGAAGGGGAAAAAAACACACTTGAATTGTTTTCTGAAAGTTGAACAAATGCAACATGAAAACTTGGATCCTACTCTCTACATGTGCTATTCTCCGTTCGCTCACTGAGTCCAGGAGAAAGAGCAGGTAAATCAGGAAATGTGACGGGCTTTCCACGTCTCAGGTCTGCCTCCCTGCGTCAGGCAGGTGTAGGCTTCCAAAGTCTCGGCATTAAAAAGGCTTGATGCTTGACTTCAGAGCTCTGGAGGAGGGGACAAATCTCTATTTGTTTATAGTCTTTAGCTCTAATTACATAATTACATTGGAAGGGGGACTGACTTCTGAGGAAAAGCAACAAAGCAAACAAGGTAAAACTGTAACAGGTCAGTCCAGCTATTATCTCTTTAGCCCTCGTTGTGTGTGTGTGTGTGTGTGTGTGTGTGTGTGTGTGTGTGTGCGTGCGTGTGTGTATGTGCACGCGCGCACGTGCACCGGCTCATGGTATTAACAGATAAAGGCAGTCAGGGGTGTGTGCAAGCCTATCATTTTACCTTTAGTGCACTGTAGCACTCTGATTATCTCATTGAAATTGGAAGGTAAATGGGCTGTTGTAGAAACAGAGCCTTTGCATGGCAGGTAATAGAGCAGACCTAATGAGCCTCAAGTACCTGTAATCCTAGGAGATGTAGCTCGAGATAAAAGCTAGGGAAAGTCCCTCAGGTATGACTAATAGGTCCCCAGCCAGGTTGGCTCTGGATCAGGTGTAGTGTGTCAGCTGTGCTGAACGCATTCTATTGATCCAAGAGAGCCTGCACTTTCTGCCACAAATGGAATTCAAATTGCTTACAAGGGAAAGGCATCTGGCTTACCTGATTCATATTTCAAAATAATTTTCTTCAATGCTAGTTTGGTAGTAGATTGTATAGACTGTTTTTAAAGCTGCTTTTTAAAATATATGCTCTCAAATGTGGTATATGATTTTCTTCGAAAACATTTAGTAAGTGCCATGGACAAGTATATCATAAATATATTTTTAGGAAAATGGAGAAGAGCTTACTTAAAGATTATGGCCCTTGCCTGCTAGGTGATATTTTATAAAAGTAAGAAATTCTGTTACTTACTTACAAGAGAAGATGGATTTTTCTGTTTATTAATTAATTATAAGAACTTAAACAATTAGAAATACAGAAAAAAACCCCACAAGATTTTAAGCTGAGAGTAATCTATAATAGTGTTTTCCAAGCTTAAGCAGTAAAAATCTTGTATTAAAAAATTTTTATGGGGACCCTGGGTGGCTCAGTCAGTTAAGCATCCAACTCTTGATTTCAGCTCAGGTCATGACCTCACAGTTCGTGGGTTTGAGCCCGGCATTGCCTCCACGCTGTCAGTGTGCAGCCTGCTTGGGATTCTCTCACTCCCTCTCTCTGTGCTCCTCCCCATTAGTGCTCCCCCTGTTTCTCTCAAAATAAATAGATAAACTTAAAAAAAAGTGTTATGACACTACCTTCACCCCCTACACCTGCCTGCTCCCCTCTCTACACACTCAGACTGTTAGGATCTTCTGCATGAAGCCAGGATGTAGACTGAGTCACATCTGTTTGGCCCCTTCTTTTCACCCCAGTGTGAGGTCTTTGAGAAGCTACTAAGAAACCCTAAAAACCACTGGCCTAGGCAATGTTCAGTGTTTATGTGAGATCATATCTAAATTATTTCAGAAAAATGAGAACCTAAGCTCTTTTGAAACCTGTTCCTGAGTGAGATCCCATAATCTCTTGTAAACCAATTAAGTAACCAAAACTGCCAGAAAATTCTTCTTAAGCATTATTCTGATCAGGTATTGTGGGTCATCTCATTCATTCTGTAAATAGTTGTTGAATATCTATATACCAAACACTGTTCTATGAACTGGAGAGGCATAAGTGAACAAAGAAGAACATACTGAACTTATAAAGATAGACAATATACAATTAACAAAATAAATAAGTAAAATGCTCAGTAATATTAGCAGATAAAAATGCTGTGGAAAACAATAAAAGCAGTCTGATAGGGCTTAAAGTACCAGAAGAGTTAGTGGCAATTTTAAATGGAGCATTTCAGCCCAGACTATTTCAGAAAATGATATTTGAATAGAGACTTCAGTGAGGGGAAGGAGATAGCCATATGGATTTCTGGAGAATACCACAGTGTAATGCAGTATGTCATAATATGGTAGCCCTCCTCAACTTGTATGCATTATTACATGCTTATACGTGGTTTCTCCAAATACTTTTAGGTCATGATTCAGTGAGAAAACCAAGATTGCCATCCTTCATATAAAGAAGGTCAATAAAGATAAATGTAAAAACAGTGGGAAGTTTACAATAAAACAGGATGGTGTTGCTGTTGTTGAGCTAATAGCATGGGTTAAAAGATAAAGCAAGCCAGAATTTCATAGCACTTTTAATTAATAACTTCCCATGCATTTCATAGCATAGTTTTCCTACTTCTAAGTCACAAAACTGGGCTTGAGAAGTTAAGTTAGCATGATAACTAATGTGTGTTGCAACCGACGTGTACCAGCTCATGAGAACCATTTGTGGGCACCTCTTCCCCATTCTCCATTAGTGGACATCACTTTGGTAGATTGAAATCAGCCATGAGTGGGTGTACACAAACTATAGAAACTGAAAAACACTATCAATCTGTCTTCCCCAACATTTAACAGCACACCACCGTAAGTAACCTACTGAGCCAATTTTCAATGGGTTCAATTTATTGTTTTCTTCCTAAAAATTGTGACAGCTTTCTCAAGAATCCCTCATTAATAGTTCTATTGGATCAGTTGCCAGAGTTGTTCTGGTACAATACTTTTTCCCATTCAAGGTAATTTGCCCCACTTAGTGGTCTGTTTTATTCCTAGTCAGCACGACCGGAAGCAGAAACTGCCTCTGATTCTCTAAAGTTACAGCAAAACACTTTTTGTGATATCCATTTTAAATGGATGCTTGATCTATAGTTAGGAATTCTTCTGTTGTCTTTGGAAAATAATGTAATACGAAATGGAGATAAAAGTGATATATTGGAGGATAAAAATATTCGTATCAAAGCCCACGAAGTATAAAAGTGGGACAAACCTTAAGATAAATATTATAGTTTACAGATAGGACTCAATACTTTCCAGATTACATGTGAAACCTACAAATAACCAAAATAATTACAAAACTAATTTGAGGAGCTGAATTGACTACTTCACCTTTGATTCAACAATTCAGAATTAACTAATTCATATGAAAGCTTTTCTGTTGTCGAAAAAGTACATCTTAGGGATACGTGGGTGGCTCAGTCAGTTAAGCGTCTGACTTCTGCTCAGGCCATGACCTTGCATTTCATGGGTTTGAGCCCCACATGGGGCTCTGTGCTGACAGCTCAGAGCCTGGAGCCTGCTTCGGATTCTGTGTCTCCCTCTCTCACTGCCCCTCCCTGCTCACGCTCTTTCCCTCAAAAATTAAAAAAATTTTTTTTAATTTAAAGTGCATCTGTTTTCCAGTTCAATTTCAAGATTTAGAAGGTATTTTTGAAGTAGGGCATATAAGGATGATTGTTAATACATCAAATAATTTCTCTAATTCTCAGGATTTTATGTTGTAATATTTTATCTTCCTTATTGAAGGTTTGTCATTAAATCAACAATGTTTCTAAGCTGACAAGTTGAAATACTTCTAGGCTTATTGATGTAATACACCTACAAGGGCTAAAAATTGGACCAGGTTTGTTTGAGGGAATGCAAGATACAAACTAGACAGCTGCTTTTTTCTCACTCATTTCACTCTATTACTGGTTAACTTAGTGGAAAAATGTAAATTTTCCAGGGATTTTAGGTTGAAGGTATCTCAGCCAATGTAGATGTGTGCTTGACTTGAGGTCTAATTTAACTCTCGTGTAGTATTGATCAACATAGACCACCAGGGACACTAACAATCTTCTTTTGCCAAAGGTAGACAATGGTATAAGAGTAAAGTGTAATAAATGCCCCTGTCCAGTCCCATGTCGATATCCAGCTGCCTTTTGTGTGTGTGTGTGTGTATGTGTGTGCAATTTTGAGTGCATCAGTATTTCACGTTTATTGTAGTGTGATGAAACACCTTTCAAAATGGCCAGAGGGACACTCAGCAGTAAGCGTTTAGGCAGTACAAATTGGAGTGAACAGGAGGACAGTTAGCAGGGAATATTTCTGAGGTCAAAGTGGTCTGGGTAGGAGCTGAATCAGCTCAATGCAGAGTTAAGAGCTACAGTACCTGCCGCAAAGTAAATATAGATTACCTTCTTGATGACAAATTGATCCTCTGGACAAGGATCTTTCAAAAAAAGAGACAAGTGCAAAAAAAAAAGTAAGTAATTCACACTGACCAATTTTTTTAACCCTTAATGCTATAACCATCCTATCTCCCTGTAACTTCCCACTTCACATCACTTCAGTCTAGAAGAATCTATTGAACAAGTAAACACCTATGCAAAACTCCAACTCCAACTTCAGCAGGAGCAATTTTGAAAGACAAATTAATTTCTCCTCATTTAACTCATGATTCTATACAATCACCACATTAATTATAATTTCTAGAATGAAGAGCATAGCAAGCACTGTTAAGTAATTGTTGGGATTATCACATCTGGAAAACATATACATAGATAGAAAATCAGCCTAATGCACAAGCACCATTTTGAATTAATTCAGCAAATATTTTTGAGCCTTTGCTGTGCGCCTGCCTGCTCTTATATGTTTATTTAGAAAATTGCTGTCTTCAAAAGATCTCTTTCAAGCTGATTAGTTCACTTTATTAAAACTGAGTAAATTTCAATGGGGAAGGAGTAGGGGTGGGTGGGTAATGCCTTCATGTATTTAGTTAGCAAACATTTATTGAACAAATACTCCAAGCAAGGCTCAATGGCAGATGATGGCATATCAGCCTCAAACACATAGTTCCTTTCCTCACGGAACTCACAGTGTCTTTGGGAAAGATAAATGATGAGAAAACACAAATAGAGTATGGTAGGTGATACAAAAAGGATGTCAAAATGGAAGTGAGTTGCCGAGTTACCCCAAATGGTAATCAGGAAAAGATCAGATACATTTTTGTGTGTGTGTGTGGAAGAGATTATAAAATGCAAAGGACCTGGCAGAGTTATGAAGAAAAAGAGACGGCTGAGGATGGAGTAAGCTGGGGGGAGCATTCAGGGCAAGCTGTAGCCCATATGATGGATGGACAGTGCTCATTCAGGGACCTAGAAAAAATGTGGTATGGCTTCACACACCCTAACATAAACACCAGTTACTGGGGGTGGTTTGAGGGAGCATGTAAAAGAATAGTATAACAAGCTGAAATCCTTATTGGAAGCCCGAAGTTACATAAAATTATTAATAACAAGTTAATGAGATGATTCCCTGTCCTAAGTAAGATTAAGATGTAGCATCGAATGGTAGTAATTGAGATGATTAAAAGAAGAAATCAGCTTGAGCTAGACAACTTTCAGGTAGTTTCTTCTGAAACTACTAGAAATAGAAAACTTCTGTTGCATTTCAAAGAACAAAAAAAAGTCACATCAGTGAAGTTTAAATAGACTGAATTGAGAAATAATTTTTCAGACTGTTCTAAAATATAATTATGGATTTTGCTAAGAAATGTTCTCATTGTAGGTTAATACATCCTAAGTGACATTTTTAAGGTACCTATTATCGCTGGGTACTGAGGGTCCCTGTGTGTAATCGGATCTGCCAAGCAATTGGAAGAATAGATCAAAGAACCCTCTAAGTTTTGCAAACCCAAATACTGAAGAGATCCAAAGAGAATCCAGGAAGGTGCAGAATTTCTTTTTTAAAGAGTACAGATTCAGCTAATGCTGTGTTACTTGCTGGTTGTGATGACAAACTTCTAAACTTCTATAGCCCACACTTAGAAGAGAGTAACCACTTTGGTTAAACAGACTAAAATGGCAAGAATTTTCTCATTCACCTTAAACTGATTGCTCTCTCAGCTTAGGCTATTTTTCCTTGTTTCTGGACCAACAGGGCACAAGTCCAATAAACCACTCGTGGAGGGTAAGCTCTGTTCCGAAAATGGCCACTCCCCCACCCCCACAACTTAGCAATTGAGATACAGCCAAATGTATTCTTGTGGAACTCTGTCCTAGGCACTGCTCAGTAACACTGAAATGGGGAAAAAATAAAGAGAACCTCTGAGGTTAGCACACAGTCCTATATTTCCTTCCTGATCTGAAAGACAGAACATGCATTTTGCAATTAGCCAGAGACTAAAGACAAATTTGGAATTGTTTCCTTGGGGAAAAGAGCATGTTTAATAATTTAACCAATCTAGCAATTAATCAATTTAAAATTTTTATATATCCTAAGTTCATATTTTCAATTGCACAGAAGTATGCAAATAAACAAATAAATAAAAGGTGAAAATAAATACATCAATAAAATGTGTAGATATAAGGGGATGAAATATCAACACAGAACACTTTTTTAAAAATATTTATTTCTTTTTAAGAGAGAAGGAGAGAGAAAAGGGAGGGGCAGAGAGAGAGAGGGAGACACAGAATCCAAAGCAGTCTCCAGGCTCTGATCTGTCAGCACAGAGCCCAACACAGGGCTTGAACTCATGAGCCATGAGATCATGACCTGAGCCAAAGTCGGAGGCTTAATCAACCGAGTGACCCAGGTGCCCCAGAGATCACTTTTTTAAAAAGTAGAATCTTCATATTTGTAAGCTTATATCTCTAAGTTATTCAAACATAGTATCTGAAATTCTACTTCCAATTCTCTATAACATTAACATTGTACTGCTTGGTGGATAAATGTGAGGATTATAAAATTTGCTCGTCTTGGGAAAAAAAGAGAGGCAGGGGAAGGGAGAGAGAGAAACAGAGAGAGAGAGAGAGAGAGAGGACAATACCATGGGTAATGAAGAGATCGCAACTCATTCATTTTATGTCAATCGCAAAATACCTGGTTCTACTTTCCATTACTAAGCAAAACGCCAAAAGAGTTTGCTATGTGCTTTAAAAAAAATATAAAATTATATTTCTATGTATGTAATCACATCCGTGAACACATTAGGCGGATAGAGTTACTGGTATATGTTTCCAAGTGTGTTCCATTATATTCCAACTGCAATTTTCTGAACACTAATTTACAGCTGTACTTCAAGCTTGCTCCTGCTACACCGAAATAAATACTGTATATATTTCAGGAATTCTGTACGAAATTATATATTTGATAACAGAGCAACTGCTGATTCAGTAAACATTGCGTAGCTGCAGTGTGTTCACAGTGGTGCCACATGATTTCTGCCCAGCAGGCACACGAAGGAAGGGAATTTGTATACATTAATATTTTCCAGTCAAATCCTTGAATTCCCTGTCAATCAATTCACATGTGGATGGGAGAAGCTCCAGGATCCGGTCTCATCATGTGTGGGAAGAGAGAGGTCCATTTTAGAGACGAATTGATTGAGATAATGATAAATAGAAATCACTTATCGAGATCACAACAAATCACGAGCATAAAGATGAAGAAAAGATAGATCACGGCCTATTGATTTAACCAGCTTCAACTCAGGCCTCTCAGATGGTGTCAAAGGTATAGAGTCTCCTAGCTGCTAACTGGAAGGCATTGACTGAGATTGCATGAGACAGTACAGCCATCTCACCTCTGAGCATAACATCCTTCACCTTTGGTGCTGGGATGCTCATTGCTTCCCACTCCATTTTCTTTGCTCCAGGCAAAGGCTAAGGAAAGAAGAGGCCGATGCATGTAAGCCATTGTAGTTCACGGGTCTCTAACGTATCTGGGGCATCTGTGTACACTGATAGAAAGTGTTTTCAGTTCAATCACTTTGAAAGCCTGGATAATAGAGGAGCAAGAGGATTGTAGCATGGATAACAAAGTTGTGGTGGTGGGGGTGTTTTTTCTTTTCCTTTTTATCAACAGGAAGCTCGGTTAGCAATTGCACCAAGCATTGATTTCACTGGCCTGTTTGTAGGCACTACAGGGGTCTTTTTAGCTGTGCAACACAGACATATGCTGAACGGCCTTTGATTTTTTTCTTACAAGTTTGTTTTCCAGGATGGGCTCTTGCCAGCACGAGTTGCTCAGGTCATTATGTAAGATGCATATCGTCACTTTGTATTTAAAAATCACCTGTTCCCATCCTCACCTCTCTCATCTCCTGGCAATTTCTGGGCATTCCATGGTTGTTCCCCACCCAAGTCTGAGAAGTTCTGAGTTTCTTATTTCGGATTTGTATAAAAACATCACAGTGGTAAACGATTCTCTGGGGCATCTCCCCTCACTGCTCCTCAGGCCGTGCTGTGGAGCCCTCACTGCTGTGATGGCGGCTGTGGTTTTGCACGTGCTTGCAGCCCAGAACAAGCCCCCTGGTGTAAACTTATCCACAGAAGTCTGTGAAACAACTTTTCAAAACCCATGTCTCGTTTATTTTCTTCTTTTTTCCTCCTGGTTTGATGTCAGTCATCAATCGAGCAGGAGACAACTCATTTCATTTCTGTGACACACCATGATGGACTTGTGTTGCAACCCTGACTTATTTTGAGAACTTCAATTTCTCAGGCTGAAAGCTTGAATGTCCCATGGTTGGAAGAGCTATTGATCCGAAGTAGATGGACGGCTCAAGAGGAACTGATACATTCCTTACAGCACTTTCTCTTTCCCTTGCCTTTCCTGGCCACTACATAATGTAGTCTTTCTTGGAGTTTGCTGTCATCTACAAACTTTGATTCTGGCCTCTGGAATAAACTCCATTTTTATACCATTTTTTTTTCACTGTAGGCTTTCTTCTCATGCTGTATTGCTCCATTTCATTTCAGATGAATTGTCTATTAACTTAGGAGTTAGTTAATTTTTGGTCCCTTTTACAACTTGCTGTGGAAAAGCTAGGCACTGATGGTCAGTGATATTCCCAACGAGGCTTCTCATGATTTTAGAAGAATGTATAGTATTTCTCTCGAATATAAAATGCAAGTATGAAAGTAAAAATAAGGAAATTAATCTATTATTTAAAATAGTCCTTTAAAAATCTGTGAATAACCCAATATAAGTATTAAATAACGTAATAGTAAAATCTGATTTATAAAATTTCTGGTGGAAATAATTAGTTCTGAATGCCCTCTGTGATGGGAGGAGGTGGTTACACCCTGGCCAGAATTCTAGAGACTCAAACTACATTCCTTAACATCCTTAACATTCCTTTCTCCAATTAAGAAATATGTTAAGTTAGAGGCAGAGAATAGTATGAGGGTCTGAATAGATCTCTACCCCCAAGAATGTAAGAATTTTCCTTGGTGGAATTCATGAAAATACACATTATTTTGATTTTGATTTTTTCCTAACATTTACTTCAATGATTAAAAAGTGCTAAGATCTGTGCAAGGCACTCTTAGATACATTTGTTCATCTGGTCTCCAGAGTACCTCTATAAAACAAATCTTGCTGTGATGTACATTTTATAGGCCAACACACTGAAATCCATAACTTGTTCCAGCTCCACAAATCACAAGAATAAAGCAACTGTTAGAATCAAGTCCATCTAACTTTGGAACATGCTCGATCCCATAAGGAAACAGAATTTATCTCAGAAAGACATTTTAGTAAAGGGACAACCTACGTACATGTGGCCAAGTTTAAAGCAACCACAAAGATGCGAGAGGTACCCAGAGATTAGCAAGAATGCAAGCTGCTAACATCCCTGGGGGTAACTGGGCAAGAGGAGTAAAGACTACAACAGAGTAAGAGCTGGAGCTAGGACCAGAGACATCCAGAATATCTACACAAGAGACTGAAGGATGGCACCAAGACCTGTCTATTTTTGCACACCCTGATCTTTTGCCTTTATTCCCCACTGGCTGCACTTTACTGGAAACCAGCCAATCAGGAAGCCTGGTGGGGTACAGTCTTTAGGGGTCAGCATTTTAGATCTCAAAGCAGGGCAGAGGTGCAGAGAATAATGGATGGGGCAGATGGCAGGGCAACAAACAGGCACACACAATGACCAGTTGGCTATCTGGACAGCCAGAATATTCCAACATTCAGATGGCAGCTCTGTCTTTGCCTGCCGTGTACTGTTTCTAGGAATAAGCCACTTTGCAAAGAAAAGGCAAAGTCCATAAAACATCTGACAAGCGACATAAAAAAACAAAATGATTTTTATATGCATTCTTCCCAGTTTTACAGGGTACTTTTTACTCCTTCATGTAAATGAATAGAGTGCATAATGACATATTTTCTTTAGGGTTTCACTTGAAATGCTCCTAAAATCTTAGATTAAAAAAATATTTAAAATGTTTAAAAAGCAAAAATAAGTGTGAACTATAACCCGAGAATCATTATTTAAACTTAATTTACCTATTTTGAAGCATGCAAGGAAAATTTTTGTCATTTCTTTATCTTTTTGACAAACTAATAACTTGCAAATTCCTTTTCATTGATCATCCTTTAAAATATTTCCATATCCTTAATTTCGTCACTGGCATCTCCAATGCTACTGATTAACAAAATCAAATTAGGCAGGGATGAAGAACAATCACAGAATGAGTTAACCTGCCAGGCACAACTGTTCACAACCACATCCCAGCCCTCGAATCCACACCCATCCCTTAAGATCTTCACTCACCTGATGTGTCAGGCAGCCTGGGCTACCTCCAGTATTGAACTCACAGGATATGCATTCTGTGCTTTTGCTCCCCTCGATTTCTCCAGCTTGAATGCCAATTCCACATGATCAGAGCTGCCTTACAACTAGTTTTCCTGTAAATAGTCTCTACGTATTTGGTACTGTTTCCCCCACTACTGCTTGGGTTATCGTAATTTAAAAAAAACAAATATAATTATACTGTTTGTCCTCCTAATAGCCTCCTCTGACTGTCAAATGCCCACCGGATGAAAAAAATATAAGCTTCTTAGCACGTCAGATAACAAATTTGCAGTCTGGCTCCAACCCACTCCTTGAGCCTCATCTTTTCCAGTTTTGCATCCCATGAAGTCTATGCCCATCCAAAGACCATGGGCTGTTATTTTCCTCTGCCTTTGTTCATAAGGTGCCTGAATGTCTCTTCCTTTTCCATTTGGCAAATTTCATCTATCCATCCATCCATCCACCCAACCACCCATCTATTCATCCATCTAATTTCCTATCAGTTTATTTATCCAATGTAATGATTTGGAATCAGGTAATCTGCTAGGAGGTGGAGATTCAATGGTGAGCAGAAACAGACAGGCTTTGCCAGCATGAGATTTAGTGTAGTGACGAGATAGATGTTTATCAAACAACCTCACATGTGTAATGACAACTAAAGATAAATTTTGTTATAAGAAACAAATACAGTTCCAGAAGAAGGCAAGCACCTTTGACTGGGGGTAGCAGTGAGGAGGGGGTCACTTAAGCGTAAGGGAAGCGATGCTTAAGCTGAGATGTGAAGATAAGGAGAGTACCTGGTTAAAATGGGAAGGGGAAGGAAAAACATAGAAAGCAGAGAAAATACATGTGCAAGAAGTTTGGAGTTGAGGAGAAATTGACATATTTGAGACAAACAATAACAGAAAGAGGTTTTTTTTTTTTTTTTTTTTTTTTTTTTTTTTGGTGCAGAGATAACTAGTAGGAAAGAATGCAAGATTTAAATGAAGAGTTCAAGTACCCAGCCACTGGACCACCTGTGGCCTTGTGGAGTCTGACGAAGACATTTTCGCCTTATCTGAATACCTATGGAAAGCCATCATCTGTGGAAGGTCAGAAGGCGATGTGATTGGGTTTGTATTTTATCACATTGCTGGCAGACAGAAAACTGGAGAAGGCTCAGAATAGAAGCAGGTAAACTTGTTATGAAGCCATTTCCCTAGTCCAATGAGAGAGGACAGTAGGTTGAAGTTGCTAGGGGTAGTAGAAATAGAGAAAAATAGGCAGAATTACCACATAATTAAGGACAAAATAGACAAGAGGAAGAAGAAGAGGGTGGAGTAGTGGACAGCTCACATTTCTGGTGTGCAACTACTAGAAACATTGCATTTCATTTCCTACATAATTTTTTCTTTGGCTTTCACAGAGCAAATTTAAACATCCTTTCCCTGTGCTACTATCAAGATTTGTCCATAAGCCACTACTTACCATACTTAAGAATGTTACAAGCTTTACAAGGATTATAGTTCATTCTCCTTTGTTTTTAGTGGCACTTCCCATACAGCAGGTTTTCAATAAGAATTTAGTGAATGAATCGATGATTGAATAAATGAATGAATGAATGAATGAATGAATGAATGGACTTTTTAAATACTTCGGTGAAGGAACTACTCTTCTAACGTAAGGATACAGCCATTCAAAATAGTGAATGTGGATGAAATCTGAGAGATTGTTTGGGCCAAACCTATTCTCTCAAAATGAAGGCCCATTTTAAATACCTAGAAAAAAATGCCACTAGAGCAGGGCCTTTCTGCCACTCCTCTTGCATTGAATGATCATTCCACTTCTGTACTTTGTCTTCTCTGGTGTTTCCTCATGATACTAAAGACAACTTTTACTCCTACTCGACGTCAGGGCTGGCTTCCCACTCAGGCTAATAACTTCTCGGCCCTCGTTTACTGAGAACGCAAGCTCTCAGCCATTACTGAGCAGCAGCAGTAACATTTTATCTGGGGTTGTTTCCAGGTCAGTCCAACAGTTACAGAAAAATAAAGGAGAACAAATAGATGTATTTTAAGAAGCATAATGAGGAATGAATTAATGAATGTTACTGGGGTATTTTATTAATTACTATTTAATATAATATGACAATCACAATTAGATTGCAATGTATGTTTAAATTTGTATGTTTTATAAATTACATGTTTAAGATCTTATGAGCAACTTTGCTATAATCTAAATTAAATTTTCCTTGCTGTCCTTCACTCATCTTCATCCTTCTCCCATTTAGTAGGTCTGGAATAAGATATTTGAAACAGAGTGACATATAAAAATCAAGGAATAGAATGGTTGCATAGTTTCTCATATTTTAAGTAAACTACAAATTAGTTCATTTTGTCTCTACCTGTGTGTTTGTAGATACAAAAATATTCACTTCTCAATAGGGTACCAAAGTATTCTGAGTGTGATATTATATATATATATACATATATATATATACATATATATATACATATATATATAGCATTTTAAATGTTTTATATATATATATGTATATATGTGTAACATTTTAAATGTTATATATATGTGTGTGTGTGTATATGTGTGTTTGTGTACATATATATTTATATTTATATTTTTTAGTTGATCAGAAGTGCAGAAAGTGTTACCCTCTTTCTAATGTTCTTATAGCACCAAGAAAGTAAACAAATATTTCTTCCCAAGATCTAATATATTTAAAGGAAATATTTGAGTACCAAAGGCGGGCCTTGATATAAAAGGGTAGCTGTTTGATAAGAGTGAGAACATGGAAACTGTCTTGTAGCCTTTTCACAGGATATTACAATGATGGTAATAATGATGTGGATATAATAGCTAACATTTATAAAATGTTTATTACATGTCTGGCACATGCATCATTTTATTAAATTCATACCTATGTTTTCATAGCATTTATTTTTATCCTTGTTTAACTAAAGCTTAAAGAGATCAAGACACTCAGGTTATACAGGTAGTTTACTAAACACTGAAATAAAAAAAAATTTAAAGAAAAAACAATCCCTGTTCAAAAGAAGTTCCAACATTATGGGAAATACTCTCTCCCTCTTTCTCTCTCTCTCTCTCTCTCTCTCTCTCTCTCTCTCTCTCTCTCTCTCTCTCTCTCTTCAAATAAAGAAAAGGAAAATGTCTTCCAAAGATGAATGTTTTAGGAAGTGCAAAGCTTTTGTCACATCTCATGCCAGGGTTTGGGTTGGGATAAGGGTTACACTTTTCTTACCTGATTCTGGCCAATCTTATTTGGGGAGTGGGGAGTCATTATCATTGCTGGCACAGCAGAATTACTTCCTGTTAACATGTTAACAGCTAGTTCTGTCCTTGGACATATCCATGAAGCAGGTAAATTTTCAGAGTCTTTCAACATCCACTTTGCATTAATCTTTTCTCTCCTGATTCCAAGCCGACCATGCCAAGGCCTCATGGTTTCCTGTAAATCCCAAGGCCCCTTACTTGATATCTCTAGGAGGTCCCCATGTGCCTAGTATTTGTCTGTAGTCCCCAATAGCAAAGGAT
This sequence comes from Felis catus, assembly GCF_018350175.1. Taxonomy (NCBI): domain Eukaryota; kingdom Metazoa; phylum Chordata; class Mammalia; order Carnivora; family Felidae; genus Felis; species Felis catus. Next base: position 136,427,277 of record NC_058375.1, read on the forward strand.
TCCAGGCCTGGGTCTCTTTCATTTGTCCTGACTTTGACTTGATATAGGCTAATTAATCTGACAAACCAACCAATGGTGATGTATCAATGGATATTATTTAACCTATGTAGTTTCAATATGTTATAAATCAGAAGAACAGATATTGTTATGGATAGGGAATCACAGATAGGCTGGTTGTTAAGATATTGTGAGCTCTTTTCAATAACAATTAAATATATGCATTTAGATACTGAAACTTCCTTCAGAAAGTTAAAGTTTTTAAAATTGTAGTTTTTAAAAAGTATTTTAAAATTGACTATTCATTCACTACCTGTTTCATCATTCAGTTACTAGTTGTTTGAAACACTGATTCACCCTAAATGGTTTCCAGTGTTCCCCTACCTTTTTTTAAAGCATGTATCTTTCCTAGACCAACACTGTAGGACTCAGTTTTGTTCATTCTCCTTCAGTATTGTTTAGTGCTTAGCTCATTGTTTGAAACCTCCTAAGTAGAACTTCAAAACGTATAATAAATAAATAAGAGACTACATTTAGAATTGATACAGATACAGATACAGATATAGATACACTGGATCAAACTATATATTTAGATGGCATTTCTAAAATTTTATTTTTCACACCTCCCATCCCCTGTCTATGGGAATCACCAATCTGTTTTCTGTACCTACAAGATTTTTTGGTTTTAAATCAGAGTGTGATGTTTTCAGTTTTTTTTCTTTATTTCTTAAGTGTGCTTTGGCTATTTGGGATTTTCTGTGGTTCCATACAAATGTTAGAATTATTTGTTCCATTTCTGTGAAAAGTGCCATTGGATAGGGATTGCATTGAATCTGTAGAAGACTTTAGGTAGTATGGACATTTAAACAATATTTGTTCTGGGGCACCTGGGTGGCTCAGTCAGTTAAGTGTCTGACTTCACTCAGGTCATGATCTTGCAGTTCATGAGTTCTGTGCTGACAGCTCAGAGCCTGGAGCCTGCTTTGGATTCTGTGTCTCTCTCTCTCTCTCTCTCTCTCTCTCTCTGCCCCTCCCCTGCTCATGCTCTGTCTCTCTCTCTGTCTCAAAAATAAATAAACAGTAAAAAAATTTTTTTAAACAATACTTGTTCTTCTAATCCTTGAGAGTACAATATATTTCCATTTATTTGTGGCTTCTTCAACTTCTCTCACTAATGTCTTACAGTTTTTAATATAAAGATCTTCATCTCCTTGGTAAAATATAGTCCTAATTATTTATATTTTGTGTGGCTAAATTCTTAATCATACAAAATCTGTGGTATCTGTGATAACAATTAGATCTCTTTAGAGACTGTCATTTCTGAAAATACTCAGTATTAAACTTCAGTTTAAGCATGGATTAGCTATAGGGTTAAAAGTTTTGAAAGAAGCGTTTATCTTTTAAGGTAGAAGATCTAAAATTAAAATATTCTGGTGTTATTGGTTATAAAACAGATCCAGAAGAAAAATAAAATACTACCTCCAAATTCTACTTAAGAAAAAAGAGAAAGTTTCAAATGTTCCAAATGACAGGTATTTCTTTTTGTTTTCAAAAGTATGGTTTGATTAGAATTATAAGAAGTTAAAGGTGATGGGAGAGCAATAATGTGTGTGGATATAGAAGAGCAGAGGTAAAGAATTACAAATATGAAATCACCTGTAGGTCACTCTGCTAAGAGACTTAAGATGCTACTCAGTATCCAAATTGTATTCTTTTGAGTTAAGTTTTCAGAACCCATCATTAAATATGTCAAAGTTCTACTACTGTTTTTAAAGGTTTTTTTTTAATGTTTATTCATTTTTGAAAGAGAGATAAAGAGCCAAAGCATGAGCAGGGGAGGGACAGAGAGAGGGGGAGACACAGAATCCAAAGCAGGCTCCAGGCTCTGAGCTGTCAGCACAGAGTCTGACGCGGGGCTTGAACCCACAAACTAAGATCATGACCTGAGCTGAAGTCAGATGCTTAACCAACTGAGCCACCCAGGCACCCCAAAGTTCTAGTGTTTTTTTATTTCTCTTCTGTAGCCCCAAAGTATGTCCATGATGTATTAAGTTCCATCTCTCCTTCCTAGTGATACAAAGGATTTTGACCTTCTTTCTATCCAACAAGTAATTCACTTTGTATTCAGATTTGCATCTTTAGAATTGACCTCTCTAAAGATAACTTCCTTAAATACCACTTTTCAGTTGCCTTATGATACCACTCTTCAATTGCCTTATGATAATTCATGTATGAAATGACATTCAATTGTTAAATATAATTCTTAGTCAATCATAATTGTTGACTAATTTGCATATAGCTCACCCAATGTGCAAGATGATAGTACTTGTTATTATGCTGTATTTCTTCTGAGAAATACTTTTAAAAATATGTTATAGATTTCAGTTAAGGAGCTCAAGTCCCATCACCTTGATCATTGGTTTGAGGACCAAAAGGAGCCAAAGTAAGCACCTACAGGTATCTTCCCTCCCCCATGAAAGGATCATTGTCTTATTTCATTTTTCCTATGGGTAGTATTTTAATTTACAAATGGGCTTGCATTTGTCATTTCATTTGCATTTTAATTTGTATTCCGTTTTTTTAAAGTGGGAAGCAAATCAACAACTTCAAGTTCTATTGATGTGATTGACAATATAGCGAGATCCTGTTTTTATTTAGTGCCCATCTGTTTTCAGATTGTTAAGAATCAGATTAATTGAATCTTCATATGATTCCTTAGATGTACATAAGGGGCAAGTTGTCTTTAAGTTTTATTTAAAGAACTGATTGGTTTCACTTCCTTGTTCAAGGCGAAAGAGAGTAGAGTGAAGGAGACATGCAAGTAGAATCAGAGGAAGAATCCAGCGTCTCTGTTGCCAATGGAATGGTATGGATCAGGCATGGAATATTCACTACTGAGCACAAAGCCAGGGGGAAAGCACTCAAGAGAGAATAAACATCAAGTAACTATTTTTCATGAGAAATTAATAATTGTTAACTCAATTTGAAAAGAGAAAAGTGGTAAATATGCCTTTTGATTCACTCACTAGCATAATGTCCTACTTTCTGGGTTTCTATAACTGTCTAAAAGGCCAGAACATTGCATACTTAGCATTTCTGATACCCAGATGGATACTACTCCCTCCTCTCTGTAACAAAATTGGTTTCAGTAATAATTACAGAACAATCAGCAATAATCATCATTTCCTTTATTCATCTTTAGCTTTGGAACAATTGGCATTGAAAGACAATATATATTGATTGAACTGATGGACTTACCCTGGTTGTGATAGTGTACAGTTTTGTAAGATGTTATCTTTGGGGGTACTTGGTGAAAGATACCTGGGATCTTTCTGTATTATTTCTTATGACATGTGGCCATTGCTTTGTCTAATCAGCACGATGCCATTAATGCAATGGATCAGTGTGATATTGAAAGGATAAGCAGGGTGTCCAGATCTCATCATACTATAGTAAGGGAGAGGTAAGAGAAGTAATGTATCCCTGAGGTAAAACTGTAAATGAACATTTTTGTCATATGAATATCAGTGGTATCTGATCCTCCTTTTTGATTGAGATTGAAAAGAATATATCTGCCAGATTAAAGGTCCCATGCCAGGAACGCTAGGTTTATTAATCTGCTTTAGTAATAAAAGTAATGATACCACATCCATCTCAGTAGATGTGAGGGATTCCTATTTGGTTGAGCCCAATGTTGTTTGTGGTTATTCTCTAGTTTTTACAGGAGTCAGAATAGAAAACTAATTGAGAGTGTGATAGGACCATCACTCCTGCATCTTTTCAGTCCTTAGTTTTCTTCTAATCTCTACCATCCCCACTCCTCTACACTGGGGATGAAATATTGGTTTTGAATTACTATCTTGATCAGAAATGGCAGGCAATTTCAGAAGTTTCCTCTTGGCCTTCCCCACAGGAAAGAATCCCATAACAGAGTTTTTTTTTTTTTTTGAATTGCCTTGTATATCTATTCTAATTTAATGGGGAAAAGACCAGTGGGGCCCACTGTGAGCTGAACTTTAGCCAGGACACCATTTATTACTTCGACCTCATAAGCTTCCACTCAAACACAGAGAGAGCCATAATGACATTTGTTTCTCTAGGTACTGATGTCATGTCAGACACTGTGTCTAAAAGTTCTCCTAATGTGTGGTATTCATTCCCTTTCCTAGTGTACAGTCATCTGAATAAACAGCTTTAGGACCCTTTGGGAAAGAACTGGGGGTGGGAGTGGGTAATCATCACTGTATTCATTCCAGTAGAGGTCCTAAGACTACTGTTTGGGTTAGGAGATTCTGGATATGAAAATTGGTGCAGGTCTGGAACCTGAACAAGGATCAAGACTTTTTATTCAGACAATCACCCTTACACCCCTCAGACTCCTACTTTTCTAATTGTTTGGTTAAAGATATCAGGCAGCAAGAATTTTGGCTACTCCCTTGGCAGTTCTGGCCCTAAGAACACCATGCTCTATTAAACAACTTCACAAATCTTTGCAGCTCTTGTCTGTACCTCCTACCTTATTATCTGATATGGTAGTTGTGGTCTCTGAAAGTTAATCACAGCCACTTGGCCTCTCTCACTATGGCACCTCATCAAACTTATGAATATTAATGAGCCCAGATCTGTGACAGCCTTTCCTATCTCCAACCCTGGCTTGTGGAAAAGAGCCACCAATGATATTCTGGTGGCCCTCTCACCAGCACATTCCTGTCTGCCTTGGCTAATGATCTGTCTTCCTGTGGAACATAGTTGTCTGGTTGGGTTTTTGGCCTCATATTATTTATCTATTCCCACTGGAGTAGTTCATTCAGACTCTTTCCTCCTTCCTTTACCATCTCTTCGAATAGTTTAGACATTTCTACTTCACTTCTCACTGGCCATCACTTCTTCCAGAGTTCTAAAAGCTACTCTAGGAATGCCTGGGTGGCTCAGTCGGTTAAGCACCTGACTCTTTCTTGGTTTCAGCTTGGTCCATGATCTCACGGTTTGTGAGTTCAAGCCCCACATCGGGCTCTGTGCTGATAGAGCAGACCATGCTTGGGATTCTCTCTTTCCCTCTCTTTCTGCCCCTCCCCTGCTCGCTTGCTCACTCTAAAAATAAATAAATAAACTTAACAAAAGATTTTAAAAATACTTTATAAAAGTTATTCTGGCATAGAGCTTCCCCCATCCTTTAAGGTCCTTACCAGTATATTATCCTGAGACAGCTCTCGTACATAATCCCATATCCTGAGACAACTCTCTTAAATTATTGAAGTTATGCTCATCAAGTTTTATACTCTAGCCTCTTTAACAAAACTCCCTCAAAATCCAATTCCAATGTTATTCCTCTGGCTCCTGTCAGAACACACTAGCTAATGTTTGCAACTTCCTCAGTGTAAGTGTATTTTTCCCCTGCTTGTGAGGCTTAGGACTTTCTAAGGATGAGATTTAACTCTAGTTTCTATCTAGCAGACAGGAGAGGAGGTGGCGATAGCTTGTCTTGCCATGGAGGAGCTTTATAGCTTTTTCCAGCATGTGGTAAGTCCTAACTATGAGTAGGGAAGTATGGACAATTTCCGCAAATTCTGAGGCTTCTGGGAGAAGCTCAAAAGCTCAAAAGCCAGTACCATGAGGGTATCCATATAGCCATACCTATTCCATTTGTGTGTGTGTGTGTTCCCAGGTTTTTCCAACCATGGACCCAAATTTAGCATAGCAGATCTACTTTGGCTAAGTGTTTGTTTGTTTGTTTGTTTTAGTGTTTACTTATTTTTGAGACACAGAGACAGAATGCAAGTGGGTTAGGGGCAGAGAGAGAGAGAGACACACACACAGAATATGAAGCAGGCTCCAGGCTCTGAGCTGTCAGCAAAGAGCCGACGTGGGGATCGAATTCACGAGCTGTGAGACCATGACCTGAGCCGAAGTTGGACGCTCAACCAACTTAGCCACCCAGGCACCCCTGGCTAAGTAATTTTTTTAATGTTTATTAATTTTGAGAGAGAGAGAGAGAGAGAGAGAGAGAGAGAGAGAGAGAGAGAGAGAGCCAGGCAGAGAGGGAGAGAGAGAATCAGCAAGTGAGGGGCAGACAGAGAGGAAGAGAATCCCAAGCAGGCTCTGCACTGTCAGTACAGAGCCTGAGCCTGATGTGGAGCTCGAACTCACAAACCTGACCCAAAATCACGCATTGGGCACTTAACCAACCAGGTGCCCTGGCTAAGTATTTAAGCATCCTTAGGTTGTGCATCTTCTGTGTGTGCTCTTCTACTTAGCTTTTAACTGCTTGTTGACAGTGCTTGGTTGTTTATTATCCCTCTGCCCACCATCAACAGAACTTAGCAGAAAGAAGCCAACTGTGTTATCATTTTAGGTATTGTTTCCTCATAGCTTCCAAGTACTTGAATTATCACACCTACCATAGCTTTCCTCTCCACTGGGATGCTTTTCCAGGTGACCTCAGGTAAAGTCTTCAGCAACTGGACTGTTACTATGTACCACATACACTCAGAAGCATATTGTCTGCCAACCAGGTGGTGGGTGAGTCCACTGTAGGACCCCTCTAGAGTTTTTACCTAAAACATTTTCAGCACCACTGTATTAGTTTGGGTTCTATAGAAAATAGATACTAAGAAGAGATTAGAATTTCAAGAGATTTACTGGGGGAGGATTGGAGGAAGTTGTTTTTTTTAGAGGGAGGCCAAATGAAATTCAAAGGCAGCTGTCTTCGGATCCAATGGCATGGACGGATATTCAGTGGAGCTGGTGAGGTAAAGGGTAACAATAAAAGAGAGGCTTTTTCCTCAAGGAGGAAATACTATTCCTTGTCATGACAGGTAGAAGCAACCATAGGAAGAATAAACAGAACTTGAAGGTGGGTAGGCTAGGATGTGGACTGCTATACATAATAGCAGGGCTTTAAACCTAAATTGACAGAGACATTCCAAAGGGCAGCAAGAATGCCACCTGTACAAAATTTCTTAATACACCGATTTAATGTGTGCCCGGGCTTGTAGAAAAGTGGTTTTTACATAAAAATAGGATACATGAAAAAGGAACATCTTTTGAAACAGATAAAGAATTATCATCACTAAGTGGAAAATCACAACTGCTTGACTTCTTTAGTCTTAGTATATGATTCAGTCTATTTTAAATTACTTATGGTAAGAAAAAGAGACATTGTAGGAATAACTATATAGTCATTGTTTAAATAACATGATTCTGGAATTCCAGTCAAAGAAATAAGACAAGAAAAATATAAATTTTGAAAATGAAAATAAAATGTTTAATCTAACAATTTTTTACTAAAACAGCTCAAAATGATCAATGGGAAATCAATTAAAACTAAAATTTGATGTAGAAATGCTCTGAACCTATAAATATTCCTCAATACATTAGTAAAAATCATAAAGATAATATGAACAATTGCATAGATATATGTATGTTTCTGAGTGGATGATTTCAATATCATAAGAGTACGCATTTTTCTAGCTAAGTGTGCATTCTATGTAATTCAAACTTATATTCTAATATGGTATTTTTATAACTTGACAAAATTATTTGGAAATTCATCTTAAAAATAAGTGAACAAAAACAGCATAGTGAAAATAAAAATAATGAGGACACTTCCATCTCTACATTTTATAACATATTAGAAATCCACAGTAACTTAAAAAGTATGGTATCATTTCTAATATAGACATATAGGTTAGTAGGTGAGACTGTATAGCCCAAAACCAGTCCAGTGAATTTCTCACTTTGATTTTGTTAGTGAAGACGGGATTCCAAATCAGTGGGGGATATATAACATCAACAGATTGTCCAGTGAAACACAATTTAAGAGCAGTGGGCTTAAGGACAATTATTATTCAAAAGCTAATATGTCTAAAATGACTAACATGTTCAGAGTGTAATTAATATCCTTATTCTAGGAATATACTCTTTGCCAAGAGCTGAGAGGATTCCAGGAGTGTGTGGCTTTCAGATTTAAAACAGGGACAGTCCTAGATAAACTAAAGCAATTTGGTCCTTTTAGATGATGCCAAAGCAGGGAATTGGGGATCACGATGTAAAGAACTGATGAGCTAGTCTATGGGACTATCATAGATAGTCTCACAACTCCCTGGAAGGGTCGTAGGGTCAGAGGGTGAGTAGACAATTAAATCAGGCAGGGCCTTGTGGGATGAGGAAAGAATATTGGAGTTTACTTTGAGTGTAAATGGCCCCCAGCGGGGGTTTTGAGGGGGAGTGACTCATGTGTTTCCATATGGTATAAAGAATTTTTCCAGCTGTCACAGAGAGAATAGAGATGCCTCCGTCTTCCTAGACAACAGATTGGGAGGAACTGCACCAAAACATTTCTATGGCTATTTTTGAGTGGCGAGAATTTTGTTTTTCTTTTTAATATTACTTTTTGTTGTTGTTGAATTTCCTGATATTCACTACTATTTTAAATAAAACAATTATTTTTATTAAAACATAAGCTTTGTAATATGATCTGAAGAGAAAAAGATGAGGAAAGAGCACATTGCCATTCAATTAAATGTAAACCTAATAAAACGTGATTTTTTTAAAATTAATGTTTATAATTCATTTAAACCCACTGAAGAAAGTGAAAAGATACCTACTCTTATACACATTTTTCTCTTAGAGGCCAAACTCCAGTCTTTGATCTGAAATTCAGATTTCATTCACCTGAATATAATGAAAAAGGACAATTTGGGCTTAAAAACAACAAAAAATCAATTTACCTATATCAGCAAAAAAAAAAAATGGTTACTATATGGTTTTATTTCAAAGGTTTTGAAATACATCAATAATGTGGGGCTTAAAATTATATGTATTATACATCAGGAATAACAAATTCAACTCTTCTTTACCTCTTCTTCGAATTCACAAATTCGAAAGCTCTAATCCATATAATAAAAGTAAAAACAAAAAAAAATCTTTTCCCCAAGCATAAGCAAACTAGAACTGTCTTTTTATTCTATTGTTGGTGTCTTAGGGAGACTCATGAAGACTAAAACTGATAAAATATTTGGAGGTAATATTATTAAACATTTAACCTAATGACATCTTTGATATTTCTAACAAGGGCACTTTCTGGGGTTAACATTGGAATGTCAATAGCAATAATTATATATATATATATATATATATAGAGAGAGAGAGAGAGAGAGAGAGAGAACCTGTGAAAGTTATTATATTGAAAGACTCAGTAAAAATGAACCATAAGTGTTTTCCATGTTAATGACCACCGAATTTTTTTCTTATCCCTTATTCATAGATAATGATAGTGTCAGTTGTATCGCTTGAAACTATGAAAGATAATGGCTAGGTAATTACTTGTTTTTCTGCACGCCCATGTCACTACAAATTAGTGAAGTCCACCTCTTATTGTCAGTATCCAGTTCCATTGATCTCTTAGTAAGTTTCTAAAAGCAGGAAGTTACAGCGATGTGCAGTTAATGCTCCTGGCTGCAAATAGACTGCCTACAGGCTTGTTTTTGTAAAGAAAATTTTCAATTAGTGAAAGCCATGGGCATCAGCTTTCAAAAAGAGGAAAAATAACTTCCCTGTAAATGTTTGATCTTTTCTGCTGCATCATGTTTTTCTGAAAGAGAGTTATAGTGCTTCTGCTTAAAACGCTTCTACCAAATAATTTTGTTTTCAAGCCAGCAAGATTAAAGACTTGTAATCTTTATTCAAATAATGGTGCAGAAATAAAATGTTAAATTTAGAACATGTTTATAAGAGATTCACTAGATTTAAAATTAGCTAGGAAGTAATAAAATAAGTGAAAGAACTTATTTCATTCACTTTCATTTGAACTGATAATATTTCATAAAGAGGCACTACATGATTATTCCTTCCTAATCCTTCTCTGTATTGTCATCATTTTATGGAACTATTGGTGCTTTAAGAGATTTCCTTGATTCACGATTTCCTTTCATGATTCAAATCTCCTTTCAAAAATGTTGTTTTCAACCTTTGTTCTCTTCCTACTGGGGGATAACTTTGTGACAGAAGAGAATGGAAACTCTGGAGATCATGTCACTGTTTCCATTAGTCATGCATTTCCATGTACTCTTATATCTTATTTCTCACTGCCCCATTAAAGAAAACAAAGGTGGCCCATGTCATATAATGTCCACACATAGAAATAGATGTTATGAGGGTCCTGAGTGGCTCAATGGTCAAGCGTCTGACTTAGGCTCAAGTCATGATCTCATGGTTCATGAGTTCAAGCCGCATATCTGGCTCTGCACTGACAGGGTGGAGCCTGATTGGGATTCCCTTTCTCTCTCTCTCTTTCTCTCTCTACCCCTCTCCCCCCTCACTCAAAATAAATAAATAAACTAAAAATAAATAGATGTTAGGGACTGTCATGAGAGAAAAGTAACAGTAACCTGTGATGAATCATAGCCCTGCTAAGGTATCCATGAAACATGGGAAGAGCCTGGAAATAAGGAGGAACTTTTCCAGGGACACTTGACCAGAGACGCAAATTTTGAGCATAGAATATTGCACAGAATAGGCATATTCTACAGGTTGTTGAACTGGATTGTATCAGAGGGTTTAACTGTCTCTCTATTAAAAATAAATAAATATCTTTTAATTAAAATAAAAAAGGAGTCTGTATCTCTTCCCATCACAGGGTATAATAACAAATTTCATCCTTGCTGGTGTCCAAACAATAACTTTGTTCCTCAACCCTAAATCTTCTACGTGAAAGAGAGTAGGGTAGAGTAGACCATAGCACTCCTTGAATATGGGTGATCCTAGGGAAATAAAAAATAAATGTTTAGTAAACTACAATAACTGATTAGAAAGTTTTACTTTCTTACCACAAATGTGTGAAAATATGCAAATGAAATCAGTTAAATTTTAATAATGGTTAGGAAAATATATTAATACTATTTTATAGATAATAAGAAAGAGAAAACTTCAAATGTGTGTGATCATGTAATATAGCAGTAATTTTAATGCCAGTAATTTAGTTTAACTGTTATCATTTATGATGAACCCTATAGAATAATAATAATGTATTATCTAAATTTCAGATTAGCTTTGTGTAAGTTTTATTTTATTTAAACAGTAAATCACCTGTTCAGGCTTAACATTCCTGCTTTGTCTTTCCATAAGATGATCTATTTATACATTATAAATGATTAATTATAAAAAAAACATTGGTGTGGGAAATTTCTATGGAAAGCTAAGATGAAAAGAAACTGTATAATTTTAAGGAAAAATAAACTATGACTTTATGCTCTGCCATTTCTATTCTCTTTTCACCTGTTTAAGCAACAAAAATTCTTGTTGTTATATGGAACACACAGAGATGGAAAAGAAACTTTTATTGAAATTAAAATTAGTGACACATTATATACTAAAAGGTGAAGCTTTAGGCTTAGCCCACATTTCCCAATGCGCATTTCTTAGAAGACAGTCTTGTAAGATGCTATTAGAAACTCTACCAAAAGCCTTCTGTGCTTAAATATGTGAGGGGACTATCATCGCCAACACAGTTAAATATGCTTTTATGAATATGTTAATCTGCATGTCTAAGACAGAGATATAACATGCAGCATTACCCAAACTTACTTAAATGTGGTTAGCTGTTTCCACTGTATAGCTCTCTTGAGTGCTCTGTAGGACAGAATTTGGGGAACAATTTTTAGGTTGTAATAGATAATGCAAAGTTAAATGTAAGATCGCAATATTTTTATTTTGTTTTGTTTTTTTAACATCATATCAATCTTATATCTGAATTGATTTTTTTGTCTATTAGTTTTGTTTACCTTACTAACTTTTTTAGGTCCTTTGGCTCCAGTTAACATTTCAAGGGGGGAAAAAAAGAGATTAAATACTCTATTAATTGTGTGGGCCACTGTCCTGTCTGGATCCTGCCTTGTGCATCAAACTTTTTATCATACTTACATACAATATTTATCATAAATAAATCAGTTCAATTCAAAATGATTTTAATTTGTATAATATTAATTTCTGTTTAAATGAAATATTTAGTAAGGTCCCATTCTTGAGAGGATAAGCTATGTTTCTGAAATTGGTTGAGCATTAAACATATGGAAAACTTTCACCTGGTGGTATTAAAAAAAAAATAAGTGACATGTTATTTTTCCTCTGTGTAGAAAAACTGATTTAATGTCAAGCCTTTCTAGTTCTATTATTTTATGAATTGGCCAAATGTTGCAATCTTTAAAATATGTTTTCTAATGATACTAGCTATTTATTCACCTCAAATATCAAAATATACAATCATTATTCTTTTTATTTTAGAATATAGCCTCTAGACTGTATACTTAATATGTTCATCTTTAAAATAGAGTGCATACTTACTCTGTTCACCTTTAAAATCTATGGCTTTTGAAAAATAATTAGTTGTTGATAAAATATAAAAATGTTTCTGTAACATGCCACACAATTTCTCATGAAGTACTTGATTTTGAAAGCCTTTTTACAAGGTTCCACATCAGCAGTAAATGGCAGAATGCTAAGTGTAGGACTCTTGGAGAAGTGAAAAATTGGTTCTACAAATTAGAGACCAAGAAACCACTGAACTAAAAACAAAACAAAACAACAACAACAAAATAGGTAGATAACATTACATTGGCAGCAAAGGTGACTATGTGAAGCCTGATAGCTATAAGTAGATTTAGAATATATTCATACTTACAGATTAAAAAAACAAAACAAAAAAAAAAACCCAAAAAACAGTCAAGGCAGATAAATTAGAATTCTGTCATAGTAGCTGTTTGTCAGCATTCCTATTACTGATCATTTCCTCATTTTTTTTTATTTTTTTTTTAAAGAATTGGGATGGGGAGTGCCTTTTTTAACGTTTATTTATTTTTGAGACAGAGAGAGACAGAGCATGAACAGGGGAGGGGCAGAGAGAGAGGGAGACACAGAATCTGAAACAGGCTCCAGGCTCTGAGCTGTCAGCACAGAGCCCGACGCGGGGCTCGAACTCACGGACCGCGAGATCGTGACCTGGCTGAAGTCGGATGCTTAACCGACTGCGCCACCCAGGCGCCCCGACCTCATTTTTGAAATAATATCAATGACTGACAGAGTGAGTTACAAGCCAATACTTGGTGGTCTAAGTCTCAAGTCAGTAGCAGTGTTTCTTTTTAAACTATAAAGTGTACTTGGCCTTCATTAGTTAACCAAGAAAAGAAGAAAGAAGAATAACAATTGGCACAAAGTGGCTTCTTTTAATTTTTTTTTAATGTTTATTTATTTTTGACAGAGAGAGAGACAGAGCATGAGCAGGGGAGGGGCAGAGAGAGACGGAGACACAGAATCCGAAATAGGCTTCAGGCTCTGAGCTGTCAGCACAGAGCCACATGCGGGGCTCAAACTCACAAACCGGGAGATCATGACCCAAGCCAAAGTCAGACGCTCAACCGACTGAGCCACCCAGGTTCCCCACAAAGTGGCTTCTTTTTGAAAACACAAATGATTGTTCTGCCAAAATCTTGTCCTGCCAAAATCTTGTCCTATTTGAGTTGGGGCCTTGGTAAGGGGGGAGTTCTTAAAGAGCCATTTTTGGGATCAATATTCATTTGTGTGTTTTATGCAAAATTATTTTTCCAGCAGTATCCTTTGCTGGGAAATACTATACACACAGTATGTTACTTTCAGCACAAATAAGGTCTGCTATAATTCACTGTTTATATAATATATGAATGTTGGGTTGTAAATAGTGGGGACATAACATGCCTCTATCAAGAAACTTCTCAAAGACAGATTTACTCAATATACCAGACAGTGACAAAGACTAACTGCATTTAGAATATAGATATATTTTTAAAGTATTTGGCCACACACATAAAAATTCATCTGCTCTGTAGTTATTCTCAACTCTGCTAAATATTCATTGTTTTCATTGCTCTTAATATATATACATACAAGAGGTTTGCAAGATGGCGGCTTAGGAGGACGCTGGGCTCACCGCACGTTCTGCTGATCACTTAGATTCCACCTATACCTGCCTAAATAACACAAAAAACCGCCAGAGGATTAGCAGAACGGAGTCGCCGGAGCCAAACGCAGACGAGAGGCCCACTGAAGAGGGTAGGAAGGGCGGCGAGGCGGTGCGCGCTCCACGGACTGGCGGGAGGGAGCCGGGGCGGAGGGGCGGCTCGCCAGCCAAGCAGAGCCCCCGAGTCTGGCTGGCAAAAGCGGAGGGGCCTGACGGACTGTGTTCCCACAACAAGCGTGACTTAGCGTCTGGGAGGTCTTAAGTTAACAGCTCTGCTCGGAAAGCGGGAAGGCTGGAGGACAAAGGGAGGGAGAGCTGCTGAGCCCCCGGAGGACAGAGCTCAGTTTGGTGGGGAACAAAGGCGCTCCTCAGCGCCATCTCCCCCGCCCATCCCCCAGCCAAAATCCCAAAGAGAACCAGTTCCTGCCAGGGAACTTGCTCCCTCTGTGCAAACACCCAACACTGTGCTTCTGCTGAGCCAAACCTCCGGCAGCGGATCTGACTCCCTCCCACTGCCACAGGGCCCCTCCTGAAGTGGATCACCTAAGGAGAAGCGATCTAAGCCTGCCCCTCCTGCCCCTGTGCACCTTGCCTACCCACCCCAGCTAATACGCCAGATCCCCAGCATCACAAGCCTGGCAGTGTGCAAGTAGCCCAGAGGGGCCACACCACCCCACAGTGAATCCCGCCCCTAGAAGAGGGGAAGAGAAGGCACACACCAGTCTGACTGTGGCCCCAGCGGTGGGCTGGGGGCAGACATCAGGTCTGACTGCGGCCCCGCCCACCAACTCCAGTTATACACCACAGCACAGGGGAAGTGTCCTGCAGGTCCTCACCACGCCAGGGACTATCCAAAATGACCAAGCGGAAGAATTCCCCTCAGAAGAATCTCCAGGAAATAACAACAGCTAATGAGCTGATCAAAAAGGATTTAAATAATATAACAGAAAGTGAATTTAGAATAACAGTCATAAAATTAATCGCTGGCTTGAAAACAGTATACAGGACAGCAGAGAATCTCTTGCTACAGAGATCAAGGGACTAAGGAACAGTCACGAGGAGCTGAAAAACGCTTTAAACGAAATGCATAACAAAATGGAAACCACCACAGCTCGGCTTGAAGAGGCAGAGGAGAGAATAGGTGAACTAGAAGATAAAGTTATGGAAAAAGAGGAAGCTGAGAAAAAGAGAGATAAAAAAATCCAGGAGTATGAGGGGAAAATTAGAGAACTAAGTGATACACTCAAAAGAAATAATATACGCATAATTGGTATCCCAGAGGAGGAAGAGAGAGGGAAAGGTGCTGAAGGGGTACTTGAAGAAATCATAGCTGAGAACTTCCCTGAACTGGGGAAGGAAAAAGGCATTGAAATCCAAGAGGCACAGAGAACTCCCTTCAGACGTAACTTGAATCGATCTTCTGCACGACATATCATAGTGAAACTGGCAAAATACAAGGATAAAGAGAAAATTCTGAAAGCAGCAAGGGGTAAACGTGCCCTCACATATAAAGGGAGACCTATAAGACTCGTGACTGATCTCTCTTTTGAAACTTGGCAGGCCAGAAAGAATTGGCACGAGATTTTCAGGGTGCTAGACAGAAAAAATATGCAGCCGAGAATCCTTTATCCAGCAAGTCTGTCATTTAGAATAGAAGGAGAGATAAAGGTCTTCCCAAACAAACAAAAACTGAAGGAGTTTGTCACCACTAAACCAGCCCTACAAGAGATCCTAAGGGGGACGCTGTGAGACAAAGTCCCAGAGACATCACTACAAGCATAAAACATACACACATCACAATGACTCTAAACCCGTATCTTTCTATAACAACACTGAATGTAAATGGATTAAATGCGCCAACCAAAAGACATAGGGTATCAGAATGGATAAAAAAACAAGACCCATCTATTTGCTGTCTACAAGAGACTCATTTTAGACCTGAGGACACCTTTAGATTGAGAGTGAGGGGATGGAGAACTATTTATCATGCGACTGGAAGCCAAAAGAAAGCTGGAGTAGCCATACTTATATCAGACAAACTAGACTTTAAATTAAAGGCTGTAACAAGAGATGAAGAAGGACATTATATAATAGTTACAGGGTCTATCCATCAGGAAGAGCTAACAATTATAAATGTCTATGCGCCGAATACCGGAGCCCCCAAATATGTAAAACAATTACTCATAAACATAAGCAACCTTATTGATAAGAATGTGGTAATTGCAGGGGACTTTAACACCCCACTTACAGAAATGGATAGATCATCTAGACACACGGTCAATAAAGAAACAAGGGCCCTGAATGAGACATTGGATCAGATGGACTTGACAGATATATTTAGAACTCTACATCCCAAAGCAACAGAATATACTTTCTTCTCGAGTGCACATGGAACATTCTCCAAGATAGATCATATACTGGGTCACAAAACAGCCCTTCATAAGTTTACAAGAATTGAAATTATACCATGCATACTTTCAGACCACAATGCTATGAAGCTTGAAATCAACCACAGAAAAAAGTCTGGAAAACCTCCAAAAGCATGGAGGTTAAAGAACACCCTACTAACGAATGAGTGGGTCAACCAGGCAATTAGAGAAGAAATTAAAAAATATATGGAAACAAACGAAAATGAAAATACAACAATCCAAACGCTTTGGGACGCAGCGAAGGCAGTCCTGAGAGGAAAATACATTGCAATCCAGGCCTATCTCAAGACACAAGAAAAATCCCAAATACAAAATCTAACAGCACACCTAAAGGAACTAGAAGCAGAACAGCAAAGGCAGCCTAAACCCAGCAGAAGAAGAGAAATAATAAAGATCAGAGCAGAAATAAACAATATAGAATCTAAAAAAAAAACTGTAGAGCAGATCAACGAAACCAAGAGTTGGTTTTTTGAAAAAATAAACAAAATTGACAAACCTCTAGCCAGGCTTCTCAAAAAGAAAAGGGAGATGACCCAAATTGATAAAATCATGAATGAAAATGGAATTATTGCAACCAATCCCTCAGAGATACAAACAATTATCAAGGAATACTATGAAAAATTATATGCCAACAAATTGGACAACCTGGAAGAAATGGACAAATTCCTGAACACCCACACTCTTCCCAAACTCAATCAGGAGGAAATAGAAAGCTTGAACAGACCCATAACCAGCGAAGAAATTGAATCGGTTATCAAAAATCTCCCAACAAATAAGAGTCCAGGACCAGATGGCTTCCCAGGGGAGTTCTACCAGACGTTTAAAGCAGAGATAATACCTATCCTTCTCAAGCTATTCCAAGAAATAGAAAGGGAAGGAAAACTTCCAGACTCATTCTATGAAGCCAGTATTACTTTGATTCCTAAACCTGACAGAGACCCAGTCAAAAAAGAGAACTACAGGCCAATATCCCTGATGAATATGGATGCAAAAATTCTCAATAAGATACTAGCAAATCGAATTCAACGGCATATAAAAAGAATTATTCACCATGATCAAGTGGGATTCATTCCTGGGATGCAGGGCTGGTTCAACATTCGCAAATCAATCAACGTGATACATCACATTAACAAAAAAAAAGAGAAGAACCATATGATCCTGTCAATCGATGCAGAAAAGGCCTTTGACAAAATCCAGCACCCTTTCTTAATAAAAAGCCTTGAGAAAGTCGGGATAGAAGGAACATACTTAAAGATCATAAAAGCCATTTATGAAAAGCCCACAGCTAACATCATCCTCAATGGGGAAAAACTGAGAGCTTTTTCCCTGAGATCAGGAACACGACAAGGATGCCCACTCTCACCGCTGCTGTTAAACATAGTGCTGGAAGTTCTAGCATCAGCAATCAGACAACAAAAGGAAATCAAAGGCATCAAAATTGGCAAAGATGAAGTCAAGCTTTCACTTTTTGCAGATGACATGATATTATACATGGAAAATCCGAT
Source organism: Felis catus (assembly GCF_018350175.1). NCBI lineage: Eukaryota > Metazoa > Chordata > Mammalia > Carnivora > Felidae > Felis > Felis catus. The sequence continues at coordinate 136,445,195 of NC_058375.1, forward strand.
AGACTCCACCAGAAGTCTGCTAGAACTGATACAGGAATTCAGCAACGTTGCAGGATACAAAATCAATGTACAGAAATCAGTTACATTCTTATACACTAATAATGAAGCAACAGAAAGACAAATAAAGAAACTGTTCCCATTCACAATTGCACCAAGAAGCATAAAATACCTGGGAATAAATCTAACCAAAGATGTGAAGGATCTGTATGCTGAAAAGTATAGAAAGCTTATGAAGGAAATTGAAGAAGATTTAAAGAAATGGAAAGACATTCCCTGCTCATGGATTGGAAAAATAAATATTGTCAAAATGTCAATACTACCCAAAGCTATCTACACATTCAATGCAATCCCAATCAAAATTGCACCAGCATTCTTCCCGAAACTAGAACAAGCAATCCTAAAATTCATATGGAACCACAAAAGGCCCCGAATAGCCAAAGGAATTTTGAAGAAGAAGACCAAAGCAGGAGGCATCACAATCCCAGACTTTAGCCTCTACTACAAAGCCGTCATCATCAAGACAGCATGGTATTGGCACAAAAACAGACACATAGACCAATGGAATAGAATAGAAACCCCAGAACTAGACCCACAAACGTATGGCCAACTCATCTTTGACAAAGCAGGAAAGAACATCCAATGGAAAAAAGACAGCTTCTTTAACAAATGGTGCTGGGGGAACTGGACAGCAACATGCAGAAGGTTGAAACTAGACCACTTTCTCACACCTTTCACAAAAATAAACTCAAAATGAATAAAGGACCTAAATGTGAGACAGGAAACCATCAAAACCTTAGAGGAGAAAGCAGGAAAAGACCTCTCTGACCTCAGCTGTAGCAATCTCTTACTCGACACATCCCCAAAGTCAAGGGAATTAAAAGCAAAAGTGAATTACTGGGACCTTATGAAGATAAAAAGCTTCTGCACAGCAAAGGAAACAACCAACAAAACTAAAAGGCAACCAACGGAATGGGAAAAGATATTCGCAAATGACATATCGGACAAAGGGCTAGTATCCAAAATCTATAAAGAGCTCACCAAACTCCACACCCGAAAAACAAATAACCCGGTGAAGAAATGGGCAGAAAACATGAATAGACACTTCTGTAAAGAAGACATCCGGATGGCCAACAGGCACATGAGAAGATGTTCAGCGTCGCTCCTTATCAGGGAAATACAAATCAAAACCACACTCAGGTATCACCTCACGCCAGTCAGAGTGGCCAAAATGAACAAATCAGGAGACTATAGATGCTGGAGAGGATGTGGAGAAACGGGAACCCTCTTGCACTGTTGGTGGGAATGCAAATTGGTGCAGCCACTCTGGAAAGCAGTGTGGAGGTTCCTCAGAAAATTAAAAATAGACCTACCCTATGACCCAGCAATAGCACTGCTAGGAATTTATCCAAGGGATACAGGAGTACTGATGCATAGGGCCACTTGTACCCCAATGTTCATAGCAGCACTCTCAACAATAGCCAAATTATGGAAAGAGCCTAAATGTCCATCAACTGATGAATGGATAAAGAAATTGTGGTTTATATACACAATGGAATATTACGTGGCAATGAGAAAAAATGAAATATGGCCTTTTGTAGCAACGTGGATGGAACTGGAGAGTGTGATGCTAAGTGAAATAAGCCATACAGAGAAAGACAGATACCATATGATTTCACTCTTATGTGGATCCTGAGAAACTTAACAGGAACCCATGGGGGAGGGGAAGGAAAAAAAAAAAGAGGTTAGAGTGGGAGAGAGCCAAAGCATAAGAGACTGTTAAAAACTGAGAACAAACTGAGGGTTGATGGGGGGTGGGAGGGAGGAGAGGGTGGGTGATGGGTATTGAGGAGGGTACCTTTTGGGATGAGCACTGGGTTTGTATGGAAACCAATTTGTCAATAAATTTCATATATAAAAAAAAAATATATATATATATATATACATACACACGCACATATATATATATATGGGCAATTCAGAAAAAAGACACATCTAATACCTGCTCTTGAGTAATATTTTAAAACTAGTAACATAATCTTATACAAAATCTTTGCTTCATTTATCTTTAGCCCTCCTAAATGTATGGGTTTAGCCAGAAACAATGATTTCAGGCTTTGAAAAAGTAGACTGAGTCCAGAAACATTTTCATTGGAATTGGAAGATGCTCTTCAACCTTAGCATTGTACCAATTTCTATTGATGCTTGATATATCTATGCCACTAAAATATTTCTCCATGATTTTATTTTATTCTTTTTAAGTTTTTATTTATTTTTGACAAAGAGAGAGAGAGAGAGCACGAGCTGGGGAGGGGCAGAGAGAGAGAGAGAGAGAGAGAGAGAGACAGAATCTGAAGCAGGCTCCAGGCTCCCAGCTGTCAGCACAGAGCCTGATGCAGGGCTCAAACCCACAAACTATGAAATCATGACCTGGGCCAAAGTGAGACGCTCAACTAACTGAGCCACCCAGGCGCCCCACTCCATAATTTTAAATACCTTGATAACTACTAGAATAAAATCAATTTCAAAGCAAGATTTGGTCTATGCTTTTGGAAATATCCATACATTGATCGATTTTATGGGATATGGGGTGGGGGCTGGTGAATATGATACCCCAGGACACATTTCCTCCAATCCTAAAGTATTTTTTAAAACTATGTTAACTACACATTTTTCAGTAGTCATGTAATTCTACACATATTATACACATATTCATACACATATTCATACACATATTATATAATAATTTTTCAATAAGAAAACATAATTCATTTTCTTAGAAATAATATTTTCATTTAGCAGGTGCCTATTAGGAACCAACGTGATAGGTGCTTTTATATATATCACCTTATTGAAGGCTTACCAATAAGCAGTTTCATTTATTAAAGAGTGAGAAATAATCTAGTTAACTTCAGAGTGAAAGTTTACAGCTGGTACTGGCTTATTCAAAAGTCCATATTCTTAACTTTACTGCCTTGCAGATTCATGTAAAATATTAATGAAGAAATAAGCTTCTTAAGGCACCATATTGTCAGAGTAGGGTGGTTAGTTGAATGGTAGTAGACTTTTATTTTTAAGTTTATTTGTTTACTTTGAGAAAGAGAGAGAGAGAAGAAGAAAATCCCAAGCAGGCTCCACACTGCCAGAACAGAACCAAACATGGGGCTCAAACTTATGAACCATGAGATCATGACCCGAGCAGAAATCCAGATCAGACCTTTAACTTGATTTTGAGCCACCCAGGTACCCCTGACAGTAGACTTTTGACTACGTGTTTCATTGGTTCACTTTATTTTCTTTTTCCCTGATCTTTGCCTACCTAAATACAACATTTAGTATATTTAGGACTTAAGGGTTGTCTAAAATTTACTTTGTCATAACTATTGGTTAATTTGGACTACATAAAGCTAATTGGGAATAAATGATATAACACTACAAAATAACCAACAGAGTTGGTTAATTTGGACTTTATAAAGCTAGTTGAGAATAAAATACCTAACACTAAAGAATAACATCTATATAGAAAAGTTATACATTTATTCCATGCATAATTAGAAACAACAATCCACAAATATCAGATAGCTGGTTTTTCATACTAACTTTTAATTCTTTTAACCAAGGCTATAGCAAAATAAACAACCAAACAAGCAAAACAAAGCAAACCTTTTTCTCTGTTTAGACTCAGAAATCAAACATTTATAATGTATACTCTGCTCATTTTATACTCTGTTAGCCCCCAGATCTCATCTATATTCTGATGCTAATTTTCTTAAACTTGGGTAGCCCGTGTTAGTTGGAAACAATAACACGTTTCTTGTACTGTGATGCCCAAAGTTCTTCATTTTCTTTAAGTGCTGAAGTTCTTCCCAATAGGCTATATAAAAGTACTTATTATTAGTTATTAATTCAATACAATTGTCTTTTCTGTTTGAGTTGCCCTGGAGGTGCCTAAATCTCTCTCGTCGATCCGATCCTCTGGTTCATCTTGTTGTTTTGCCCAGTGGCAATAATGAAAAGATTATTTGAGGATAATTTAGGATGTGCTGGGACCAAACACCTCTTATTTATACTGGTCCAAAAAGAATTCTAAGTTACACCAAAGTAATAGATGCTTCTGACATTCCTTTGTGAACTTCTACCCCCTCTGATGGCATGATATGTAAAGTTGTATTTGCTGAAGTTAATCTTCTTTTATTGGCATTTTATATACCGTAATTGTTTAGATTTCTGCGGCATTCCAGAAAATGTCTGAGGTTCATTTACCATGATTCTAACATCAATCCATGGAAGGTGCCAAACTGTGTTTAGCCTTAGGTGGTAGATCAGATATAAACTCTCCAGAACCCCTTTGACAGTTCAATTTATTTCAAAGTGTTCAGGAAACTGGATCCCACACTCATTCAAATAATTGCCTTTCTTTTCAGTGTTGTTGTTGTTTTTTTTTTTAAGTTCTCAATATTTTAGTGGAAACTTCTTGACATGGTGGTGAAAGTAGAAGTAAAATCAAGAGAATCTGAGAGTTCCGGGTGAAGCCACCCCTCCAGTCCCTCCTGCAGAGGTCACAGACTTAAAGGAATCCTGACTCAAGATTATAAATAGAATGACTTAAGAATAGCTTCATTGGCCATGTTTCTAATTCCTTCTGCAACCTGCCAGCTTTACCAGTGCATGGTTGATTTAAAGATATGGATGAAAGCCAACTGGCCCACAATCAATCTACATGAGAAAAAGGTGATATTGCAATTTAAAAGGAGAGGCAGATGTGATTTAGGAACCTTTGAAGAGAATTGTTTGCCCTTAAACCACAGAGGTTCTTAATCCTGAGATGTTACTAAATCATTAGCACCTAGAGTCAGATTTAAGAAAAGTTTAGCTGTGAGCTCTAAGGACAACACGGAGTTGGAAATGGGACCATCAATGTAAGTTATAGTAAACCATGATGATACGAATATATAAGCAAATTCATTAGTCTTTTAGGAAGTGAACAAACCCAATAAGAAGAATTTTAATTAAATCACTTTATAAGATAGAATTAAAAACAACAACAACAACAACAACAACAACCCTCAACATGAAGCCTGGGAAAGATTTCCCTTCGATAGCAAGCAACCAATATTTACTAGGCTTCTATGAGGAACCAGAAGTTAGTATTTAGCAAATAGATACAGACTCTACTTTCACAGAACTTACATTCTAAACTTCTGCTATCGAATAGAAATGTCTGCTGTGGTAGAAATGTTTTTTAACTGCACTGTCCCATATAGTAGCAGCTAGCCATATGTAACTATTGATGAAGATTCACTCCTTGACCAAACTCTACTTAGGCTTTCCTGAACCTTTCAAGTAGGCCTCGACTTTTGGACTTGTGTTTTGTCTCTTCATTGTCCAATTTTAGCAAGAGTCCTACTGAGTTGGTTTAGCTAGGATCTCCCATCTTCCATATCCGATTGCTCTCAATGCTTAATTGGGTTCTTAATCTTCACCAAACCCCAGGTGACATTTGATCCCTCTGGCTTGCCTTCAGCAAGATTCCTGCTTAGAATTCCCAGAATACCAGAATTCCCTGGTACCTCTGTTGTTTCCTCTTTGCACTGAACCCCTACCCTGATCTTTGGCTATAAATTCCAATTTGCTCATGTTGTATTCAGATTTGAGCCCTATTCTTTATTGAGATTTCTCTTCCCTTATTGCAATAGTCCTGATTAAAATCTTCTTATTGCTTTACTGTCCAACTCTGATTTTTCTGTAGCAATATTGAGCACTTGAAATGTAGCTAGTATGACTGATGAAATAATATTTAAAAAATTTGTTTTTAAGGGGCCCCTGGGTGGTTCAGTCAGTTAAGTGTCCGACTTCGGTTCAGGTCATGATCTAAAAGTTCGTGAGGTCAAGCCCCACATTGGGCTCTGTGCTGATAGCTCAGAGCCCAGAGACTGCTTTGGATTCTGTGTCTCCCTCTTTCTCTGCCCCTCCCCTGCTCATGCTCTGTCTTTCTCTCTCAAAAATAAATGAACATTAAAAAATTTTTTTAATTGTATTTAAATTAAGTTTAAGTAGTCATACATGACTAGTGGCTACCATATTAGCATAAATCTATTCAGTAATCTAATAATCAAAATGCATACAATTGCAAATTGTAGCAATTATTCTGAAGGAAAAGTAATATGAAAGATAAAGTTAATCAGGGGGACTTTATTAGCCCAAAATGTGATGGCCAGGGAGGGTTCTTCTAAGGAAGTCACACCACAGCTGATTTCTAAAAAATGAGTAGGAACTAACTGGGGCGGTGGGGGAAAGGGGGGTGCAGGAGGGAGGTGGGTGGAGGCAAAGTGAGCAAGAAAATGAGGAAAAGGAGTGCCCTATATTTAAAATCAAAAGTATCACTGAGTAAATTAAAGATTTATTTCACTTTCCACTCTGCCTAACCCATCTCAACAACTGAATGTAAAGTGGTGATGAGTAGGTTGGAGAAGTAGGGTTCAGTTCATACAGAATCTTCTAGATAATAATAAATATTTTTGTCTTGATAATAAAAAATTTTAAAAGCTATTGAAGATTTTTAAATAGAAAAATGATCACATTTGTGTTTTTACAAGATAATTCTAGCTCAGTGAAGAGGGAAGATTAGAGGATTTAGAGTGGATGAAAAGGGGCATGTGGGTAGCTAGTCTGCTGAGCATGGAACTTCGGCTCAGGTCATGATTTCCCAGTTCATGAGTTGTAGCCCCATGTCTGGCTTTGTGCTGACAGCTCAGAGCCTGGAGCCTGATTCAGATTCCATGTCTCCCTCCCTCTCTCTGCCCCTCCCCGCTCATACTCTGTCTGTCTGTCTCTCAAAATTAAAAAAAAAAAAAAAAAAAAAAAAAAAAAAGAGGATGGAGAGAGAAAAGTTGGAGGCCATGGAAGTATCCCAGACAAGGACCAGGGACATGGCAATAGAGATGGATAGCAGTGAATGTGTGTCGGGGGTTTTAGAAAATGAAGCTGATAGGACCTAATAAAATATTGGATCTGGGTGAGAAAAAGCCAAGTATCACAAATAACGCCTAAAGTTCTGACTCAAAAGACTGGATGGATGCCAGGGTCATTCACTAAGAAAGGAAATTGGAAGATACTCAAATCTGGATGTAAAGATGGTATCAATTAATGATTCAGTAAGTTTTCGATGTCTTCGTGACATTTAAAAGTGACATATTCAAATGTATACACAAATAGAGATAGGAAGAGATTTCTGGTTAAGAAATATAAACTTGAGCGTCACTGTCATGTCAAATAAAAATGTATGAGCAGGGTGCCTGCGTGGCTCAGTTGGTTATCATCTGACTCTTGATTTTAGCTTAGGTCATGATCTCAGACTTTGTGACATTGTGCCCCACATTGGGCACTGCGCTGACATGCTCTCTCTCTCTTTCTCTCTTTCTCTCTCTCAAAAATAAACAAATAAAACATTTTTTAAAAAGTTTATGGGCAAAATAGTGGTTTTATGGAGTGAGAGGACAAAGAAAGAAGGGAAGAAAGCCTAGAATTGAGCTATTTATGATTCCGTTATGTCATTTATTTTCTACATTGATTTAGTGTTTTAATTTTTCTTTTTCATCTCTGGACCATCTCAAGTCATCTTCAATGACACATTTGGAATACCTAATTTTATGGTCTCAATTTACTCTGACTCATTTACTCCCAAGTTAGAACATTTAGGAAGCGTTTAACCTAGGGTAACCTACTTCATATAAATGCAAACTTCCACATAGTTCCCTCCTCTCTTCTGAAACTTCCAGCCAAGATTTCAATTCCCTCAAATTGTAGGGTTTAAATATTCTAATCAAAGTAATTTACATAGAGATATGTTACATAAAGTTTTTTTCAAGAAATACATGTTAACCCAAACACATCTTATTTGAATATATGAAAGCAGTTCTTCTTATTAAATTTCTAGAAGGGGAAAAAAATGACCTGAGCATCTTTAAGGACACTCCTTCCACTACTGTCAACCTCCCCCCCGCCAAATGAGTTCTTTCCTCTCCTCTTAATACCCTATTTTGTGTTTGCAGAGGCAATAGTGATCAATACCTAACTACCTCTCTTTAGCAGTCATTCCGCATGTACTAGCGCATCCAGCAACAGTTCACCAGCCAAAACTAAGAAATACTTCTGTCTCCTATCTAAGCTATTTAGGGGATGCAAGTGCCTGGTGTAAGCTCTTCCATAGGTTGCAAGAGGAAAGTGAATGTAGGGTTTTGGAGGTGTGTTAACTTTCATATTCTTTGAGCTTCAGTCTGCTTCCTCAGAACCAATCACATCTTTGGAAAAAGGAATCTGAAAGTGCTTGGGGATTATGTGGTCAAACAACAAATGAATAATTTATTTCATAATTTAGAATTATAAAAGAATTACACAGGGGCGCCTGGGTGGCGCAGTCGGTTAAGCGTCCGACTTCAGCCAGGTCACGATCTCGCGGTCCGTGAGTTCCAGCCCCGCGTCGGGCTCTGGGCTGATGGCTCGGAGCCTGGAGCCTGTTTCCGATTCTGTGTCTCCCTCTCTCTCTGCCCCTCCCCCGTTCATGCTCTGTCTCTCTCTGTCCCAAAAATAAAATAAAAAAACGTTGAAAAAAAAATTAAAAAAAAAAAAAAAGAATTACACAAAATTATTTTTTTTATTTTTTTAACATTTATTTATTTTTGAGAGACAGAGAGAGACAGAGCAGGAGCAGGGGAGGGGCAGAGAGAGAGGGAGGCACAGAATCCAAAACAGGCTCCAGGCTCTGAGCCTTCAGCACAGAGCCCAGTGTGGGGCATGAACTCACGAACCATGAGATCATGACCTGAGCCGAAGTCAGACGCTTAACTGACTGAGCCACCCAGGCGCCCCAGAATTATACAGAATTCTAAAAGAATTACAAGAGTCTTAAAACTTGTCATTTTGTTAAGTGTAATTTGTAAGTAACGATTTCAACCAGAACAATAAAGTAGTTTGTGTATGTGTATGTCTGTATATATACATATGTTGTTTGTATGTGAATATATAGGTGTACACATGTACATGGATTTATGTGTCTATACACATGCATATATACATATGTTTATTTAAATGCATGTGTATATAATACACATTATGTGCATAATTATATTGGCATATTATATACTATGTATATAAACGTAATGATATATACATATATGTATATGTTATTACACACTTATGCCCATCCATTAATACATTAAATCAGGTAGAAAACTAATAAATACAAGAAAACTTAGTACCTTAAAACAAAAACCCATTTATTTAGTCTATGACTGCATTTGACAATTTGTGCTGGGTGACTTTCTGGTCTCTGCTGGACTCACTCATGCCTCAACAGTGAGGTGTGATGTCAGCTGAAAGTTAGCTGACTGTTGGCTGGGGCACGTACTTCCTTTCCATGTAGTCTTCCATCCTCCAAGAGGCTACCTGTGTCTTGTTCACAAAATATCAGGGGGCCTGGGGCACCCGGGTGGCTCAGTTGGTTAAGCATCTGACTTCACCTCAGGTCATGATCTCACGGTTCATGAGTTCAAGCCCTGCATTGGGCTCTGTGCTGATAGTTCAGAGCCTGGAGCCTGCTTCAGACTTCTGTCTGTCTGTCTGTCTGTCTCTCTCTCTCTCTCTGTCCCTTCCCACTCATGCTCTGTCTCCCTCTCTCTCAAAAATAAATAAACATTAAAAAAATAAAATATCAGGGATTCCCAGAACAAGAGGAAGCATACAAGGCCTCTTAAAGCCCAGGCTTAAAAGTTGAACAACTTTGCTTCTCCAACCTCCTATTTGTCATAGGAAGTTATTAGAACAATTCTGGTTCCAAGGAGTTGCAAATACATTGGAAAGGGAAAATTCTGTGTCCATATTTTGAAGTTTATATATATATATATATGTATACTTTTAACATAAAATATATGTATATATATATATATATATATATATATATATATATATATATACTTTTAACATAAAATCTTTTTTGCTGGTCACTCCCTAAATTTTTCGTATGTTCAATACCCAGTTCATCATCTGTGGCTTCTGTGCTCTCCCTCCACCTCTTATATAAGTTGAACTTGGGTCATAATTTTTATGGGGAAAGATCATGTCTGTGTGGGTTTCCTTATTTTATAGTTCACAGATTGCAGATTTATCATCCAGCCACTGCCTTCTTTGGGAAACTTCCATCACAGGTTGTGTGAATTTTGAACATCATTATATACCTGTTACGTTATTTGCTACTGGCTTTCTTGTTCTTATTTTACCTCTTGGGGACAGTCACTTTATCTTACTCACATTTGTAGTCTGCACTAGTAACTGTGCCTGGCCAAAGTAGATATTAACATTTCTTAGTTAATTATTGCATGAAGAATTGCATAAATGGATGTTCTAGAAGGGATTTTAGGAAGGGGTTGATATTGAGAGTAAACGAAAATGTAAATTGATCATTTTTCCAGAAGTTCTAAGGTTTTATTATTACACTTAATGTAAAAACAAAAATTCTAAAGGGAAAAGAATAAATTTAACATGTCCTTTTCTTATTTCAGTCTTTTCTCTGGGCCTAGTGAATTTGCATTGACCCATCTAGGTTTTTCCCCCTGAACTGTGCATTATTTTTTCTGTAATTAAGCCAGATTTTAGTTAAAACCATGGAGCTTTCTTTCGTGGTATCATGAGATAATTAAGTGACCATATATTCAGTTGGCCTGGGATACACCTTGTGTAGCTCCTGTTTTCTTTGTATATTATTAATGCCCTCTTTTATTCCAGAATTGTTCTGGCCCGGGCCATATGTTTTATGACTACCCTAAATATAGCTCACGCTTTGAATGTAAAAGCCTGAAAAAAAAAATCACTATTGTATTAAGAGTATATATAACTACTACAACCGGAACAAGTGACCTAACCTCACTATACCATTTTATCATTGCTACTTAAGAATCACTTATTAAAGACCTCAGAAAGGATTAGAAAGTACATGAAGCACCTCAAATAAAAGTTCCCAGCAAATTGTGCACAAATTCTTTTGTGTTCCAGATACCATAACTGATAAATAATTTATTAAGTAAATGGGAAACTTCCCCAGAGATTATGGACAAAAATCACTGGGTTAAAGTGCATGATAAAAATGGTATTCAACCTTTTACCTAGGGAGAGAGACCTCTTTGGCCTTTCTGCACGTGTGTCTTCCTTCACTTTCACAGCCGACCTAGAGTGCCAAAAAGTTTCTGTGCTCCTGATGGAGATGGGCTCTGGGAACATGCTACTTAATTGTGGCATGTGAGAGTAATGGTGAGTCCCAGCGGCACATACTAAAGGTAGAAGAGTAAATGCAGTCTCATATGCATTTGATTTTATATTTAAGTATGTATTGCTACTGATAGTTTATGCCTTAAATACTGTGTTACCCACAGAAGTTAGTATTTTGGTTTTAGAATAATTAGTAAAATTCCTTTAAAATCAAAGAAAAGCCAGGCTATTCAAAATATAGCTCATGCCATTGTCACCCTTGTAAGCAATACCAGGATATTCTGCTCTCCCTAAACATTCAAGTCACCATAGACATGGCTTCTGACAGAGTTACCAGGTCAAAGTTTTATAACATTTTCAAAATCTTCTATAGTGGATGCCACTATAGAGGGAGATTCCTTGGATAAATATATGTCAGGTTACTTCCTTTTTGTTAAAGCATAATATGAATTTATCGTATTGGGGAAGCAGTCTCTGGAATAAGAAAAACGTGACTTTTAGATGAATCATGAAGAATTGATAGAATTTGGACCCAGGAAATTAAAGGCAATGACTAAGCAAAGGGGATCTGTATAAATATATTTCAAGCTACTTCTTCATTAAACTCACAATTCTGCCAAAATGTTTGTTTGACCAATTTCCCTTATAAATCCATGGTTTTAGTGGTTGTTAACTTCCTCCCTTCCTCTCTCCCTCCCTTCCTTTATTCCTTTCTCCCTTCCTTCCTTCCCTGAGCCTCCTCCTGCCCCTCTCTCTCCTTCTCCCTCCTTTCTATTCTCTTTCCTTCTCTTCCTTCTCTCCCTTTTCCCCCCCTTCCTTCTAGCTTTATTCCTCCTCCTCTCTTTCCTTCTCCCTGTCTCTCTTTCTTCCATGCTGCAGATTTTGAGTGTACCTATCCAGGAACCAATCTGACAGTGCCTGGGTGAGATACAGCTACAGGTTCTGTGTGGGAAATAATAACCCATGACAATGAAATGCAGCGTTGTATTTGCGTTGTAACAAATTCCATGCTTTCTTACAAAACCTTCACTAGAATTAAGTGTATGGCTTTGACATTCAGAAATATGTGCAGATATTCACAGCTTAGAGGTAAGGCAGCTTATCACCATACATAATCAATACTTTAGCTTCTCTAATCCTTTTGAGTATAGACTTCACCTTCATGATTTTCATGCCAAGCTTTCTCTCTTTATCGCTGCTTTTCCCAGGAGAGGTACTATGAAGGGGCCTCAGGGTCTCACGCCTGTGAATAGATATCATATGTGCCCACAGCCAAAAAAAAAAAAAAAAAAAAAAAAGAAAACATAAGAACTGAACAAGGAAAATGTTAAATCGCTTTTTATCCTCACCAATATTAATCATTATTTCCTTTTTAAAACATTGAATAATTTTCCTTTTGCTATGGAGGCCCCTATGAGGGATTTTTTTGTCCCAATGTTTTAAAAAGTGTCAATCAGGGGTGCCTGGGTGGCTCAGTCTTTTGAGCATAGGACTCTTGATTTTGGCTCAGGTCTTGATCCCAGCATTGTGGGATCGAGCCCCGCATTGGGCTCCACACTGAATGTGAACCCTGCTTGGGATTCTTTCTCTTTCCCTCTGCCCCTCTCCCCGGCTCACGTGTATGCTTTCTCTCTCTCTCTCTCTCTCTCTCTCTCTCTCTCTCTCTCTCTCTCTCTCAATTTCTCTCAAAAAATTAAAAAAATAAAAAATAAAATAAGAAGTGTCAATCATAACTAATACTTGAAACTTTGTATAAGGAAACATTTTGTGACTGAAGTGAGAGCAACTCAGTTCTGCTCCTGCCCTGTAATGTTATATTTCTATCTATGTCTGACCAGTGAGTGCTTCCCTCTGTTACCCACTATCTGAATCACTGCAAGAAATACTATAACCCACTCATGCAAGTACATGTAAAAATATGTATCTTTAGAGTTGCTGGCCTTTAAATTTTTTTAACACTTATTTTTGAGAGAGACAGAGCACAAGCAGGGGAGGGGTAGGGAGAGAGAGGGAGACACAGAATCCGAAGCAGGCTCCAGGCTCTGAGCTATGAGCACAGAGCCTGATGTGGGGCTTGAAACGACAAACCACGAGATCATGACCTGAGCCAAAGTCAGACGCTCAACTGACTGAGCCACCCAGGTGCCCCATGGAGTTGCTGGCCTTTAAACTTGAACTTTATGTCTTCCTTGTATTTGTTGTCACTTTTCCCTAAACTCTGCTTGGAGTTAAAGAAAATTCAAGTCATGGAAATGCAGAAGGAAAAAAGTAGCTTAACTTTGAAAATGGCTTCCAAAATCCATTTTCAGAAAATATCTATCAGCTCTCATTTTACTCTGAAACACCTTCTACATCCCCTAGCTTCTCTTATGTCTGTTCGCCAGTAGCAAAGCAGCAGGTATTTTTACTTATCAGTAAGTGTGAAACTACGCACAGAGTGTCTGTGCGGTTTTTTTCTTCTTTTATTTTTAACATCCATTAACTAACTCTATTCGAATGTTTACTGGAGGAAAAGGATTGAAGAGCACGTCAGTTAGGTAACATAAATCTCAACACTGGGCAATTCAGTTCATCTCAATTTCTAAGCTAGTTTTCCTTAGTCACCCTCTCAATTCTAATCAAGTCAGGAGAAGAAGGGAGAAAGAACAGAGTTCTCTTTCCTTTCTTATAGGGAGGGAATTCTGCCCTTATAACTATTAGAAAAGTGGAAAGCTGAGTGAGATTAATCTAATGCCACAACCTTCATTCATTTGTTCACTTATTCTTTTATTCACTCATTCATTGATTCACATCTTTCTTTGCTAAATATGTTCTAGGCACTGCAGATATAGCAGTGAACAAGATAGACATGGGGCTTACAATTTAGGGAAGGTGGAGACAGACAGTAGATGCTTAATCAAAGTATACTTATTGTAGACATTACAAAAACATTAAAGTAGGGTAAAGGGCAATGGAATTGTGTGGACCAAGAGGGCAGAAGTGGGCAGAGTTGGCATTACTTTAGGTACAATGGCCAGGAAACGTCTCTCTTTGACAATGAATCTGAATTAATGCTTGATAAAGAGCTCCATGAAGATCCAGGGGAAATGCCTCACTAGCAGCAGGGAGAGCTGGGGCAACAGCCCTCACCAAGGATAAAGTTTAGCTTGCTCACTAAACAGCAAGAAGGTTGTGTGACTGGAAAGGTGTCACCAAAAAGGCCATGGAGAGAACAGCAACTGGTGGTAGGCAGGAGTTTGCTCTGTAAAATCTTGAAGCTGTGACACGTCACTGAAAACCTTTGGGGAGTTTTAATTAGGGCAATGATGTGAACTCATATGTGTTTTTATTTTATTTTTTTTCATCACTGTTTTTTTAGAGTGAGAGCATGAGTCGGGGAGGGGAAGAGGAAGAGGGAGACAGAGAATCCCAAGCAGGCTCCACACCCAGAGGAGAGCCCCAACATGGGGCTTGAGTTCACAATGGTGAGATCATGGCCTGCGGTGGAATCAAGAATTGGATGCTTAATCGACTGAAACATCCAGGTGCCCCACATATACGTAGGTCATTCTTTAAAAGACCAGCTCCAGTGATTGGTTACAGGGGGACTATAGAGTGACATGAGTATCTTGAAGAAAGGATCCACTCTCTGATTTATTTAGTTCACATGGAATGTGCCTTAATCTGACAGGTATAAAGTATACATGTGAAATGTATGTACCAAAGAGGCGTGGCATTCTGAGTTGATAACCATCAGACACTATATTCTTATTACTTCAACATTGTTGTTATTTAAAATAAATTTGAAAGTTCTTGTGGGAAAGATTTAGCCTGTAGTCTACCACTTAGTACCTGGAATGATAGCCCCTTTAATTACTCTCATTAGTGAATTGGATATTTAAGAACAGAATAAAGATGTTTGGAGTCTCAAATATCAAAAATATGGGAAAACAAAAAGAAAAAAACATGTATTTTGGCTACAACACACCTAAGATACTTTTGCTTTTAACATAAAAAACAAACAAACAAACAAACAAACAAAAGCACATTTCCAAAAATGAGTTGCAAAAAAGAGTTGTAAGCAATTGCAAATTTTTTGGAGTAGATTATCCCTTCTATCCACAGGCAGTGATGGTTTCTGCCACCTCTGAACTTCGGGGTAGAATTTAATCTCTGTCTCCCATAGGCCGAAAACCATTCTGGTGTGAGGTTTTAGTTATATCTTCATTTCATTTTGCTGATGAGACTGGGATCTGTCGAGAGTAGAATCTTGCTTTTTAAACAATTTGTGTCAGTTGGCCCAGTGAAATTGGCACTTAGATAAGTAATTTTCGGTCTTTACCTTCCTAAATCCCACTTCAGTTTATCTTAATAACATGTCATTTTCAACCTTACCCTGACCCACCCACAGGAAAGTCCTGTGTGATGACACTAGAAGTCCTTGCTTACCAGCTAGTAGGACATGTGCCAGTGAATGTGGCTAGACTAGCAAGATCCAAAATAATTTATTTGCCTCCCATCTGTATCTATCACTTTATTTTAGACATTTGCGAGTTCTTTGTTTTGTCTCTATCATGTGGATTGCTTTCATTCTTTAAATTCTCCTAGTATATTTTCAATTAAATCCACCTTGTAACTTAGTCTTCATTTATGAGGTGTTTTGTCTTTTGTCCTGAAGCTTTTATGGCTTTAGTCAACTCTAGACTTCCATCTTTAGTTTTATCAACATCTTTATTTTGAGTCTTAACTTCTTGATTTGGTGTGTACTTCAAACCATGCCTGTATAGTTGGTGTATTGAGTTCCAGTTTTATTTGGTTCCACAGTTGACACTTTCATTAATATTTTGATCAGTTGAATAACTTTGATGATTACTTCCTGTTTATTTTTTTTTCTCTTTTCTTAATTTGCATGATTATTTTTGGCCACTTTGTTTTTGTTGTTCATTTTCAAATGATGTAGAATTTCCAGGCCAGCAATGATAAGTGAAACATGGTAAGTGGGTAACAGGTTTGAGTCTTTCGCTTTGAGTAGTTTCATTTTAGTTGGATTCTTCTTTCAGAAACTCCACCTGTTGGGAATGAGTCGGTGAAGTCTCAGATTCTATCACCTATTTTTGTTTGTTTCTATCGGACACTCACTGACTATTGCTTGCTTTCTTCTTTTCTTTCTTCACCAAATCTACAATTTATGATATCCCCTTCTAAGTGCTTCCGCCTGCTCCAGAAGCTCATCTTCTTAGCCTTACCACCTCCGGGGCCATGGTCTTTCCCGTTCTTTCCTTGCGAAGCCATCAGAGTTCTAGTCCATGATGTCTTTCAGATCTGTTCCTGCTTTTAGTATTTCCCACTCAGTAGAGGACCTACTGGTTCTCCAGGGTAAACCATATGAGCTGTGTGACCCCCACACTAGTATTCTCTTCATAAACCTGACTCAGCACTGCTAAGATCTCAGAGATTACTACTGAATTTAGGTGTTTATTTTTACACTTACATATAAATAGAAGTTTCTGCCTTCTTTTCTTTGCTTATACTTATTTGTGGCTTTCTTTGTTCTCCTCTTTAAAACTGTATGGTTTGTGCACGATTTGTGGATATATATTGTTATACCTACCTGGATTAAGTCAGTCATGGGGGCCAGCAGTACAGTAACTTTTAAAGTCATATAACTAACCGTTCTATCATTCATTATTCCTTGTTCATATTAGGACTCCCAACTTACTAGTTTCACATGCCTGGAAATGCAAGACACTTCCTTAATCGCTCCCATCATTTATAAACTACCTGGATTCTATGATTATACATAGGTATTAATTTAACATTCACCTTCAAGGGAGCACTAAATATTTCTACTAATTCTTTTGTAAGTCAATATAGGTTCTAGTTCCCATTACAGAATGTGTTCCCACAGAACACATACTATAAAAATCACACTTTTGAGCCAATTATCTGTGTTTAAAAACTCTTCCAAGTAGGTTTAAATCGATGATACCTACCTATAAATGACTCCATAGCTTTATGTGCCATCATCATTGCTAAGCAACTAAATGAATCAAATATAATGACACTGTAATGCAGGAATTCAAAGTCTAAGAAGATGACAATTGTGCAATGCACAAAACATGGGCTTTGGCACCAAATTGATTTGTTTCAGGTTAGTTTTGCCACTTTCTAGGCTCTTTCTAAATTATACTGTCTCAGTTTTCATTTTTAATTGTAAGGCAGATATAAAAATAGCTAACTTACGGAATAGGTGTCATGCTTAAATGACATAATATATTGGAAGCCCCTAACAAAACGTTAGTTAGAAAACAGACATGCAAAAAAAATCTTTGTACTTTCTTCTTCCCTTAGGAGAAACTAAAATTGTACATAAAGGGCCATGGAGTCACCATTGCTCCTTTAATTTATCCAAATGTTATTTTTTCTTCCCTGAGAATTAGTGATCACTGTGATTGAAATGGAATATTTAAGAATTCATGAATATGGGTATTGTGGTAATTGACTATTTGATGTTAAAGATCGTTATTTCAATCTTTAAATTGGGGAAATGTGGTTTAAAAAGGGGGGGGGGGATTTGCCCCCAACTCCACTTGCTGGGGGAATCCCAATTCTTGTGAATTCTCTGTGAATTAAGTTTTTATTCACTGAAAAGGTATCTTGTAAAAGCTTATCATTACATGCATAAAGGTATAATACTATAAATGCAGAAATTCGGAATTAAACAAATGTAATAGAAGCTGCTAGTGGGATTTATGGTTCCCAATAACCATCTCAGAATTTCTTCACAGATTGCTTCTTTATATTGTGAAATGAATAGGATTTTATATCTGAAGAAACAAATCTGCACATTAAAAAATCAATGTTTCTCATGATACACACTTGGTATTATTTCTGGGAATACTACAGCTGGCATAACCTAGTTAAAATAGTATAATTTACTTGACTACATGCATAGTCTTTTTGGATCAAAACTGCCACTTATAACATGCAAGAGGAAACAGTGATCTTTCTGCTTTTGCAACCAGGAAAATTATTTTTTTGCTCTACTCCCCCTCAAAGCCCTGATGCATAATCCTTTCTCTAGATACCTGAATGTCTCTTAGATTTGAAAAACAAAAAAGTGGGGAGAGAATAAAGGAGAAGAGAGGTATAAAGCACATTCTGTCACAGAATCTCTACTGAAAAAATCCTCAACAAGCAGAATGGATTGAAAAATTCAAGCATGACTAAAAAGTACATTCCCCACCAGTCAGTAGATCTTGCTTCCTATTTGTCACTGCCACCTTGGAGAGCGGTGAGCATTAATAATGCATGGGTGCTAGGAATGTATTAGCAACTAACCTTGCAAAGAAAATCAGCCGGGGACCCAGAAGAGCTGTAAAATGAAAGAGGGAGAGGGAGAGGGAGAGGGGAGAGAGAGAGAGAGAGAGAGAGAGAGAGAGAGAGAGAGAGAGAGAGAGAAAGGCAGAGTCAGTATGTACACATACTCTGAAGTATCCTTCTTATCTATTGAAGAAATTTGGGGAGCATTGTCAGGTGTGTGGCAACTATGTTTTTGTAAAGGAAAGGTAGAAATCCTGGGAATGGGGCCATAATTGAGTTCACTGACCAAATTCACAAACTTCCCCACTCCTATCAGATTTATTACTTGCCTTTGTATAACATAAGTACCCGTGGGAGATTAGTGTGTTTATACAATTAGGCAAATAAGAAGTTTTAGTAAATAACATTGTAGACATCCTTCTTAAAGAAACATCGGCAAGTGTATTTCTTAAACGAGTCATGTGTGATTGCAGATCTACTTTACAATGTGGGATATACATTTATATATATTTACTGTGATTTGTGAATGCCAGTCTTGATTCCAGCACTCCCGTAAAACAAACGAGCAAGGAAACAAACAAATACCCAGAGACATACTGACTCAGAGTAGTAAGTAAGGTTGTTCATGTTTCAAAAAGAAATTTTAATTCTGTAAACATTGCATTTCTTTTTAAATTATTTTTCAACTATTTTAAATGGAAACCAACCCAGTTTCTCTGTGAAGTTCTGACTTGTCTGTGAGGATGCCACCACACAACCACTTAGCCCTGCTGGGTCAAGGCTTCAGATCTTATCAGAGCACTGCATCCCAAGGAGGGCTCTGTGCCCTGTCCCTTCCATGCCCTCTTTAACCCACCACCTCACCCAGTATCTCCCAATTCCATACCTGGCCCCCACGATTTGTCAATTGATTGAATTTATTGTAGAAGACATGAGATTGTAATTTGTAAAACACTTCTCTTCTAAGCCCACCAGCTTCCATTCAAAATATTGAATTAAATTATTTTACTGGGGTGTTTATTTTAATATCTAAAGATGTTGTACTTTAAAAATTGGGAAGATTTTGTTAAAGATGAAAATGTGTGAACATGACATGTTTTTAACTTGTTTACTCATGGATGTTTAGTGCCATTTTCTTTTTCTACCCTTTAATTTTATTAGTAAAGAAGTCAAACATACTGGAACATTGGAAGAATTTTCCACATATTTCAGTATTTTTCATATATTCAACACATATACTGTAGAAGCAACATATTACTGAACTTGCTTTATGACCTGTCTAACCATTGCTTTCCCTTTTGTCCCTCAATCCATCTTAATATATTTTTACATTTCGAAGTAAGTTTCAGGCATTACTATACTTCCTCCTGAATACTTTGGTTAGATTTCAATATTAGTTGCAATTTCTTTTTATGTAAAAATTACAATCATGAAATACTCACCTCATGGATACCTAAGCCAGTAAGTTTAGTCAAATGCATGCAACCATGTAACTCAAATCTTTAAGATTCAGAGCATTGTTAACAACGATTTATTTGCCTTTCTCTTAGCTCCTTGACATTTATTTATTTATTTATTTTTGCCCAACAAGCAAGTCCAAAGACTACAGCTAACAGATTTTCCCACAATAAATGTGCTTATTTAAGATTGAAGAAGGCTAGATTTTGGCATGCTAAGATGATCACATGTTTAACATAGGAAGATTCTAAGAGAATTGCTTTCCCACCACTTTCTCATGTACATTACAATTGTTCTCTTGAGAAATGAGTAATTTCATCCTATTATTTTCTTAACAGTTTTTGTTGAACTTAAGTAAATTTTTACACATCCTTCTTTAATTATTATTATCATCATCATTATTATTCCTTCTCTTAATTTCTCATTTGGGAAAGCATCCCAGAATAATTTCATTTTATTGTGGTAATCTTCCCCCCCTAATGCTCTTTTCTTCTCCCTCCCCTTACACCCATATACATGTATACATTAAAAGAAAACCTAATGGGATACTTACAAAATTCACTCATGTTGCTTAAAGCTCACAGTACATACTCAAATGTTTTTGCACAAAAGATGTTTGGAATGAATAAATGATATGGAAATGAAATGACATGAGTCACATTTATTTACATGTCAGCTAATAAATAGTTTTTGAAGCAATACAAAATACCATATAGAGTTCTTTCAAAAATGCATTTAAATATTTTCTATCAACTTATACTGTCATAAATAGATATCTATTTATGATATCTCAAAAATGAAAGATATCTCAAAAATGAAACTTAAGCTCACAAAAAGATACGGCTTTACATTTTAAAATCACTTTATTCTTTTTTATTTAATGTTTATTTATTTTGAGGGGGGGAGGGGCAGAGAGAAAAGAAGAAGGAGAATCCCAAGCAGGTTCTGTGCTGTCAGCACAGAGTCCAACACGGGGCTCAATCTCACCAACCATGAGATCATGACCTGAGCTGAAATCAAGAGTCAGACACTTAACCGACTGAGCTGCCCAGGCGCCCCTAAAATCACTTCACTCTTTGAAGACTTGCCCTTTCTGATCAATGCTTTTATTGTTTTGTTTTGTTTTGTTTTGTTTTTGTTTTTGTTATTTGTTTTTTTGTTTTTGTTTTTTAATTAGAAACCAGATCTTCCTTGGAGCTGGAGACATTTTTTTTCATTGTGGCTTATCTACACCTTCACTACAAAAATTTATTAGTTTATTGCACACCCCCTGCCTTCTTTTCCATTATAAAAAAAGTGTTTCTGGTTTGACAATCTTCTTTCATTTTATATTTGATAGCTTGATGTATCCGTGACAGGGGTTTCTTCAACCAGTCCTCTTCCAAGTCCCCTTTTCAGGGAACCAAGCAAGTGGTGGTGGCAGCATCAACAGCCATTACTATTTCCTGAAATCACATCCAATTAATTGAAGGCACTAATCAGTCATGTTTCTGCCACCTTGAGCAGGGGAAGAAAAATGGAGGAGGAAAGATAGGAAAACAGAGAAATAAAAACCCAGGGAAAGATGAGTAAACTCATCCCATGCCAAGAATATCATATATCTTCATTTACTTTATTTTCAAAAGTAAAGAAAATATATAAGCAATATAATAACTAGAGCCATTTATTTAAAATTATTTATTTTAAGGGCACCTAGGTGACTCAGTCAGTTAAGCAGCCAACTCTTGATCTCAGCTCAGGTCTTGATCCCAGGGTGGTGAGTTCAAGCCCCACATTGGGCTCCACACTGGGCATGAAGCCTACTTTAAAAATATATATATTTATTTTAATTTTAAGTCTGGAGGGCAAAAAGCCCCTAAATTCTTTTTAAGAAAATTAAAGAGCAAGTGAAATGCTCTGTACATATTGAATGCTCAATTAATTATATTAATCTGGTAAGGACAGGAGATTATCTAATTTTATTTGTCTGTCAGGAGACTATTGATAATAGTTCTTTATTCTCTTATTACTAACATCGTTCACCTGTTTCTAATGTCAAAAAAGGGAGAGCAACACTTGAATTTTTTAAAAGGAAGGGCAATGAATAATGTGACTATTTTTGTGGATGAACTAATGTTTAATAAAGTAAAAAATACATATGAGAGAAGGTATTTTTTAACCTAGAAAATTGTTGATTTTTCCTGAAAGCATTGATGCTCACACACACAAGATATTGAGACATTTTATTCCTCATGATAAAACTTTTTTAGACTCAATTACCATGTAATATGCATCCATTGAAACAAATGATCCTGATTAAAATCATCAACATGTACCCATTCAAACTAAATTCTTCTACTTTGCAAAACAGCTAATGTAATTCTTGGAAAGAAATTAACCATTGGAAATAACTGATAACCTTGCACATTTTGTTAACATCTTCCAATATTTTAACAGAAATTCAATTTCTTTGACTTTAAGTGAGGGATTGTAATTAATTCATTCTTCCCATAGGGGTATAGAAATGTATAGAACCTGGCCTTATTTTCCCAGCTAGGTGATTTTAGCTGACAGACTAAGATTTCCTTATTGCTGGCTTTAAAAATATGAATACTTTAGGGTTTTCTATGTAATCCCATTAGGATATTATCCAATTCTGCCACATTTTTTTAACTACTGAATTTATCCAATCCCAATATTTGGGGGGGATACCTTTCAATAATTTTTTAAACAGGAAAAATAGAATCCCAAGGAAATATTAACCAGAAAAATTCAATTAAAAAATCATTATGGCAATGTCATGAACCAACAGAAAGCCAAGGGATATGCAATGAATATGAAAAAGAGCTATACTTAGTAGCAAAGTTACAAGGTGATCCACTTTCCTTTTAGTTAGAATGTGCTACTGTGCAAAAGTCTTAACATGTTTTCTTGTTTCACTAAATTGTAGATTGATAAGTGGATTGTTTTCTATTAAAATAGATGCAAAGCCAAATTAAGGGCTAAGACATTTCTCCATCAGCCTATTAAAATGGACATTAATTAAAATATGTAAACAAAATTCCATTTATTTAGCAAAAGAGAGTATGCAACATAAAAATAGCAAATGACATGCCAAGTAGCAGAAACATATTATAGTATGCTTTACCATACTATAAATGGATTTTTAAAAATTAAGAACAAGATGAATCTGGAGTACTGGCTGGAGATGTGGCTTGCAATTCTACATGGGTGGTCAGGATATAATCTTGACTGAGAAACTAACATTTGAGCAAAAACTTGAAAGAGATGGTAGATTGAATCATGTCCATATGGGTGAAAGTTCTTCTGAATAAAATTTCTAAGAAGTTCTGGTCTCTAAGTTAATTTTAATGCCAGGGAGCTGAGTAAAGATTCATGGGGGCTAATAATATAACTGTACTCAGCAACATCCCTGCAACAACTCTCTTTCGTCACTTTACACACACACACACACACACACACACACACACACACACACAGAAAAAGGCCCCTGGGTGGGTGGCTCGGTAGGTTAAGTGTCCGACTTCGGTTCAGGTCATGATCTCACGGTTCATGGGTCATGATCTCAGGTTTGTGGGTTTGAGCCCCACATTGGGCTCTGTGCTCACAGCTCAGAGCCTGGAGCCTGCTTCGGATTTTATGACACCCTCTCTCTTTGCCCCTCCCTGCTCACACTCTGTGTGTCTCTCTCTTTAAATAAACATTTAAAAAAAGGAAGAAAAAAAAGGGAGGAGAGTGAAAGATAGTTCACAGGCTATAATGTATACTCAGATAAACAACCAAATATCTATTTTTTAAACAAATTGGACAAGAAGTCTCAGGGTGGCCAGTATTTTTCTACTTCACCTTGATGTTCTAAAATAAAATCCTTTTTATTTTGACATATATGGAGTTGTAGCCCCAAAGCCTGAACAGACGACCTCTGCTCAATGTAAAGCAAAGTGAGAGATTGGATCATTTCATGGTTCTCATGTAGCATGTTCACCAAGAAGAAAAGACTTGTCAGAAGTGTCAAGCCAGTATTTGAACCTTCCACAGTCCTAGATATCACCTTTGTTCTGTTGGTTGTTTTCTCTCTCTAAGCCATGCTTATGTGAATATGTGAATACCAGCTTACTTTAAGGAGGGAAACCCTCAATCAGGCCTAGGGGGGAGAAATGGACAAGTCTAGTGGAAGAGGGAAAAAAATATGAGTTTAAGTATATCTGTTAGGAGTGCCTAGGTAGCTCAGTTGATTAAGTACCAGACACTTGAGTTTGACTCAGGTCAGTTTGAGTCTTGAGATTGAGCCCCGCATCGGACTCCACACTTTGTATGGAGCCTGCTTGGGATTCTCAATCTCTCTCTCTGCCCCTGTCCCCTTGGTCATGCTCTCTCTCTGTCCAAAATAAAATTAAAAGTAAAATTAAAAAAATAAAAATGTTTTGGAGCTAAGTAGAGATGGTGGATACGCAACATTGTGAATGTTCTAAATGCCACTGGGTCGTTTACGTTAAAATTGTTGATTTTATGCTATATGAATTTAATCTCAACAAAACATCATAACTACTAAAAAAAGAAAGAGAGCACAGGGCTGTAATGGTAAGGAAAGAAGCCAGAAGCTATTTATCCTCACCATAAACTTATTTGTACTATGGACTGTATTACTTTATGCATGTATTATTTTGATAAATATTTAAAAATATATATTTTAAAATAACAAAAATTCAGCCAAAATCAGAAGAATAAAAGTTCTGTCTCTACAGAGAATAGAGGAAATAGACAGTAAAATGTTGTCCAGTTTATTAGGTTGTAAATGGATGCAAATATGCTTGAAATATAATCTTTTTTTTAACTTTCTGATGATATAAATGGATTGCAGCAATCATTTCAATTATATGCTTATAGAATTAAATGAATGCATATATATTTCAGATAAGTATGATAAATAATAAGAAATCTATAAACTGAGCATCAAATGTACTTCTTTAATTCACCATAATCCTACTGTAATCTGCACTCAAAGCTTTGTGTGTTAATTATGAAGGGATATGAATCTCTGCATTTCCTTTATCCTTGCCTTTTAGTAGTGACTTGGTAATATCTGCTAATGGGCTTTGTTGTCTGATGAAGTGAATTACTGTGTTCTCTGCACAGGACTCTGATAAATCATCTAAGATATTTGAGAAATTAACCTCCATTTAAACATTAGAAGTGGGGACAAAAGCATGAAAAGATTACCTCTGATGGAAAAGAAAAAATCAATGGTTTGTAGTTTTTCAAGAACACAAAGAAGGCCTGAGTTTTTCATTCATAATTATATTTGTACATAAAGCAAAAATGAAAAGCAATTTTCATGATACAAAAACATCCCCTGCTCCCTCACTCGTTGAATGTAGTTTTTTCCTTTAAAAACAGAATTTTTCCATGAAAAATGTTATTATTTCAACCTCTCCAAGTTTTAGTTGTTACTCACAGCCATATTGTGGAATATAATTTTTTTTAAGAAGTAAGTTTTGTTCCCGTTTACAATGGTGAAATCTTCTAGATATGCACACTTTGAAATTCTCAAGATTTGTAAGTGGAACTTAATGAAATAGAAACCTGGTTGGTAATTACACCCAGCCCAGCCAGAGAGTTCATGGTGCTGTCAGCCTCTTTGGTCATGGGTAGCTAAGCAACAAAGCCAACTAGCACCTTGGTGGAAGATATTTTTAGCTTCACTGCACATTTTTTATTTATCTATTGGAGATTGATTTGTTTGCAATTTATTTGGAAATCCCATACTTAAAATGAAAGTTTTACCATTACACCAAAGGAAATATACAAATGAGAATGAAAAAGGTATGACAATCTCCATGATTTGATGCATAAACAAGCTAAATATTGCTGGAGGGTTAAATATTATACTTTGTTTTTGTTTCAGTTTTTGTTTTTTCAAAGAAAGGGAAAATACTTATGAAGTGTCGAAAATAATTTCTTAATAAGTAAGAATTGAGTTTTCTGTTCATGAATGAAGACACTGAGACATCAAAAGTTAAATAACACAATTTGTTTCTAAACTCAAATTAATATCCTAGTGACAAGTTCATTGATTGCTTAATAAGTACTGTATGAATCAGACACTAGGATTATGTGCCTTTAGTAAACAGCATTTCAAGGGGAGACAAAAAAGGTAACAAGTTGTCAGAAATCTTAAATGTCAGAGTAGCAATGGGCAGAAAGCTTTTGGAGTAGTTAATTGCATTTCCAGACCCCTGTGTTCACTCCTGTGCTGCACCTGGAAGAGCGCTGCTGGCCACAAAGCACATTTACTTTATCAGGTCACACTTGTCCATTTCTCCCCCCTAGGCCTGATTGAGAGTTTCCCTCCTTAAAGTAACCTGGTATTCACATAGTCACATAAGCATAGCTTAGAGAGAGAAAACAACCAACAGAACAAAGGTGATATCTAGAACTGTGGAAGGTTCAAATACCGGCTCGACACTTAATATCTATGTTCCTGAATTAGATACTTACACTCCCTCTACTTAGTATCTTCTAGTATGTAATGGATATTATACTTTCTATCGGTCAGAATGTTGCGAGAGGTTAATAAAGGTATAGCTTAAATCTGGTCCCACTGTGTCCCCAACCTTCATAACTGGACACTATGCTCAAGTACTGACAATGATTTAGATGTTTGTCATATCTTATCTGTTATCATTAATACAATCTAGGAAGCTACCAACTCTGAAGCATGATCCCTATTTTCATAAGAGGAATGATTAATCTTTCAATAGAATGATATACAGTATTTCTATAGAAAAATGGAAATTGACCTTGGCTAACTGAATGTAAAGAACAGTTTTATAAACTTACATTTCTCATGATTAAAA
Organism: Felis catus; assembly: GCF_018350175.1. Lineage (NCBI taxonomy): Eukaryota > Metazoa > Chordata > Mammalia > Carnivora > Felidae > Felis > Felis catus. Next base: position 136,472,068 of record NC_058375.1, read on the forward strand.
ATCTACTGAACATTTTAAATTTTAAAACACTTGTAAAATATATTCACTGCTTCATTTAAATATGATTATAGCTTGTTTAATAGAGTAAAATTCTTTTAAAGGATTCCATTTATTAGGACTTCCTGTGTGATTCATTTAAAAGTCTAGAGTCATGATCCAGTCTCCCAGATTGTGTTCTTGGTAGTATTTGGTGTGTTTCTTGAATAATATTTTAAAAGGTGGAGGGTAGCTGTCTATGTAACCTGAACAACTGCATATTTCCCACATGATTGATAGTGGAGACGGAGTGACAGGTTCAAGGAAGTTTCCCATGCACTTCCATTGTTCATTTTCAGATATGAGCCAAGTTGAATTTCAAACATGAGCAGTGGTAGCTGGTGAAAGTGACCATGTCAGAGACTCCAGCCTGTTGATGCAGCCTCCCACAGAGACGCTCAGGCCTCAATCTTAGCACGTAAGTGAGGTGACGTGAGAGAAGCCTGGTTGTACTCAAGGCGGTGATGTGAAGAGGTGATGACTATTTTTAGTTTGATTTACTCTTGTTTGTGTTCCTTTCCAGAAGTGTATGCTGATTAAAGTAGAACCTGACCCTAGCTATTGGGGACAACAAAGGAAGGAAGTCACATAATACACTCCCTTTAGTTCTGGAGTAGAGATAAGATTAAACAATAGTAATGCTTTTCACTACTGACATAAAAATAAATGCAAAACATTACCAGGAATGCCACTAATTCAGAGCTTCCCAATCACAATCCCAATAGAGACACCCATTTCCTCCTACTCGGGAGACTTGCAAATGAAAGAGTCAAAATGGAGTGACGTAAATATTATCTCTATAGAATGACGCGTAGGTAAACGTTCCAGAACATCAGTGTATATGTGAGAAATGATAATGACATTGAATGATTAGAAGCTACAAAATGTTTTTTTTGTCCATTTCAATGTTTCATAGTAATTAATAATGGGAACAGGCTTCCAAATGTTGGCACGTAGGGTATATATTTAAGTACTTTTATATGCTAAATGCATTACTGAACACAATAGGAGAAAGATCATAAGACTTTGAGGGATTATGCACAAAATATATTGCACAAAGTATATGAAAGATATAAGTATTAGTATAAAATATATGTTGGGATTAGGAACACCTTGCCATTCTATGCACATTACTTTTATTACTGAATTGTTTATGCTTTTTAAAAGAGTCTTTTTCTGTGATTCATTTTTTAGAGTCTATTCTGTTTATTTGTATTTGTTATTTATTCTTTCCCCCGACATAATTTTGGGATTAAGTATCATATAATTTTACACTCTTTTTTAAATCTTCCATTTGTTTGAATATTTGTTCTTGTGACATTGTCTTTTAAAAATCATTTTATTGGGACGCCTGGGTGGCTCAGTCGGTTAAGGGGCCGACTTCGGCTCAGGTCATGATCTTGCGGTCCGTGAGTTCAAGCCCCGCGTCGGGCTCTGTGCTGACGGCTCAGAGCCTGGAGCCTGTTTCAGATTCTGTGTCTCCCTCTCTCTGACCCTCCCCCGTTCATGCTCTGCCTCTCTCTGTCTCATAAATAAACATTAAAATTTTTTTTTTAAATAATAAAAATCATTTTATTATTTTAGGTTGAAATTTTTATTCAAAAAGGACACCATGAATAAGTGGCTGTTTACCTTGAAGTGATATTGACACTTTTAAATTTTTAGGTCATTTTCTTTACTTTCACTTTGGACTGATATAAATGTTTAAATAGCTAATCTTACACAAATAAAATAGAGACTGCCCTGACGGGAACTTCCTTTATTTAATTTCCTTTTTTTTCTCTTTCCTTTTCTTATTTAGCAGGATATACCTTATTAAAAAGATTATGCAGTTTTTCCCACATACCTCTACTTTCAGCACATGGTTTTCTTCCTTCACTATTTTTTGGCCAATTTTAATCACTCACTTTAATATTCATGATATTAGCTGTCAATAATGCTAACTATGATAGATATGATTTCTGAAGAATGTTCGATTTGATTTGAAATGTATCTTCATTGTTTTCATTTTATGAATGCTTCTATCAAACTGTACTCCTAAATTTGGTTTCACATTCTTTAAAAGCAAATAAATAATCTCATGTTGTTGTGTAGTTAGGCATTTATTAATTGGTTACATTGCGTGAGAATACTTTTCCAGATTATATTATTTGTTGATTCGAAGCAACATAGTACAGGGAGAGAGATTATGGAATTTGGTGTCAGTATATAAAGTTTGACAAGATACTAAGTACTATTGGACTTCAGTTTCCTCATCTGTAGGTAGACATAATTACACAAACTCTTGAGAATGGTAAGACATGAAGTTTGCATGTGAAACGCCTAATATGCAGTTTAGTATTCCATTGATACTCACCAAATAGTAGCTATTTTCATTAACTATGTTGGCTTGTCTCAAAATTTTTCATTATGTGCTAATGGAAATGTTTTCGGGAGATTGAGCAAAGATATTTAAGATGTGTTATCAGCCTGTTCTTTCTCTTTTATTTTTTTTTCTAGGACATTTTGCAACTGAATAAAAGTATAAAGTTTAGAGTATAAAATGGATATACAGTTTTTTTTTCCTAAAGAGGATTAATTAAATTGTGTTATTTCAAACTTTATGATTATCTTTACAAAACCTTGATTTTGGAAAAATATGCATGTGGTTTTTAAAAATTTCACTATTTCCTCCACTAAATGCGGGTGGCCTCAGCTTAAAGATTTATACAAGGAAGCATGAGACATGATCCAGAATATATTTCAAGGAATTTAAATAAGGATATCCAATTAATTAACATCTGTATTCATTTATGCCTAGCTTTACATTGGATGGATACTATAGTCTATTTCCTGCCATGGTTCAGAGCACGAAACTCTCTAACTGGAAAGATGTATGTAAAATAATCAGTGTAAGAAAGATTGCTCCTTTACCTCCAAGAAAAACTTTTGGCTTCTTTACTTTAATGTTAAACAACAGACATGTACTTCATTGGCATTGTGAGCTCTATGAATAACTTATGAGTAGGAGGATGAATCTGTAAATTTTACAAAATGGTTTAGGTTAGGAAAGTAAGTACCTTTGACACTTGAGCATTTTCATATGATACCTATGATTTCATGAATGTAAACAAGGGAAAACAATTGAAATTAATATCTTCACTGCCTTTTTTCCTATTTGAGTGATACTGTAATGTGGCCATTGAATAAAAGCAACCATGTTGAGGGAAACTTGGGCTTTGGGCTGTGTTTTTAATATATGAAAAGGTCGTAATTTAATAGTCCTCTGATACTAATTATGTCACGTGATATTTTTCCTGAAGTCTCTTCAGACAGAACTAAATTGAACTGACTTACTGCTCCTTCACTCTGTTCTTATCTAGAAACCTCATTTAAACCTGAACACCAGGTATGAGATGAACCCACTTTCACACCGATGCTCTATAATGAATATATTATTCCAGGAACCTTCTTGGCTTACCTTTTGCTGTTGAATAACACCACATTTTATTAAAGATCTGTGAAATGTTCCCTGAGATGTTACATTGCCTGTTCTTTTTAGACAGTAAGTTTTGCAAAATCGTCTTGGCTTTGTGTAGGTGATAACAGGAAACAAGAATAATGAGATAAAACCTCTTCTTTCAGGTTTTTTAATTGAGGAACAAATTATTTCATAGTTTCTCATTAGTTATTCCCATGGATTCTAATGACAAGGTGCCAACTTTCACACTTTAAACAGGTTAATTAATCAGGTAGTAATGAAGTTGGGTGATACCTGAGTGTTGGTGTGCCGAATAATCACTGTTCCTAATAATGTGCTTAAATGTCTGTAAACCTGAGAGGGTAAGTTGAAATTCAGATCTTCTGATTTCTGCATAAATAAACATATGCTAGCTAGTGGGAAAACTAATTTTAATTTAGACTCTAGGTACAGTTTTAATTGTGATACACACACACATACACACACATACATACACACGTATACCCATATGTATTGCTTTTTTCATATGGGTACATAAGCATGACTATATTTCAGCCTTCACGTTTGTCCAGTTTGTACTTTGTTTAGCCAATCCATAAAATTTTATATTTTAATCTCATGGTTCCATTGTGATTTCACTTACGAGACTAGGTAAGGATAACATTTTAGGTGAAATTCCACAATATGACATTTTGTAAATGTGTTGAGTGAGATATCACTATTAGGAAGACATCACTAAGGTGTAAATAATTTTATGAACCATGATCGTCTACTACTGAGAGAGATTCACTGGAGGAGTGTTAGGTTCTTGTCACCTGAATTTCCTTCTTCAACCACCTCAGGAAAGATCAATGTATGCAAAAATATGTAATTGATATGCTGAATATCACCTTCTTTGTAATCATAAAATAAGATTATAATATTATTTTTTAAATAGACAAGTTATTTCTAGGTTTCATAATGATAGTGTAGACAAGTCCAACTCTAAGGAAACGGAAGGCTCAAGATACAAGGCATTGTGTCCTCTCTTATCAATACGTGTCTCATCATTGTGAAATTAATGAGTCAAAAATCTGCTTCCTCAGCATAGTAGGTGAAGCATCTACAATAACTTGGTAACAAAATATCGATGGGATGATAACACACACAATTCACTCTCAACTAACTATAATTGAAAAGTAGAAGGTGGGTCAGGGAAGAAAGGGTGTACTGTATTCAGATAATTTACTTGAGGCACTTTGTTATTTCTTCACTTTTATTGTTTGTAGATTTGTTTTGAAATGGAAGTTGTTTTTATTTTGTCTTTTTTTTTTTTTGACTTGAGCTAAACAAGAGTCAGTGCCAATTTTTCTGAATGGCCACATTCTTTGACTAGTCACTGTTCCATCTATCATTACAATCTTGAAACCAGGGTCTAGTTACCCATCTTCCAAAAGTACAGCATAAACTAATTAATTCACCTTTACTTCAAATAATGCAGCAAGTGAAATTCAGCAAATTAGAATGATTGACTGATTATAGTAATGAATATCAATATTAAATTACACATAATCGTGGACTTGAGGATTTCAAAACTCTGTTTTAAACAAGAATGAGAGTGATAGATTTTCTTATTATGCTTGAGTTTAAACCAAAGTTTTCTAGACTTCATGTGGTCTAACAATTAGATTTTACTCTGCTGGGATTTAATGAATGGTGCTTCAGCTACTGGAGTACCGACATATTTTTCTTCTTATTTACACATTACAATTACAAGCCATGATCTTTATTTCGAGTTTATTATGGGTAACTGTCAATAAAACTCATTGATGGGAGGATAAAGTGAGGGACACAAAACAAAATCTCTCATGATATTCCAAAGTCACAGAATATTATACAGTTTATTGCCTTCTCCTAAAAGCAGTGCGAGGACAACCCCAAACCCCAAAATGCCCTTAAAGCTTTTGTTTCAAAATGACATGGTTTTGGTAAGTTGTTGTCGAAATGAGGGGAAAAATACAGAAACGTGTATATCATTAGCACAACTGCATTCCATTATTTTCTTTTGCAGAATAAATTACATAAATGGCGTTTGCATTGTTTGCTATACTTCACCCAGAGATTGGGATAATTAAGTTTCAAGAACTGAGATGCCTTAAAACACATTTAATTTAGTAAAATTGGTAAGGAAGCTACTGCAATTTAAAAAAATAAACAAAAAAGGACAAAAGTTTCCAATGTCTCACTGGGTAATTTAGAGTGAATTTAGACTATGGCATTAGAAGTACAAAAGGTAACTAAAAATGCCATTAAATGAAATGTTCCAAGTCCAAGCAATTTCCTTCTTAACAGAAAGTAAAATGCAAACAGAGATTACTAAAACCCTGCTGTGTTTAATTTAAGTGTATGTAAGCCTTTTACTCACAGTCATTTTGTCTGGAGATAATCACGGGCATCCACAGTGGTCAGGGCTGTGAAGCATGGGTTGTCAAAAGTTGCTCACTCTTTGATTCCACCTTGCTTGTGTCAGCCTGGGTTCACATCAGGCAAGTTCAGCTCATTCATCTTCTGACAGGGTGGGATTCTTCTATTTCTGTCACCATCAATTTGTTTTTGTTGCCTCCAGACTGCTTGCAGCAACATGAGTCTTGTGTGTAACTGCATGTTCACCATTGCAAGGTGACACAATTGGCCATCTAAAGGCAAAAAGGCCTCTGTAGCTGGAATAATGCGAATCAATTACAAATACCTTCACCTGTCAATTATTTATGTGTATATGCACAGTTTGTTCAGTATAAAATCTCAAATGACAGAGTTCAGAAATATAAAATCAACATTTTTACACATTCAAAATGCTATTTGTTATGCTCAGAATCCATTTTTAAAAGTAAGCAAAATCTTGGTACTGTTTCTCAGAAGTAAAGAAGAGAGATGATAAAACCCTTATTTTAAACATACAGATAATTAAAGAGATTAGGAACCAGGTATATACATAGGATCTGGCTAATAAAACTATTTTACAATGGAATGATCATTTTCCCCAATTTTTAAAAGCATCTTTTGAAGAACCAAGGATGCCACTTGTGGACGCCATTTGTGCCATTTTTGTCATTTCATATTTCAACTTGTGCTAGTAATCTTTAGGATGACTTGATCACTATTTGAATTTTAAAATATTTACACTGGATATTTATTAAGCACTTAAGTGTGCAGGCATCCCTGCTGCTAGGTTATATGTGCAAATAAAATGATTGAATAGTTAGAACATAAACAACTGTAGAATTTCTAGGAGGGCTGTGTGTGCATGTTGTGAGTATGCGTGTGTGTATACATAAGAGGGCACTGATAAATATATCTATATATCTATATCTGTATCTATCTATATCTATATCTATATCTATATCTATATCTATATCTATATCCTGCAACTTTTCAATAGAGAAAGGAAAGATTCTGAGACATCTGGATAAGTCATTTCTTAATACATGAAACACTCATGTTACAATGAACCAAATTTTATTTTGGGGCATGGTGTAACTAATGGCCCCTAAAAACATTTAATATGAGCTGGAGCTGGCAAAAAAGGAATTCCAGATAAGTTGTTAAACAATGTAATTCAACAGGCATTAAAGTAATATTTACGTGGTCCCCTGAACATGTGACAGGAAACCATGGGAGTCACCTCTGCCACATAATAGACAACCACGGTACCAACTGGAGCACTGTATAGTCCTTGAGCTCATAGGGATGTTGGATGTCATCAGTAAGTCTGGGTTGTGGCCAATAATAAGCAGTTTGAGTTGTCCAGGGAACTTTAAAAGCATCTTAATGTCCTCAGTGGTAATGTGACTAAACCATGAAATATTATTTAAAATGTGCAGCTTACCTCATTAATTTTAGGTAGCTCTTTTCTTTGTTCACATGTGTGTTATTTCATGTTTAATTTTATAACTTTGCCAATTTTCACAACTCTGGGGGTGTAATGAAAATTGCATTCTGTAGAGAGAGTACACCTTGGAATCATACAATACTCAATTTACGGGATCAAATATGATGGCCCTGCTAACTACAAATATCCTTGATGAAGGAACATGTCTTCTTTTAGCATTAACCTCATAGATAGTATCAGTAAGTTAGACTAAATTATCTCAAAAGCCTTAAGATTCTATGCTATTTCTGATTTACATCAAGCTCATTTAATGCTATTTATAGTAACAAATTTGTAGAGAATGGGTACAAATTAACACACCTCATCTCAACGACCTTTAATGCAAACCCATGCATTTAAATTTAAGAATCTTTCCTTTTGAGGCTGTCTATCGATAGGTATAAGACAATAGTGCAGCAAGTCATAGCTCCTGCTTCACAAACAAGAAAAAAAAAATCTTACTTTTAAAGAATTGTAGGAATGTGTAAATACAGAGATTTATACAAACTAAATTTCCAGAGAAAGAGGAGCCCATCTTAGATTTGCTGAGATTTCTGGCAGTTTTTTCTCCTCAAAACATTTGCTTCTGAGTCTGGACCAAAGACTACCATGGTGGGAGGGAGAGGACTGGAGCCTTTGATGACCACATGTGATGGTACAGAGTGCAGAAATCCAGATCTCCAAACTTAGAGACAGTTTTCCTTGAGACATTTTCAGCGTGCTTTATTGGCACAGATGTCTGAGGATGTGGGCAAGAAAGAAAGGAAGAATAAAATCATTGATTTAGAATCTCTAAGTTCTCTTATATTAAAGACATGTGAAGGAAGGTAAATGTGACAAATAATAGAGAAAAATCAAGAATTAGATAATCCTAATGTTGGACTTAGAACACAGGTCTTTAAAAAATATATAGATGGATAGATAGGTAGGTAGATAGATAGAAAGATTTAGGTATAAATATAGACATATAGAGTATATAAAATAGAGACATAGAAAATAGAATTTTCCTTTAAAATTTGATTTTAAATATTTATTTATTTTGAGAGAAGAGAGAGAGAACTGAAGAGTGGCAGAGAGAGAGGGAGAGAGAAAAAATCCCAAGCAGGCTGCATGCTCAGCATGGAACCCGACACAGGGCTCAATTCCATGGCTGTGAGATCATAACCTGAGCCAAAGCCAAGAGCCAGGCACTTAACCAATTGAGCCACCCAATTGAATGGATATTAGAATTAATTAACTTAATGAGATGTCAACAGAAAAATATATCAAAACTGAATCAGAAAAACAGAAATAAAATTAATAATGACAACAACAAAGATAAAACAGAGCATGAAAGACATGGAAGATAGTCAAATGGTCTAAACAATGTTAATTAAAGGACTCCCAAAAAAGGGGAAAAAGAGAAAATATCAAAGCAATATTTTAAGAGTTAATGGTCAGAATTCTCTAAAACTGATTAAAAAACAAAATCAAAAAATTAAGTAAAACAAACAAAACAAAAACAACCTTCTGTTTCAAGAACTCCAATCAGAATAACAATGCTTACTTTAGTCTGGATTTCTCATTACCCTTATTTAAATAAGGTTTAGAACAAGTATTTTGGAAAGGTAAACAAAGAAACTTCAGAAATCTTAGTCTCCATTGAAAGCAATGAAAACACTGGCAGACATGATCAAAAATCAATGTTTTCTGAACTCTAGAAATTAACCAAAAGTGTACAACAATCCAGGAGACTTTATTTAAGAAAAGTGTCTGAATCACAGTAAGAACTGTGACATTTCTGGTGTTTTTACTTGCAGTATCCCCATCACCCTTTTTACAGCCTTGGAAATCAGCAATAGTAACTATGAAAAACAACCACCAAATGGGACAAAATTGGTTTAGAACTCTCTTAAAAGCCCTATCCTCAAAGAAATGTCATTATTCAGTCTATATGGCAACTCTGAAAAAATTTTCACTTAAAAAATAGATCTTTATTTGTTTTGACCCAGAGCTCACTCAATGAGGAAAGCTCTATCTCATGGAGAGAAAGAAAGAAAGAAAGAAAGAAAGAAAGAAAGAAAGAAAGAAAGAAAGAAAGAAAGAAAAGAAAAAGAAAAGAAAAGAAAAAGGAAGGAAGGAAGGAAGGAAGGAAGGAAGGAAGGAAGGAAGGAAGAAAGAAAGAAAGAAAGAAAGAAAGAAAGAAAGAAAGAAAGAAAGAAAGGAGAAAGAAGATCATTTAACATTATAGTTGCCTAAAGCAGCAGTAAAAGTTGGGGCATACAAAACGCTGGCCAAAAAATGAAAAGGAATATCTATGGAATGAGATGACCATAAGAAGTTTTGAAAAGTTTCATATTTTTGAGGATCTAAAAGGCCATGCATATATGCATGTTTTATCCATGCCTAAGAAAGATTGGAGAAGGCCTTAAACTCCCATCTCAATTTAACCTTGAGGATTCAAAAAGGAAAAGTGAAGGCTAAGGCAGAGTTGTACATTTCCAGAGCAGTGAAAGAGTGGCATACACACAATCCTTTGGAAAAGATAAGTAGAGCATGAGTCAAGGCATTTAAGGACATCTTTGTCCAATTCTTAAATGACTATGAAGCTAACTAAGCAGAGACTTCAGTGGTCACATATTATAAAGAATACAGACTTTACATAGAAATGCAGGGAATGAAAACAAAAAGTCAACAAACAAGAGAAACAAAAACAAACAAACAGTGGCAAAAAAAAACCTGTTGAGACAAAGGAGAATTTGATCTCCAGAGTTCTCAAATTAATTTTGTTAAAATATCCAGTTTTCAACAACAATAATAAAAAACTATAAGATGTGCAAATAAATACAGCCTATACATAAAATTTAAAAAAAAAAATAAAAAAAAATTGTCTCTGAGGAAGCCCAGATGGTAGACTTACTACACAAGGACTTAAATAACCTATTATCAATACGTTCAAAGAATTAAACGAAATTATGTCTGTAATTTTTTAAAAAGTATGAGAATGTCTCTCCAAATAAAGAATATCAATATAATGATAGAAAAAGTTTTTAAAAGAACAAAATAGAAATCTTAAAATAGAGAGGCTTAACAGAATATCTTAACAGGTAGAAGAAAGAATCATCAAACTTTGAGAGAGATTAATTTACATTATCCAGACCATGGTACACAAAAGAAATGAATGAAGAAAATCAAACAAAGTCCAGAAATCTGTGGTACAATATAAAGTTTTCTAACATATTTGTAAAGGGAAGATAAGAAGTAGAGAATAGAAAGTTCAAAAAGAATATTTGAAAAAAACAATAGCTAGACATTTCCCAAATTGGAATAAAAAAGTCATGTACTCAACCAAGAAGTTCAACAAACGATATTGGATGAACTCAAAACTATACACAAATAGAAAACAATCAAATTGTCAATACCTGAAGGCAAATTGTCAGTATCTGAAGTCAAAAAGAATCTTGAAAGTAGCAAGGGAACATCAATTCATAACATTTAAGGGATCCTCAAATATTAACATCTGACTCTCAGAAACTATTGAGGCTTTTAGGCTGTGGGATAACACATTCAAAATGGTAAAAGAAGACCTTCAACCAAGACTATTATATCCAGCAAAAGCATTATTCAAAAAAATGAAGAAATTAAGACACTTCTAGATAAACAAAAACAGAGAATATATCTTTATCAGAACTTTCTCTCAAAGAAATACTAAAGGGAGATCATACTGAAATAACAGGACTACAAACATAATTTGAATCCATATGAAGGGCACTATAAAGTTAATTCCATTAAAAAATGAAAAATAGTACAAACATGACGTCATTTATAACACTCTTACTATTTGATTTCAAACAAAACTGTGTAAAACAATATATTTAAAACTATATTGAATAGCTTATAATAAAGGTTTGATTTATATGACAATAGACACAAAAAATAGGAAAGAGAATGAAATTCTGTTGAGGCTATATTTTTGTAAATACAGAAATTAATTACTTTAAATTATTTCAAGTTAAGATATATGTTGTAAGATCCAGAGAAACCACTTGAAACAAAACAAAATAAACAAGGGAATTATAATGGTATAATAGTAATAGCTATTTAAGATGAAATAAGGCAGTGATGAAGGAATAGAAAAATAATACGTGAAATATAGAAAAAAATAACAAAATGGCAAATGTAAATAATATTTTATCAGCCATTACATTAAATACAAATGAATTAAATAATCAAAGGCAGATATTGCCAAAGTGGATTAAAAACCATTGGAATAAATAGATTTGAATTAAAAAGATAGATATACAATGCATAAAATAACACTGGAGTGGCTATACTAATACCTGACAAAATAGATTCCCAGAATATTATTATATTACTAGATATAAAGAAGAACATTTTATAATGATAAAATAATCAATGAATCAGGAAGATATCTCAAAGCAAAAACTAACAAAAATAGGAGAGAAATAGGCAAGCCAAAATAAAATTTGGAGACTTCAATACCCCTTATTTTACGGATATAAAAAGAATATTCAGATTTATGGAAGCAAAGAGTAGAATGGTGGTTGCCAGAGACTGTGGGCCAGTGGGTATCATTTAATGGGCATAAAGTTTCAGTTAAACAAGATGAGAAAGTTCTACCGATCTGCTGTACAACATAGGGCCAATAGTTAAATGTATTGTGTATTTAAAAAAATTAAGAGAGTATATCTCAAGTGTTCCTACCAAATGCAAAAAAAAGAGAGAAGAAAGAAAGAAAGAAAGAAAGAAAGAAAGAAAGAAAGAAAGAAAGAAACTACCCCCTCCAAAAAAACCACAAAAAACCACAAAACACAAAACAAAAAAGAACAAAGGAGTATGAGGACATTTTTGGAAATGATGAATATATTTATTATTTTGATTGTGGTGATTTCATAGGTTTGTGTATATGTCCAATCTCACCAAATTGTATGCATTAAATATGTGCAATTTTTTATACATCAAATATAGCTGATAAAAATATTGATTATAGCCTTGTTAAAAAAAAAAGGATACACATATAGATCAATGGAATGGATTTGTGAGTCCAGAAATAAACCTTCACATTTATAAATCAACTTATTTTTCAACAAGAATGACAAGATCAAGGATGCCTGGGTGGCTCAGTCAGTTAATTATTTGCCTTCAGCTCAGGTCATGATCTCACGTTTCATGAGTGGGCCCCGCATCAGGCTCTGTGCTGACAGCTCAGAGCCTGGAACCTGCTTTAGATTCTGTGTCTCCCTCTCTCTCTGCCTCACAGTCTGTCTCTGTCTCTCTCTCTTAAAAACAAATAAACATTTAAAAAAAAAAAGAATGACAAGATCATTTAGTGGATAAAGAAAGACTTTTTGGGGTGCCTGGATGGCTCAGCCAGTTGAGTGACTGACTCTTGATTTCAGCTCAGGTCATCATCTCAGGATCATGGGATTGAGTCCAGCATGGGGTTCCACCTTTTAAGATTCTCTCTCTCCCCCTGCCCCTCTCTCCTGCTCACATGCTCACTTGCTCTCTCTCTCTCTCTCTCTGTTAAAAACAAAATAGTTTTGTCAACAAATATATGTATAAATATGTAAAGTAGTAAGTCAGAATGCACCATAGACCTAAATGCAACAGGAAAATCTGTAAAATTCTTACAAGAAACCATGTGAGTAAATTTTATGACCTCGGGTTATGTAATAGATACACTGATTTATTCAAAGTTTGAAACTTTAGTGTTTCAAAAGAAAGCATCAAAAAAAAATAAAATAAAAGGCCACCTACAATTGGTGAGAAGATATTGGCAAGTCATATATACAATAAAGAAATTTTATCCAGAATATATATTTGTGAAACTGAATGATAAAAGGTCAAGCAACCAATTTTAAAATTTCAATAGACATTTATCCAAAGAAGAAATGCAGACCAATAAATGAAAGTATGCTAAACATCACAAGTCATTAGAGAAATGTAAAACAAAACCACAGTGAAATGCTGGTTCATACCCACTACAATGGCTAAAAGAAGAAGGAAAGAAGGAAGGAAGGAAGGAAGGAAGGAAGGAAGGAAGGAAGGAAGGAAGGAAGGAAGGAAGGAAGAGAAAGAAAAAGAAAGAAAGGGACAATGAATAGTGATGAGAATGATCATCCTTCATTGATTCCTCATTGCTGTTGATATTATCAAATGGTACAGCCACTTTGAAAAACACATGTAGGAATACCTCACAATGTTAAAGGTAAGCCATCTGACACAATTATGCTTCTATGTATATGTGAGAGAAATTAAACAACCTTGCAAAATATAATTGTACACAAATGTTCATTGCAGCATTATTCACAATAGCCAAAAAGTGGGGCAACCAAAAAAATGTATATTCATATAAGAAATACTATTTGACAATAAAAATGAAGTAGTATTACATTCTAAAATATGGATAAACCATAGAAATAATATGCTAAATGAAAGAAATCAATCACAAAGGCCACATGATATATATGATTCCATCAGTATGAAATATCCAAAATAGGCAATTCCACAGGGAGAGAAATCATATTAGTGGTTTCCATGGTATAGAGAGAGAAGGGAATTGGGAGCGACCACTAATGGGATGGTATTTCTTTTAAGAGTGATAAAAATATACTATAGCAGTGATGATTGCACAACTTTGTGAATGTACTAGAAACTACTGAGTTGTACAATTTAAAAAGATCAATTTTCTGATATGTAAATCATATCAACAAAACTGCTATAAAATGTTATAAAAATAAAAATGATGACATGTAAAATAACTTTTAAATTTATTTACCTCCATCTTATTTACCCCCAACTTCTTTGATTTTAAAAGATACAACAGGGCATCATAGATTCAGAGTATTAATAACTTTAATTTTTACATTAAATGTTTATGTTTCAATCACAACATATATGAATTGAGGGGCGCCTGGGTGGCGCAGTCGGTTAAGCTTCTGACTTCAGCCAGGTCACGATCTCGCGGTCCGTGAGTTCGAGCCCCGCGTCAGGCTCTGGGCTGATGGCTCAGAGCCTGGAGCCTGTTTCCGATTCTGTGTCTCCCTCTCTCTCTGCCCCTCCCCCGTTCATGCTCTGTCTCTCTCTGTCCCAAAAATAAATAAAAACGTTGAAAAAAAATAAAAAAAAAAACATATATGAATTGAATGTATCTTACAACCACATGTCTCTAACCTAGTTTTTCTGGAAAACAGAAACTAAATCATGGATTATGATAGTGACACATTAGTTGAGTAGCATAAGGCTCAGTAAGTAAGGATAGGGAGAAAAAGAATGGGTGAAAAAAAAGATACAAATCACAATAATCTAATATTTTACTGCAGTAGGGGCTTACAATTGTCTGACAGATAATCTCAATAAGTTTTACCTCACCATTGTGAAAACATATTTCGTCAATTGTGCTGAAGGGTTTGAGATAAAAATTAGATGGAAAAAAGATAAAATTTAGGGCTACTAAAAATACAACTGTAGATATTACAGTAAGCTGAGAATAAAGTAAATCTATACATTTTTAAAAATATTAAAACTATTAAAGTTTTTATTTTAAAATATTTGAATCATATATAAATATATTTATGGGAATATAAATATATCTAAATATATGGATCATCTAGTGGTGCACAAAGTTGACTTGTACTGGTTCAAGGGCTAATTGTTATAGTTTTAGGAATTTTGCAAGATGTCTGTTAAATCTTTGATAGTTTGACTTTATCAAGGGTGAGAGTATTTATGCCATGAAAATTCGTAAGAGCTACCCATCAAAGCTGTTTCTCTTTCCGCCAAAATACTGGTTGCTAAATGCTTATTCACATACTAAAATAATAGCTTTCACAACGAAGAGTAAAGAAACAATATTTAAAATCAATTTTCTTGGGGCACCTGAATGGCTTTCTCGGTTGAGCATCAGATTTCACCTCAGGTCATGATCTCACAGTTCGTGGTTCAAGCCCTGCATCAGGCTCTGTGCTGACAGCTCAGAGCCTGGAGCCTGCTTCAGATTCTGTGTCTTCCTCTCTCTCTACCCCTATCTCGCTTGTCCTCTGTCTCTCTGTCTCTCTCTCTCACTCAAAAATAAACATTAAAAAAAATCCTTAAATAAGATCAATTTTCTTAAAATAGTGGCTGACAAAGTGAAAATTTGTTGGACAACTTATAGGTTAAGATCGATGACATGATTGTTGTGAAAGGACTATAATTTACTGAGAGAATTGAAAAGTTCTGGATTGCAGAGGTATTTTCATTATATACACAAGATGCTAATGTTTTTCCATTACATATGTGCAAAAATAATAACAGGTGTAAAAGAGAACATTAATTTTATCTGTATATGTTACTTACAGCTTCCTCTTTATCCCTCATCTTCATTATTAAATAAGTAGTATACACAGTTCAGCATGTCATATTATGTTATTCCTGGACTGGACATGCATAATGACTTACTCATTCTGTCCCCCCAAAATACTGATTATTTAAATCTTGACTGCTGACCCTGATAGCCATCATCTCATTAGATGGTGCAAAATGTTCCAGTCTTTTTCTAAATCAACATGAAGTGATGCCAGAGTTATCACAGCAATCTTATCCATCCATTGATTTCTCGTCAGCTGGAGGATTGACTTCAAGACATCTTCAGGTTCTTCAGGGTTTTATTTGGATTATGAGATTGAAGGCTTTGTTCTTTGTATTTGATAAAAGCAATTACCACCAATTCTTCATTCTTGGGACAGAGCATTACTAGAGTTGTCAATGTTCACCTGATGATCATGTGAAATAAAAGTTCTTTGTGTGTGCGTGTGTTGTGTGTGCAGTTTTTCTTTTATGGCTAACTTTAGTAATCCATTGATCAATCCATTCCTATCTTTTCATTTTTTATGACAACGCTGCTTTAAAATCATCTTTTGTTTTACACTACATTGATTTTCTAGGTGTTTGGTATATTTCACTTTCAAAAATCAAGGTGAATGTCAAGTGTATAAAAAAATCTTGACATAAAAGAACTTGATAAATAAAATTACTCTTTAAAATAAATGTTTTTGTTACACTGTAACAACTGTGGACAGGAACAGATGATTTTTGAAGATTATTTCCGCTATCTACAATGAAAAAAATAAACTTTTTCATTTGAGTACAGTTTCAAGGAATGGAAACTTGAAAATATTTCATGTTTTAAAGACAATAAAGGTAACAGAGTATCTACTTTAATCTTATATATCAGGATCATTTGGTATCTATTGAAATCCAGTGATTTTTATTACCACATTTAAAATGCAGTTGAAAAGAACTCTAGTGACATTTTTGCATATAGTGTTCTTTTTCTGGTTAAGCCTAAGGTTTTCTTCATTGTTTATCTGGATAAAAAATACTTATGTAATAGAGAATAAGTATCATCATCCTTTGAAAGTATGTGCTGCCACTTGATCTTGTGTGTATATATATGAACCATATACTCGTACAGGAGGTCTTGAAACTGCCTGGATTCTTTCTAATTTTAATGTGATTTTATTTATAGAGACACTTGTTGCTGAGATACTTTGAATTCTGGAGAAAAAAAAATCTACAAGTGATGAAATAATGATCAAATTTAAATGTGGAATCCCTCATTCAGGAGCATACTATAGCTGTCTGAGCCTCACTATTATACAAATGGATAAAATTCCCTCTTGGAGCTGGAGACCAATCATTGGTATCGGTTTTAGAGAGACAGAAACCTGTCTCAGAGCTAAGAGACAGCAGGAGTAGTAGTAATATCAGTTGGAACCTTGATACACATCAAAGGAAATGAAGCCCTATGGCTGAAGAAATTACATGGATACCATAGACCAATAATTTTAAATATTAAAAGGCTCTTTTCAAGCTAAGGACAATTTGTAGTTATAAGCAGACAGCCCAAGGTTAGCAAGTACTGAGAAAAATCAGTCTCTTGAATCCAAGATTTTTTTTTCACTTTTATGCTTCCTAGGGATTAAAGTGACTCATCTAATTCTCACTGATTAATAAAATATTTTTCCACCATTGTCCTGTGTGTGTGTGTGTGTGTGTGTGTGTGTATGTGTGTGTACATGCATGTGAAAGCTTTTTCATCTACTTACATACCTATATAAAAAAAAGCTTTATTTTAATTAATTTTCTACATTATATATTAAAGAGCGGTGTTGATGTTTAATTTAAATAGAAATGTATTGTGAATTGAGGTATCTCTAGCCTGTTTCAAACCTGATATTTAAGTTGATATTCAAATTTGAAGTCTCGTTTTCTTTCTTAATAAAAGCTATCTCATTTATAGCTACCAGTCTATGCTTTTGTTGTGTCAACCTGATAATATAAGCAGATAGTTAGAGGTTCTGATTTATGATGGTTTCTTTAAAAGATAGCTTTTGTGTAACTCTTTGGTCTAGAGTATTTGCTTGCTTGGTTTCTAACAAAGGCTCATTAAAATGAGTGAAACTAATATAAAACTTACCTTGAAACCGTTCCCTTGCTGAACTCTACTCTCAAAGGATTTTCTAATTTGCAATTTATATTTTAGACTTTGACGAAGAAATAAAGAGAAATAACATGTAGTGCTCCCTGAAAATACTTGATACTATTTCAAAAGTTAAATAGAGTCATGGTACTTGGATTATTAAGTCATTGTGTTCATATCATTTATTTATAAAGGAAGAGAATTCACCATGATTTGCCACTAATTCAGTGATATATTGAAAAATGTGATTCAGTAAATATTTTTTAGTCAAATCCTGGGGCAATCTTTGTATATAGATTGGGACAAGAAGGTTTAGATTTTAAAACAAGGTGACATTTGGACATGTGCATAAAACTTTACATGTTTCATATCAGAAAATATCATTTTGACATGAACAAAATAAGCTCTTGGACTGTTTTTGGCTTCTCTTTTCTCTCATTTTTCATATAAGGAACAATTTAATTTAAATATATATTTAGTGTCCTCTTCAGTCTGAGGTTTAAGACGTGAAAAATCTCAATAAACAGGATCCTTAGCTTCTGGGTTGTATTCTGGTTAACTGAAATGTGATTAAATTAGAGTAAAGATAAGATAAATTCTAATTGTAAAATCTTTAAAAATGTGTTTGTCTATTTTTCTATTTTAATATACTAAACATAATTCAATCCTTGTTTCTGTAATTTATTGTGTTTTATTGTACCTCAGGGTCATCATCTTGAAAATGATTTGTAACTTTCTAAAACTAGATGAAAAAGATTAATTTATGAGAGGATATTGAGAAGCTACTTTATAAACAAACTCCTCAGTCAGCTTGTTTTTCATGATTATTGGCTCCCTCCTTATAAAAAGCATAGTAAAATTTTTAACCTTATTATAGAAAGATTCTGATTGTTTAGAATTCACTTTATAAAGATTTAATGAAGAAAAATGACTAACATGACCAAAAATGGATATATGGTTAAAAATAGAAATGGCCTAGATTCTCAACATTTTTTTTTAATGTTTATTTCTTTATTTTGAGAGAGAGCTTAAGTGAGCAGGGGAGATGCAGAGAGAGGTGGAGAGAGAATCCCAAGCAGGCTCTGCACTGCTAGCGCAGAGCCTGATGCAGGGCTTGAATACGTGAACCGTGAAATCATGACCTGAGCTGAAACCAAGAGTCTGACACTTAACTAACTGAGCCAAACAGGCGCCCCTCAACTTAATTTTTTTTTAATTTTTTTTTTAACGTTTATTTATTTTTGAGACAGAGAGAGACAGAGCATGAACAGGGGAGGGACAGAGAGAGAGGGAGACACAGAATCTGAAACAGGCTCCAGGCTCTGAGCTGTCAGCACAGAGCCCGACGCGGGGCTCGAACTCACGGACCATGAGATCATGACCTGAGCTGAAGTCGGACGCTTAACCGACCGAGCCACCCAGGCGCCCCAACTTAATTTTTTAAAAGGCAAGTGATGTGGCTATTTTCATTATTACTTAGGAAAATGCAAAGATAGGACACTAGAATTTTCCAATAACATCCTATTGCCAACTCTACCTGGTTATGGCTTTGTAAATGATTTGATTGTCCAAGGAAGCCATCTAAATCATATCTTGGTTAAAAGCCTGTGTACAATGAATTGTTTTCCGTTTTGGCTTTTGTTTGTTGGTTAATTTGAGAATACATGTGCAACCCAAACAGAATATGTAAATGTCCTTGTACAGCTACCTACTTCCCATGCACCTTCCCAATGGCTAGAACTGTCCTGAGTATAAGGCATCAAGGCTTTACATACAAAAAAGTAGTATGAGTAGCCCCATCACTGCACAAATAGAACTTTCTGTCCCATGGGTAGCTCAGACCACACGTGTAGTATAGCCAACGTGCCATCTGGAAGTAATTCACTGTTACTGCCTCTTATCAGAACTGCTGAGGATTTTTTTTTTTATCAAGTATAAATGAATCATAGAACAGACTGATGTATGCTCATTAAACTATAAAAACTTGTTAGGCTATCATCTTACCATGCAAAATAGAAGTCTAATAGAGGTAAGCTAGATCTTGTGAGTCCATGGTATGAATGTGACATGTAAAGGGAGAAACAGACTGAAATCTGTCTGCGTTATACCAGGAAATTACATATTCTTCTTAAAGTAAAATAAACACTTGACAAAGCTGTTAATCATCCCTAGTGGAAAGGATTTACAGATTCAATATTAAGATGATGAGCTTCCCACTGGTCTTAGAAGCACTGTAGTCAAATGAATCCATTTTCCTCTGAAATCATTTAGATAAAAATTATATTCGCATTGAAGAATATGAATGGCTTGAATGCTAAAATGTCACTTTAAAAATGCATTGTTCCTTCTGTGGGTTTCTAATAGCTTTCAGTTAATATTTGGTGAGGAGAAAAAGACAGCCAGATCCAAACCACTTTCTTGAATGAACCTATATTTTCTGTGAAAAAGAGAATGAGACTGGGGATGACAACAGAGGCAAGTATATACATCCCTCAAATTCATTTCATATTTATGCATGTAACTCAGCCACAAAAGAATAGGCATCTTTATCTTAAGATGACTTCATAAAAGCGCTCTCTCTCTCTCTCTCTCTCTCTCTCTCTCTCTCTCATATTTTAGGGTAAACTGAAATAATCTTTCACTGATAACATATTTGGAAATTTACCTGTAGTGATATTGTAGCTGGTAACTCCTATAAAAACAAACAATTTTTAGAAGTTATCCATTCACAAAGAGATTATGGACTTTAGTGATTAAGGATGTGTGCAGTGCAGAATAAGGGCATTTGTTTCCTAGGAAACAAGCTAGTACTGTGCCACTGAAGAAATTTGTAAGCATTAAAATATTCTGTAATCAGGCCCCAGGAGAACATATTAAATTTTTTAAAAGGAATAAATATTTGACGTCCTAGCCATTTTCTAAATATACTTGTAGATGAGGACTCTTGTCAAGGGGCTGTGTTTCAAGGGTGAGAGCCAATGATATAATAGGTGAGCCAAGAACATACTTTAATGTGGCTAATCCAGGTAGCAGGATTCATGTAGGTACCAGCCTGAACAACTCAAGTCATTCAAAATCATAAATCCTGAGGGAAGAATAACAACTACAATAAGACAAAGGGAAACAAATTTTAGAACAAGATGTAGAGGCAGGAATGAAAGGGCATAGATTTAATATAACTGTCTTGAAACCTGAAGGATGCAATTAAAGAAAAAAATATGTAAACTATTCTCAGGCGGCACCCTTAAAGGTGACCAGACTAAAAGCGTAGTAATCTAAATGATGCTATTTCTAGGTCATTAAGGATACTCTGGTTCAAAAACATGTTCTCTGTGTGCCTAGCATGGTACATAAAATCTCACCACTGAGCTACACTTCTGAGAGGCTTTCCGGACCCCTGTTACTATGAATAAAGGTACAACATTTTTGTTGGACTTCATATTATAGTGAGGGTAGAAAGTTTAGATCTAGCCTTCATGTTCTTATCTACAAAATAAGGATTGCGATATCTGCTCATGTGGCTTCTGAAAGGATAAATCTTTTTTAAAATGTGCAATACGTGAGCTAGAGGAACTGTCTTGTTCAAGTAAGTATTCAATACATGGTGGCAGTTATTATCTCCATTATTCAAAATACAAGTCATACGTTACTAGGAATCACATATATTCAAGTAACTACTATGCACGTGACCTCATCCCAGTGAGATTTTGGAAAAGATAGATGGTAAAATGCAAACAAATGCATATGCAGTACATAATACATCTGATAATGATTTTTTCCCTGAAGAAAAAGAAGTGGTGGAGGAGACAGGAAATCTCAATTTTTTATGGTGAACAGAGAAGGATTTTCTATGCAGAGGGCATTTCCGCGGAGACCTAAAAAAAGTGGAGTGAACATGCTAATGGCTGGTGGAAGAGTATTACAGATAAAGGAAAAAGCCATTGGGGACTTGGTTGTGCAATAAGCAGGAGCACAATGTGTGGCTAAAAAGAGAGTTAGAAAACCATAAGGGACCCTTAAATACAGAGAACAAACTGAGGGTTGATGGGGGAGGAGAAAATGGATGATGGGCATTAAGGAGGGCACTCGTTGGGATGAACACTGGGTGTTTTATGTATGTGATGAATCACTGGATTCTACTCCTGAAGCCAAGACTACACTGTATGTTAGCTAACTTGATACAAATACATTTTTAAAAAATGTAAAGAAATAAATTAGAATATACTTCGAAGCCAGAAAGTATTAAGCCTTAGAGTCCACAGTTAGGATGTTACTCTATGTGTACTAGGAAGTTAATAGACAATTTTGTTCAGACAATGATATGAGTTGATTTGTCTTTGACCCATGGAAGTAGAGCAGAAATATTTAATTGGTGGATGGAGTTGTAAGGTCAAAACAAGGGTTTTCATGTCCAGATGTATATTGGACAGAAAATGGAGTAAGTACTTGGCAAGTGTGAAAGCTATGTGTCTAGATGTTGCATAATCATCCTGGACACCTGCAAGTAGAAGCTATTAAAGGGTAGTAGAAGATTCTAAGTCTTGACTCTTACCTTTTATAGACAATAGCTACAACTTCAGGACATTCTCTTCAGAGGTGACCATTCCATTATGCTTAAAAATCTATTCTTAAGCTTAAGAATCTATTCTATGCTTAAGAATCTATTCTTAAGCTTAAGAATCTATTCTATGCTTAAGAATCTTATGGATCTATTTCACCCAGAGTCAGCAGCACCATTTCTAGAAATGCCATTTGCCTTTTACTCCAGTAATCATGTGTGGCCACAAACACTGGTAGTCACACATGCTCCTCATTAAACAAGAAATATTCGGAGGTCAACTTTTGTCATTATTGTCTCTGCAACATACAGATGGAGAACAGCATGGTGTATGTGAGGAAACAAAATATTTAAAATCTGAAGTTAGTGGAGGAATTGGGGTTTATTTTCATTTGGGAAATTTTCATTTCATTTGGGAAAAAGAGTCAGATACTCTGTTTTACAGCATTGTATGGTTCAGAAGTCCTCTCAGCCATGAGGGAAAATTATTGAAATTGATCTAAACAAATGCTTTCCATTGGCAAAGCTCTGTACATATGAAGACTCAAGCACAGGCTTATTTAATAAGAAAGATATGGCAATACGTGATCGCAGCTAGTCAGGGGAGTATTTACACATGGGAAAAAAGTTGAGTAGGAAAGTCTAAGAAAGAGATTTAAAAATAGATTTCGGATATAAAATACATACATGTGCTTGAAAAAATCACAGAAAAGTCAACTTGCCAATTTCACCATACAAATGCCTACCTTAGGCAAATTAAAACAATAAATATCATGGACAGAAATTCTGAATAGCTTTTAAAAACTCTAAATTCTGGTTACCTCACTACCATATAATGTCTAGTGTTTCCTAAGCATCTTTATTAAATATTTGTTATCAGATTTGCAGCAGATCTTATTTTTGACAGACTTCTTGGGACAGGACGAGAAATGGGATAAAGGCTGGTGGCATGTTAAACTCTAGCTACTTTAGCAGAACTTCATGGCGAAGCTGGCATAGCACCTGTCTACTCTGGTTCTCTGCCCTCTGGTTAGTGAGATTTATCAAATATATAGGTGAAGGCCAAAGCCCTACGGAGTAATAAAAAAGAAAAGCATAGTTCTAAACCAAAAGTAAGCATTCCAACATGCATTGAACTTTCACTGCCCAAAACAAGTAGCCTCTAGTCACAGATTTATTTTATTTTAGCTGTAACTATTACAACACTTGAAATGTGGCTAGTCTGAATGGAGATGTTCCGTGAAGTGTAAATCACATCTGATTTAGAAGACTAAATGGAAGAAAATTTAAGATATGTCATTAATGATTTTATGTTAATTGTATGTGAAATGATAATATAGATATTTTTGTATAAATATAAAAATATTTTTATTTTTAAAATATGTAAATTTTATGCAATTATGTAATTTAAAAATTTAAATTATGTAAAACATAATTTTAAAAATTAAGTTAACTTTTTCTGTTTACTTTTTATTTTTTATATTATTTATTTATTATTTATTTATTTTATTCACTTATTTTTGAAAGAGAGAGAGTGCGAGTGAATGAGGGGCAGAGAGAGAGAGAGGAAGAGAGATTGCAGAGCCCGGAGCCGGGCTCGAGTTTACCCGGTGCGGGGCTGGAACTCACAACTGAACCATGAGCTCCTGACCTGAATCGAGGTCAGATGCTTAACTGACTGAGCCAACCAGGGGCCACCGTTTACTTTTTAAATACAACTATGAAAAAATGTAAAATTTCATATTAGCAGAAGGGGTTGGGGGATGGGAATAATAAATGAACCGTGGAAGATACAGGTGTCTAGTTATAGAGTAAGTCACAGAACTGAAGGGCACAGCATAGAGAATGTGGTCAGTGATATTGTAACAGCTTCTCATGGAGACAAATGGTAGCCACACTTGTGGTGAACATTGCATAATATATAAAGAAGCCCTGTCACTAAACTAATGTAACATTATATGTCAACCATTCTCAAAGTTTAAAAAGTTAAAAATAATAACAAAATTACATATTAGCTGGTATTTGTGGCTTTCATCAGATTTCTATTGGATACTCTTAGATGTATTAGAACTACAATGGGCAGGGATCCAGTTTGCTAATGCAGTATGCATTGGAGCAAAAAAAAAAAAAAAAAAAAAAAAAAACGAAAACAAAATAAAACAAAAAAACAAGAATTTTGTCTTGAATAAGAAGAGTATTATTTTGGTGTCCAATCTGAGTCTGAACCAAAGTTATATAACTTAAGAGCTACCTGATCATGGATCTTTTATTTAACTTCTCTGAGGTTCAGAGATTCTTAATCTATAAATAAATAACAATAATATTAGAGGCTTAAGGTTATGAAAAATGTACTTAGCACAGTCCCTGGTTCATAGAGAGTGCGAAGCAGATTTATTTTTTTCTTCCAGCACTGGAAAAGAGAAAACTGAACTTTGCTTACTCTTCCTGTAATAACTAGCTTTATGTTGGCAGGCTTATCTGTTAGTTTCTGTCAGCTCCAGTTAATTCAGACATAAAACAGGTATAACAATGTAATTGTTTTGAACATTGGTATCTGTACAAATTGATTTTCTGAGTTACTTTCACTCTAAATATTCAAATATTAAATTATTGTATTCAATGACTCAAAACTTTAAAAATAGAAAAAAATTCTCCCAGGGATTCTGGGGTTCTCTTCAGGATTTAGAATTTTAAAATTGAAGTTAAGCTTCACAAAAAGGATATACTCAGTAAGATTAATATATTTGACATCACTAAAATGGTGACTACTGTATTTTATCTTCAACTATTTTTTGTTCAATTAAAATACCTACTCCTTAATTTTAAAAGCTTTTGTAAAGTGGCAAGTTTTCTCCACATTTGAGAGGAATGTTTTCTGCCTTAAAGAAACATAGTTGCACCTCTTTAAAAAGCTGATTTGGACTTCCTGAAAGTAAAGATATTTTCTCCAGTGAAAATTTTCCCATGCTTCCATAGCAATCCTGTCTCCATTCTGAAGGGCAAAACTTGCCTAATATCAAGGCAACTTGTTTGGGGAACAGGCAACTTGTATTAACAACCAACCTGTACTGACTTCGACCTTTATTTTTTTTTTCATTTATTTAAGTTTATTTATTTATTTTGAGAGAGAAAGAGACAGAGAGACAGACAGAGAGAGAGAGAGAGAGAGAGAGAGAGAGAGAGAGAGAGAGAGGGACGAGGAGAAAAGGAATTCCAAGGAGGCTCCAGAATCATGACCTGAACCAAATCAAGAGTTAGACGCTCAACCAACTGAGCTACCTCGGCATTCTGACCTTTATTTTTTAATAGGAATATAAATGTTTCAGTTTAAGCATGGATTAATCTCCTTTCTTTCTTTTATAAAGCATTATTGTGTAAATATGAGGAAAAGAAAATTAAAGGAGCTCACCTGTGTGCAATTCATCTTATTCTCAATTAATGGTGGGGAGTAAGGAGTGGCGAGAGATGATCCTAAGGGAAAGGAAAATGAAAAAAAAGGGACCTGGACTCTGGGCAAATAGACCAAAGTCATTTGCTATCAACCGACTCCTTACCTATGGAATGCTTTGAGCAGGATGTCCCTGGTTGAGAATTGCTTATGGCGACAATAACATCACCTTACAAATCTATGTACTTATGAGGTAACTTCCTGGAGAATGTCATATAAGCTGTTCAACACTAAGATATACAATGGAGTTAAAATGGAGATATTACCTAGCTTAATGCTCCCCGCTGTGTGAGATAACAAGCATATCCTATCCTCTATGTATTTATATAAAACATAAATAGATATACATTATATATATATGTGTGTGTGTGTTATGTGTATACATATATTCATTATGTGTGTATATATATTTATGTCACACATTATTCTGAGACAGAGTGCAATGTGGTAGAAAAACCTTTGAGGAGCCATACAAATCATCTCAGGGTCTCTTCCTACTTGATTTGTGCTTCTTAATTGCTTGAAATAGAAACAAAACAAAACACTTTAGTAACATATGATACTGGCTAAGATTCAGGTCTCTGATTTAAGAATTGGATACCAGGTTTTAGCTCAGAATATATTATGAAGAAGACTGTACTTACATTATTGCTTTACTTTTTGTATATGAATTAGGAAAATAAAAGTGAACCCTTTCCACAAACTTAATCAGATCAACATCAGCATTTAATGATGTCTTGTTTTTGTTTTATAACAAAGAGGGCACTGTCTCTATTCCCTGGAGGAGAGAGGGTTAAAAAAATAGGACTCCACCACTCCAACCTGAGCCTATTATCATGATTGTGTAAATGATTTGTGTGCTTCTTTAAATAATCTGCTATGAAATACTATTTCCACACGTGTAATTTATTCCTCACGTCCTGTCCTCATCCAATGTATGCGATATGTGGGTGCCCTTTGTATGAAAACATTATTCTATAGTGAATGTATTTGATTCAATTATTTTCAGGTTTTTCAATGTAAAAGAAATTGCAACTAAGATTTAAAATAAAAACAATTACAAAAGTAACATGACAAATAAGCTCATGTCGAGGGGATATTGTGGTCAGGGGAACAATGCCTAGGTCTACTATTACCCTTTTGCCTGCAAAGACTTGTAGGGTAGTGAGCTCTGTATTCTCAAGGCAGCTCCCTGTTTTTGAATGGCTATGCTCAAGTATCTGGAGTATATGTCCCTTTCTAGACTGTGTTAGTAACTTTTATAAATAAAAATAAGACCTATGATCTATTGTGAATACAGAGCTATGCTGCTTGGACGACAAACAAGAAAGCATTGGGGGTAGAGGGAACGGAGGAGAATAAGAGGGTTCATCAACATGGATCAAGACTGTTACCTAAGAAAAATAGCCAATAAATAGAGAAGAAATAGCAATAATAATAAGGACGCCTTTTTTCTTCCTTCCATTCTTTCTTTCCCTTCACTCTCTCTCTTTCTTCTTTTCCTTTTCTCACTCTTCCCTTCTTCCTTCGTTTGCCTTCCTTCTTAAACTAACAAACTGTAAAAACAGGTTTTGGAATCTAGTGAATCCTTATCCCATTTATGATTGTTTTTTATCATGATCAATCCCATTGCCATGTTTCGCTTGAAAATGTACAGTCTTTGTATCTCTTCTTTAAAAACTTATTTTGGATAGTCATTATATTTTATATTAATTTTCAAAAGCATCATTTTGCTCACAAATGCTAGATATAATTATATCTCTGTATCTCATCTCTCCTACTCCCTGATTATTATTCCTCTTACCTTGAAATATTTTCTCTATTCTTTACTTAAACCCTATGCTTTCTTCAAGGTCTAACACATAACACTTCCATGAATCTTTCATTGATTATTATATGTAATATATACATATCCTCACATTCCTAAAGGAGTTCTATACTTAAAACTTTTGGAAAAATGCAAAGGATTAATTGAGAATGACTTATCTCACAATATGTTAGGAGAACCCAACTTCTCAATTTAGTTTGCTCTAAGTAATACATGCCAAACTAGAGTCTTCATGAATGTAGATATTTTTACTATCTTTTTCACCTCCATCTTCTTAGGACCCAGATTAGTCCTGGCACATTGAAAGAGTTTAGTAAATATTTGTTGATGGAATGAATGCATAAAACTCATTATAAAGATACAAAGATGATTCTTATATTAGCCTTCCAGTTCTGCCAGGTAAAATGGAGAAACTGTTGACAATAACCCTTAATCCACAGGGCTGTAAGGGAATGACCATGATTTTTTGAATCATTTTCTTGTGATCCTGTTTTATTCTTTTGCTATTTATGATATTGTGCTATGTTGTATTCTCTTTGCTTCAGAGTCTCTTGTTACTAATGCAATTTCTCCAAATTTACTTTATTACTGCCTTTTAGGGATGGCTTAACTTCTACCTGATATGTTATTGAAATTGATTGTATGATGCTATAATTGTAACTTTTCAGAATAGGAATCTTCTTCAGCAATGTTTGTATTGTCATCAAATTCTGAATTCATTTGTACTTTGGGACAGAGTACACTTTAGAAACAAGAATCACTTCCTTCTTGGAGTGAGTTCTGAAAATAGAGAGCTCTTCTGTTTGAGGAGCACCATGGCACTTCTGCTTTAATGGCATTAAATACGAGTTCCAGTCCACTAACTCTGGGCTCTTATGGACCCAAATGCATGTGCCCACCGGACTATGCACATTATATATGAACATGGAAAACACAGAAGTAGTATTAATGGACAGGTTGGTTTTAAATATTAAAAACTAAATTTGAGGGATGCCTGGGTGGCTCAGTCAGTTAAGCGTCCGACTTCCACTGAGGTCATGATCTCATGGCTCCTGAATTTGAGCCCCACATGGGTCTCTGTGCTGACAGTTCAGAGACTGGAGCCTGTATCTCCCCCTCTTTCTGTCCCTCCCCTGCTCGCGCCGTCTCTCTCTTTCTCTCTGAAAAATAAACATTTGTTAAAACGTTCTCTGATCCACCCCTCCTCCCCAGTGCCATAAAGCAAGAACCATGGCTTGTTATAGTGCACATCAGGGCCCTACATGGCCCCACAGAACCTGTTCTTGCCCACCGGTCTAACATCATCTTCTAGTCTGTTCCCCTTGCTGAATCCACAGTAGCCATACTGGCCCTCTCCACACTGATCTTTGAAAATGTCTGGAAATTTCCGTCTCCAGGTCTTAGCCTTTACACTCATTATTCATTTGCCTGAAATACTCTTTGTATGGCTGACTTTTTCTCCTCATTTACGTCAAATGTTGCCTCTTTGAGGAGGCCTCTCAGAATCAATCTGTATGACATTTCT
This sequence comes from Felis catus, assembly GCF_018350175.1. Taxonomy (NCBI): domain Eukaryota; kingdom Metazoa; phylum Chordata; class Mammalia; order Carnivora; family Felidae; genus Felis; species Felis catus. The sequence continues at coordinate 136,501,295 of NC_058375.1, forward strand.
TCTGTGATTACTATTTATGCCATTCCCGTTTCATTTGCTTCACACCACTTATCTCTGATATTATCCTTGCTAGTTTTTTGGCCTTTTAATTGCCTGTATCCCCTCGCTAAAATCCAGTGAAGGACCTTAACTTTAATTATGTCAGAAACACTGGATGCAGCTGCTGATATTGGAAGAAACTGCCAGGATGAAGTGTTGCTGGTTCATGATCATGGGAACAGAAAGAAAAGAAAGAAAAAAGAGATCCATTTTTCTTTTACTTTTTAAAAAGGTACATACATCAGAAGCAAGAGAGTATCAAAAAGTTTATAGAAAAATGCAACTTTTTTTTTCACAAACCCTTTTATTTAGCCTTTGAAAATCCTTCTGATTTCTTTGCCATTGTGGTGCTTTCACATGTTAAGGGTGTGTCTTAGTTTGTTAGCTACTTTAACAAAATCTTAGACATCTTAGACAAGATGACTTACCAACAATAGAAATTACGTTCTCCCCATTCCGGGGCCTGGGAAGTCCAAGAGTAAGGTGCTGGAAGATTTGATGTCTGGTGAGGTCCTACTTCCTGGTTCATAGCCATCTCCTCATCGTGCCCTTACATGGCTGAAGGGACAAGGGAGCTCCGTGAAACCTTCTTTATCAGGACAGTGATCCTATTCATGAAGTCTCTATTCTGATGACCTAATTACCTCCCAGAAGTCCCACCTCCAGATACTATCACACTGGGGATTAGGTTTCAGCGTATGGATTTTAGAGGGAGGCACAATTCAGGCCATGGCAGGGTGCTAGCCACTTCCTGCAGTTGTTACCACTGCGCTACCTTCATGTGCTCTTTTTGGCTTTTCAGTTATTTGGTTAATAATTTTATAGCTGGTCAACCACATTTTACAGAAAAATTTCTCTATTGTAATAACTGATATGATTTCTGTCTCTCCAGTGGACTCCATCAATATTTCTATTTACATCTCAGGATGAAAATAGAGATAAAGGTATGGAGATTTACATAGATATTTACATATATTCCCTAGTTGGATTGGTTGATATCTAGCATCTTTCCTAGAATGTTTTTTGGTTTTTGTTTGTTTGTTTGTTTGTTTCATTTTATAGCTCCTTCAGCTTAGGTTAATTGACAGTCAATATTCTCTTGAAAGTTAGCTTTCTTATAGAGAGGAAATGATACTTATGTTTGGGTTTTCAAACTGTGTTACCCTTATGCTACTGACTTAAGATCTAAAAAGGAAGTAATACTCATATTTTATACAGTTTCTTGCCCCCCAAAATCACTAAGTACCAACAGACAGGGGGTAGTTGGCTAGTTGTCCTCACTGAGAAGGCTTTTGCACCTTTGACATTTGAAAAGATTATGTTGGAGTATTTGATTCCAGGATTTTCAATTATTTCTTTGAGATTGGCAGCTCAGTATATGAATATTAAATTCCCATCTCCAGAAAAGATATCCAGCCACAAAAACACATGCTTGCAGGAAGTAGTAAATAGACTCCTACATTCCGAAGGGATTTTTCTAGTAGTTACATCACAATTCCTTTTTAACAGGAAACTCTCTAGAGAGAGGATTTATGGTAAGTTTCGGGATAGAAAGGGGCTATCTTGTCTCAGAGCCTGTGGCAATAAGATCAGTGTAGGAAAATCCTTAAATTCAAAATGGACAGAAGTGAATAGTGATAGAAAAAAAGATAATTCTGAGTCAAATAATTCAGAAGAGAACGGGAGAAGAAAGAATGAACATGGCGAGCACAAGCCGTTGCTTGTTTTCCAAAATTATGCAACACAAAAAAAGGGAGGATTCTGGTGAAAGTGCAGCTCATATGTGTACACTTTAGTCCTTCTTTTCTTGTTGTTCAATTTGCTTTTTTTCCCCCCTCTTTTTGCTAAATGAGATTAATTTTCTAAGTCTGTGAAGTACTTTCTTGTGCCTTTGGCTATTTTCCTAATTCAGAGTTATTTTAAGTGAGTGTACTGAGGTTTTAGAACAGTTATTTAAGGTAAAAGTTCAACCCCACTCTCTCTAGGGAAAACAGTTTAGATAGATCACTTGGTAATTTAGGAGAAAAAGATCTCTTGCTAATTTTGTAGATTTGATTCCTTATGCAGGTTTAACAATTTATTGGGATAAACAAATGCAATTCAGCATTACTCTCAAAAAGAACCTTTAACACGCCAAAGGACCATGATGACAAAAATATAAAAATAAAAAAAAAAAAAAACATTAAAAAGCTTGGCAAGGGGTAAAGGGGCTCGTGAAAAAAAAAAAAAGTTCCACAAAGCTTTTTCATACTGTTGTTTCTGATTTATGTACTTTCTAAGAAGTAGAAGAGAAATGAGTCAAATTCAATATTTTCTCAAAATAGACAATGAGTATATCACCTACTTGGATGCCCAGTATATGGCTGGGAATCAAATTAATCATTCTCATGAGGATTAAAAAATAACCTCTCTGCCATGCATTTAATTCCTAAATCTCTGATTTAGGACACTGACTTGTGTTTTTGAATGCCCTTAATGACACATCATTTAACTTTTCAGAGATTAACTTAATCTATCTTTTTGTAAAGTTGAAAATAGCAAAGAAAGTCATTAGTGTTCAAATTTCAGAGGTTAGTGTATCTACCCCATAGTATGATTATTTCACCAGGGGATTTAAACCAGCAATCAAGGTTGTATTGTATGTAGAGAAGGAATAGCAATATAACAATTGGGGGAAAAGTAGAAGTTGAGAAATTGCCCTCTGGGTAAAATGTAAGTGGGGAAACAGCATGATTTATTGCCATGTATGTGGTATTAGCATGTATGTGAGTATAACAAATTAAAGTTATGTTTCTACTAATAAGTAAACCAGCAAATGACAGTGTCCAGGGAACAAGTCTCTAAGAAAGTCTACCTGATAGTTTCATGGTTTCTAAATTAGCCTTTTAAATTTTAATGACGATGTCATAGAAGGAACATCATATTTCAAAGCTTTGGAAATATAATGCAACTTTAGAAATACCACAAGCTTTCTAAGAAATTCTTTGCTCTCTGAAAAATAAGTATTTCAAAAGTTCTGTTATGAAAGTATTTTTGAGATTTCTACTTGTTGGCAGCGTATATATTGCTGTGTTTCCCCAAAGGACTCATCTATCCCAAAACACATTTAAATAAAAATTATTGGATTCAAATGAAAATTTGTTTGATGTTTTTGTTGTGAATTACTCCCCATCTACTTTAAATTTATTTTACCTTTCAGTTTAAAATACCATGTCTTTGGGAAAAAAAATGTTTTCTACCTTTTAAATCAAAACTTTGGATTGCATTACAGGAAAAACAAATCTTGTAACAGAGGAAAAGTAAGGTTGAATAGCAAATAAATTAGATTCAGGCTTGAGATAACAGAAATAGCTGTAATCAGAAGATATGTTTTATTATTACAGATGGAGATAATGGTGAGAAAAGTGTGGGAGAATGCCTAAGGCTTATTTTAAGACAAATGTAACAATATATTACCTACATGGCTTATTTTCACATATGTATTTTTTAAAAATGCCTTTTTCTGGAATTCATTTCAGGCAAATTTCATCATTACAGAAGTAAGTTTGAAATTGACAAGCACTATTGGGTGCTTTTGATATATAATATCTACAAGGCCATATGCTATATACAGAGGGATAACCAAACCACGTACAGTTTAATTTCTGTCTTCAAGAAGCTTATAATCTTTTCTGAAAATAGTATGCACTCAAGAAAAAAACCTGAGGCATATTAGTATCAAATGATTCAGTAACAGATTTATAAATTCACAAAGAACAAATATTAAGACATAATAAATGTGCTCATTGGACACTGAAGAATCCAGTCTGTGAAATACTTCAGGGAGAAAGAATACTGAGTTTAAATAGAAAATAGGTGGGAATATGTTATAGAATAAAGAAAAAAAGAAAGGTTGCTGGAAATTTTTTTTATTGTATTTTTTTTCTTTTTTAAATAGGCTCCACACACAGCCTGGAGCCTAACACTGGGCTCAAACTATGACATTGAGATCAAGACCTGAGCTGAGATCAAGAGTCAGATGCTTAACCAACTGAGTCACCCAGGTGCTCCTGATTTGAATTTTTGATTCTGGCTCAGGGTAATTAAATTTGAAAAAAGATCTGAACTCATGGCCTAATTTAGAAAATGTTTATAACATTTCTAGACCTTATTTTTCTCATATATTAAATGAAACAGTTATAGTATACACACACACATTGTATTAGGGAAACAAAACCCATAGGAGGCATTCATTCAGTCATTCATTTATTCGTTTATCATGAGGAACTGAGTCATGTGACTCTGGAGGTGGACAAATCCTATGATCTGCCATCTGCAAGCTGGAGACCCAGGAAAGCTGGTGATGTAATTCAGCCCCAGTCTAAGGGACTAAGAACCAGCAAACAGATGAGGTGGATCCCAGACAAGAGAAGGTGAGATGATAAGGCACAAAGAAAAGGGATGAATTCCTCCTCACTCCACCTTTTTTTCTATTCAGGCCCACAACAGATGAGATGATGTCCAACCATATTGGGGAGGGAAATCTACTTTCCTGAATTCACCAATTCAAACGCTAATCTCATCCAGAAACACCCTCACAGATACACCAAGAAACAATGCTTAATCTGGTCACTTGTAGCCCACTCAAGTTGACACATAAAGTTAGCCCCTGGACTTACAGTTCCCAGATAAAATATAAGATTTTTATTTGCTAAATCTGGCAACCCTGACTGGACTATATTTTCCTCATTGATTTCACTGAAGTATATGTGGAACTATGCTTGAAATCTTACCAATTCCTTTAAAATTATGTTCGCAAATCTTTTTTTGACTTTTTAAAAGAAGTTGCTGAAGTCAGAAGATGTTATAGTCTCCCCCAAATGATTTGAGAAGTTATGACAGCACGATCAGAGTGAAGAAATTCTGCTGAAAGGTATTCAGAACAGATGGTACAGTCCACGCATCTATAGTACTAATATCAGTCTTATGGCTCTTCCAATTAGTACAGATGAGAAAGCCAGGATTAGGAATCATAGGATATTGTATGATTGACCGTGCATGCTTATGTGTGCGTGTGGGTCTCTACCTAACAGGGGAGTTCTCAATGTTATTGCTATAGAATGTGTTTGCGACCTAATAGCTGATTCATCACCCAGAGCTGAAACTTATGGAACAATCTGCAAGGTACACATATGTATTTTGGTTTTTTAAGTAGTGTCTCATTTTGGTGCAAGAAACTTCTTCTTTCCTTTGGAAATAGATCATAGCCCTTTTAATTATTTAATATGCCTTTTATTATCATACATAAAAATTGATTTTTTATTGGTGCATAGTTCTGTGAATTTTAATGTGTGTATAGATTTTATTTAACCACCAGTACAATCAGGACACAGAGCAGTTCTAGCAGTACCCCAAACTCCCTCATCCTTTCTTTAATAGTCAAACTCAACCCCTCTCAACCCTTAGTACCCCTGATCTGTTCCCTCTGTATCTTTATAGTTTGATTTTTCAAGAATGGAATCGTATAGAATGTAACATTTGATATTGGTCTCCTTCACTCAGCATACCAACTTTGAGAGCTACCCTGGTTACTACATCAATTATCTTTTCCTTTTCATTGTATGATTATTCCATATTTTGTTTATCTCTTCCCCTGATGAAAGATATTTGGTCTATTCCAGTTTGGGGTGATTATGAATAGAACTGCTATACATATTTGTGTACAGTTTTTTTGTGGGTACATAAAGTTTTATTTCTCTAGGGGTTTGGTGGGTCATATGAGAAGTGAATGTTTACTATCAAACCATTTTCTGGGGCATTTCCTGGAAAGCATTTCACTTTCCCATTAGCAATAAATGAGTTCTTGTTTCTCTATATCCTTATTAACACTACCAGTACATTTTTTGAATTTAGTTATTCTAATAGGTGTGGGTAGCTGTACCTTATTGTGGTTTTAATTTGTATTTTCCTAATGACTGATAATATTGAACATTATTTTCTATATGTGTTTTGAATGTGCATATTCTCTTTGCTAAAGGACCTGTTGAAGTATCTTGCCCAGTTTTTCTTATTTAAAATTTTTTTTAATGTTTATTCATTTTTGAGACACAGAGAGATACAGAGTGTGAGTGGGGGAGGGGCAGAGAGAGAGAGAGAGAGACAGAGACAGAGACAGAATCCAAAGCAGGCTCCAGGCTCTGAGCTGTCAGCATAGAGCCCGATGAGGGGCTCAAACCCACAAACTGGAACCATGACCTGAGCCAAAGTTAGACACTTAACCAACTGAGCCACCCAGGCACCCCTTGCCTAGTTTTAAATTAAGTTGTTTGTATTCTACATTTCAGCTTTATTATTATGGATAAAAGTCCTTTGATGAATATGTGATTTGTAAATATTTTCTCCCAGTCTATTGTTTATGTTTTCATTCAGTAAACATTGTTTTATATATACATATTTTATATGTATATCTCATATTAACATTATATATATATCAATTTTATCTATATCTATATATCTATATCTATCATTGTTTTATGGTTCTAAATGGAATTGCATGAAATCTATAAATTACTCAGGGAAAATTGGCATTATTACTACACTGAATCTTTGAATCCATTAACATTATATATCTCTTAATTTATTTAAATTTTATTTGATGTATTTCAAGTATTACAGTTTTCAGCCACAGATCCTGTATATATTTTGTTATATTGATAAATTAATAATAATATTTTGAGAATTGATTATTTAAATTGGGTTTTTCAATTGTAAATTGCTTCATATATAGCAATTTACTTGATTTTTGCTGTGTTGATCGTATATCCTACAAATATTCTAATTCATATATTATTTCAAGGAATATTTTTGTGGTTTTCTTATAATTTTACATGTAGACCATAATGTTATTTCTTCTAACACCAACTGTGACTTCTAATATGATGTTGGATAGGAGTAGAGAGAGTAGAGAACATTTTTGCCTGTTCCTGATCTTAGCAAGGAAACATTCATCTTTAAGGAAGATATTACCTGTAAGTTTTTTGTAGATGTCCTTTATCAAATTGAGTATTCTCTTCTACTCTGAATTTGCTGAGAGTGTTTATCATGAAAGGATAACGAATTATAAAAATATTTTTCCTGCACCAATTGATAGGATCATTTAGGGTGTATAATTTAGACTATTAACATGGTGGGTTACATTGATTATCTGAGTATTTAATCAGCCTTGCATTACAAGGATAAACTTCATTTGGTCATGTCCTGATGTTTATGAGGGATTGTTTTATAATTTTTTTAACTGTTTTTATCTGATTTGTGTATCAGGGTAATGACACTTCATAAAATAGGTTGGGAAATGTTCTTTCTTTTATTTTCTGGAAGTGGTTGTATAGAATTGGTGTTATTTCTTCTTTAAAATCTGGTAGGATTTACCAGCTAAATTATTTAGGCCTGGTGATAGTGTTTCTGGAAAGTTTTAAATTATAAATATAATTTTGGTAATAGTTCTGGAAATATTACAGTTACCTATTTCATACTCTTTGAGTTTTTTTGTAAATTGTGTGTTTTGAGAAATTAGTAAATCTTACCAAAGTTGATGTATTTATATCTTTAGAGTTTTTCATAGTAGTTTCTTATTTTCCTTTAATTTCTGTTGTGGATATGGTAATGATATCTCTTTCATTTTTGAAACAGGTAAATTGTATCTGCTCTCTTTTTTTCATTGTCAATATCGCTGGAGATTTATCTTTTTCTTTTTTTTTTAATTTTTTTTCAACGTTTTTATTTATTTTTGGGACAGAGAGAGACAGAGCATGAACGGGGGAGGGGCAGAGAGAGGGAGACGCAGAATCGGAAATAGGCTCCAGGCTCCGAGCCATCAGCCCAGAACCTGATATCTTTTTCTAACAGGCAAGTTTTATCTTACTATAATTCCTCATCTACTTAATTTATGTTTGTTTTGCTCCTCTTTTTCTGGTTTCTTTACATAGAAGCCTACATAATTAACATGAGATCAGTGTTCTTTTTATGAAGAAAATATTCACTACTACAAACTTTCTCCCAAACTTTGTTTCATCAGCTTCACAGAATTTTTCTATGTTATTTTTCCATATTCTTTTGGTTCAAAATAGTTTTAATTTTTTCTCTTTAACCCATGGATTATTATTTTTTTAATTACCCAAGACAAGGTTTATCTTGGTTAATTCTTCATATGTATCTATAAATGTGTGTGTGTGTGTGTGTGTGTGTGTGTGTGTGTGTGTGTGTTGTGTGTATCTATTCTGCTGTTAAAAAGAATATTCTGTAGATGCTCATTAGGTCCAGTTGGTTGATGGTTCCATTCAGTTATTATGTATCCTTTTCTGAGTTTCTGTTTACTATTTTTATCTGTTGCCTAGACAGGAATTATTATGGGTCTCATTGTGTCCCACCAAAATGCTATGTTGGAGTTCTAACCCCCCATACTACAGAGTATGATTTTATTCAGGAAACAGGGCCATTGCAGATGTAATTATTTCAGATGATGTCATACAGGATAGGATTCAACCCTAATCCAATGTGAACAGTATTCTTATAAATAGGAGAAATTTGGACATATACACAGAGACAATGCCATGTGAAGAGAATGGAGACCAAGGGGTGCCAAAGACTGCCAGCAAACTAAAAGAAGCTTAGAAAAGAGTCATGAAACAAAATTTTCCTTACAGCCAACAGAAGAAGCCAAACCTGCTGACTCCTTGATCTTAGACCTCTAGACTCCAGAATTGTGAGACAATTCATTCCTGTTGTTTAAACCACCCAGTTTGTGGTACTTTGTTATGGTGACCCTAGGAAAATAATACAGCAATACTGATGCCTCTATAATTGTAGATATTTCTATCTCTCCTTTCAGTGCTGTACGTCATTACTTCATGTGTTTTGAAGGTCTGTTGTTACAAATGTACACATTTAGAACTGCTATATCTTCTTAGGGAATTAACCCCGGTGGCGTGTAAGCATTCAATTGCTTCCCTCTTCTTGCTTTCCAAGTTCTCTCTTTGTCTTTGTCTTTCAAAAGCTTAATTTTGATATGTGTTCACTTCCTGCTTGAGCAGAGCCTCCAGGTTAACTCACGGTGAGGGCTTAGGGCCTTCTCAGATCTTTTCTGCAGGTGCATTTAGACCTGAGCATGTACTCCTATTCTTGCATGTGGGCTTCTAGATTCCATGAATCTGTTGGAGCTTCAAAGCCACTATGGTCATCTCATTCTCCAGTTTTTTCTTTAAAGCCTTTTTGGGTAGCTTCTTGTGTGCTCCAACTGTTATCCACTTCCTCAGATAGCCATGCATTCCATAAATTGCATCTAATTGCTTTCAATAAATGCCCCTGGAGAAAAGGCAGTTTGCAATGGGAAATCTGAGTCAGGTCAAATAAAAACAGCCTTGCAAGTGGGGACTTCCAGGATATCACCTGACAGGTCAAATTATGACATTTTCTGGGAATGAGGTTTGGAAAGAGCTCCAGCCCATTTCTTCCTCCTCAGTGTTTGCCAGGATGCTGGTTTTCATTGTGATTGCAGCTGTCAGTTTTCAAGACAACCGCCAAGCTGGAGAGAGGTGATTGGTAATAGAGCAAGTTAAAATACCACAAAGCTTGCTGTTCTCAATGAGATCCAGCCATTTTTCTTGAATAAATACTCCCTGAACTGCTGCAACTTTTGGCTAATTTGTAGCATTTTGAAAAGTTAATTATTTCTGTTTTGTCACTTCCCTTATTGCTTTTATGGAAAGGATAATTTTTAGAGGTCTTTATTTTGCCATTTTTACTGATATCACCTTTAGCCTTTTTCTTTTTTCTTTCTCTCTCTCTCTTTTTTTTTTTTAGTATTTGTATGGCATAATTTCATCCATCTTTTTATGTTTACCCAACGTATATCATTATATTCAAAGAAAATTTGATGTAGATTGCATAGATTGCATATTTTTAACCCATGACTTTTAATCCATTCTGATGGTCCCTATCTTTTAATTGGTTTGTTTGAAACATTTACATTTATTATTAATATATTTGAAATTAAAGCTACCATTGTATTATTTGTTTTCTAAATGTTTCTTCTGTATTCTAAAACTTTCCCCTGTTCCTGTGTGGGTTTTTGTTTTTTTTGTTTTTTTTTTTTAGTAAGTCTCTTTGTATATTTGCATCTATGTGGGTATGTGTTCAGTTCTACACTCACCTCAAATTGAATACACAAAACTTATTACAATATAGATTTCATTTTCTCTGTTCCTTCATGTTATCACACACACACACACAGACACACACACACACTATCAATGATCAAATGTCTTATTAAAAATTTAAGAGAAAAGCAGTATATTAAATTATCTGGAATCTTACTATTTGTGAGATTTGTTTTCTACTTGATGTTCCAGATTTTCTTCTGTTATCATTTTCCTTCTGTGTAAAGGTCAATTTACACAAATTGGTCAATACTTTATTTACCAATACTTTAAGGGCAGGCTTAGCTTTCCTTTATCTGAGAAGGACTTATTTTATCTTCCTTCATGAATGGTATTTTGCTGGCTACAGAATTCTCAGTTGACAGTTGTCCTTTGTTTTTTGCACTTTAAAAAGATTGTTTCATTTCTTTCTGGCTTTCATGGTTTCCAATGAGAAACCCATAATTATTTGTATTGTTGTTCCCTCTATGGATAATGTCATTTTTCTCTATTTTCAATATTTTTTGTTAGTCTTCAGTTTTAGCAGTTTTATTATGGTTCTGGGAATATATTTCCTTGTCTCTGTCATGTTTAGGCTTTTGTTAGCTTCTGGTATCTATACTAAACTTTGAAAGTAAAGTCTTATACTAAACTTTGAAATATTTAACCATTATTTCTTTAAATAATTTTTTAGCATCACATTCTTTTTTTCCCTCTTTTCTGGGATTCTGATGACATGAATGACTTTTTTCAGGAAATATTCAACTTTTTTCCATGTTTTATTTCCCATTTGTTCATACTGGATAATTGCTACTGATTTATCAAGTTCACTGACTTAATCTCTAATTCATTCAGAGATTTATATCTTTTATTTATGTATAGATAGATAGATTGATAAATAGATAGATACTTATTTCTGAGGTTTTCTATTGTCCCATTGACTTCAAAATATCTGCAATGGGAGTTTATCAGAGTACTTTTATAGTAGTTCTTTTAATATATTTTTAATGTTTATTTATTTTCAAGAGAGAGAGCAGGGGCAGAGAGAGGGAGACAGAGGATCTGAAGCAGGCCTTGTGATGACAGCAGAGAGCCTGATGCATGGCTCTAACTCAGGAACCATGAGATCATGACTTGAGCCAAAGTCAGATGCTTAACCAACTGAGCCACCCAGGTGCCCTTATAGTAGGTTTTTTTCTTTTTTTTTTTTTTTTTTAACTTTTGTAGCTTAATTCCAAAATTTGTTTCATCTCAACATTATTCTTTTCCTATATGAACAGAGACTGTCCTGGGTCTTCTGCATGCCAAGTGATTATGGATTGTAACTGGATCCTTCAACTATTATGTTACAAATCTCTGGGCCTTATTTAAATCTTATGGACAATACTTATTTTTTTAAAAAAAGAAGTTGATATGGTTAGTTTAAGGCTACAAGTTCCAAACTCCCCACTATGGGCCAATTCCAGGATAGTTTTCAAATCTTTTCAAATTCTGTTTGAATTTGTCTCAAGTGTTTGCCACCCATTGGCCAGTCTGGGCATGATCTCTGGCTGTTGACTGACTTCTCAGATATTTTTTTTTATGCTAACTAGAATTCAGTCCATTTGTGTATAGTTTGGAGATGAGCCCGGGGGTTTATAAAGAACTTTACAGGATTGCTTTTCTGAAATTCTCCCTCATGCTGATCTCCCCAGTACTCTCTAGGTGTTTGGGGTCCTCTGTTTGATCCTCTGACCAGTGATCTGGGGATTTGCTTGTCCTGTTCTACTGTGCTAATTCAGGGCCATGTCCACATCTGGGACCAAGAAGCAAGAGGAGAGAGAGAGAAAGAAAGAGAGAGAAAGAGAGAGGAACTGAAAGCATCAGAGGTTTGCTACCTCCTTGAAATCACAGGTAGTTTAAACAGAGAGGAAGATTGGCCTCCTTCTGACTTGCAGCCCCACTGGTCTCCCTCACTGCCACTGTTACTGTCATCACTGGATATCTTGGGACTAGTACACAATAAAATGATGATTTTTCTTTTAAATGGAGGAAAGAAAAGACAAAACAAAACAAAATCGAGGGATATCTACACTCTTCTGGGTGTTAGGCTGCCCTTTCTTTCTTACTTTTCAAACTAGAACCAGAAGCCTTCTCCAGGAACTTTCCCTGTTTACAGCCTAGTGCTCACTTCTGTTTTTGGACTGCGTTGAGATCAGGTTGGGGGATACCAGAGGGAAAAATGAAATGGCAAACTCACTGTCCATTCTTTGGTATTTCAATTGTCCCCCTAAAGTTCCCAGTACTCTTTATAGAATTACCAAATAGTAGTTCCATACATTCTGTTTAAGTTTTATAGTTCCAGTCTATGTCATAGTCAGGGTATCTACACCACTTTACCTAAAACAAGAACCCCAATAGACTCTGCTTGAATGCAATTGTATCACTGTATAGTCCTGCAATATTTACTCAGAAACAACATGAATTTTATGTACTTTAGTATCTAGCCAGATTGCCTTAGTTCAAATGCTAACGCTGCCACTTACTAGCTCTGAGGTTTGTACAGATTATTTGAACTCTTTATGCCTGTGTTCTCATCTTTTTAAAGGCAACAAGGATGATAATGGTATTTCCCTTTCAGTAAATTATTTAGTTAATATATGTGAGTGCTTAGAAGAGTTCTTGGCACATGAAGAGCTTCATAGAAGCTTTGCTGTTATAGTTTTGAATTAAAATACAGTTTTTAAGGGCATCTGGGTGGTTTAGTTGGTTAAGGGTATGACTAGTGATTTCAGCTCAGGTCATGATCTCAAGCTTCATGAGATCAAGCCCCGCATTGGGCTCTGAGCTGACAGTGTGGAATCTCTCTCTCTCTTAGGATTCTCTCTCTCTCTCTTTCTATCTGCCCCTCCGCCATCCATGTGCTTCCCCCGCCAAATAAATAAACATTAAAAAATAATAAAATACAGTTTTTGATGTACCATCTTTGTTATACAATCTCAATACTACTAATCAATAGTAGAAATATTAGGATATATGTGAAGTTACTTGTTCATTTCAGACTTTCTAAAAATGTAGATCCTCTCTTTCTAGTTTTGATTGCCACTTTCCCTTTTCTCTGCACTTTTTCTTTCAGTACTTTTTATCAGATTGTCCTATGAAGATGCAGTGTTCATGACCTGGTCTGACCACTGTAGCAATTAAATCACATAATCAGCAAGCTAATTTCATAGTGCTTTGAGAGGACTATTAATTGTTGATATATATATTTTGGAGAAAGTCAAATATTGGGCAAAGGGCATGTGCTGATAGTCATGCATCAGCCAGGAATTAAAGGGAAACTTAAAATCAAGCTTCATCAGGATGAAGATAACAATCAGATGACTGATGCTCTAATGTGATGGGGCAGGGGGGTGGGGAAAACCATTTCTTACTCTTCCCCCTCTACTGAGGTTAGTTAGGTCATTAAGAACAAGGTTTACAGGTTACAGAGAATTATTACCAGATTTTTTCCCAATAATACCCACAGCAATTTAAGCTTAAAATCAAAACGGAACACACTTCTGTATTTGATACCTGGACAAAACAAGATAATAACATAATTTCATTTGAAGGATATTTTGTATCTAGCATAAAGGAAAGTTTATAGTGGTCTTAGAAAAGTTTATAGATTCTGATTAAAAGTCAGGACCCTCTACATATCAATGTGTGTGTGTGTGTACATATGCATATATGCGTATATATAAGCATTATTAGTTGAATGTATGTGCATATGTTTGTTTTGGAGCAGTTTGTTGTCCAATGAGATGCAATGGATTAAAAATAACTATTTAGGTATGTAGTTTCTTAAGATTAAAGGAACCTTAACATATAAGAACAATATTCCAGGAAATAACAATAAGACATTCCTAATGAAAGTCATAATCATGTGTTTTATACCTGAACTTCTGGTTTTCTAGTAATCACTATATACAAACACCAGAAAATGAGGTTATGAGTGGTTAATTAATGATCATTAAATCATATCACATATCAATACATTTGATACCTGAAATTTTTGATTTAAAATAAGAAACAAAAACCATTTGGATTCATGTATTTGAAAATAGGACCCAGACTGGCTTTAGTGGAAAAGAAATTTTGGTTCTCATGCAACAGAACATCCATAGGCAAGGCTGATTTTTGGCATGGCCGGAATAGGAACTTTGGGATATCAGGTAGAGTTCTTTTATTGTTGGCCTTGGTGTAGAAGTCTCAGGCTCTGTATGGAAGAAGCAGTGGGTGCCAAGAAAGTGGGGTGGGGAGAAGGGAGCACAAGCGAAGCTGTCTACCATCAACGGGAAGGTACCCTCATTGCCACTGTTCAGAATTGCTGCAAATTGTGAAAACAAAAATCACTCCTTTAGTAGCTTTCAGTATTAATTTTAAGTTTCTACATACAATGCATACCCTATTGACTAGATACAGGGGTGACATCTATGGCCCTCATTATTCCCACATCATGCAGAAGGAAGATTATGGATGGCAGCAATTCCATCCCTTATATTCTTTCAAGAAGAAAGACACCTGCTTCCCTCTCAGGCATCTCAGAAAACTCCCCACTGTCATAATCCCTCTGACTTTGAACCTACAGATATTTGAACCAATGCCTGTGGCTGGGGAATGCACCTCAGTGATTGGCTTAAGCCAATCAGGATATATGCTAACTGTATCCATACCACAGTAGTAACAGTAGACAAAAGGTGTCTTCCCAAAGGGTAGTCAGTGTTGTCTTTTCTAAAGGAAAGATGGATGGATTGTGGACAGTTGAGTATACTTTCCTTAGAATTCTTTACATACTTATCCATGTGATGATTTGGTATAATGGTAAAAGTGTTGATTATTGCACGTGGCTTCGAGTTGCAAGGCGGCATTTTTGACCCAACTTCATTTTAACTCTCTTTCATACCATGACATGCACCAGAGGATCACTCATTTGAACCACACTTCTGTCAACAGAAACAGAGACGAAATAACCCAGTCTACAGAACATGTGTCAATTATTACAGCTATCTATGCTAAGTCTATGACTAACCACATGCATAGAATTTTCAGTGAGGTCCATATTTGCATCTGTAGTTGGTTAAATATATGAACTTCTGTTCCTTGTTTATTTGTCTTGACAGGTTGAATAGACAACCATAAAACACAATTTAATACATCCTTGAGAAGTAGTGACATTACTGGCGTTACCCTTTTGCGTGTATCCTGTCA
The DNA here is from genome assembly GCF_018350175.1 of Felis catus. NCBI lineage: Eukaryota > Metazoa > Chordata > Mammalia > Carnivora > Felidae > Felis > Felis catus. The sequence goes on from NC_058375.1 coordinate 136,516,738, forward strand.
AGGTATCCATCTCTTTCCATATGGGTTTCTGCAGAAAACACAAATAAAGGGGTTATACCGTATTTGCCATTGTACACTTGGTTAATTCTAGCAAGTCTGACGTGATAGGTGCGGACTGCACTACAAATTGACAAACAACGGTCCACGGATCAACTCTAACCCACTGCTTGTTTTTGTAAACAAGGTTTTATTGAAACGTAGCCCATTCATTTGTTTATTGTCTACAGCTGCTTTCACCCTACAATGGCTTGAAAAGTCTAAAATATCTACACTCCTGCTTTTTATAGAAAAAGTTTTCCAACACCTGTCTATACTAACGGCTTACATTTATTAGGCACTTGCTCTTTACCAGACACTGAGATAAAACCTTACCATAATCATTCTAGAGATGGAAAAAAAGAAAAACCAGAAATAGATAAATATGTAGTCGAATGTCAGCTAATCAGCATGCACAGAGAGCCGACTGGAAACTGGGTTTTTTTTTTAAACAATTCACCTAACTGCTAATTCTTCACATTCTGAAAGTTTTCTAATTTCTACTAGGTGCAGGAATAAGATAATGAACTTAGGAAGAGTTGAGTAATGTGAAGAGCTTTTGAATTGAGGCTCTAGGCTTGGTTTTGCCATTCATTAGCTCTAAGGATAAAGAAATCACTTCAAATTTCCTGTCATCAGCTTTTCCCTCGGTGAAAGGAGGCAGTATAAGGTGACCACTGAGGCCCCTTTCAGTTCTAAACATCTAAGATATTAAACTATCAAAAGGGAAAAAAAAATCTCTTATCTCTCCAGAATAAAGTAGATTTAATACAACCTAAACAAAATTAGCTCAGAAAAGACCGTATGAAAGAAATAATGGGGTGCCTGGGTGGCACAGTTGGTTAAGCATCCAACTTTTGATCCCGGCTCAGGTCAGGATTTCATGGTTCGTGAATTTTTGAGCCCCGCATTGGGCTCTGCGTTGATGGTGTAGAGCCTGCTTTGGATTCTGTCTCTCCTTCTGTCTGCACCTTCCCAGCTTGTGCGCTCTCTCTCTCTCTCTCTCTCTCTCTCTCTCTCAAAATGAATAAACAAACAAATAAATAATCTTTAAAAAAAAAAAAGAAAGAAAGAATTACATCCCAAGGAAGAATATTAACTAAAATTTAAGGCTCTGTTATGGATATTCATTAGTTGGTAAGTAGACATAAAACAGGTTTGAGCAATTGATTTGGGGGCAAAACTAGGGTCAATAAAGGGCAAATATTTAATAAAAATAATTGTTTCCACTTGTACTCCTCTATCATCATTGGACTCTATATTTGATCATGGATATTTGTTTACATTTTAAAATCACATAACCTGAAAAATTCAGTTAATTGTCTACAAGGTTAAATTACAGAATGAAATTCCTTCTTAAAATAATGGCGTGTAATTCCTGCAGACATCATCGAGCATGTAAACTTCTCTGGTGTAGCTCCCTGAATTTCAGGGAATACTGTGCAACTATAGAAGAGCAAACTCCTCATACAATGTAATCTAGTCTTTTCTTTTGAGGAGCAAGAAGTTTGCCCCTACAACATTCACATTGCTTCTTAAAATTTCTCGTACTCTATAGTCAATTGCAATAAATGCTGAGTCCATTTGTCAGGGTAGAGAGTAACCGATATGCTGAGGACCGCAGACAAATTGGAGGAACTTGATGTATGTATTCGTCTTAATTTATCAAAGGTTATGTACACAGATGAGAAGAACCACAGAGATGTATAGAAACATGAGTCTTTCCATGACAAAAGAAAATCTATCAGCTAACCACACTGGAAGAAACATTGCTGTTTCAGTGATAGTGTTAGGGAAGCAGCCCTCCTGCAGCTTATACTTCGAACTGGTACTCAGTGACACTTGTGGAGCTCCTTCAGTGGCGTTTGGTTACAGTTCATATGTGCACAGATAGGACGCATTTTATTTTCTTCTTCTTCTTCTTCTTTTTTTTTTTTAATGTTTATTTAACTATTGGGAGATAGTGACAGTGCAAGCACGGGAAAGGGAGAGAGAGAATCCCAAGCAGGGTTCATGCTGTCAGCACAGGGCCCGATGTGGGGCTTGATCTCATGAACAATGAGATTATCACCTGAGCCGAAAGCAAGAGTTGGACGTTTAACTGACTGAGCTACCCAGGCACATTTAGTTACTCAGGCATAAACTTTTGTGTGTATGTGTGCCTGCGTGCATTGTACATGTGCATACACATATAGGTGACTGTGCCATCAATTTTTCTGGCATGCAAGACTTTAGAGACAGGTGTTTCAGAAATCTATAAAGGTAAAGCTGGAAAATGTCTGTGTGAGTTAGATATTCTCCTGAGCCCTGCTTAACTTCACCACACAGAAAACATCATAGAAATCCTAGTAAGAAAAGACCCACTGGCTATAGTCTTTGACAAAAGCTGTTTCCTTCTCTCTAATTAACTGTATAATTATTAAAAAATTGTTTCTATTATGATGGTGATTGTATATGTTTGTGTGGCATGGGTGGTGTATGCATGTGTGTTTGTGTGTATATTTCCAAGGGATACATGGAATCAGTATGGTGGCTGGAATCAGATCAACTTGTGTCATACAGATCAAATGACATGACTGGAGGGGTGACTGGGTGGCTCAGTCCATTAAGCATCCAACTTCTTGGTTTCAGCTCAGGTCATGATCTCATGGTTCATGAAATCGAGCCCTGCATTGGGCTATGTGCTGACAGCTAGGAGCCTGCTTGGGCTTCTCTCTCTCCCTCTCTACTCCTCCCCAGCTCACACTGTCTCTGTCTCTCTCAAAAATAAAGAAGCTTAAAAAAATTATTAAACAAATGACATGACTTGAAATAAATGAAAATATCTGAAATAATTAATGTATTGTTCTCTGATTCAACATGTGTGTATCAATTTTCTTAGTTTATACTATTTTATCAATCTATTCATTCTTTTAATAATAATACTTCTATCTTATAAGTACTGTTCTTCAAAAGAAGTGTTATTTTCTAGGACTTCTAATGAACATTTATTTTTAGAAAGGATTTTATTTCAAACTTATGAAACATTTGTACAATAAATCACCAAAAGATGTAGAATTACATCATCTGGTTATATTTATGTTCATGAATATAATGTGACTTTTTTCCCTTCACATAGGTCTGTGCTGCTGTCAACCTCAACCTTTCGAAGTGACATTTTCATTTAGAATCTTATCATTTTATAATTATTACTTTTCAGAACTCCCAGGGAGTGAACAAAAGCTTCCTCTTTGTATTTCCATTGTTACGTTTCTTTGAAGAACAAATTAAATTTTGGCTCTGGCCAAAATAAACTTTTAAATGGCAAAATAAATCTAGAATTATGTGAAAAAGAAAATGTAGGGAAAGCTTGACTCTGGATATCATAAGTTCAGGTGTATTTAAGATAATTTACTACCATGTTTTCTTTTCTTTGTGCAAGGCTGTGGCTCCATATGCTCCCTTTGTAGTAGAGAAGGGAGGGAAGAGCTAAGGTCTGAAAAACATTACTACAGAATGAACTGAAGAAACTAGTTAGTATATCATTCTCTCCTGTCCTGAGAACAAAGACACAAAGCTTAATTTTCTTTCACAGCTCAACTCTCATCTATCTTTTACGTACCCTTTCTCTATTAATGTCAATGATATGAGGGTATAGAGGAGTCTATAGTCTGAATCTATATAGTTAACTGCATTAGCTCAATGTACCAATAAAAAAATTAACAACCCCCTTGGCATTTGGGGCCATTTACCTAATCTTCTCCCCCAGGTATCTTGACCCTATGGAAGCAAAATAGACACTTTCATTTGCCATACACAGCTGATATGCCAAATGGACTTTGGTGCTTTAAATTTATTAAAGTCATGATTTGACTTCCACACAAAGTGACTCAGTAAGCTCTCTTGGCTCTGTCCCTGCAAGTTGCCATATTCATGTTGGTTTTTGTTTCATTCTGTTGTTTTTTTTTTTTTTCCTTCTTTTTTTCTTTTTTCCCCCCACAGTTCACCATATTGCTAAAATAAATCGCCTTCTCTGTTTCTTTGTTTTGGCTTCCCCTGTGTTTTCCTTTGATTTTTCTGTTCATTTCTCCTATTCTCATTCTTGCTTCTGGATTCTTACCTTGCCTCCTGCTGAGTGTAAATACACCTTAAGGCAGTACTGCTAATCAATTAAAGAAAGAAACAAAAAGCAGAGCTATTTAGGTAAGGAAGCTATATTGCATCTTTACTGCAAGAATGGTGTTGTGAGCATATACTTTCATATGCATTCAAAATACTCTGAACGGTCAGTCAGTATGTTGTGAAAGATTTTTTAAAAACAATACTTGGAAATTTTTCCCTTTAAGGACGCTGGTATTCCTTAGTTTGGTAAGATTCCTCATTTCCCAGCTCTATCAGTGTCTGGCATAGTTTGGTTTTTCACTGGCTTGTTGTTTTACTAAACTTTCACATTTTATTCGTTTTATATTTATTGCTTTTTGAAGGCTTTTTGTTTGTTTGTTTGGGTTTGGTTTTTTGTACTTTGTTTTACCCATTTGGTCCTGTTCTTCCTTTCCTTACTTATTTTTTTTTTCTTCATAACTTCTCAGAGCCTCAATTTTTGACATGTTAAATGGGTATGTATGTACATACACACACACAAACTAATCTGAAGGATTAAGAGAAGCATTGGTGCTATCCCAAAGCTGCTATGCTGATAAAATGTTCCAGAGTTCCCTGTGTTAATATCCGTAAATGAAAAAGGGCCATGAGAACCCTTTTTGTGTGATGGGAAACTGAGTACTATAGCTAAGTTCCTCTGATACAGGAGCTATTTAATGTTCAATATTTCAGGATATGCTGTGGTTATTGGAAGAAAGCCCAAGATATGACTTCTCATCTGGAAAATAACAAAATAAAAATGATGCCTTAATTTTCATATGTTGACATATTTTTATCTTTATATCAAGATCATTGACATCTCTTTTCTGAATAGATAAAGAATCTGGAACTAAAAGAGGGAAGTGCTCAAGGGCATTTGGCTTGTAGCTTTTTTTTAAGTTTATTTATTTATTTTGAGAGAGAGAAAGAGAGAGAGAGCACAGAGCATGTGCATGAGTGGGGGAGGGACAGAGAGAGAGAGAGGGAATTCCAAGCAGGCTCCATGCTGTCAGCACAGAGCCTCATGCAGGGCTTCATCCTATGAACCATGAGATTGTGACCTGAGCAGACATCAAGAGTTGAACTCTTAACTGACTGACCCACCCAGGTGCCCCAATTCATAGCTTTTAAAACCTGAAATAAGAGTCTTGACATCAAATCCTTGACTTTTTTTACCCTACTTTGTTGACTTTGGGGCTTTTGTGCCACTAAGTTGCAATATAGTTGAGTAACTAAGCACTGAGTCTGTGAGGTTTCAATTAATATTTCATTTCCCTCACCATGTAATTGTTTAACATTGTAACAACTAACATCTCCGTTTCTCATCTGTAAAGTGGGGAAAATAATAGTATAAGATTGAGAAAGAAAGAGATTTATGTTAAGAAATTGGCTTACATAATTGTGGGAGCTGGTAAGTTCAAAATCTATAGGACAGACTCAACTGGCAGTAATCTCAAGGAAAGGATTGAAGTCACAGTCTTGAGCTCCATATCAATAGGGTAGGCCAACAAATTGGAAACCCAGGGAGGGTGTGTATGGTACCATCCTGAGGCAGAATTCTTTCTTACCTGAGAAATCACAGCTTTGCTCTTAAGGCCTTCAAATAATTGGATAAGGCCCACCCACATTATGGAGGGTAATTCCATTCACTTAAAGTCAGGTGATTATAAATGTTAATTACATCTACAAAATACCTTCACCACAATGTGTAAAATAGGGTTTACCCCCAACCACTGGACACCAGAGCCTGGCTAAGCTGACATAAAATTAACCATCACATGTTTTGGTGTAGAATACCAGTTTGTGTGATGGGAAACTGAAGCACTTTGGAGGGACAGAGACTGGAGATCATTCTTTGTAAGCCTGGGGAGGGTCTTGATTCACACTGCCTTAGATTCTTGCTATGGATTGTCATGGCCATTGAGACCTCTGCTTTTCAAGTGCTCCCCTCTCCAAATTATAACGTTATGGGCTTTGGCAACCTGCTGGTTCCTATGTGGCTCCTCAGATTCCTTAGCAGAGAGGGTGCTAGTGATACTTTCCTTATGATGGGAGGGTGTTTGCTGGGAGCAAATAAAGTAACACATTAAATCTTATAGGACAATGCCTGGCATGCACAAATATTCCTTACAAATTAGCTTTTTTTATTATTTCATCTGGTCCTCAATCTCCATGTGATTGGCTTATTAGTAGGGTAAAAGATAATTTTGCAAAACTGGGACATACTTGAGAATGAAAGGGGTTTGTGAATGTTTACTCTGGTAAAGCAAACATAGACCAGTGTCCAGGGAAAACCAGGCCATATGGTTAGCCGAGCTGTACTGAAATTTGCTGTGGATTTCCTTTCAGAGTTGAAAGTGCTTAATACATTAAGTTTCTTAACTTTCTGAAGTGTTTTCTTTGTTTTTTGTTTTTTTTTTTTTTTTCTTCACAACTAGTTAGTCATCACATATAGTTTGATTCTGGCAGCTAGGATGGACACAACTGCCTTAGGCAGGCTCTATTCATTCCTTGTGGGTAGGTGGTGTTAGATAAAATTTAATTTTTCCTGAGGGTCCCTGCAGATGGAATTTAGCTAGCTTTATGGCATCAGATTCAATGCCTTCCTGCTATTACTCAATATGTAGGTTATACCCACATGTAGGCTGGTCTGCCAGCCAAGTTCAAATCACTGAATAAATGATATTTATAGTTATCTCTTTTTTTTCTATGAGCAAGACAATTTCCACCTCAGGAATTCCATGCTGCTGTAACAAAACTATGGCATCCATATAACATGTGGAATAGGGATACAATGGGGGAAGTAAACCCACTTTATAAATGGCGAATAATATATTTGATTCAATTGCTTATATTGCATGCCCTTTGCCTTGGTTGCACTCTTTTTCCCCACTCCAATTTTAAGGAAGTAATATGTTTTCTCACCTTTGCCTTTTCCGCCATGATTAGGCTATCACTGACAGCATCTATAGCTTCAAATTCCAAAAGTTCTCTAAGAGTAATCCACAAGATATACGTGGTATACTGTTCAGGGTTCACTCAGAAGAGCAGATATAGAAAAAGGAATTTAGGAGAATGATTAAACTTTACACAATTCTGGTTGAGCAGTCTATATAAACGTGCCATACCTGCATCTGGTGATAAGTCTAATGTCAGCAAGGACATCAGCTGGGAAGATAGATAGATATAGAGTTAGGGGGGCCCAAGCAATAATAGCAGGAGCCTGTGAGGGCAAACTGGGATCACGCCTCTCTCTCACTGCCTCCAGTACCAACGATGCAGGTGATCTGCAGGGTCACCTGGCCCCCCTTGTGCATGTGTGTGTAGCTCAGGGTTCTGTGCAGTTGAGGAAGAAGTCCCTTAAGTCTGGCTGCTGTCTATACCCTGAAGATGAGTGACAATATCAGCAATCACATAAGTGAGTGGCAATAGGACCCACGCTAGGGTGACTTAGACCACGAAAGTATCTGCTTCTTCACTTCTGCCTTGCAAATCTCACACAAATTTCTCTGATGGCCACAGGAACCTAGCTATAGGAAAAGGAATTCTGGGAAATGTAGTTCTAGCTAAGCTGACACGGGATAAAGATACCACAACGGGTGTCAATAAGTTTCTCATGGCAAAATGTAAATTGAGAAGTGCTTAGCTAGTCACAGTTCTGAAACTATTCTTATTCCCCAGTCGTAGGACACTCTGCTCCAATGGCATCTTCTGCAACTAATCTTGGTGGCCTGCACATTGCTTGAGAACTACATTATGGCAAAATTGAGTGATGTTAGGACAAGACCACCACCTAATTTCAAGACCTCATCTACCTCTACTTGTAAAGAAATTATTTAGGTTGTTATGCTCAGAAAGCAGAGTGTGGTCGACAGTTACCAATGTTGACTCTCAGATGGGCCTAGGTTTAAACCATGGCTCTTCCTCCTACCAGTTATATGCCCTGGGGCAATCTGTTCTAGCTTTCTCATCTGTGAAATGGGGATAATAATAGCAATGGCCTCCTCTGGTGTGGGCATTAAACATTTCAAACATATAAAATGCTTTGATCACTGCTGTGCTTAATAAATCTTGACCAGTAGACTTATACTGGAAATCCACTTTAATAATAATTTGTTGTACAGCATTTCAATATCCTCATGATTAGAAAAATTAATCTTCTTTACCTTTTTAAAGATAGTCTAACCTTCAAAAGAAAATGCTATGTTGAATATGGATCTCTATTTTGATTCTACACCTTGTCATTTATGTTCCTATAGGAGAATTCTTTCCTGAACCGATTTTTTAAAAATTTTTTAAATGTTTATTTATTTTTTTAATTTTTTTTTCTTCAACGTTTTTATTTATTTCTGGGACAGAGAGAGACAGAGCATGAACGGGGGAGGGGCAGAGAGAGAGGGAGACACAGAATCGGAAACAGGCTCCAGGCTCCGAGCCATCAGCCCAGAGCCTGACACGGGGCTTGAACTCACAGACCGCGAGATCGTGACCTGGCTGAAGTCGGACGCTTAACCGACTGCGCCACCCAGGCGCCCCAATGTTTATTTATTTTTTTTGAGAGAGAGAGAGAGAGAGAGAGAGAGAGAGAGAGAGAGACAGAGTGCAAGCAGGGGAGGAGCAGAGAGAGAGGGAGACACAGAACTGGAAGCAGTCTCCAGACCCTGAGCTGTCAGCACAGAGCTCAACACGTGGCTTGAACTCACAGATCATGAGATTATGAGCTGAAGTCGGTTGCTCAACCGACTGAGCCACCCAGGCACCCCTCTCCTGAACCCATTCTATTAAAGAACTTGGCCTTGCCATCTACTTTAACCTGAATGCTCATGACCTAAATTAAGGTGTTCATAATTCCCTTCTCTTCCCTCATCTCACAGATTTGGACAGGTAGGTTTGGACTTGAAAAATGTGAGAGAGAACAATGCATATATCATCAACTACTCAAAGCTTTTAGAGATTATATTTCCTTTTATGTTTCTGTTTTCACTTATGCTCACTCAAACCTATTGACACAGAAAGCATTTGCATTGAATCTGGGAACCACCAATAGCCCCAAAGTGTTGATCTCTTGATGTGTAAGTGGATCCTGCTTATCCTGGAAACCCATTCTAGGGAGTAGTACCCTGCCCCACACCTTACGGTTATGTGTTAACATAAGGTGGTAGAACACTAGGCAGCTGTCTTTCTGAGCTTTCAAAGGAGCAGACTGAAACACAGAGCCAAGTTTGTCCGCATTTGACCATTTTCACCTTGTGAAGTTGTGAATGGAATTTACCACCATGCATTAGGTGGAAAATGTGAGTAATTGCATTTGCTTCAGTGAGTAAAATATATATTTTATTATCATTCTTCGAGTTGAGGAAATTATGTTTTCTAGCTTTGTTGTACGTAGATCAAAGAAGAGACTCTCATTTATGCCAGATTTCACTGTATATTAAACGAGCTATTTTGGGTGAGATTATGAGGTAACCAAAACTCTTTTTAGTTTAATTTTACCTTTAACTGGATTCAGATTGCCTTAACTGAAGAGTCAAAGGGCCTGACCCCTAATTCATTAACATAATCAGAAGCACATGTAAGCTACTGGCTGCCAATCTGTTTGCGAATCAGGGACTATGGGATACACACAGCAGTCTTAGAGGGTTTACTCAGTGGTACTCTGGGGGTATTTTAGGTACATGGCAGAGGAAAAAATAGAAAGAGAAAGGAAGAAATACCATACAGTATGCGAAAGTTTGCAAACATACTGCATCCAACTTTTCATAAAGTCCGTTGTTTTTTTAGATGGAAGAATTATGGAAATAACCCTTCTTTGCCCTCACAAATATTCATCCCTAAGTTGTATTTGTTCTCTAATTCCTGAAAATTCCAGTGGCAGGTGAGTGTAATAGCTCCTTGTGAGATAAACTCTCCTGTGGAGTATTAGTTCTCAAAGCAAATTAACTTTTGGTAAGAATTTAAATAGCAGAGAAGGAGAATATAAGGCTGAAATTTGCCTCCTGACACACATAGAGGTTAGGAGAGCAGAAAGAAAACCCTTTGTTGAACTGAGACGGGAGCACATTAAAGTGGGTGACAGCTGAGCACCGCCTGGCCCTCAGGGATTCTACCCTAGGAGGATTTTTGCAAATGCCCTCCTTCCCCAGCTTACGTTTTTTACTTTTAAAGCATCTCATTTTGGTAGAAACATTCTCTTTTTGTGTGTGTGAAAACCTTAGAGGAATAAATTAGGTAAGGTAAAATTCAAGTTTTCATTTTCTTTTTCTGCCATCAGGCAAATGCAACAAAAATACACCGGATATTTCCTGAAGCGCCATAGTTAGGAACGGTTTATGTGCTAAGTTAGTTTTGGCGTCATCCCCTATGCCCACCTTTACATGCTGGAGTCATCATAGCTGATTAACTCTCATTATTATAGCGCTTATTGCCTTACTTATTTCTGTAACGAGGCAGAAAGATATTTGTCCCTGGAGACAAATTTCATGTAAGATACCTTGGTCGTTCTTAAATTTATGTTGCTTTCTCTTTACAATTTAATTCTCCAAATCATATTGCTGTATTGTACATAAAACTTATGTCTTTGTCTCATAAGTCAGGGACAAGAGAAATATTGATATTTTTGTGATCCAGAAACATCCTTCATCCATAAACGGATCTGAATGATTCAATTACTTTACTGTTAAGCATTCATTGTGAAGCTATTTTAATCTCACCAAAAACCTCTGTGCTAACCATTTTTTCCCACAAATATATTTTGATGAACCTTATAAAGTCTCATTAATTCAGTCCCTGATACAGTAACTGGTAGATAGTAATTCCTCAATAATTCGAATGGACTGGTCTGATATTTATATAAAGCTGCTGAGATTGAATGGCAACATACCTAATGGCCCACATCTGAAAAGTTAGTGCTAAAACTTGTATAATTAACTCTCAGTAACTACTGTGTGTTATCCATTTTACAGAACATTTATTATACCACACCCATTTCCTACTACTTATGACTTATTTCATGGTCACCTTTCTTTCCCACCACACTTCTCAAGTGGGCTTTCTGTAACACTGCTCAAAATTTGTATGTGGCTTGAGTGCTCAGTTTTTTCTTAAACACTGTTGCTATCAGCTGCTTCCTTAACTCCTACATGGTCCTTTTATCTGTCCTATTTTTTAGAATGCTTATTTTTGAGAGACAGAGAGGGAGAGAGCATGAGTGGGGGAGGGGCAAAGAGAGGGGGACAGAGGATCCCAATCGGAGCTCCACACTTTTAGCACAAAGCCCGATGCGGGGTTTGAACCCACCAACCGTGAGATCATGACCTGAGCTGAAGTTGGAGGTTCACCCGACTGAGCCATCCAGGCGCCCCTATCCTATTTTTGAGACAACTAGGGTAGACAAAGTGACTTTAAGGTCAGAAGGAATTGGGTTTGAATCTCTACCAGTCATTACCTGCATTTACATAAATGAGGTGACTAATCCTGTGGGGACTCACCATCCTCATCTATAAAGTGGTGCAATGGATGTGTTATAGGATTCTATACTGTAGAATAATAGTTTTCAATTAATTTTCCTTCTTTATACTTTCCTTAATTTCTTTTGCCTCCCTAGTTCAGGACTTTGTGGTTTGCTTGCTTGCATCTTTTATTTCTTTGTGAATGAAAATTATGTTTCTTTGCCCTTGACCCCACCAGCATTATTGCCCAGATGTGACAAGCATCCCCTTTTCAGGTGTGTTTCCCCCTAAAGCACCTCACCCGTCCTTATCACGGGCTATATTATTGGAAGATGTAAAGTGACTTATCACATTCGTGTTCTATTTGGATTAACATCCCCGACCCCTTTAGATGACTTGTCATCGAATGTACAGAAATACACATGTTCTATACTGTAGTCCTCTACTTTAAGTACAATGGCCGGACTCTATGACCTTGTTTTCCATCATGATTTTGCCTAATGGCTGGGCAACAAATGTTTCATGTTTGTCTCTATTCTTATATAGATGAGAAAAAAAATTTTTAGCTTTTAAAGTGAAGTAGAAAGAAAAAAAAACTGTCTTTCCTCTTTGCTCTTCAAAACTAGTATTCTTTCTTTAGTGACTTGCTATTCAACATATAGTCCTTGGATCATTAGCCTGAGTATTCACATGAGAGTCTGTTAGAAATGAAGAAACTTAGGCCCTGCCTAGATCTGATAAAACAGAATCTGCATTTCATCAACACCCCCAAATCATCGCTATGCAGAGTAGAGCTGGAGAACTCCTTTTAAACTTATTGATTAAAAAGAAAAAAAAAAAATGAAAGCCATTTTCACCTGGAAAAAAAGATCAGACAAATAGAGGCAATATTGAAATATCATCATAAACTAGCAAATGGGAAGCTGAAAAAAGGTCTTACTTTTTAAAAAATGCTTAATGTTTATTTTTGAGAGAGCAAGAGAGAGACAGAGTGCAAGAGTGGGAGGGACAGAGGGAAAGGGAGACAGAGACAGAATTGGAAGAAGACTCCAGGTTCTGAGCTGTCAGCACAGAGCCTGATGCAGGGCTCGAACCCACTAACCACAAGATCATGATCAGAGCCAAAGTTGAACACTTAACCGACTGGGCCACCCAGGCGCCCCCAAAAAGGTCTTTTTAAGCCTGCCGTAATATAGATGGCAAATTAATTGCCAGGAGAAGTGACAGCCGACAACGTCAGTCATGACAAGGGAGAGGGTAGGGCAGGTTTTTCTGCTTAGTGCTGTATGAAGCCATGGAAAATGTTGTTCGTAACCACAGTGATGTTATAAAGAAAAAAATTACCAAGTGACATATTTCTAGATTAAAAGGAAATATTAAAACTGGCTTTCAATATTTAAAGCTTACTTAACTAGTAACACTTCGCCTGACACTGACTCGTGTCATTTTATTTCATTCTTCTTTTGATCCATGCAAATAGTTACATGGTTTAAAATATATTATCATGTCACCTTTTTGAATAGATTAGATGAAAGAATTTTTTAATACTGGGTGATGAACCCTATGGCCAAGACTTGATGAGACAATGTTTGCAATAAAGCAGTGAATCTAGACAAGAGGAAAGCCATTTTTCCCTTTTTTAAAAATAATGAAAATGCATTATTTATGCCTACTTTCCTAATATTGTGCTCTCTGATAATTGATGAGAAGTTTTGTGAGCATTTATTCGAGGTATTTCTCTGAAGGTAGGCACTGTATATCTCAATTCTGTTTGCGGGATCAAAAAGTGGCCAGTCATTAATATTGTTTCATCTGTAGTTGGGTGTAAAGATTCAAAGGGTATCACAAGAAGTGTTAACATAAAACAAAATTACTTCTGTCCTGCTTTATTTTAAATGTACTCAGGCTATTATTATTGTTATTTTTTTTTTTCTTTGCTTCCCACGTAAAGAACTAGGTCCTTTCCCATACTTGGTATGTAGTACATCTTTTTTCTCTGAGTTAATTCTCCAAGTCTGGTCTGTCAGCCAGGATAAACAACACTTGATGAATGAGACTCAAGGTGTTTAGTCACCTGAAACAGCTGTTTGAAGTAACTCTACACACAGCCTGAGGCCCGTGTTTTCACAGCTGTGAGAACTCTTCAAAAGCTTTCCCTCTTGGCCTCACTCTTTGCTGTGGCTTTAAACTCTTAGCGCAAAATCTGGACTATTTCAAAAGAGCAGAATGAAACTAGAGACAGTAATTTTGCATGATTTCGAGCCAAAAATGGCCTAAAATAAATAAATGAAGTACATTTGAAAGTGCTTTACCTAGGTGGGCTATATATCTGAGAATTGTTCTCCCTCTCTAAGTCCCCATATACTCTCTTAAAAGGGAGATGTGTGGCTGAAACACTACGCTTTGTTTATATGGCAGTATTTTCATTTTCTGTTCTGATCCTCTGACACCAAGGGTAAAATCTTATGAGCTTGGAACTATATGTACCTGAATTAAGCTCAGGGAATTGCTGGGTGTTTGAGAGAGTTCCAGGCTCATAAATCGACCTAAGGTGATTAAAAATGGCATTCTTTGCCAGGCTGCTTAGGTGATTCAGGCTTTTGAAGTTCCTCTGATGTCTTCTATTGGTCTGGCATGCTTAACTCATAGAGCAAACTTAAATGTGACCACTACATTTGTTATAAGGCCCAGGCTTCCTTCAACCTATTTCAACAGCAGCTGTTTTTCTTCCTATTCTATATGACCAGGACATAGTTGCTTTGCACAACAAATCCCATTACTTCTTGCTAAAGAGATGTAAGGACCATCATTTTTGTTCAGAATGACAATCTCTCTCTCTCTCTCTCTCTCTCTCTCTCTCTCTCTCTCTCTCTTTCTCTCTCTTTTCTTTAATTTAGAGGTTTTATTTCTGAATTTTGAAAATGGCTATTTTCTTTTGGAGTCACTTGGACCATGCCAAGGAAAGTATACTTGCCTTTTATACAATTTTTGTAGGACTCATGATAAATATGCTTTCAACTATTCTCCTGTATTTAATTAAACAGACTCATAGGTATGGTTTATCTATTCACTTCACAAATATGAATATAGTGTCTGATAGATGCCAAAAATTAGGTTAATTGCTGAGAATATACAAGTGAAATCGACAAGGTCCTTCCATGACACGGCTTAAAATCTAAATGGGAAAGCATGTGTTGAAGAAAGAACAAAACAAATAATGAGTATTTTACAGTCAAGATAAGTGCCACAAAGGAATGGCCAGGATGGAATGAGAGCAAATAATCCTTGGTGGTAACTATCTCACTTTCTCTGAAGCCTTCAATTTTAAGATCATATTAAAACGAACACTGATAATGACTTTTTATTATAGTATTATCTTAGTCCATTAGTTATTAAAGAAAGTCATTTTTATCATTATGTTTTTCATGTTGACTCATGCAATACTTTTGTTCTTGTATGTTTTTGAATCTCCACTTTCATAAATACATTAAAATTTAAGCACCTTTTTATTATCCTCAAATACTTATGTAGAATATTCAATGGATGACACACAGCATTGAGGAACTATATATTTTTTATGTTTACTTATTTATTTTGAGAGAGAGAGAGAAAGAGCAGGGGAAGGGCAGAGAGAAGGGGAGAGAGAGAATCCCAAGCAGGCTCCATGCTGTCAGCTCAGAGCCTGACGCAAGTCTCAAACCTGAGTCCAAATCAAGAGTCAAGTGCTTAACCGACTGAGCCACCCATGCACCCTGAGGAATGATGGAATTTAATCCATTTTGTTTAGCTGTGTCTTCTGCTTTGAATGATATCCTGTGACAAAGATACAGTCAGATTAAATTCATCCCTTCACTTATTTATTCATTCATTGCACAGCTTATTGACCACCTACTATGCACCCTATTTGTTCCTGGGAATAAAAAAGAATGAATAAATTACGCTCTTGTATTTGTAAGCTAACAATTACTTCTGTGACTAATAAATTCTGAAGTTTCAGTGGCCTAACAGAAGGGGGTACATTATAGTCCAAGGGTCCCTGCCTGGGTCTTTATACCCCTTGAGCTAAGAATGGTCGTTTCTTTTCTAAATGGCTAGAAAACATCAAAACGAGAATACTATTTCATGATATGTGAAAATTATATGCAATTCAAATTTCAGTGCCACAAAGTTTTAATGAAACATGGCCACACCCATTCATTTACGTATTGTCTTTAGCTGTTTTTGCCGTACAATGTCAGAGTTGCGGAGTTGCAAGAAAGGTTCACAGGGCCCACAAAGCTGAAAATATTTACTATCTCACCCTTTCCAAAAAAAGTTTACATCAGTGGATCCCTAGTCTAACATAATCAAAGTTTATTTCCTATTTATAAAGTGGTTGTTTCTGATCTGTAAGTGTCCCTCCTCAAAGTAGTGATGCAGGAACCCAGAGTGCCTCCATTTCTGGTGTCTGGGAGCCATCTTTAACATGGTGTCCCATAGTGGCTGTGCTTATTTGCAGTAGCTGGAAGGACAAACACATAGTGGATAATGTAGGAGCAGATTTTTTTTAATGAGGCCTGGCTATATGATACACATTGATTCAGCTCACAATAGTGTAGCTGGAATGCAGCCCTATAGCCATACTTAACTATAAATGAGACAGGAATTCTGACAAAGAAGAGAGGGAAAGGCTTTAGCAATCAGCCACCAGCCTCTGCTATAATTTTCCTTCAAAGTCATTAACCATATGAGGCAAACATGTAAAAAGATCATGATCTTATTCTGTAATGATTTAATTAATGGGGTTATATCAAAGGTAGAGCAAAAGCAGGAAGAAAGAAATTATTTAAAGAGTTCAGCTAATGGTAAACTCAAAGATGCTACAAAGAGAAAGTATAGCATGCAAAAGTGATGATATTATAAGTTTCATGTTAACAATTTATATAGAGTGCGAATGAAACTCTGAGATGCTAGTGGGAGTATTTAACTTTGCATGGGCGAATCAGGGAAGTATTTACAGAGAGACTCATTTTTATGATAAAATAATAACAGCTAACATTTACTGAGCACTTATTGTGTTTAAGACACAACAGGAAATCTTTATGTATTAAATACTTTTACTTATCAATCACCAAAACCATGTAAGGTATTTTTTATCATCATTTCATCAATATAAATAGTAAAACTAGGATAGATTAATATTTTCTCCTCAAGGTCACATTTCTATCAAACTAAGGACTTCAAGCCACATCTTTCTGAATCCAAAACCTGTGCCCTTGACTCTCTGTCACACTGTACAAATATATACAAAGAAATAACTTGGATATCTAGTGAAGGACAAGTTAGACTGGAGAGATGACAGAATTTTGAAGGAACAGATAAAACAAGCACATTTCTGGGGGGTAAATTTTCTTAGGATATATGATTTGTAAAACAGAAAGTTAATGAGAATTTTCCTAGTCAACTAAATTTTTAATGTGGTTCATTTCAGGAAAGAAATAACACGATAGTAGGAATTTGGGGAAGTCACCTCACATTCTGTTAAGTTTTCATTTTGTTTTGTTTTGTTTTGTTTTGTTTTTTTTAGTATGTGATAGACAGTCAGATTACCAAAGTTGCCATAGACAGACTTGTGAAGTAGCTTTGATTCAGAAAACATTAAGGAATACTAGGATCTTCATTATTTTCTTAGGTGGAACTTTTATAGCTGAAAACAGCAAAAACGAAACCCCTCATGGACACTAATGCAAACATTACCTGGCATTTGTACAAAAATTTTATGAGTTCTCTCTCACCATAAAGGGCAGTGCTCTTTTATTACTCAGTGTAATTAAAACTTGTTCTAGAGACCACCTATGCAACGCAACCACTTCTCACTTCCACAGTTGCTAACAGAGAAGGGCTCCTCAGATCTTTTTTGGGGGATCTTCAGTATTTGTCTTCACCTTCCTTTCTAGGCTTGTGGAATGGGCTATTGGTTTTCTTGATAATATTGTATCTGTACATCAAAATCTTTTTACCTGGTCAATTAATATTTTGGCTTATAGATTTCATGTTTTTAAGACTTAGTATTTCTTGGTGCAATTGATTAGCTTACAAGTAAATGGTGTTATATAAAGCTTGAATTTTATATTTGTTATATTTTTCAAGCATAAACACACTTTAGATATTAAATCAATAGTATCAAATTTGAATTTGTTTTACTCTAAAGCTATTCAATTGCAATAGGACCCCAGGGTTTATGTATGTTTTCTGAGCTACAGTTATATTTTGTTGTTGTCAGAACCATGTTTTCTCTTAAAACGGTCTCTTATGACCAGGGATTTGCTCAAGTTCTGTCCTTCTTTACTGCCATCGCCATTGATCAATATACTGTCTGATATATAACAAGCAAACAATAAACGCTAGCTAATACCATTTAAGGTAATAATAATGTCATGGTTTTTGAAATAGGAATCATCCTGGCTATACTGAGAGGGTTCTGTTGGGGATAAAGTCCTTGCCCAATCTTAGGCGGGGTCCCAGAATCAGGATATTCCTGTAGAGTTGTCCCAAATAGGAGGGACTGTTGTGAACTTTTGTAGCTCCCCATTGCCTAGTCGTTGAACGTGAACTGCACTTGAGGATAAGGCATAAACTTGGACAGAACAGGCTTCTCACCTAAGGATAACTCCCAGGGAGGGAGTCAGCTTTGTGCTATCATCAGCCAACACTCGTGGCTGGCAGCTTGGGAAATGAATGCTCAGTCTTGAAGTGAGGAGGGAGATATTGATAGTGAACCCCAAAATTCAATAGCCTAAAACATTTTATCTACTAAAAATAGCCTGCATAAATTATTTCTTGAATTGCACCAAGTCACTATAAAATAGTTTGGATAATTGTTCTTGCCTTAAGAAATGTTGGCTAAAAGGTTAATAGGATAATTATTTGTTGTTTGGTTGTTTGTTCCACCAAGAAAACATATGCACACAGATAGAATGAGAGAAATATGAGATAGAAAGAAGGGATTATTCCATCTATCTGCATCAACTCCCATCCGTACCTAAGAGACTATCCATAATTGCAAGATTACATGTTGCATGTACTTGAGGGCCTAGGGATCCTCCTTTCTCTTAAACATTTTTCAAAATAGTATAAAGTAATAGCATCCACCGTTTTCACTATGGAAAATCACATGATAATCCACCTTGAATCTTTTAACAACCAAATTCTCTATGCCTTTCTCAACCGTGTAACTATAAAATAAAACATGTTACAGCCAAATGAAGAGAAACAGAGAGTAAATAAAATAAATGAATATAAAACACAATTGCACAGTGATTATATGGTGATGACTGCTGATTATGAGTTCTGCAATAAAAAAATTAGGTAGAGAAAAGACAAAAGGGTTATTGGCATGGTAGAATTATAGATAGTAAGGATCATTCCCCAATAATGTGCCATTTTAGTATAGGCCTGAAGAAGATGAGAAAGTAGTCTTTACAGATATCAAGAGTAAGAGTGCCCCAGGAAGAGAGAAGATCAAGTGCAAAAGACCTAGGTGGGGGTACATGCCTGTGTGTTCAAGGAGTAGTAGGGAAGAGAGGAGAGATGGTGTGAGTATGGGAAATAGTTTTAAGTCAATTGTAAAGACTTCAGCTTTTATTCTTAGTGAAAGGAGAAGCCATTGGAGTAGAAGAGTAGCAAGATATGATTTTGTTTTTAAAGGATCACACTTATTGCTGTGCTGAGAATAGAGTTAGGAAAGCAAGGGCAAAAGTAGAAAAATCAGTTTGGAAGCTAGTGTTGTAATTCAGGATAGAGATCATGGTGGGTGGGATTTGACAGTAGCTCTAGAATGTTTCAAAAGTAGTCAGATTCTGGTTGTATTCTGAAGGTAGAGTTGTCAGCACATTTTGTAGATTGTGAGTGAAAAGGAGTTAGAGGTGACTCAGATTTTTTGGATTGAATTGGAGGGATGGCGATGCCATTTCTGAAAGCAGAAAGTCAGTGGAAGGGAGAAGCAGGTGTTGAGAAAAGACACGGAACTCGGTTTGGGCATTGCTTGTAGAGATACCCAAGTGGAGGCAACACATCGACAACCGAATATGCGAGCGTGGAGTTCAGGCGACATATTATCTAACCTGAAAATAAACATTTGTGGCTTGACTACATGAATGGGAATGCAGATGAACAAGAAACAGAACTGAAAAAGGGGGTAGGCTCAGAGGTAGGAGAAAAACCAGGAGAGGGTTATGTCTTGGCAGGCAGTTGAGAAAATGTTTTGAAGAGTTTTTTAGACTGTAACATGCAGAACATCCTTTAAACTATAAATATGAGCAACCAATTTTGAAGAAGTATTTGGCTCCAAGGCCGTAATCCAATAAGCCCATAAATATTTTCTTAATATATTAGGTGCAGGTCATTCATTCAACAGCGGCCAACGAGAGATAGTTCTGTGCATTCGGCCTTGTTGAAAGTTCAGGTTCCCATAGGACTGTGAGTATATTATTTTATCAATAGTATTTATTTAAAGGAGCATCAGTATTTACATTGCTTTTTTCAAATTCCGTGTAAAACTTTCATATTGCTATTGCATTCTTAACAATGAAGCAACTTACACACACACACACACACACACACACACACACACGGTCATCATGATACAAATTTTAGAAATACTCAACTTTCTAACACCTAGAATACAGGATAGAGGGTGGTCTCTAGAACTTAAGCCCTTCTTCTTCTATAAGCAAATATAATACTCACTTTGTATTAAACAATGTAGCGTCTTCTAGCCCCTTGATTAATTTGGGCAACTGTCTTACAGATCTCATTCCTCTCATTTTTGACTTTCATGTTGTTAAACTATAATGCCGTTAACATCTATTTCAAGTAATCTCCCTTCCTTGGTGATTGATGTTAGATACAACAATTATGATGCCAATGCTGGGAATAATTCTTCACAGATGTTGTCAAATTATAGGTTAAATGGGTGAAAGGGGTTTCCTTCTTCCGGCCACCCACTCTCCATTCCCTTGAAATAGGTGAATGGTGCCGTGAATCCTGTGCTGTAGGTATGCCAATTCCCCATCCTGTCGCTCATCTGGTTTAAATGACTTCCATTTGCTATTTCAAAGAATGACAGAATGTTATGTACCGAGTGCTTTGCAGGTAACAAAATGCAGTCATCCAGCCTCGAATTTTAACTGGCAGAGGGAAATCCATTGGGCCTGGCACAGTCATGCTGATTTTTTCCTTATTATAAAATAACATTTGCCATTAGTAATAAAAAATTAAATAATGTGATGACTGTGATTTACTTCAAACTATTACAGAGAAGGAAGGTTGTCCTGAGCTGGCAATTGTTAAGTCTGTGTTATGGATACACTGAGCCTGCTTCTTGATCTGTTTAACATTACATTAACAACAAAAGCAACAACAACAACAACAACAACATTAAAAATAAAAGCAGAGTTTATGTTATTTTAACCCTTCATAAACCTTTATGTTCTCAGAGGGAGGAAATACAGAAATTCCACAGGTAATTCTCCTTTTGCTTATTTAAAATAATGAAGTCATATTTTCTTGGTCATTCGGTTTGGACCAGTGGATTATGGCATGCATTCCTTTAGCTTTGCATTTATTTTTGTAAGTGAGTTCATTGCAATTCTCAGCAGGAAAAGAGGGAAGGAGATGAGATGAGGGACAGAGGAAAGAAAAGGAAACTTGAGTCGCCAAGTAAACAAGTAAGGTTAGAAAAAGATTTGGGGATTTAAGTTTTAGCCTCACCTAATACCTGACAAAATTGTAAGCCAAGAAAATTTTATTTATGTTCGAGCTGAAATTCCTCTACCTGGATAAACTGGGGCTGATTATTTGAAATATTCCCATAGAGGTGTCAGGAGGCCGTCTTAATAAATGTTGTTCCAGATTGCAAATTTAAAGATGTTCCATTATCTCCCATTGGAGCAGGAATAATGACAAGTATTTTTGCTCTGTGGCATAAATTATTTTACATACAGTCTCCTTACTCAAGGTAGAAATATTTTAAGTAGCAAATTTCTTTTCTCTCTTTGAACTACAGGTTGTCAAACCTTCACCTGCTCCAGTATTTCCAATATATCTTGGCAATATTTCATTGAAGGCATTCCACCCATAAAGTGGTCTATTTTTGTGTGTGTGATCAATCTTTAAAGAGAATATTGTTTTCCTTTAAATCACTTGCCAATATCTCAAACTGTAATAATCAGGAAGTATTCTAAATGTCTACTTGAAATCCTTACCACTGAAGTTTAACATTATTAATCTTGCATTTTCAAGGCATTTTCACCAATCTTATTTCATCATTATTATTTTTTTAATGACTTAAATATAGTTTTGCTTGTAATAACTTGAGTGAGTTTAACTATAAGGCTTTCCAGGCAAGAGGCCTAAGGAGTAAAAGAGGAAGACAGAAGTGGAAGAATCCAGGGATATGGGGACTTGACTGATGATTTGACCTCTCTCTCCTGAAATGCATACAACCCAGGTTTGACTGTCTTAAAAAGAAGGATAAATCCAAGGTTGGTCAATACCAAGGCAATAGAAGGCAGTACAATTTTAAAGGGAGGTAGGACAACCGAGGTCTTCAAGCAGTTGTTACACTATACATTTAGTCTGCCCAGTTTGCATTAGTGACTAGGAATATAAAGAAAAAAGGACGTGGGTGAGGGGGTGTGGGTATAGGTTCTGAATAGCTAAACACTGTGATAGATCAATTACAAATATGTCCTCAATTCTTCACCTTACCTTGTATCCACATCCTTATGACTTCGCAACTTTTCTCATTGAGCAAGTAGATTCTGTTGTTCCATCCTTTGTAACTGGATTGGCCTAGTAACTTGTTTTGGCTGATGGAATGCACACTTCCGTGCTCTGTCTCAGACCTCTGCTAACATGTCGTGTGTAAGCCTAGGCTAATCTGCTCAAGGATGAGAAATAAATGGAGGCAAACTGTGGCACCCAGTCCACCCCAGATAGAGCCATTAGCTAAACATAACTGAGAGAGCCAGCAGAGACCAGAACGATTGACCTGCTACGTCCAGTCTCACCTATAGACTCATGGAATCATAAGTTAAATAAATAGGTGTTGTTTTAAGGCACTAAATTTTAGAATTATTTGTGACACAGCAACCAGTAGCAGATATTGGGAAGATACAAACAACATTTAATAACTAAACAAGTAAATAATACAAATTTAAATAGGAAAAATGGTCCAGATACAATTTTACACCATGGAGCTGGGGGACCTTTCAGACAAGGTTTCTACGGATGGCCTCTCTGAGTTTGATATCTGAGCAGGAATGTGAATTATGTGGAGTCATTAGCAATGGGGAGTAGATAACCTATATTAAGTGGTCAGATCAATAATGAGCACTCTATAAATACTCTACCAATATATAGGTTTGATTAACCTATTCCTTGGGTTTTTGAATTACCATGCCAAATATATCCACTGTCTGCACTCAGAAATCAAAAGTAATATACATTTAAAAATCTACTGACATGCTACACATCTTCAAAAATAACTCATTTTTAAACATGTGAATTAAATATGATTAAACAGATTTTATCATTCATTCAGAAAACAGATACATATCTATCATTAAGTTACTTCAGATTAGGAAGCCTATTTAGTTTTTAGAATGTAAACAAAACCAAATAAAATTTTGAAAGACAAAGATAAGAAATACGAGAACAAAATTTGTAATTTGTCTGGAGTTGAGAGAAAGACACAAGTAAAGCAATTAAAATATGTATGGTCTCTTTAGAGAGAAAGACATGGTTTTTGGAGTCAAGAAGAAGGGTAGTTCCAACACAGTTAAAGGTCAGTAAGGCTTTCTGTCCAATGTGAAGGCTGAGCTGAACTTTTTTTTTTCTTTTTCCGTAAAGGAGGTAAAATTCACATAACATAAAATTAATCATTTAAAGTGTGAAATTTAGTGGCAGTTAGTACATTCACCATGTAGTACAAGAGTAACTGCTTCTTAGTTCCAAAATATTTTCACCATCCCCATTGAAACCTAGTACCCATTTGTTGGACAAATGCCATCCCTTCCACACCCCTGGCCTCTGATAACCATTAATCTGTTCTCTGCCCCTATGGATTTACCTATTTTGGATATTTTGTGTAAATGAGATAATACAATATATGACCTTTTGTGTAAAAAAACATTAATGTTTATTTATTTTTGAGGGAAAGAGAGACAGAGTGTGAGTTGGGGAGGGGCAGAGAGAAGAGGGAGACATAGAATCCGAAGCAGGCTCCAGGCTTCCAGCTGTCAGCACAGAGCGGGATGCATGCTTCAAACCCATGAACTGTGAGATCATGACCTGAACTGAAGTCAGACCCTTAACCAACCTAGCCACCCAGGTGTCCCTCTAGCATATTTTTAAAATCCATTCCTCTACTCCTGGGTATTGAGTTGTTTCTATGTTTTGGCTATCATGGATAGTGCAGCTATGAACTTTCACATATCAGGATTTGTTTAAATACCTGTTTTCAATTCTTTGGGGTATAAACTAAGGAATGGAATTGATAGGTCATATCATAATTCCACATTCTAGATGAATTCTTGATGTGGGTGTTCATAAGTTGAAGAAGATACAAAAAGAGTATGAATGAATATGAGAAGGCATGAGAAAATGCTACTCTTGGGTACTTGTATTATCTGGCACAATAGCGCCAAAGGGCAAGTATAAGGGAAAGGTAGATAGATACTAGAAATTTACAGAGGAACTTGATCACAAAGGACCTTATGGTTGAAAAACCTTGGATTTCACCCAAAGGAGAAATTTCATGATAAAAATTCCAACTTGGAGATTCAGATCCACCTAGTCTATGAGTTCAAATCCAAATAAATGCAAGCAGCATAAATCAGACGCAGGTATATAGATCTATGTAGGTTTCTAGGCCTAAATGTGAACACTCACACACACACACACACACACACACACACACACACACACACACACATATTCAGTGATGACCTGTGGTGGAGATTAAATTGCAACCAGTTCAGAGAGATATATGATGACTTTTGTAGATTAAAAAGTCACCATGACAACAATACAGGTAAAGAATTTTATGGAAGTGATGGACATAAGATAGTACCTGAAGGCCAAAAGAGGGAAAGTTGGTCAGGTGGAATGTGCTGAGAGCTTCAACAAAGGTAGTGATCATGGGGATTATGTGGAAGAACCATACGGTAGACATTTAAAAGGATGGAAATCATAGTACTGGTTTGCTAGTTGGATTTCGTGTTTGGGCAAGCAAGGAATATCAAGGATGACTTCTTATTTACACATTGAAATGCTACAGAGACACTTTGTGAATAGTTTCAGTAAGCCTACATTGGGAAAGCCAGCATAAAGATTATAGTCCATAAAAAAAAAATCTATGAAAAGGAAATAAACAAATAGCTTCTTTTTTCCTCATAGATAACTTGGAAGACTCTTTCCAAAACTGTTAGAGATACTTTGGGGAGTGCCTACATTATTCCTTTCGACAAGCTACAAGTAACTTAGTTCTAGTGTGAGCATATAAGTAAGTATATCATAGTCTAGGTTTTTTTAGTACCATTCTGTGCTCAGAGGGGGAAAAAAAGGCAGAGGTAAACAATGTCTTTCAAATTAAGTGTAAGTTTACCCGGGGTTTCTCGATGCTTGGCACTATTAATATTTTGGAACAGATAATTCTTTGTTGTGAGGGAATTACCTGCTGAGCATTGTAGGATGTTTAGAAGTATCCCTGGCCTCCACTCACTGGAAGCCCCTTCAAGTTGTGACATTCAAAAATGTCTTAGATATTGTCAAACATCCCATGGGGTGTAAAGTCATCCTGGGTTGAGAATCTCTATCAATCACAAAGTGGTTAAAATGTGAATTGTTCACTTAAGCAAAACTTTTTCCTTTTGGTATACAATATCAATCAGTTAATTTGCAAGATTTGTTCTGTTATTTTCTCACATTTGAAATGCTTCAAGTTTATAAGATGATATTATAACTATTGTCAGTATAAACTGTTAACGTGTAGTATCGAGATACATGCTATAGTCATTCAAAAATCAATCAACGAGTTGTGATGATAATGATGAAGGTGATGATGATGATGATGATGATGATGATGATGATGAATTACCTGCTGCTTTCATTGCATTGTTCTAAGCTCTTTGGAGGATACAAAATAAGTTCCATTTTTTTCAAATAGTTAATAATGTCTTTCAATTGGGCAGTGATGGCCCTGAAATATCTACATAGGTATTATTTGGATGGTGATTTGCTGGTATGTGGGAATCAGATTTGCTGTAATGTTACCAATATAACAATCAAAATAGTTTTGGGTTTTTTTTTTTTCTGTTACTTAATTAGACGTATCTATTTGTACAAGTATTTCTTCTTCCCCTTTCATGACCACTTCTATGTGACTCTACTGGAGTACAGTCTACTGGAATAATGTTGATTACACATGAAAACATCGTTTTATTAAATATCAAAATGAGAATGAAAAACAAGGGCAGACTAATTACAGACTACCCCTTAGAAATGTTGGGTCTGAAAAAAATGTCATGGCTGTTGATTAGAAAATAGTTTGTGGCAGAAGATCAGGGTAAACAACAGTATACGACTGAAAATAATAGGGATGGGGGCACCTGGGTGGCTCAGTCGGTTAAGCGTCCAACTCTTGATTTTGGCTCAGTGGAGAGCCTGGTTGAGATCCTCCCTCTCCGCCTCGGTCTCTGCTCCTCCTCTGCCCTTGCTCTTTTGCTCTCTCTCTGTGACAATAAATAAATAAACTTTAAGGCAAAAAAAAGAACAGGGACTATCTGTATAATAATTTGAGATTAGCTGATGAAGCTGATAGAACTTCTTTAACATGATACCGTTTGACCAAATAGCTCAAATCCTGAACCATGGAGTTTACATTTAAATTCCCACATCATTGTATGGTCACATTAATATGAAAGCTTATCTTATACTTTTGACTATCATTCATTCATTCAAAATAATTTAGCCAGCTCAAGGCAAAGATTGGATTCTATTCATCTTTTAGCCCAGTATGTGCTAGATTTTATGCTGAAATAATTGGATCAAGAAGAATATCACATCATAAGACTGAGAATCTCCCAATCCTAAGAAGGAGATAGAAGAATAAACTAATAGATATGGGCATATGCAAGTACTACGGATAGTGGAATATTTAGTTTATTTATAAGGAAAAAAAATCAAGATTTCTTGAAAAGTCCATAAAAATTTTGTAAAAAGTGAAGATATTAAATTAAAGGATAAGTGCAATTTATCCATACAGAACAATAAGGAAAAGGCTTTTGATGGAATAGATACATATGCATATATATGCAGATAGGTAAATATGCACCCTGCTTCAAGAAGTTCAAGTAGTCTGGTGTCACTGAAATTAAATATGGAGATTCACAGAAGATGAATATGGAGAAGTTAAGAAAGCCAGATCATGATGGGCATCAAATGCCAATGGAAGGATTCAAGGCTTTATACCCTGTGGGCAATCGAGTGCTGTTGCAGCAAGGAATGATTTTATGATATTTGTGTTTTAGAATGTTAGCCCTTATGCAGTGCCTGAATTTCAAATGGAGGAAGATCAGATGCAGGCCAACTAGCTAGGAGGCTGTTGTACAAGCTCGAACAAGAAAGGAAAAGGGCATGAACAAAAGCAATGAGAGTTGGAATGGTCGCATGATCATGAGTGGGTTTGATGAATAAAGTGGAACCATGAAGATCAATGTGATTTGCAACTGTTGGAGCATGTGAAATAGCACTGTCGCAGAGACTTACTATCTGATCACAAAACCTATCTCCTCCCTTCCTAAACACAAGACCACTTAGACCTAGATTGAATTTTGCAGTCTCCCTTCCAGTTTTTGGTGGCCTTGTGACTGAGTGCTAGCCAATGGAATCGAAGAATACGTATGTCCCTTCCAGACCAGGCCCCTGTGATCTTCCACGTTGATTCCCCTATCACAAAGCAGACAGAGGCTATCGTGGTTACACTGGAAGCCATCTATTGAATGCAAGATGTACAAAGACTATGTCCCTCAAGTATCACTTGGAAAAAAAAAACTGCCTCAGATTAGGCATGTTTAATTTTGACTTTATATCAGCGAAGCATAAACTTTTGGGTTAGTTGGTTTGGCCAGCTAACAATACCTTAACTAATATAAAGCCCTATCTGAAGAAAGTTCACCATGATATTACAGTGTTTTTCCTTTCATACTTACCGGAACATTTCTGTAGCTATAAGCACCTGTATCTACAGTACAGAAACACAGTAGAAAGAAGTTACATTTCCGGCAATCAAAAATAATGAAATCTTGGATTTGCAACTACGTGGATGGAACTAGAGGGTATTATGCTAAGTGAAATTAGTCAGAGAAAGACAAATATCATGTGACTTCACTCATGAGGACTTTAAGACACAGAACAGATGAACACGAGGGAAGAGAAGCAAAAATAACATAAAAGCAGGGAAGGGGACAAAACATGAGAGACTCAAATATGGAGAACAGAGGGTTACTGGAGGGGTTGTGGGAGGGGGGATGACTAAATGGGTAAGGGGCATTAAGGAATCTACTCCTGAAATCATTGTTGCACTATGTGCTAACTAATTTGGATGCAAATTAAAAAAAATAAATTAAAATTATAAAAAAACTCATTTAAAAAAAAGAAAGAAGTTACATTTCTATTATAGTTAACCCAACTTTTGTTTAAAAGTGTCCAATATTGACTTTGTACGGCAATTACTTAGAAACTGTGTCAAAAAAAAAAAATCTAAGCTCGCTGGTGTACAATAATATAACAAGAAGACTAGGTCTCTGTAACAGTAGAGCGATGTTCCAAATCTTTGTTTAGATAAAGTCATTTACTTATTCAAATTTATGGCAGGATTTATATTGCTATCTACAAATAGATATCAATAGTTAAAGAGATTTTATAGCTTTTTGACATTCAATATATTATGCAGGTTTAAAAGGCTCTGGAAAATGGATGAACTATCTAAGCTGAATAACTTTCCACTTGTAAAAACGTTTCTTAAAGTACAGAGCCTTCAGATTTAATACTTAGTCTTGCTTGTTTAAGCACATGGTAAAAATGTAGACAGGTTTTTCATTTGACAGAACAATCCTGATGGAACAGTGCAGCCTCCACAGGGCTAACGCGAAACAACAAAAAAGACAGACACAACTTATTAGGGGAGATAATTTAAGAAATGCTTAGTTCTAAGCCTTCTCTTAAGTGATGTTATTATTTTGTTTCTTTTTTGACATGGAGTCCTCTTTTTCACCCATGGTAACTTTAATTTTTTACAGGACCTGGGTGTATTCTTAGCCCTGAAATTAAGATGCTTTTGAGGCAATCCAAGTGCCTGAGATAACACAGAAGCTGTCCTATATTATTTTGCATATACTATATAGCTTGTTTTATTCTGCATTAGGTTCTTACAAGAGTAATTTCAATTTACCAGTTAGTAGTTTAGATAAAAGCCTCAAATCCTGTGGCCAACCAGGCCTCCAAGGCAGGCATTAGCTATTTGATAAAACTACTGAAAACACAAGAGGATGTACATCTTTGATTAATGCAAATAATAGGAAATTTTCTCAATAATGTTTGGTCCTGGGCTGCCTCCAAAGTAGTAATACACAAAACATGTCCTTTTTTTTTTTTTTTTTCATTGGGGAGGTTATAAAAATTTGTTTGTTGGAGGTAGGGAAGGAAATGTAATTAAAGGCTAAATTCAGACTCACATTTCCTTTTAACCAAAAGAATATGTGTGATTTGGACACCAGTCACCTAGGCACTTCCTATTTTAAGGCAGTGCACATTGTCAGCAAATCAAATTATCCAATAGCAAAACTACATCTGGCAGAACTTGTGATGTCAGGTAACCTTAAGTGGAAGCTCGGGGGTAGTTAGTCGTACCGCTACACTGGGCTTTGCAGGGAAAAGTTATCTAAAGTTCCTCTTGGTGCGTTGCTATTAAAAGAATAAAACGGGAAGAGGTGAAATGGAAGCATTAAACTTGTGGGTATATGTGTGTGTTTTAATGTCCCGTTTGCATTTGAAAATGCTAACAACAGTACATTTCAAATAAAACAACTCTGGGGTTTCATTTTACATATTCAAAAGTTGCATTTTGTTTTTGTTTTGTTTTTGTTTTTTGTTTTTGTTTTTGTTTTTGCTTTTGCTCATGGTCCTTATACAATGAAGCTTTTGATCATAGATGCTTTAAAGAGGCCTGTTACATATAATTTACATTTGGCAACTCAAGGAACTTTTATTTTGATTGACTTGACGTACCAATCTAATCTAAAAACATCCAGTGAAATTATTTTTGCTGTTGTATTAACTATCTGAAGGGAAGCTTTCATTTGTAATCTTGTCAAAGTAGTGTGTGAAGTTCTGTTTATAAAAAAAAAAATAAAAAGTGTTACACTTTTGGAAAGCTGATTTAAACTCACATCTGTGGAGTGAACAACACACATATACACACATATACACTCCAAAAGTCTGGTCAATTCATATCTGGTAATACCCATTTTTTTTTTTTCTGTCTTATGGGTGGTGGTATCACTTATATACAAAATCCAAAGGGGTCTGGCATCTCCATTAAGGCTGTGAATCTACTAGCTGTCTCTGAGGTTTGTTTTACCCAAAACATTAAATAAAAAACATTCTCTTTCCTATACAAAATGCTGGAAGCAAATTTGTTCCTATGTATGACAGCCAAATCATCCTATTGGCTCTTTAGTAGTTATGATGCATCAGGAGAGGCATGATGTATCTTTGAAGAAGAAAAGGAATAAAAAACCTTCTGGGTGAATCATTGAAGATATAATAGTTCAAAAATTAAAAGTTTCCTAGGATATCCAGGGTCTGAGAGAACAAACTAAGTCTTCCTTCCAATTAGGTTGTCCCAAGAATGAGTTGGCATGGGGCATTGAGATCTTTAACTCTTACCCAAATATTCTGAGATCGGGTTTAATTTGTTCAAATGTGTTTGTTCCCTGAAACACAATAATTGTCTTCAGTTTTAGCCAAAATCTGGGGACAAGGATGGAAAAAGAGAAGTGCAGAGCATGGTATAAAGAATTTTATAAAGTTGTGAATCAACTTCTAAATAGCCTGCATAAGATACTCAAACATATTAATGTATTCACCCTAAGACTGTCTATCCTGTAACTCAAAACCTTTTGTCAGGTCTGAGAAATGGTTTGTTTTCTTAACCTGATGTTGTTTTAAAGGGCAATACCCAGATGTTCTGGGATTGTGATAAAGAGAGAATTAATGAGTCTGCGTGTCCGACTAGAGCCTACTTACGGATCTGTACAGATGCCAATGGTAGGGTGAAATGTGATGTTCCTAGCATAGACGACTCGCAGACATTTTGAGAAAATAATGTTTTAATAAATCTTTCTTTTAAATACATTTCTTTCTTGTAGTCTACCAACAAACAGACTCAGTCATATTCTGGGATCACTTTAAAAACTAGACCTGTTACTTCTTTTTCTTCATTTATAAAACCTTAAAGCAATTGCCTCTGTTGATATGAGTTGGGTTTTGCTGTTTTGTTGCTTTAACCTTCAGCTTTACTGTAAGCTGTATAAACTAAAATTATAGATCTCTCTTCATTTTCCAAGTTGTTTCCCTCTAAGAAATCCCTTCTGTCTTTTTCCTAAGTAAAAAGACTAAAAATGTGTTTGAATAGAAACTGTAACAATAATGACCTTGGCTGAAGTTTGGGCTGAGCATGTCACTTGTGAACCATGAGGAAAACTCTACCTAAGGTGAGATGAAGGTCACTAGAGACTTCTGAAAGTGTTTTCAATAAAGATATTTCATTTTTCTTCTTTATTTTGTCTAATTATTAACATAAGAAATCATGGTATAAACACGTTCTATATCCATTGTCTTTTGACATGTGAAATATTGACATTCTCTAGCTTATGGTAGTCTAATCCCTGATTTCTGCCTAAAAACTTGAAATGGTTCTATTTTTTATTTATTTTTTTAAAAAAATTTTAATATTTATTTACTTTTGAGTGAGAGAGACACACAGAGCATGACTGGGAGAGAGGCAGAGAGAGAGAGACACACACACAGAATCTGAAGCAAGCTCCAGGCTCTGAGCTGTCAGCACAGAGCCCGACGCAGGGTGCAAACTCACGAACCGTGAGATCGTGACCTGAGCCGAAGTTGGACGCCCAACCGACTGAGCCACCCAGGTGCCCCTTGAAATGGTTTTATTGAGTTAGGTTTCTCTCTAGCTACAGTTTGTATATAAATCTCACTTATAACAATATATACAATATATAACAATATATACAGTTTGTATATAAATCTATATACAGTTTGTATATAAATCTCACTTATAACAATGGAGCAGTGTATGTAAATTACTATACATATAGGTGAGACTCTGCCTCACAGAATTAATGTGTTGGTTTAGAAATTACAATGTATATCACGTCTCTTATCCTGTAGATCATAATAATTTTATAGTTCAATTAACTAATCCCAACCTAGTGACTATATTCACCTGAAGGTGCTCTCTTTTATTCATATCCACCCATCTACTTTAGGAAAACATGAAGGCCCATACATTTAACTATTTGATGGCCTGTCTTCTTTAGGCCTATCACTTTTCCTTAAGTACTCATGAATGTGTTCAGCAAAAATTATTATAGAAATTCTAGATATTTAATATAGAGTATTTTTTAAAATGAGGCTTGGAAGTATGTGAGGTCAAAAAGAGGGAAATCAAGAATTTTAGCACCTGTACTGATGTTTTTAAAGGAGCTGTTTAGGGGTGCCTGGGTGGCTCAGTGGGTTGAGCATCCCACTTCGGCTCAGGTCATGATCTCACGGTTCATGAGTTCGAGCCCCACGTCGGGCCCTGAGCAGGCAGGTCAGAGCCTGGAGCCTGCTTCGGATTCTGTGTCTCCCTCCCTTTCTGCCCCTCTCTCGCTGTGCTCTCTCTCTCTCTTGCTCTCTCAAAAATAAATGAACATTAAAAAAAATTTTTTTAAAGGAGCTGTTTAAGTGATTTTCATTTCTGAAACAGAGCAGTTTTGTATTCATTGCTGATAAGCACTTTTATTCTAGTGTGTGTGTGTGTGTGTGTGTGTGTGTGTGTGTGTGTGTGTGTGTGTGACTTTTAGGGTTTGATTTAACTTATTTACATTTTGTGATACCTGACAGTACTTACAGGTTAATTGTAAAGAGTAGGAAGTGTGCAGGAGAGGATTCAGCATTCATTTTTTATAGGAATATTTTTCTGTAAGGGTTAACTTATGCTATGTGATCATAATAGTTTGAGTATACTATCATGGAAATAAATGTTCAGAAAAAAATAACATTTTTTTCTATTATGAGTTTAACTTAATTTCATGTAAATTTGCATATTTTTGACCCTTTGTATAATAGGGCATAATTCTAATATCGCCTGGGTGTGTAGGGATATCACGTTTGAAGTTCTAATCTAAATCACTTCTAAGCTAAAACTAAAGAAAGATGAGATCTGATATCCTGCTTTGGATGACACAAGTAATCTAACTTGCGATTTTAATTCACACAATTTAGCTTTTTAAAATTATATCCCTACCTGTTGCAAAAAGAATTTGAGCCATTTTGCACAAAATTGAAAAAAAATGTCATCTTGACTGTCTTTCTTTCATAATGTCCTTCATCCGTATTTTTATTTTCTTCCTTTGAAACAGGAAAAATGTGAAATCATTTTTAAAGTTTATGCTGCCATAATTTCCAATCCAATTTTGTCTATCTCAAAGCTTGAGACTTCCAAAGGAGTATCCGAAAATGTAGGCTAAAAGCCAAAATTCTAATCATTAACACATCTTTAGAAAAAGAGACACAAAGTAGAGAATTTAAAATAAAGAAGAGAAAAATGATACCATTCCACAGATTTTATTGCCAAAATGGTCAATGTCCATGTTGTGTGGTTGATTTGTGATCTTTCTTATAAAGCATCAATCATTTAAATATATTCAGTGAACTCCTCATCTCCCACTGTTTATTCTATTCTGGACTGTACTTCAGAAACACTGGCCTTCTTTTATTTCCTCAAATACATTGAACTTTGTCCCACCTCAGGACCTTTATCCAGGACATTTCTTCAGCCTGGAAAGCTCATTCTCGGGCTAGCTTCTTTTTAACTCCATTGAAGTTAAATGTCACCTCCTCTGAGACTTTTTCTGACAACTCAATCTAAAATGGTTCCTATCTCTGATATCATCTTGTTCTATTGCCTTCAGATTACTGATCGCAGTATATAGTTGATATTTATTTGTTCACCTGTTTGATTAATGTCATTTTCTCTCACTAACCTGTAAGGTCTAAGAGGATGAGGTCTATTTTATCAGCTACTCTGCACTCAGAGGCTAATGTAGTCTTTGGTACGTAATAGATAATTAATAAATATATTTTTAATTAGAGGATAATCAAGTGCTGTGACATAACAAAAGAAGTAAAATCTTCTCTGAAGAACCCCCGATCTGAATGAGCTAAAATATAGACATGTGAAAATTGAAAACGATATTATAAGGTAGTGTATCACTGATAAAATTTGATAGAATGAGAAATCATGGGATTCTGGAATGGTCAAGAAAGCCCTAATGGAGTTGGCTAGACTTGAACTTTCATGAAAATCACAGATTGGATGCAGATAGATCCATAGAGACTAAGTCAATCTCATGATGAAGAAGGGGCATCCTTCATTCAGAAATTCAACAAATACTTTTGAATGCTTATAATGCTTTAGAAGATGGAGTCATAGCAGTCATAGATAGAATGCTTGCCCATGGGGAGGAGCAATACTTGTGGACTGACTTTTAAATAATTATTTCCCTAAGTCTCCTTTACCTCATCTGTAATACTGGGGTAAAAATAGTCCTTTGTAGCGAACACCGTGTATCTTACATGGATATTCTTGATTTTCTTTTACCATTTCCATGAGACCTCTCCTCAGTTTCTGCATACTTCACTGCTAAGGGCTCCTGGCTTTTTCAAATTCTGTGGACCATTGTATTTGTGCTGGTTGCCTCATTAGAGCAGCATATTGAAAACATATTCTTCAGCTGCTTTCTGTGATAAATAAAGTCATGATTAATTTGTGATGTATTTGGGCACAAGAGAGAGGAGTCCCATTATGAAATTATGTACCTTCACGTAAGCCAAATGGAGGCAAAGAGCTGACTATGAGTCTTCTCTAATGATGCAAATTCAAGAGTGAGCTCTGGACTGGGTTGACAATAGCTTACATGGAGACTAGAGAATAGATGTTAGTAACCTTACTGAAGAAGAATCGGTATGCTTTGTTAGCTAGCTGAATGAAGGTCATTGGCAAATATAGGGGAAGGAGGGGAAGCAAGACAAAGGAACCATACTAATATGGAGATCTGAAACATGTTGGCTAGGAAAAATATCATCATTGGCAGAAATAGGTAGTTAAAAATATTAAGCATGGAAGCCAGTTTAAGAGAAAAGATGCTATATTGAGTGTAAGCAAGTCTGATAAGATAGACTTGAAAGCATACTGTCAGTTGGAGATGGTGTTCAGACTGGGGAAGAAGAAGAAATATCCCTGGAGATGACAGTGGGAATAGGGTGCTGATGTAATTAGGCCAGGGACTAATCTCCTAGCTTGGTTCACTCCTCTTCCCTCTAAGGTCTCCAAGGTATATAGATGTATTACTGGTGAGGAAAGTAAAACAGCATTTTCTTAGTAACAGGAACTTGCAATCCAAACCCTAATGTGGAAGCTAGATTGGAATCCATAAAAGACACCTTTAGTTAAGCTAATCTTTTTTAGTGTATGTGCTGCCAAAGTGAGCACAAGCTAATCTTTATCTGATCTTTACTTTACCTAAGTTAATCCTTACTTAGCCTTTTCCCTGTTCCTTCTTGTTACCCTAAACTCACCAAATATGGACATTCATTGCTAACAAAGCTAATTGGATCCAGAGAGTCTAATTATTCCATTTCTTAGGCTTCCAAATTAAAACTTCTAATCTTACTATAATACCAAGGTAAACTGTCCCAGGTAAAGGAAAAAGGAGGCAAAAACAAAGATTATAAAAGGGTTCTGCCACAATGCCAAAGGCAGAGTCAATCTGAGTATTCAAGACAGAGAGGGGGAAAAGGAAGCTATTAAAAACAACTTTAAGATCTTACCATTTTAGGGGCACCTGGTGGCTCAGTCCGTTAAGCCACTGACTCTTGATTTCAGCTCAGGTCATGATCTCACAGTTTGTGAGATCAAGCCCCAAGTCAGGCTCTGAGCTGACAGATTGGAGCCTGCCCAGGTAACTATAACCCCTTTATTGACAATAACTAGGCTACTAAACCCGATTGGTTTTCCAGGCTTGCAGTTTGCCTGATTGTTATCTCTGGTGACAATCCAGAAAGCTAAACAATAACTTCTGTAACAATCAGCCCCAAATGGCCAGGACTTGGTTAACAATTGGCAGCCTCCCTAATTTTTGTCCTTGCTTCCAACTTGGGACCAACTACACAAAGTCAAATCACACCCTTAATCAATCACATAGAATGTCCTTCTACTTAGCCAACCTACAGCTTTCTTGTGCCAACAGCCTCTCATCAAGGCATACCAAGAGCTTTCCTTGTTTTCTTAGTAGAAGGCTTTGCCACTCTTGTGTCTGCTTTTTAGTCTCTGTCAAACACAAGTGATGGTGGCTGACTCCCTTGCTACAGTGAGCTCAGAATAAATAGCCTTTGTGTTGCTTTCCTCATTTGGTGGACCTTCATTTCTTCCCACATTTGCAAATGCTGGCTTTTATTGAAAGAGATAAATTAATTAGTGTGTAAACCCAAGAAGTGAGCATATTTGGGTAAACGGCCAAATTTTAAGACTCTATGTTGGGGAGAAAAAATGCAGATGTCAGTAGGAAAAAAAAAAAGATTGACGGTACTGTGGACAGGGACAGAAGGAGAGAGAGATTAGGAGAGAGAGAAAGAGAGAGAAAATACTTGACAGGGTCAGTCCCAAAGGAAATTGTGAGATAAGTGGGGATAGGAACCCCTAGAACACAAAGAGGATGAAGAGACATCTTTTACTTCCTCACCTTCATTCTTTAACCTCTAGACACAGACTGAAGCCCCCGGAGCAAAGCACCTTCATTCCATCCGGCACAGGGAAGCCCATAAACTGAATATCAGAGCCTGGCCTTTTAATGTTTTGTAGTTGCTTTGAATTGTCAACCAATTACTTGACCACACAATAATTTTTGTTTCCTCAATAATCAAAATAACAATAATGGCTTGGAATTCAGGAAAAATGATTCACATGGAACAGTTTCAGCCTCTCTTATTAGATTACTTGAAGGTCAGCATGAATCAGCCAAACCTGTTCTTAATGTAAGGCTAACTAGGATTCTCCACCCTGTTTGCCTGTTATTTTCTTCTCCTCCCAGGTCTCTTTTGCCAAGAAATCTTCCACATCTCCACCTCTGCCTTTGATAAGTCTAAAACCCGCCTCTCAATAACTTCTGAGCAAAAATATTCTCTTAAACTTTATTTGATTTGAGTTATCCTCGTTCTTTCCAAACATAGGACTTCATTTAAAGAATAAAATACTTTTGATAAAATGAAGTGGATGTCTGAAACTATCACCATATTTTGCCTGGCGCTTGGAATGGATGGAATCCACCTAGCAGCTTCTTAGAGATGCAAATTATCAGGTCTCACCCTAGACTTCCGGTATCAGAAATTTTGCAAATGAGCTCCAGTAATCAGTGTTTAAACATGCCCTCCAGGTGATTTTGAATTTTGAGAACTGTTTTAGGACAGGAGTTGGCAAGCCACAGCCCTTGGGCGAAATCCTGCCCACTGTTTATTTTGGTACAGCCCTGGGAGCTAAGATTGCTTTTTGCATTTTTAAATGATTTTTTTTTAACATCACAGGAAAATTATATGAAATTCAAATTCCAATGTCCATAAACAAAGTTTTATTAGGACCCAGCTACACCTATGTGTTCACCACGTGTTGTTCATTGCTACTTTTACAGAACTGAGTAATTGTGGCCATGACTGGCCCACAAAGCCTAAAATATTTACTATCTAGTCATAAGCTCTAGGTCATAAGCTTCCTAGGAATGACTTTATGTGTTGGTGATAAGCACTAAAAATGTGCTTTTATTTTTGGCCTCTTCTACTTCTGATGGCTCATTCCACAGGTCTGGAAATCCAATGGCATTTCCTCTGTCAGACTCCTTTTATCCCCCAAAGGCTGGCTCATCAAGGTTACTTCCTAGCGAGGAAAATGTCATAACAAAGGGATTTCTCTACCTTAGATGTAATCATGATAGTCACTTGGCTAAGATTCGAAGCATAGTTGGACATATTTTCTGGAAATATCTTACTGCTGGCTTGGTAGAGCTTCTCAAACTCTGCTGTGCATAAAATTGCCTTACAGAGCTTGACAAACGCGTAGGTTCTTGAGGTGAAATCCAGAAGGTCTGCATCAAGAATTCTGGGTTGGGCACTTGGAATTCACAAGCACCCCAGGTGATTCTGACTCTGGTAATCTGAAGGACATACTTTTGAAAACCATTGAAAATAATTAAATTCTGTAAGAGATCTTCTTTGTTGCTGAAGAAAGATAACTGACTTTTAGGCTGAGGCATGGGGTTTGGAGTGAGAAAGGAAAAAGGAAAAAAAAAAAACTTTTCTAAAAGTGTGAATATGTGAAAACTTAACTGGATTACAAGGTGATCCAAAGCAGGCTAGATTTTCAGGAATCTGAAACTACACTAGCTGGGGGTGTTTTCCTGAAGTCAGCTCAGTATATCTTTTTTTGTTTGTTTGTTTTTAAGTAGGCTCCACATCCAACATGTAGGGCTTGAACCCATGACCCTGAGATCAAGAGTCACAACTGAGCCAGGCAAGTGCCCACCCTTCCCCGCTGTATATATCTTCTTATTTTTATTATATTTTAGTTGTCCTCAGATGTCTTTGTAGTGTGGTCATCTTCAATACTTCACTTCTTAATTCATTTAAGGTTTCTTTATAGGAGAAAATAATTAGCTACCTTGTTTATAGTATTGCCTATGATTTGACTGAAGTCTATTCAGTGGACCGTACGTGACTCTCTTCTCACTATCAACTCCTTTCTATTTCATACCTCATTTCTCTAAATTTGGTAGGACAGGGACTTTTTGTGTACTTTCTGCCTGAGGCCTTTCACATGAAGAGTGAAAATTGCAAATTAACAAAGTATGATACACAAAAAAGAAGCATAGGCCTTAAAATACTTATCTTTTCTCACTTCTCTATATTTCTAATTATATTTGCCTTTCTGCAAATATTAGTAATATGACTCAAACTTTTCAAGATACCTTTTAGTAAAAAGCCTGCCATTACATATTTGTATACATCATATATCTGATTGTACAGCATTCAATTTTGGAAAAGAAATGTCATCCTTAAGAGTTTTCCCTCCCCTTGTGAGGATTATTTGATACTTTCAAGTGGCAATCTGTTTTTTCAGTTTTTATCATTGAATGAACTTTTTAATGATCATCACAGTAAAAACACACACTAATTGATTTCTTTTTGCCCAAATCACAGAAACAATTGCATAGGACAATTGAGTAAACATTGTTAGGTCTAGATAAGAATCTCTAGCCAGGATTTGAGCATTATTTGGTTCAACAGAATCCCAAGTAAATAAGAGTGACCCAAAACTGTCCAGTCTTGGGGTCAATGAGCCTGAGGCAAAGCGAAGGACCTGCCTGTCCCTCTTCTGCTAGGCGAGATTTCAACACATCACGAACCCCACCCAAAAGGGTGAAGTGTTCTTTTATTTCCTTCCCTCAGACTCTCCTGCTTGCTCCTCTGCCAGCAAATCTGAGGGAGATGAATCATGTGAGAAAGGTGGGGGCAAATCATCTATCTGCACAGGCCTGCCTTGCACTGACTCATTTCAGAGGAAGCCACACACTTCTGTGGCAGAGGGCAGCTATTTATTTATTTATTTGTTTCGTGCATGTGCTTTTCCAGACTCATAACATACACCATCAGCCTCCTGAGTGAGTTCCAGAAAAAAAAAAAAATTATAAATTGAATGCACATGGAGAAACCAAGTCTCCATCCAAGACCGCACAGGCTCCCCACCCCGGCTCTCCAAGTCCACACCCTCATGGTTTACATAGTACCTTTCTTCCAAGGATCCCAGAGGGTGGCTCCAGCACAAAAGAATTAGACCAAGGAAAGGATGTGTTGGAGTTTCCTTCTAGACTAGTAAAAGGAACTACTAGGCCCTCTAGAGTTTAAGGCCACACAGGCAGGCTATGTATATAGCAAGCAATCAAATTACATCTTAAGCCTTTAGGTGTTCATTTTCCCATTTTAGAAAGTCCAAATCACCCCTGATTATTATTATTATTATTATTATTATTTTACTCTTAGGGGGAAAAGTATGAGGTGAGAAGTTTTTGCCTTTGGAAATATATTCCCTGGCCCCCCATTTCTGGTTCATTTCTTCTCATTTGTCATACTTTCCCCCCAAATATCAAATGCTCTCCTGCTGTCTTTCTCCCAGGAGAGTAATCCAATCAGATCGTTTATGTTAAAGGGTTCATGATGGGTACTGCACATCTCATGTATATCCACGTATTCTTTTTTTTTTTTTTTTTTTTAAAGGCTGTACTTTAAAGAATGATTGCACAGCCTGGGGCACCTGCGTGGCTCAGCCGGTTGAGTGTCTAACTTGGGCCCAGGTCATGGTCTCACAATTTGTGGGTTCAAGCCCCGTGTCAGGCTCTGGGCTGACAGCTCAGAGCCTGGAGCCTGCTTTGGATTCTGTGTCTCCGCCTCTTTCTGCCTCCTCCACCACTTGTGCTCACTCTCTCTCTCTCTTTCTCTCTCTTTCAAAAATAAATATTTTTTAAACATTAAAAAAGAATAATTGCACAGCCAAAAGGAATTTTTGCAAATGAAGGAATTTTATGTATTTTGGGGATAAGTTTATTGGTGTTTATGGGTCTTTGCAACAACCTGTATGCATGCAACCTGCCACTTTCTCTGCCTAGTACAATGCCTGCTTGGCTCAAAGCATGGCTGAGACCATCCAGTAAAATTCATCGGTTTGTCGGGCCAGCCTGGTAAAATCTGCTGCTTGTCCCGATGCACACTGTCTTCAACCTCATTTACTCGTTTAAATTACTTGTATAAGAGATTTAAACATTTAGTTCAAACTTCGATGGCTACAGAAAATATATTAAAGTCTAGAATCTGAGACAAGTTCAGCTTAGCATCTAGTTAGGGCTAAGTTCGCAGTGGTCCATCATAACCCTTTTACTTTCTTTGTTGTGACTTGAGGCAACTCCTGGCTCCTTTCTGCCTTACTTCAGTTCCTGGGTTTAATCCACCAAGCTCTGACCACCAGGAGTGTTATCTGCCCCTTTTCTAATGCCTGGTTTTATTGCTTTGAGTCTTATTGCCATAGTAACCAGAGGGCCTGGTCTCTGCCTTCCCCATCTAATATCTTTACCCTTCATTCACTGTTTTCTTCTTCTCATCTTCAAGAATGACTCAACGTCATGAGTAGGGTATCCAGCGTGAACCTGAGAGAGCACAGAGCATGAAACCCCCGATACCTGGAAATCACTGTGCCAGGACCCTGGAACAATCACACAAACCATTTCCTTCCCCTACTGCAATCTGCTTGAGAAAAGTCAAATACCAAGAAGACAAGCTAATATTATTAAGGATTTATAATGGCTGATGAATGAACCCTAGATATGTACAAATATAGGCCACAGGCATAGGATCTTAGATCTTATGAATTCTTTCTAGTCAATGATACTGAAACTCCCACATTTGAAATTAAATTGTCCAAGACCATAAAGCAATTTACAGACTGGACAAAGATAAGACTTTGATTTCTTGAGTCTTAAGACAGTGCTCTTCCTATTATACTATCTATACTGTTCATTTATCATAATACTAATTTAAAAAAAAAATCATGGGGCACGTGGCTGGCCCAGTTGGTTAAGCATCGGACTTTGGCTGAGGTTATGATCTCACAGTTCATGAGTTCAAGTCCCACGTCGAGCTCTCTGCTGTCAGCACAGAACCTGCTTTGGATCCTCTGTCCCCCTTTTTCTCTCCCCTCCCCCGTTCATTCTCTCTCTCTCTCTCTCAAAATAAATAAATAAACTTAAAACAAGTATCCTTGCACAACACAAATACTGTTTTGAAGTGAGCCTCCCGGCTCCATGGCACCCTTCCCAGCAGGCCTTACAGATGCCTGGTTAAGCAATGGTGAATGGGCTTCTGGACGGAGACTTAAGGGTTTTACTTGTATTATATAAGCAGAACTAAATCCACCAAAATTCAGATTTTTCCCAATCGTTCCCACTTCTGCTTATATGTTGGCCATACTGACATTTTCACTTTATTTGTAAAAATACTTGTCATGCCATTATTTCAGTTTTCTAAAATTCTGGTTGGTGTTCCCATACCTACTATTTGTTTTATTTTGAGTGATTGCGTTTACAGTTGCAAAGTGCCCCCTCATTTACTGTAGATATGTCTCTATTTGAAAATGCACCAGGATCCGACCCTATACTGTCATACCAACACCACAAGGAAATTGATACTCATGATAATGGCACATACAATGGTCAATGTGCAAACTTGCTGGAGAAGGGCTACATTTTCTCCATAAGACTTTCCATAATGAGGCAGCACACCATAGACTGTTCTGAAAGCTGACCAAAATAATAGCTCAAGGGGTCATCATCCTATGCTTTACAGAAGAAGCTTACATTACTATGCTGGCTAGAAACACACATGAATTAGAACACAGATTCCTACCTAACTGCGAAGTGAAAAATGCTGTTCAGTAAATTTTAAGGAAGAATTGAAAGAAAAATGGTTAAGGGTTAACAGCAGAAATTCAAATAATCTAGACTCCCTTTATTCTCTGAACATTGCAATTAATCATCGTTTTTTTAAGTTTATTTATTTATTTTGAGTGAGTGAGAGAGTAGGTGGCGGCAGAGAGAGAGGGAGAGACAGAGATTCCAAGCAGGCTCTCCACCATCAGCTCAGAGCCCAATGCAGGGCTTGAACTCACCAACTGTGAGATCATGACCTGAGCTGAAATTGAGAATCGGACCCTTAACCGAGCCCTAATCATCATTTTAGCATCAGTCACATTTAAGGAGTGACAAACTTTTAGATAAAAATAGCAAAGCACACCTTACCCTCAAGAGTATTAGGCTCTATCTGTCATGGTAGAACATGTGAGCAGGAACAAGATCTGCACACCAGAATGAACAAATATATGATTGTTGTTGAAGTACCCAACGTAGAAGATAAAGTATGGTTCATTTGGGCTGTAATATTAAAATGTTTATAATACTAACATATTGTCGCTTTCCTTCTGAAGGAACTTAATTATTTCTGCTGCTCAGAGAATGGGATTTTTACAAATGACATGTATTATCTTGTCATGGTCAAAAACAATTAGTAATTTATCTGTCCTTTTCTTAGATGCCTCCTTAAATCCGCATGCTGGCCATTTTCTTCCGTCTGCTAATACCACAGATTTATTGTTCACCACCCACTCAGATGCTGGTATGCAGGCCACATGTGCATACACATTTTTTTTAACATGTTAGGACTGAGTAACAAATAAGGTTTTTGCAATGGAATGAAAACAAGGGTAGCTGCTTTCACATAAATATCATTTGTCTCCTACCTGTGCATCAAAGTGCATCTATAACACTCCTTTCTTCTTCCTCCACACGGAGACCATTGTTTCCTATTGGATGAAGTCCCAGATGAGCATATATTCACATTGCATTCCTTAGTCACACTGGTGTTGTCTGTCAGATATTTTTTTTTGTAGGGCGATTCCATGTACCTCGTAAGCAGAGATGAAGCTCTGGTTCTTCTTGCAAAGGCACCCCAGCAGGCAAAAATCTGCAACTGTCTCAAAAACAGATAAATCAAGAAAAGAAAATTTGTCTTTTGAAAATGCATTTCAGGTTGTGAAATTAGAGTGGAAAACAAGAGTATGGGATGTTATTCTATCCCAGAGTTCATATTTTTTAAAGCCTTTTCTTTTACAGAAAGAGTGAATCTACTCATGCTAGTCTTAGAGATATTTAAATATAAAACAAAAATAACAACAAAAAATTACTTTAAACCACCATGCATTCCTATTCTTTTAGGTAATAAAGACCTTTTACTTAGAATGAATTATGTATTAAACTTTTTTCATGTGTTTGCTAGCTCAGCAAACCTTTGTTCTGAATGCTTTGTGACCATTAGTGCCTTTGATTATAGATTACGCCACCATTTGATTTATTTTTTTCTCATGGGCAACATATTTCTTTCATTGAGCAACATTCTGAAACTTGGAAATCTAACCTGTGTTTTAGTCTTAGGAAAGGAACATTCATATGGTAAATCCTCCCCAGTTGGATTTGGTATTCATTCAACTCT
Organism: Felis catus; assembly: GCF_018350175.1. Taxonomy (NCBI): domain Eukaryota; kingdom Metazoa; phylum Chordata; class Mammalia; order Carnivora; family Felidae; genus Felis; species Felis catus. The sequence goes on from NC_058375.1 coordinate 136,560,864, forward strand.
TATATGGTTGATTTTAGGCCAGGTTCAATTATGCAATCACCCTCAACTCAAAGAGGATAGTAGAATACAAAAGCACTTGTATTTTATATGGTGCCAGTTTTCTCGAAGAAGAAAAAAAATAGGGAAATGTTGATATTTAACAATGAAGCAATAATCTCTCAATGCAAGTCTAAAGGACAATTACATAAATTGATTGTGCAAATTAGAGTTAGATTAGGCCTGAAATCCAGGCAAACTGTGTATGTTTCTGCTAGTACTCAGAAAAATATATATTTTTTTGAGTTCTTCTTTTTATCAGAAGAACAAGGAAATCAGGCACCTGACCCGAATGTTTTATGATTGGAAACAATTTAAATACACCAATACCACCTCTGAGTTTGTTTTTTTTTTTTTTTTCTTCCAGAAAGTTGTGGTTGCCTTAAACACAGTTTCCAGGGAAGTATTTTTTTACACATTCTGAATTGCTTGTCCAGTCATTTTCTTATATTACATTACTCACATCCCCTTGCTGGAGGAAATTCCCTCTTACAAATGCTGTATCACTGGGATCTATGTATATTTATGTAACCCTGGTAGTTCTGTTTCTTCTTAGACAAACTCAATGGCACTATTTCCTGAACTGAGCTCCGTTGTCTCCATTAATATTAAATTCACACTCACAAAAGGAGAAATGCACTCAAATCTCCCAGGTCTTTTCTTCAGGATATTTATAGCTAACAAGCTCTGCTCTGATTTGGGGGTTTACTAGAGTCCTCTAACTTGCTAGAAAGCAGCACTACAATGCATTGGTTTGATGCTTGCAGGACGACTCTTCCTTCCATATCGGCATGTATTTTCTCTCTATTAATGATCCAGAACAAGGATAAATCAGAGATCCTTAGCCCTAGCTTAGAGAAGCACATTTTCCAAATAAACAAACAGAAGCATTGAGCACCCCAGAGAGCCGAGACCCCCAGGATCGTCTGGCTCATTTGAATGACCCAGAAAGGTTATGCAGACTTCTTGTCTTACAAGAGCCTGGGAGGCCCCCTGGGAACAGCTACAGACTTGCTTGCCATAATAGAGCAATACAGTCAGCGTTTTGCCCTCTAGGTGATAATACTTTGGGACTTCACATGTTACAGGGCCTATACCCAGGAGCCTGGAGGCCATAGATTGCAATATATGATCTCATGGTGACATGAGCCCTGTTTCTGTTTCTTAGCAAATGAGGAGGATATTGAGTTAACGCTGAGGAGTGAACTGTGAACGAGTACTAGATCCACTTTTCTCTGTCCTTAGTCTCTCACACAGAAAGCAAGTGTATGTTTATATATCCTAAGCATTGCTTTGGATGTAGCCTGTAAATGAATTGGAAGTGTATTGTACGCTGAAATAATGATCACAGTCTTTTTTTCAGCAGATTGAGGCCCATATCCAGGTTAAGTAATGTGACTGCTGGGTTTTTCTTCTCTTTCTGACACTTTGGATATAGATTCCTTCCTAACTACGTATTTTGAGATTTTTCTCAGTGATTTGCTTAATGCATATGTGAGCTAAACAGGACATTTATTAGGCTAAAGAAAATAAGGTACAAGTGTCCCTGTCCTAGTTACTATTTAAATGACATCACTCACGCTTTTACAGAAGTTTCTGTCGTCATAAAAGTAAATTTTCCTAAATAAGTGAAAAGAATTCATGTTCTTACTCTTCACAATTTTCTTATAAATGTTTTCGTTAAAGGTATGGGGCTGATTTCTTAGTTTTTTTTTTTCTTTTCTTTTCTTTTCTTTCTTTCTTACTTTCTTTCTTTTTTTTTTTTTATTCATGATCTCAATACTGAAAGAATCCTCCTGAATCCCTTTTCATTACTCACATGTAGTTGATCACGTTAAGAGGCTTAGAACTATTTGCCAGATGTTCCATGTCTCATGATTTCATGCAAGGCAGCAGAAAAGCAATTATTGTGGTATTTCTTTTTTAAAAAAAATAGAAAGTTCTCATCTGATCTGAGAGTTGGGTGGAGCTCAGGGTGTGTCCCTTCTGTCTCTTCTGGTTTTTGGTGGAGTTAATTATTTCAGAGGAAGTCCATTTGTTTGATATAGACAAGGAGAAAAGTATCCGGAAGATTGTGCGTCATAAACTTTTTGGGGAGCAATCATAAATTCAATTTTACTCTAGAGTCAGAGTCAGGAAATGAACGTTTTCAGAACTTTTACAAAATTAACAGTGAAAGTAATAGATGATAGGGTTCTGGAGGTCAGTGGGGGTAAGGTGGTAGGAATCTGGCTGCTGGTAGATTAACAACTGTGTCTACACTTAGAACTATGGCTTCAGGGGACCCCCATTAGATTCCATTAACCTTTCAGCCTATTTCTTGCAGAGACTACCTGGGTGGCCAGAATAAGCAAGAACCAAAGTAATTGGGGCTTGAAAAGCAAATCAATGTGAAAGTTCTGGTGTTGGGCTCAAGATATTAGTCAGTCATTGACAGAAGAAATGTGGCTTAGAAATCAGAACAGAAGCTGGGACGTTTTGTTTTTAATCCCTCTTAACTAGCAACGTAACTTTTAGAAATAATGCATCATTTCTCACATTTCCACAATTACTACTGTAGAGGAATACATTGAAAGAAATTTATTATTATCTTGATTTTTTTTTATTTTTTGAAAGTATTTAGAACCATTCACACATGTATAAAAAATGTGCAACAGTATCAAAAATTGTGAAATTGAAAACTTATCTACGCCAGGGATCCAAAACTTTATTTGGGAGTCAAGTAATGTCCAAAGAAGACACTGGCCTTGTTTAATTACTACCACCATGGTTTCTTTCTGTTTGTTTGCTGTTTGTTTGTTTTCTTCCTTTTATTCTCTCCCCAAGAGGTGGTACAATTGAATCCATCTCATTGGGAGATCCGGCCTTAAACAGGCTTCTGTGATGACCCTTCAACCTGAATCTACTTTCTTTTCAATGGATCCTAGGAAGTGGAACTGAAACACTGGCCTCCCCAAACTAAAGCTGGTCATTCCAGAAGATGCAGGCTCTCCTTGGCTCTCCACTCTGGCACACTGGGGCTTTGCCCTTTCTCTGGAGCCATCTCTCAGCCTTGGCCCAAAGCTTTCCTGTGCCATTGCGTGTCTGAGGGACATCCTGTGTACTTCATGTATATCTCAATTACTTGTGATCATCTGAATCTGAAAGCCCAGATAATTAAGCACACAGATAATTTAATCTCTTCATTATAGGCATAATCTTCAATCTCCATCCCCAAAATTTTATAAGAGCTGCACACAAATCATATCATCTGACAGATTTAAATTCCACATTTTTCTCTTTCCCTCGCTGTGCATTTGGCAAAAGTCCTAAAGAATCTTAAAATGGCCAAAATGCATACACCAGGAATAGAAGGAAAAGAGCAGAATCCTGGATAATCTATTGATGAGTAACCTATTTATGAATACTTTTTTGAAAAATCACATATTTATAGCCCTAATTGAAAAGAGATTTTTTTTCCTGTATTTTCTACTACTTTCTTACACATTTAAACAGTCAATTGTTTCATTTAATTAGAAATAGTGACATTCCAATAAAAAAAGTCTCCCAAATACACACACACACGTGCACACACACACACACATTCAAATACGCACTTCTCCAGTACGTTTATGCGTGACATCCAGTAGCACAGTTCCACATTTACAGCCACCACTATATCTGACCCCTCATTCATGAAGGCTCCTGCTGCTTAGCCTTGAGCTACTGGGCTCCTGTCATTTCCCGCTGAGCACACTAGGGTGGATTTGGGTGTCTTGCCCTCATTTACAATCTGAACAAAAGAAACCCAAGCCAAGAAAGCAGCTGGCACCATAAAAACAGTAAAAACTCTAGCTGGCATCTCTGGTTGCCACTGACTAGCCAAATATCCACAGGGAACGGTGCCAATATAGATTTCTGGGACAAAACAACAAAATAGATTTTAGTCAATAAACATTGATTTGACAAGAAATCACACAAATCCATCCATACCAAAGGACACGTACATCCACAGAGTTCCAAACCAATGAGCACATTATGGACAGATTGAAAACCTGCCTAGGCTGGATTCATATGTGGCACATGCTCTCCAAGGTTTTCATCTGCCAAATATGGTTATATGTTAGGTGTCAATGTTACTCTCTGATTGTGCTACCAGCTGACGACATAAACCACGGACACCGACAAAGCAAACACATACCATCACTCTGAGGGGTGGGGGGCCGTTTTTCAAACTTTTTTGGAATGGAATGAAAGAAATACATTTTGCAGTGTGGCCTAATACATATGAACAACAAATGAAATAAGATTGCATGAAACAATACGTATCCCTACTATGAATGACGCACTCAGTTTTATTTTCTTTCTATTTCATTATGTTGTATTCTATTCATAGGGTAAAGATTTTTAGGCTGTTGTTATGACCACTGAGATTTATTGTAATCTGTTAATGAGTCATGCAATTGTTAGGATTCTCATCCTGTAGAACTTTCTTTTATTTCTTAATAGGTTTTGTAGTGGATATGGCTTTTTCTTCTTCCTCTTTTTCTTTTTTCTTTTCTTTTCTTTTTTCTTTTCTTTTCTTTTCTTTTCTTTTCATTTTTCTTTTCTTCTCCTCCCCTTCCCTTTTCTTCCTTTTGTTTTCTGTTCTTTTTGAGTTACATATAGACACATAGCTATTGCTTTAATAATCCCCAACAGAGGGGCACCTGGCTGACTCAGTCCATTCAGTGTCAGACTATTGATTTCCTCTCAGGTCATGATCCCAGGGTAGTGGGGTGTTGAGCTCCCTAGTGACTATGGAGTTGGGGTTCTCTCTCTCTCAGTCCCTCTGCCCCTGTCCCCTGTTTGTGCGTGCTCTCTGTCTCTCAAAAAAATCCATCCCCAATAGACATGTGGCTGAAGAAAATGACCATCAAATTTAACATCCATTGATTAACTACTATGCCTATTAACCTAGGATGAGTGTTTTAAAGATACCTGAGCCTAACTCAAAATTGTAGCTAACAACATTCATTACATTTAAATTATTTAAACTTACATTTAAAGAATCGCAATCAATTATGCAGTATTTTTAGGGTTAATTATTCATCTAGAGTTGACCTATTTAGGGAATATTTTTAAAAATATATTTTTATGCAAGGTAGAAATCCACTAAGTCAAATATTCTTTTCCTCTCCTTAAGATGAAAATTCTACTTAAGTGTCCCCTGAATTTAGGGATGCTGGTGGTGGTTAGGGTTGGGAAATCATCAGTTTTGCAATTAACAAGGGACAGGCAGATTTCTGGCAACCACCAGTCTCCCTATCTTGTGGCCTTATTTACTGTGGGATAGCTTCACTGCTTGGCTCCAGTAATAGGCATTCAAATCTGGCTCATCCTATCAAGGTATACCAATAACCTGGTCACCATAATTTGCTCAAACTGGGCACATAATCCAAATCAGCCAGTGGAGTCATCACTGAGAATCAAGCTTAAAATATCTGGGAAAAGCCACAGCTCTTAAACTTTCTTGTAGGTTTTGTTACCTGTAAGAAAACACATAAGTCTTGAACAAAAAGTGACCTAGGTAAAACCTTTCTAAGAGTGACTACATATATCTTAAGGATTAATTTGGACCCTGGATCTGGCTATGCTTAACAATGAAATCACTTTGGGACCACTCATTTCGAAAAACCAACTAATTTCTTAAAAAAAAAAAAAAAAGGCTATTTAACTGGACTTCCAATAAGGGCAACAGAAAAGAGACCCGAAAACTCTCTATCATGTTCAAACATTTTTGAAAGATCTACTCACTTCACTCCATTGTGTATTTATTTAACAATCATGGTTCTCTTATAAATGGCTGTGTAACTCTGAACAAGTCACCACACCTCTCTGTTCTTGGTACCTTATACATAAAATACGGATGGTAAGGATGTTTTTATTTTGCTGCATATTCACTCACTTGGTTAGAGACTTTGGTTAGTACAAACTCTAGATTTAACCCAAGTACAACCTTGTAAACGTCTGTCTCCTCCAGCCACTAACTACACCCTCAATTCTGATTCTTCATTTTGGATAAGACAAGCGCTCACTTTTAACAAGCCTGGAAATATCTCCTTTGGTGATTCAATACAATTTTGTCCTATTACCAAGTAACAAGCTAAAAGAATAAGTATTTCTTATATGCAATATTTTACTCTTCTATAGGCATCTCCAGTCCTGTGAAATATTTCTTACAATAGCCTCTCATCACTTTGATAATGGATATCTTAGGTGAGAGGTGATATCTCATTGTGGTTTTGATTTGCTTTTCCCTGATGATTAGCGATGCTCAGCACTGTTTCATGTATCTGTTGCCATTTGCATATCTTCTTTGGAAAAAAATGTCCATCCAGGTCCTTTGCCCATTTTTAAATTTATTATTGTTGTTCTCATTGAGGTGTATGAATTCCTTGTGTATTTTGGATATTAACCCCTTATTGGATATGGAGCTTGCAAATATGTTTTTCCTATCCTAGAAGTTGATTTTTTATTTCGTTGATGGTTTCTTTTCTATGCAGAAACTTTTTATTTTGATGTAGTCCCACTAGTTTATTTTTTGGTTTTGTTGTTTTTGCTTTTGTTAACAAATCCAAAACATCATTGCTAAAACTCATGTCAAAGAAGTTAACACCTATGTTTTTCTTGAGTAGTTTATGGTTTCAGGTCTTAAATTCAAGTCTTTAATCCAGTTTGAGTTGATTTTTGTATATGATGTAAGATAGTGGTTCAGTTTCATTCTTTGGTATGTAGGTGTCCAGTTTTCCCAGCACCATTTGTTGAAGACACTGTCCTTTTTCCCCACTGTATATTCTTTTCTCCTTTGTCATACATTCATTGGCCATATATGCACGGTTTATTTCTACACTCTCTATTCTGTTCTGCTGGTCCATGTATCTGTTTTTATGCCAATATCTTACTCTTGATTACTACAGCTTTGTAATATATTTTGAAATCAGAATACTTCCAGCTTTGTTCTTCTTTCTCAAGATTGCTTTGGCTATTTGGGCTCTTTTGTGGTTCCACACAAATTTTAGGAATGTTTGTTCTATTTTTGTGAAAAATGACACTGGACTTTTGATAGAGACTGCACTGACTCTCTAGATTGCTTTAGGTAGTATGGACAACATTAGTTATTGCAATCCATAAACAAAGAATACTTTTCCATTTATTTGTGTTTTCAGTTTCTTTTATCAATGCCTTACGGTTTTCAGTGTGCCAATCTTTTATCTCCTTGGTTAAGTTTATTCCTAATTATTATATTCTTTTTGTGCACTTATAAATAGGACTGTCTTCTTAATTTCTCTTTCCAATATTCCATTTATCTATAGAAACACACTTGCTGGGATGTCTATTATCAAAAAGACAAGAAAAAAAATACTGGCAAGGATATGAAGGAAGAGGGAGCCCTTACAACCGTTGGTGGGAATACACACTGGTACAGGTACCATGAAAAACAGCATGTAGGTTCCTCAAGAAATTAAAAGTAGAGCTACCATATTATCTAGCAACCCTACTTCTGGACATATATACAAAGGAACTGAAATCATTATCTCAAAAACATATCTGTACTCTCAGGTTCACAGCAGTATTATTCACAATAGCTAAGTTATGGAAACAACCTAAGTTTCAGTCAACAGATGAATAGACCAAGAAAATGTGGTGTATATATAAAAAATGGATTATTCAGCCATTAACAAGAAGGAAATCCTGCCATTTACAACAACATGGATGAACCTGGAGGACACTATGCTATGTGAGATAAGTCAGATAGAGAAAGACCAATACTGGATGGTATCAGATGTGGAATCTAAAAAACCAAAAGTCAAACTTCTAGAAACAGTAGAAAAGTGGTTGTGGAATGGAGGATTAAGTGGTGAGGAAAATAAGGAGAGGCTAGTAAAAGGATACACATTTTCAGTTATAAGGTAAGTTCTGAGGATCTTATGTATAACATGGTAGTGAGTAGAGTTAACACTTTTTGTATAATTGAAATTTGCTAAGAGACCATAACTTAAATGTTCTCACAAAAAAAGGTAAATGTATGAAGTGATAGATCTGTTATTTAACTCAATGGGGGGAAATTTTTTCACATCTTTTCATATCCTTGTGTATGAATACCAAATCATAGCATTGTAAACTCAAAATATCTTATAATTTTATTTGTTAAATATACCTCAGGAAATCTGGGAAATAAAAAAAATAGCCTCCAAAGTCAGTAGAGAAGTTTTTTACTAGATTCATTTTATACACACTCACACACACACACACTCACACACACACAAATGGTGTTCAATTATTTTCTCAAGATCAAATGGCTAAGGAGTTCTATTCAACATTGCACTGAGGACTTAGAGCAAAGAGGATGTGAGAGAAGGGATATCAGGAGAACTGAGTAGGATATGACTATAGTCAAAGGCATGGTGAGAGGAAGGGTCTGAACAACCCCAAGGGTTTGGGATATCATTATGACTCAGGCCAAGTTTATAACCAGGTGCATGTTTTATGTGAGAACAAGCAGTCTGAAACTTGGTAAGTATTCTCCAAAGAAGGATCATAAATAATAGAATTATGTAAGCACACATTTATTCACATAAACTATCATTTATTTTATCACCAGCAGTCTCTTTCCTAGGTTTTATTTTCTTGAGCACTTTTCCCTATGTTTTCTCTTGATCAATCTCCACACTGGCTGTTTTCAGCATTTTCCCTTCAGCAGTCAGAGGAGTGAGGACCTCCCACGTCTATGATGGACAGACCTTTAGCTCATCTGTCAAAACAACCTGCTTACTCGCTGAATGTCTAGTCACTGAAGACAAATGCCCTTCTGTTATTTCCCATCTATTTTCCTTTCAAAATTAGGAAGAGAGCTTTTCCTTTTCCACTCAAAAACAACCTTATGAGCAACAAGGTGTATGGTCAAAGCTAAAGAAAAGAAAGTACAAAACAATAAGAGTTAAACTGACATGCATTTCAGGGTCACATATAGATAGTTTTAGAAAGCTGAAAAGTCCCTTGCCCTCTTTATGTTATTTGCAACATTTTGTCATTTGCCAAAAGACATCATATTTCTATCTCTCTCCATTTTTTGTATAAACACATATAATATGACAGGGTACAGATAGGTGAAGTTCACACGCATTTTATAATAAGGCCACAGAAACTTAATTATATGTGCAAAGCAAATTGTATACAATGATAAGAATGCAAGTCCTGTTGTCCAATCTTGTTAGCCATCAAAATACATTTTATACAGCTCAAAGTTTAAAATAATTATTTGGGCTGTTATTTGGAAAAAAAAATATTTTATTCCCCAAGTTCATTGACTTATTCATTCACTCATTTATTCAACACATATTCATAAGGCATATACAACGTGGAAAGTATTTTGTAAAATATTAATTATGTTTTAGTGGCCAAATAATTACTGCACCAAAACACTATCATTAAGGGAAAATATGTGTATGCATGTGTATAAATATATTTTCAAAACTGACAGTAAGTAAAATAATTTTCTATTCACTATAATGTATTTTTCTCCCTAGGCTGCCTGAATATGAGAACTAGGTTTATCTTTATGTAGCTTCTTGAGGAAGTCACTTAACTTTCTAAGCCTCAGTTTCCACATTTGTAAATAGGTAAAATCAAATTAAATACAACCAAGGTGATGCTTATTCTGTGATTCAAATTGTTCCTTTTTTGAAATTTGTATTCCCATTCAGAGACAAAATCTCTTAAAGACTGGGACTCTCTTCTTGTGGTAGGTTATTCAAACCGATTTCATGTAGACTGCTAGGCTACAGTGGGGATTCAAGGCAACAAGAGTCGAGTCAAAGAAAAAATGTAAAACACCATACATAACGTGTCATGCCTTCTGTAAGAAATCCACATACTGACTCACCCTGTCCGCCATTCGAATGTTTTCCTAGGAAATGCTTAATATATCTTTTGTAGAGTAAGGTGGTCTTATGTCAATAGGCTCTCCCGGTTGCATTTTCCTTTAAGCCTTACCTCTAATGACTCAGAGTGCTGCCTTATTACATAACTTTAGGTGTAAGAGAATGGTTAAAGGGAGGGCTATAAGAGAAAGAATATCGGGGAAGTCTTCTTGACTTCCTGAAATCATATAAAGTTCAGCATCAATTCTGTAGGCAACCTTGAGAATACAAATCCAAGAGATTTGAGCAAGAAAAGGGCCTTCCTGCATCTATTCCAACAACTTGCAAACTTTGAATCTAGCTCTTCAGGTGTTGATCTTATTGGAAAAGAGATTCTGCTTTATTCCATTTGTGCCAGGGTATCAAAGTTTTCAGTATGTTGGAAATCAGACCCTGTAATCTCGACTTCCTAGAAGAAGTTTATTTTATGTGTCTATCCTGGAATCAATTAGGTCCCAACCACAATTTTCAGGAATCAGTGTGTCACATTGTAGACTTTGTGGGCTGATTATACACTAGAAGACATAGTCTTTACTCTCAGAAAGTCGACAGTTTAATTGTTTTTTTGGCTTTGTTATCACCTGGGGAAAGGCTATACTTCTCAGGACTTTAAGTGCCTCAATAAGTAAATTTTGTTTTAACTAAATTCTCACTTTATTTTAAAATGAGATGTTGTTTGTGAGGAGGACACAGCAGTAAGACAGGCTACATTACAGAAGAAAGGGCCTTAAAATGATATCAGGAGAATATTTGGCTTTATACCTTCCAGAAGGAAATAAGAAACTCATCAAGGACTCTGACAGTGGGACCAGTGTGACAACGAGTAGCATCTTCAGAACGAATAATTTGGACTAATTCATATAGAAGTACATAACATTTTCTCCTCTCTGTCAAATTCCTGGCCCCAGTAGATATTTGTCCTTTTGTTGCTTGATTCTGCTGAAAATCTCAAAGCTGCAGAAGTTTTACTTGTTTCTGACACTCAGAAGAGGAGAGGTCATTCCTACCTGGGTGGGTCTGTGCATCTTTTGATAATGCAGTATGATATCACATGGCAGCCAGCTGGTCATGCTCTTTAGACCTTCACTGGTCTAAACCTTCCTCTTTATTGGTCTAGATGTATTCCTCACTCACCATGTCAATAAACCTCTCTGCTCCTCCTCTCGGCTTTCACCACATACCCCACTGGGGCCTTATGTCAAGGAAATCACTGATCACGACGAGACTCTCCATATTTTTGTGTAAAATAATCTCTTAGCCAGATGTAAGATATCCTACAATCATTTCATGTTACATTGAAGTTGATCATTCTTTTTTTTAACTTATAGATGTATAAGTTCAAGATATTTCAGAAAGAGTTAAAAGCAATAAAAAAAAGAAACACTTTTTGAAACTTTGCATCCAGAGTAAACTAACTTTTGGAATCTCCTCTTTCTCTGTCTGTTTTCCTTTTACTATGATTGCTAGTTTCACGGGGAAGAAAATGTCTCAGAACAGTTCGGAGAGCATGTTGTAACCCCACATCACCAGCAGACTCAACTCCATTCACAAATGGAAGTTGTAAGGTTGTAGTGACCAATTGTTTTTTCCTTGTCACATTTGTTCCACCATCGTTAGTGTTACTAACAAATGGAATGAGGAAAACCTGAAGGGAATTTAAAAATAAAGCATATGCAAAGACATTTACAAAAATGCATACAATTTACAAAAACGAACCAAGTGGAAGGATTGGAAGCTTATTTTCACAATTCTGTGTAGGTTGAATTGTCTGAGGGGGAGCACATTTGAGAAGAAAGAAAAAAAAAGGTCACTGCGAAGTTCCTCACATACAATTCTTCTGACCAAGTTTTCTGTGAGAAAGATAGAACCACTGGCATGTGTCCACCATTAGTACACTTTAAATAGAATGACTAGAAACCTAAGTGATTTTCACCCCATTTCATTTAATGCAATTTTGATTGATTCCTACATGTTAAAAAAGAAATTTCTTTACCAAAACATGAAAATTGGCAGTTTTGAAGATACTGCTTTTTCTATTTTTTTTTCCATTCCAACCATCTTCAAACTAAAAAATGGAATATATGAGCAGGTAATAGTTTAATTTGTTATTAAAAGTAATTAGTGTCTGGTCTTTGAGGGTTATTTCTATGTAAGTTTTAAATAGAAAACCATTTAACATATATTTATCTTTGTAAGCTATTTTAAATGATCAGCAAATACCTTCTCATCACATAAAAGGAGCCATTTAAAACATTCTTATTCTGATAAAAGAAAATTATAATGTATGAGACCATAGAAACTAAGGTAGTATTTAAGCTGTGATAGACACTATAAGGAGAAAGACATATTTAGTCAGCACATGTTTCTTTGATTGTCCTCTTCTGATTATTGATACAGTTTCTATTTTTGTGTGTTGTTGTGTACCTGAGTCCTAGTCAACTAATAAAAGAGAAAGGTAGGCTTTAAGCTTTAAGAAACATCTGAATTTAAAGACTTCTTGATGTCTTTTTATTTGAATCATTTATGGGCAAAAATCTCCTACTCATAGTGTAGAAGACTGCTTGTTGTTTTTGTTAAGGAAATATTATAATTGTATCCATATATTTTGCTTTTTTTATTCATCTATTCTTATTAAATGAGAATATTTGCTGAGTTCTATGATATGCGGAGCACCATTGTAGCTGCTAGGATGTAGCGATGAACAAAATATACACAGTTACTGCCATCACGAAATTTACATCTAGATTGGCTAGACAGACAAGAAGTAAGAGCAATCATAAATATATGTTTGGCTTGTTGGTTGGGTTTTAATAAATGTAATAGGGAAAAATAAACCAAAATAAGTATGAAGAATGTCAAGTTCAGGGTGGTATGGTCATAGGTAATTTCATAAGGGTTATCAGAGAAGGGTTATCACTGAGAAGGTGACATTTGAACAAAGAACTGCAGAAAGTGAAGAAGGGAACCATCTAGATATTTACATATTTCAGGAGAAGGAACAGAAAGTAAAAGGGTTTTGAAGTGACTCCCAAGGGCCAGGACACAAGAAAGAGGCCAGTGTCCCTGCAGCAAGATGAGAGTCATCATAGCAGGCAAAGTTAGAAATATAACAGGATAAAAACACATAGGACATTATAAGGGCTTTGTATTTTCCTATGAGTGAGAAGAAAGTTATTGAAGAGTTTAAAAACAATGAGTAACATTTGTCCTTTTTGTTAGGATTACTCTGCCATGTTGAGCTGAGGCTGTGGTTGGCAAAGTTTGCATCAGGATGACCAACTAGAAAACATTTGCAGGGCACCTGTGTGGCTCAGTCAGTTAAACGACCAACTCTTGGGCTTGGCTTTGATCCTGAGATCAAGCCCCATAAGAGTTCCACACTGACAGGAAGCCTGCATGGGATTATGTCTCCATCTCTCTCTGTCCCTCCCCAGCACAAGCACGGGAGAGTATGCGTGTGCTCTCTCTCTCTCTCTCTCAAAATAAATAAATAAACTTAAAAAAAAAAAGAAGGAAACTTTTGCAAATATGCAAGCAAATGATATTGATGGGTTAGACCAGGTGGTAATAGCAGACACAATGAGAAATGGTTGAATATTTAAAGTTTAAGCCGATAGGATTTGCTGATGGGTGAAGGTTAGCATGAGAGAAAGAAAGGATTAAAGAAGAGTATATACATTTAGGCCTACCCAACTGGAAAAACTGAATTGCTTTTTCCCAAGATGAGAACCCCTATGGAAAAAGTAGGTTTGGGAGAGGCAAACAGGGATCAGGACTCTGATTTTACATGTTAGATTTGAGATGTCTCATCAGCATCCAAGGAGACATGTTAGGTAGAGAGTTGGGTATATAAAATCAGAGTTGAGAAAAATATAATTTGTGAAACTGTTAGTGTGTAGAAACTATTTAAAGCCATCATATTAGATAAAATCACCTGGAAAAAAAGTGAGTAGAGGTGGGGGGAACAAAGAGATCTTAGGCTTGAGTCTTGTATGCTGAGAACGTGTAAACAGCGAGGCAGGATGACTTCAAGGGAAGTAGTGTCCTGGAACCTACATGCAGAGGGCGTTTTAATATGGCAGTGGTGATCAAACATGTGTCAAAATATTCCTGACACTTCAAATGACATGAAGACAGATAATTGATCATTGGGTTAAGTAATAAGGAAGGTCAGAATGACCTAGAAAGAGTTTGTTTACATTTTTTAGAAAAAAAAATTAAAAATGGGATTTGGGAGAGTTACTAGACAAAAAATGGAGATGGGGAACAGAGTAAAATGAACTTCACCTGTGTTTTTTGGCCTACCCAGTTATTGGTTTTAACTAAATGGATATATTTTAAAGTATATTTATATTCTCCTTTTCATTTTAATTACAAACAGTGATATTAAACAAAAAAGAAAAAAAATGTTGCATAAAATGGCTTAGATCCCAGAAATTAATATTACTACACAAAATTCTTGAGGACTTTTATGTATTTTTATTTTTTTGGCAGGTGACAATGTCAGTGACATTTCATTAAGTGATAAAAATGGATCCCTTCAATAAAAAGTTTAAAATTAATATTTTTAATTGTGGTTGCACATGCAATTTTTTTGCTCAAAGGCTTTACTCTGCAAGGTTAAGACAAGGCAAATCTAAAACAAGGAAAATACCTTTTATCTTACTAAAATTCTATAAAAAGGAAAATGAAAAGCCAGAAACTATTACTTCAAAACTATAAATCCTTCGTAGAAAGCAGTTATGCTTTAGGGAATATTAAATTAGGAAGTATATAATTCTAAAAACTAGAGAAATTTTGACTCTCATTTTTCTAATAATTATTGAGCACCTAGTATGTGATAAGTATAATCAGGGCACTGAAGAAAGAGTCTCTGTAGCAAACCCTGCTAGAGACCTACATCATCAGCCTTTCTTCTTTGCTACAAAAGTCTTTACTTTCTTAAGAGAAAAGTATGTCCAGTCCAAAATACACACTGTCCCAAATTCTCTTGGGACAAAAAAGGGGTAGATATGTGATGCGATCGTGGCAATGAGATGTAAATGGATATCTTGTAAGTTTCTAGGAAAATTTGTTGCAAAATCCAAGACCTTCTTCCTTTTCTTCCCTTCCATCTTCTTACCAAGTCTTCTGTAGATATGATAAGTGGAGGTGAAAAAACCATCTTGTCACCACTAGGCCATTAGGATAATGATGGAGGCCTGAAGGCTGGTTGAATAGGTCCACTCCCTGCTGGTGTCATTGAGCTACAGTACTCACTCTGGACTACCTATCCCTGGAATTCTGGTTTCAGCAGAAAAATAATCTCTTTACCTTCATCAGCTATCATTTCTTAATGTATGGGTTAAGCACACCCTTTTGTCAACGTTGTCATTGTGCAGTAGAGGAAAAATGCACGCGAATGCATAATTATACTTCAAGGTTATAAGATCAACAAAAGAAATCAGCACAGACATGGGACAGCATAGGAGGAGTGAACAACACTGCCTGGTGGGCACAAGAAACGTTTAATTTAGATATAATTTAAGCCAAGTCTTACAGCATGGGTAGTCATTAAACTAAAGAAGGCAGGAAAGAACATTCTAGGTAGGCAAAACAGCATAACACAAAAGGATAAAGATGTAAACAGCATGGCCTATTACACAAATTATTCTGGTGTGGCTGGGATTGGAGTGGAAGTAGATTATTATTAAGAATTCAGACAGAATGTCAGGCAGAAGCAAGATGAAAGGTCTTTGGCCTATGTTATGAAGGTTTGGTTTAACTTTGGAGTCAGTGGGAAATCACTAGAGGATTTTAAGCATGGACTGACATGATCAATTTGTGTTTTCGATAGAGCTGGCAGCAATGTGGAGTATGAAACATAAGTACCATCTCCCTTTCCTCCACATCAACCAAAAAGATATTGAATAAAATCCAAACATGCGGAAACTAAGGGATAAATACTGTCGTCAAGTATATGAAACATTTATGAGAAGGATGCTCAGCAGTTGTTCTGGGTGTCTGTGGCAGACCAAACACAAAGGAATGCACTCGAATAAAAGCAGTAGAGTTGAGTTGAACCTTTAGCAAAAACATCTCAATTGAGGACTGCTCCGGAAAGAGATACCACCAGAATGGGCTGCAATGGGCAATTGGAAATTGTATTTCTTTAAATAGCTGGAAGAAATGAAAAGAGCTATCAGTTCTGGAAGAATTTTAGATATTCACTTCCCTGACAGCAAGGGGTATGCTAAACTAGGAAAGTACTTCAGCTTCGTTGTGTTATGTTCCCCGAAGTCTAGAGGTGAAATATCCCATCTACCCTACCGCACAAAACCAACTCAACTCCGTAAATACAGACAAATAAAACACTACTCACTTGCATTCATGACTACTAATACCTCAGTATTATCTCAGAGGAAACAGGCTTAGAGAGACTATTTTCTCACCATCTCACTTCTAATTAGCAACTGTAGAAACACCTTTGCTAGTAGAGTTATATGATTTATTTTCCAAGAAGAGACCTACTTGTGAGCTAAATGAGGTAAGAAAGCTATAAAGTACATAGGTTTTAAAGTATTAATTGATTGGGGCACCTGGATACCTCAGTTGGTTGAGCATCTGACTCTTGATTTCAACTCAGGTCATGATCACATGCTTTGTGAGTTCGAGCCCCATGTGGGGCTCTGCCTGACAGTGAGGAGCCTGCTTGGGATTCTCCCTCTCTCTCCCTCTACCCCTCCCCTGCTCGTGCTCACTTTCTCTCTCAAAATAAATAAATAAACATAAAAAATATTTATTGATTCACTAATAAATTGGTTCTAATATTTGGTAGACTTATGAAAGAGTTCTATGTATAACTGTTTAGGAAATGACATTTTCAAATATTAAACAAGATAGGATGTAAGAGGTATAAAATGGTACAATAGTGGGCAACACAGACTATCTAGTCACCTTAATGCAAGACCTTTGACAAATGAGCTCAATCTTCCTCTCCAGCTTTACTTTCCATTGTTCTGGATTCTTACACATCAGTTAATCTGGATTCCTCATGCTGTCCATGGGGACTTCTTACCTCTTCACTTTTATTAATGTCATACTCCCTGCTTGAATTTTTTTTAATCCAACAAAATCTCTCTAGTTCCTTAACGTACAATGTAAATGCGACCTTATTGACATCTCTTTTCCCAAAATCCCTACAAGCAACGATCCCTTCTGAAATTCTCTCATGCTTAGTTTAAGCAGCTAGCATGACTCATCACATTGGCTTTGTTGCAGCTATTTACGCAATTAAGTTCTAAATTTAATCAAGGAATGCTGGAGAATAAGAACTTTTTATGGGTTTAGTGTATCAAGACATTCTTGTTATCCATATGGTATCTTGTATTCTAGGTGCTAAATATTTGATTTTTGAATGTTAGTATATGAATAAATGAATGAATGAACTCAGTTCAAATGAATATTAGAACTGAATTATGCCTTATTGAACTGAATGATGGCTTGTTATTGATATCCACAGTTGCAATCTTTAGGTGTTAGGATGAGGTTAAGGAAAAGAATGGGACAATTTTAGAAACAAAGTTTTAAAAAGGAGGTAAACTGAATAACAGACATATAGATGGATCATTGTCATATTTGTATAGTACCAAGTATTCATGAATAAATAAAAAATGCAGTCTACTCTCTGCATGTTGACTTGAAGTGTTTATTATACAAGATCCATTTGGTCACAGTTTTTGTTTGCTTGACTTTAAACTATTGCTGTTAACTACACTAAGTCTACATTTTAAAACCCATAGCATCCAAAAGACATGCTGTAAGGAGGTATCACCTGTTGGTTTTGCACTTACACGTTGTTTTTTATTATTTTATTTTTTTAATGTTTATTTTTGAGACAGAGAGAGACAGAGCATGAACGGGGAGAGGGTCAGAAAGAGAGGGAGACACAGAATCCGAAGCAGGCTTCAGGCTCCAAGCTGTCAGCACAGAGCCTGATGCTGGGCTCGAACTCACAGACAGTGAGATCATGACCTGAGCCGAAGTCCGACGCTCAACTGACTGAGCCACACAGGCGCTCCACTTACATGTTCTTTCAATACGCATGTTAAGTTGCTCTCATTTCCTGCATGGAGCTTTCAGACCAGCAATTATCACAGAAGTAAAAGAGCTGTTGTGTATAGAATAAGAATTTGTGTAGAAAAGTGGGAGTATATCATCACATCTTTGGCCTGGATAAGGAAGACAAGTAAAATTTTCCTCCAGCACTTATGTGTATTTAAGACATGAAGAAATAGCAAGAATCAGTTAGCAGAGATTGGAAGGCTGTTGGGAGCACCAGCATGCTGATGAGCATTTGGAGTTTGAGAAGCTGACAAAAGTGAAATGAGGTGCAGAGGTGGAGAGGGGCCTAATCAAGGTCTTCAGGACCATATTATGTCTTTGGGACTCTAGAAACAAAGGGATCATATATAGAATAGTGTTTCCAAAATATCACACCCTCTCAAGAGTGAAGTTACGAGTATCTCCCAGTCTAATATTTTACCTTGCACATAAAAACCATTTTTTCACATGTAAGAATGAAGAAATAAAATTACAAAGTTGCAGAACATAGAAAAATGGAGATCCATATATGCTTTTTTTTCTTTTCTCTCTATGATAAGCTGAGTGTCTTTCAGTAGTGTAAAAGACACATTTGCCTTTTGCAGAGTTTCTTAAATCCTGAAACGTGTATCAGGAAATCAATAATCAGAAATTTTTTCTTGACTTGTGCTGAACCAATTATGTTTTCCTGATAAACTCTCTAAACTCAATAAGTTGTTTCCATTCATTCGCTCCTATTCACTGTATTCATGCATGTGGACCTCAACAGGGTGATATCAAACATTCATCCATCTTAGTTTTCTGACGGAAGCTTCCAGATTGAGTATTGGAGGCTCACTTAACTGTGTAGGTTAAGTCCTGTGTTATGTGCTAGGGATATCAGAGGAAAAGTAACAATTTCTCTCCTTTCATGGAGCTTATAAAGATGAAGGAGACAGATATTAAACAAGTTAATAACAAAGAAGATGCTTTCTAAGAGTGAAAGATGTTAAGAAGAGATTAAAATATGATAAAAATGGGGGATTATTGCTTTGGGGATGGCTTCCTTAATTATAATGGTCAGAGTCAAATAAGAAGTGCAGTGTGGAAATACCTTCTTCAAATGCCTCTGTTGAAAGAAAATAGTCATAGACATTCATTTCAACAGTTCAATGGGGGATTTTTAATTCTTTTTATTTGGTTTCAGTTTTCATGCTAGCCAAGCAGAATATGTAAGAAGTATTAAATCTTCTAACATATAACCCCAAAATATTAAAACTCCCTACTTGAAATGTAATATGTTTTCCAGATGAGGAACACATATTTTTGAAATGTTAAATTTAAGTTAGGTTATCAAGTTAGCTCATCAGCCCCTGACAGTGCAACTTTCAGGGTCACTTGGTCCTCATTATCCTGCAATCTTTCTGAAGAGATATACCACTGCCGAATGAACCTCACAGTCAGAATGGATTAACCAGATCAGAGCAAGGAAGATTCATTGTGAATACTAACCGAAAATGAAACTCCTCTCAGAAACGGAAAAAGGGAGAGGAGAAGGAGAAAAGGAGAGAAAAGAGACAGAGGAAAAGCAGGAGGCAAGGAGAGGGGAAATGAGGAAAACAGAGAGAGACAGAGAGAGAGAGAGCGAGCGCGAGCAAATGAGAGAGCAGCCTAGAAGGTAGACAGACACCTGCTGTGCCGGGCTACTGCCCTTGGTGGGCTGGCAGGTGCTTCCTCTCCACATGATTGCCCAAAGGTTTCAGGACCTTACTCTCTACTTCGATCACTGCACTCCATGCAAAGCGGGAAAAAAAAATTCTTTCATGTTTATTTAGAACTCAGGCTGGGGACTTTTACCACCAAGCCATATTCAAGAGCAGATTAAAGTCACAATGTTCTTCCTGGAATGTATGTTCAATCCACACTTTTGAGTTAGTGCCTAAACTGAAGGCGGGGTTAGAATTAGTTACTATATTTACCTCTACATCCACTGCATTTCTAAGACAACATCAACTGAAGCAGGAAGGTGGGTTAAGATTTTACCTGAAGTCTCATTTTGATTTCTCTTCTTTCCCCTCTCCCCCTCCAAAAAATTAATAATTAATCAGTTAAAAAGACCTGTTTTAAAATGTATAATGTAGTTTGACAAAGAATAAATCATCTCCCCTCTCTTTAGGAACATTATGTATTTCCTCTTTACCAAATTATTCTTTCGCTATTTGACCTTAAGCAAATTAATTAATCTTGCTAGATCTCAATTTATTCAGCTCTGAAATAAGGATAATAGAAGTACCTACCTCATAGGATTGTTAAGAATATTAAATGAGATTATTTGTATAAAAAGCTTATACCCTAAAAATATTCAATGGATATTTGTCCCTAGACAAGTCTGGATTGAGCATGTCATGGGAGTGCAGGGAGTGCCTAGGGTGGCGTCAAACAGCTTGCTGGGCTGGGTGGCTGGGTCTTAAGTAGAAAATTAAAATGTGTATTTTTTGTCTGCAAAGTTTGGGGAATATGCCATATCATATAAGGGAGACTAAGAAAGAATCAGGGAAGCCAGAAACATTTAAAACAAAAATAGAGGAAGCAATATCCATAATGGAGACAGAGACGGAGCTCAAAGAAAATAGAAAAGTCAAGAGAAAAGGGTATTGCACGCAAGGTGGATTAATAATACCCAATGCCATTATGTAAGAACTCAAAGATGACTCTGATTAATCAGCAAGGAGTTGTTGGTAACACTGAAAGAAACTATTGCAGTTGGAGTGGGGAGCTGATAGTGTGCACCACTTAGGTTTTATAAGTGAATAGGACAGAATGCACTGAATATAGACAACACTTCAGACATTTGGCTATTAAGGAAATGAGAAAGATAGGAAATGTTTGGAGGGAAATATGAAACAAATCATGACAGTTGCAATGGAATGTGTTTTCTAAATGTGTAGTAGATAGCATAGTTGTTTTCCAAAGAGGTCCACACCTTAATCCCTGGAACCTGTAAATATGTCATCTGAACATGACAAAAGCAAGCTAGCAGACATGATGAAGGTTATAAATCTTGAAATTGGAGATTATCCTGGATTATCCAGATGGGCCCGATCTAATTATATGACTCCTTAAAAGCAGACAACTTTCCTGGCTGTGGTCAGTGAGAAAAGAGTCAGAGAGATGCAAAGTTTCTCACTTGTGAAAAAGGAGAAAGGGGTCACAAGCTAAGGAATATGTGACCTCTAGAAACTGGAAAAGTCAAAGTAATAGATTCATACCTAGAGACTTCAGAAAGGAACACAGACCTGCTGTCATCTTGAATTCAGACTAATGAAACCCATGTTGGATTTCTGACCTATAGGGTGGTAAGATAATACATTTATGCTGTTTAAAGGAACAAAGTTGGTGGCAATTAGTTGTGGCCATCATAGAAAATCAGTACAAACTCATCTTGGCTGATAGCCTCCTCTGTGTTTAGGTGGTTCCATGTGACTATACAGTCACTATACAGTGGGTTGTATATGAAAATGACATCAGTATCTGAGGCCTATCTCCTAAATACTCCCATGAGATTCTTTACAATCATTTTCTTCTCTGCTGTCCAGTTGCAAAGGATAGAATGGGGTTCTTCCTGGCCCTACTAAGTAAAATAAACACAGAATGGAAAGTCCCCATGTGGAACTTCATTGCACTGAACCCTGTCATGATAAGAAAGCAAACTTTATTGTGTAAAGCACCCATATAGTGAGATTTGGGGGGGGATTTCTGTAATAACTATCATCACTTCTTCTGAACAACAGGTTTGTTATTAGTTTTCTTTTTTAAATGATTGTTGAGATTGAATGTATGTCGATGCTCATGAGAAGAAGCAAGTGGCAAGGTGACATAGGGAGGAGAAAGTGGTGAAAGAGAGAGAAGGCAATAAAGCAGTAGAGCTAGGATGTAAATTATAAGTAATGGGACTAAACTTGGTGGGGGAGGGAAGGAAGCAAAGAAAAGTAGAATGTGAATGAGGGTAAGTTTTAAAGCTCTGATGATATGATATTTAGAAATCACCCATTCCATCTGATAGTTTCTATTTTCTCTAGAAACAAGATGGTAAAGTCAGTTGTTGAAGAGATAGGGAACCCTTTGGCCAGAGATCTTATGAAAGTGAGAAAGAATGAAAATAGTCACTGAAGAGTTTGAGAAAGAGTTTTGACTAGAGTTCCATATAGTATCAAATACCCAGGTGGGATTGGAGATTAAGATTTTATAAAAATACTAACATGCCCAACTGTGAGTTTATTTCAGTGATAAGCAACACATACCTAAGTTATGAGTAATCGATCAATTTGGTTGAAATAGTGTTGACGTTTTTCTACACAGGTTTACTAGATTATAAAGTGACAAAATATATTTGGCATAAGAATTATTGAGCTGATGATCCCAGCTCATTTTTCATCCCAGGTCATTTACCCATCCCAGGTCCTTTTTCTGCCTTCTCTGCAATGCTCTCAGCCCCCAGAGCCTGACCTCTATGGACTGCCTTATCCAGGCTCAAAGCAGGCTTGACTTAAGTTTATCAGAAAGAAGCACTATGGAAGATGGGAGGAAAGAGAGGACAGAGTGTTTCCCTCCTCACTCCTTCCTTGCACTGCCTTGATTCTGTCAGTGGCTGCATTCCACTTGTATCTTCTATCAGAGGGTCCTTCAGCCGTAGCCCTGAGTTCTCTGGTCTCTGGAAACAGTGTTTTATTCCCATTTCCCTTTATTTTATTTTATATTTTTGAAGTTTATTTATTGAGAGAGAGAAAAGGAGAGTGAGCAGGGGAGGAGCAGAGAGAGAGGGAGAGAGAGAGAGGGAGAGGGAGAGAGAGAGAGAGAGAGAGAGAGAGAGAGAATTAAAAGCAGGCTCCTTGCTGTTAGCACAGAGCCCGATACGGGACCCAATCTCATGAACTGTGAGATCATAACCTGAGCCAAAGCAAGAGTCCAAAGCTTACCTGAGTGAGCCACCCGGGCGTCCTCTCATCTCCCCCTTTAAATCTAAGAGTGATAATGGCTTCTCACTATTGTTATTTCCTGGATGCTTTACTTACACCATTGGTTTCCTAAACCCTACTCAATGCCTCTGAAAATAGTCCCATTATTTTATACACTCTTCAATTAAACCCTTGTGTGTTTCATCAAGTTCTGCAAGGAACACGACTAACAGTGCTTTGGAAGCCATTGTAAGGCACTTGGTTTTACCCAGGGGAAAATTGAGATAGAAAGTTTTTGGAATATTTTGAGCTCTGCAACTAATTAGATGTGTGACTTTGAACAAGTCACATGGCCTCTCCCCACTTCAATGTATTCAACTGTAAAATAAGATAATTGCTCTATTGAATCACTTCAAAGGTCCTTTATATTTTGAAAAGTATTTAATGTATTAGTTGTCTTTACACTGGTTAATCTGATTCTTTATTAACTGGGTGAGTTAAGGATGTGGGTCCAGGGAACTACCTTTGCTCACATCACAAAAAAATCCTACATCTTAAGCAATTATTAAAAATTCATCCCCTGGAGATTATTTTCAATACCATTTTAAGTAGATTTCCATAGATACATACATCTCACTATATGTAAATTCCATGTGTTTCAGTGTAAATTTTAGTTTTTATATTTTAGGAATTCTGGATACTTGCTATAATTTTCTAAAGAAATGATTGAAGTTATGAAGATGGAAATACCAAGATTATTCCCTAAGTACAGATTTGATTTGGGCAAACAATAAGTAACCACCAACTTTAAAAGGATCATATTTACTTATATACTTTTAATACATATTTAAAGTAATTAATACAAGGTAAAAAGACCAAAAGAGATTCTGAATATACTTTTGCAAAACTTTTCTGTGTATTGAACATGCGTAATGTATTTCCTATCCACCAGATAGTCATTTCCAGCAATTGGAAATAGTTGTTCCATTTTAAATGTCCTTTTTCCATCATTTTGATTGATCAAATTTAGCTAAGGATTCTCTCGTTTATTGCTCAGTTAATTTTGCTCTTGATTTGGATTGTGAAATTATGAATTCACAAAATTAAGTTACTTTTAAAAGAAAATGTATTATTCCTCTGAACATTCACTTAACATTCTCATAACTTACTTGATTTATTATTTGCAACAAATTATTTTTGATTTATTAGTCTTTAATATTTCTATGATTGACCTAGAATGTGCATGTTTTTAAAAACCCCATACTCAGTCCATTGCCGTTCCCTATTTCTCAACATTTTAATGAATGCTTATTTCAACATCCGTAGTGGTATTTAAAGAGGGGGAAAAATCACAACAGATCACATTCTACATAGAAAATGTTAACAAAAGAGGAAAGGAATAGTAGCAGCTACTTTTTGTTTCTATAATGATAAGCAGGTTTTATGGACTGATTTTAGAAATTTATAACGTGAATCATGTCATTTTTATTTTTTCTAAGTTTATTTATTTTGAGAGAGACAGAGACAGCGTGAGTAAGGGAAGGGCAGAGAGAGAGAGAGAGAGAGAGAGAGAGAGAGAGAGAGAGAGAGGCAGAGAATTCCAAGCAGGCTCCACACTGTCAGCACAGAGCCCAATGCTGGGCTGGAATTCATGAAACCATGAGATCATGACCTGAACCGAAACCAAGAATCTGAAGGCTGCTTCACTGACTGAACCACCCAGGTGCCCCTATGAATCATGTCATTTTTTGAATCAAGTGTGTCTCCTATTGCCTCATTGTTGAATCCCGAACTATTTCTTTGGCCTAGAATTTAAGGTTCCACAACCATAAGGTTTATGGGAGTTGACTCTATTGATACTCTACATCTTATATATAAATGAAGATCTTTCCACACTGATAGGGGCAGTGTAGAACAATAACAGACTGTGGGCAGATCTATGCTAACATATTTATTGTATCACTACCTAACTCACTGTTTGTTTACTTGTCCTATGTCCCACAAGATCACATTCACTTTGGAGATAGGGATAATTTTATAATCACTGCTGCTTACTTTAAAAATCCTGTCACCTAATATTATTGAAATCAATATCAAGTGTACCCCTTCCTTCAAAGGATAAAAACCTAAGTGCCAAAAAAATTCAATAATCTTTCAAAGTCTTGCAACTAGTTAGTAGCGGAGTAGAGCATAGAATTCAGGTCTGAACTTTCAGAACAATGTATCTCTTGCTTCTCCCACTTTCTTTGAACTTCTCGAAGAACTTCCTATATACCACCAATTGCCTTGAACTAACTTTAACAGTGAATATATTTTCTCTTCCTCTCTCTCTCTCTTTTTCTTTCTTCTTTCTTTCTTTCTTTCTTTCTTTCTTTCTTTCTTTCTTTCTTTCTTTCTGTAGCTGTCTTGGAAATCTCAAGAACGTTTTTCTGGTTGCATTGTCAGGAAAATGCATTCATGTTATGCTTTTTTATGTTCTTGTTCATTCCTTGTCTGAAGGATGAAATATTGGACTTGTAATGCTGCACATATGTTATGTAAATTATAGTTGCATATTGTATTGCTTTGACCTTTACAACACTCTATAATTTGATTGGCTGACTAGTCAACTTCATAGTGTTTACAGTCTTGCCCTTACTTGGATGGACATGATGAGATATTCCAACCCAGCCAATCAAAATGTAGAGTATCAAAAAGGTCAAAGTAGTATAATGTTTTCTTAAACTACAGTCTTCTCTTTACTGGTCAAATAATGAATTCCCATAAAAATAGAGAAATTCTGTGAAGTTAATATGTCTGAGAATAAAACATGTTATGAATATTTTCATATGATTAAGTTGATATCAACTTTTTTATTTTTGAATTTGATTCTCTTATGAGAACTGCTTAGTTTTTATTAAAGCTGTGTCATCACAGACTGTTTTACTTTTCTTTGAATCGCTAGCACTGCTTGTAATATCATATTATAGTATAGCACCTAATTTATATATTTACTGAGTAGATGAATACAATTTCAAGCTGTACCAAAACTGGCTCATTTTCTCCACTTAACTGTATTACACCACACTTTTCTTGGTCTCCTCTGCAGCTTATCTCATTTGTCTGCAGTCTCTCAAGGCTTAGTACCAGACCCTCTTTCCACTATATTCTTTCTTCCTGGAAAATAAAATATCATTAAGGACAGGGTATTTCATTTATTACCCATAAGCTAATAACTGTAAGATGTGTATCTCTAGAACTTTCTTCTGCTTTTTAGATCTTTATATCTAATTATCTATTCGAATTTCCCATTTAGGGTCCCCCTGGATTCAGTTTAATCATGTCCAAAGCCAAACCATGATCTCTTCATCAAACTTGTTTTTCTCCCAGTGTCCTTATCCTAGTGAATAACACCACCATCCAATATGATTCGGAAGAAATCTAGGAGTCATGGTTATTACTACCATCACTCCCACACAACATATTACTAAGACCAAAAGCTTTTATGTCCTAAATATTTCCTCAATGTATTTACCTTTCTCTTTCATCACTGCCACTTTCCTAGACCTTGGGCCACTGGATACCCACCTGTTATTGTACCTGCATCAGTCATGTTTTCAAACTACAAAGTTGACAATGCCATTGCCTTTCCCATTCTCTTCCTCTGGGAAAAACCCATTGTTCTTAGGGTACAGACCAAGTCTTGTCTACAAGATTTTACATGGTCTAAAATCTGTGTCATCTCAAACTGTCCATTTCCCTCTTTATGCCTCAACCATACGTTCTGGTTCTTATAATATGCCCCATTACTCTGTGACTATTTGCTTCTCTATAAGTCTGGCTAAAGTCTTTAAAACATTTTTTCTAGTTATAAGAGTGGAACTAAGAGAAGATTCTTTGTCCACTAAATAAGTGGGCCAGCTCCTAGAAGATATATACTCACCAGCTATGAGAAAAGCAAAAGCAAGTGTAATTTGCTGTCCCATTTTCCCCAGATCTACTGAGAAATATCAAGAATATTTGTAATCCAAACAAAGAGTAGAATCACTCTAGGCAAACATGGACACACTGAGTTTGTAGCTAAATATGTGTTCTATGAAAATCACTGCCTGATGAATCTGGCCATCTAGCAACAAATGGGAAGAAGAAAATCAGAAGATCAGTGCCATCTATATCCGTATCCTTGACCTCCAGACCAGTGTTGATTTGCTTTTTCCTCTAAGATGATTATCCTTCCTGATGATAACTCAGATGGAAGAAGAAGGAATGAATTTATCTACATTTCTTGTTGTTTTCAATGTCTATGCAATATTCAATATTTGTAATTCCTAGAATTCTAAATTATTTAATTCTTTTATTTGAATATTTATTCATTTATTAATTTGTAGTTCATATAGTCATGCATATACTGAACAGATCCTTACTGAGAGCATTGTGATAAGAATAGCATTATACAAGATGAAAAAGAAAAAAGCTCCTAGCTTCACCAAACTCAAAGTCTACTAGGGAAGAGAGATTTAAACAAATAAGCAGATAAATACATCAAATGCTCTGGCATGCCCAATGCAATTGAGGAAATTATCACAGTGCTATGAATAAGTCTAACAGAGGATCCTAGTTGACCGAAGAAGGCACCCTAGAAGAACTGAGATTTGAATGTAAGATCTGATTGATGAGTAGAGATTCGTTAGGATATCTGATCACACATGTCACTCTTCTGCCTAAATTCCTCCAGCAGCTTCCCACCTCACAAACAGAAATCTAAATTTCTGATTGCAGCCTTCAAGGCTCCTTTCTGGGAACTCTCCCTCTCACCTTTTTACAAGCTTTGTTTCCCTTTGTCATTCCATTACTGACTTCAATATCACCTTCACAAAGTTAACAGTTAAAGAAATAGAGCTTTTTCCAACTTATTTTCATTTGTTTTTACAAATATTGTTTTCTGAAATTACTTTTTTGTTGTTGTTGTTTACCATCTGTCTCTCTCAAAAAGAATACAAACTCCATGAAAGAATATAATCGTTTATTTTGTTTCTCACTGTGTCTAAACTACCTACAACAGGGCCCAACACATAGAAAGAGCTTGCTAAATACTCCTTCAATGAATGCACAATGAATCCATATGTGCATTATAGTACCTTTTAAATTTGGTGTGGCCTTTGCTTGGGAATTATACCAAATTTAATTTTCAAAAATTAAAATTCATCTTAATTTAAATTTGAAGCTGAAACATTCAAAATGATTAACCAAATAAGAAGACCACATATATTTAATATAACTAAGACAATATAGGCCATGTGTTACTTTTCCTCATTCTTGTGTTCCTCTCAATCATAACAGAATAGATTTTTTAAAAAACTGAATTGAATGAAAAAAACTGTTCATATCTTAAAATTGATTCTCAGTGTACCAAGGTTAAGGCCAAACTTAATTTTCTGGAAATATTTGCACTTTTTTTTGTCCCTTGATCAAGCCAGAGTCATTTAGCATCCTTATAAGACCTTTTTCTGATGGTCGGTTCTAGCATGTGGCAGAAGAGACCAGAAACTTTGCATTCTGGCATTGGTATATTGTTTGATGAAATGATTAGCAGAATGGTCAAAGAAAAACAACTTGTGGTTAAATGACAGATAAATTTCATTCTTTAGTCCCCTCTTTCTTCCTATGGGCTCAATGCAAAAACTGTGGTTTTGACCGATTGAGGAAAACATTAAATTAACAAGTTTCTTCTTTTCATTAGCATTAAGAATCTCTCTAAAAACATAGGCTCTGGGTTTTAATGGAAAGCCAGTAATTTTGTGGGAAATTGAAATGGGTTAAACAACTTAAATAAAGCTAACCAAAAAATATTCATCAACTAAAATTTTGTAGAATATAACTGACAACCATGGGTGATCAGAATGTTTTTTTTTTTTTTCTTAAGAAACAGACTTAGTTCCAGAAAATCTTAACACTTTCTGCCTAAATCATCTTAATGATGAAGGAATTAGACATTCAAAGATTTGGGGGTTAGAACCCCAAACCACCTACCATAATCACACAAGTCTTATGAAATCTCATAGTTTATCATAAAATTAATGGAGATTCTGCTTTGTCAACCAGAAAATTCCCTTCTGGATTCTCAGTAGCTAATTTCCAAAATCTATGAGTAAGACTACATTTCAGGAAAATGTGATACTTCAATGCCAGTCTACAGTGTTGGCAGTTTAAGAGGTATGATTTAAATGTTGATGGAAAACTTGAATTATCACAGAATGTTGGACATAGAAGGAAACTTGGAGACTATGGATCCACCCCTTTTGTTTTAGGGAGGGTAAATGATATTTCAGCACATGGCCTAATCATTTATGGGAACCAGCGATCACCCTTGAATTCTAACTTCCTGTCACGCCATCTGGTCAACTTCCCACTTAGCCCGACGCTGCTTTGCCACTACCGTTACTGCATTGTTGTTCAACAGAATCTCATATTTTTATGCACTTCATTTAATAACATCATAATATATAAATCAAAGCATTTTAGCGGGTGAAGTTCGTGACTGATTTAAAAAATGGGAGTGCATACTACATAATCCTCTGAACACCTTTCAACTATCTCTAAGAAGATGCTAAGCAATATAGAGGCTACACTGAGATGGTACGTGATAAAATTTGCAAAAGTGAGTGGACTGTGGAAAATAAATAAAAAATAGGAAAGTCTCTCCACCTCTGGAAATTTTCAATACTGGATTTATATCCCTGTTGGAAAGCCATGGCAAATTTCTTCTGCATTATTACTGTCTATTCTAAGTACCTGCTAGTCAGCGCTGTCAAAGCTGTGCTCTTAGAAGCGCTGTTATTGAAGAAAAAGAAATTCTTTCTCACTCAGTTTTAAATGCATACTTGCCTGATGATGTATTAGAAAAACCCATTATCATAATTAAATTTAAGCAAAGGTTTTGGCTATTTACAAGTATTTGATTTTTCTCTTAACAACAACAATAAAGGCATGTAGTCTGATATGAGGAAATCACTATATCAAAGGAGAAGAGTGGTTTTATTGGAAGATGGATTGAAACCTAGGAAATTTATCCATCAATATTTTTTCTGAATTTTACAGTAGATCAGATATTATGTATTCAATAATTTAGCAAGATAAGGGTTTTCCCTTCTCCCCCCTCCCCCCCACACACTAATATACACAAATACCAGATCCTTGCTTTGTAACCCATGGGAATCTGCCCAAAGGCCAGAGGTATATAAGATTAAAATCTAGCCTACAGCTTCTAAATAGCGTATGTTGGATCTGTTTAGGGATTTATAAGTCAAAACACTCCTTGTAAAATGCAACGATTTTGGTAGAGGAGAAGCATTTCTACCAAGAGAAGCTAAACAATAGTTTCCTCAGATTTTGAAACCACTCCCCCACCACGTGACAATTCTCTAATTCCCTGGCTGAACAAGTAACCATTTTAATTAGAATCTGAGGCAAGCAACATTGTGTCCATGGTAACAGGTATAAAAAGAACTTTAAAAAAAAAAAGGAAAAAAAAGGAAAAATGTGATAACTGAAAATGTGTTTAAATCATGATAAAAGGATTTAAACAGATGTTATTTTTTTCAAAGTGTTATTTTAAAAAAGAATTTTAAAGGGCTCTTGATATGAGAAAAAATCATTTTTGGATGTGTCTTTAGGGAAGTTTCTCACTCCTAAATGCTGTAGTTCATGATTGCTATGGATGAGTTGGTAAACGAAAGGGATGTCAGGGGGCAGAAATCAAAAAGGAAAACCAAGATACCTACCTTCAGTTAGGTTCTTAAATTCAAGTGAGTTTCAGTGTCGTTGGTCTGGCTCAATAGATAGTGTGTGTAACAGTCCTTTTCATTAAAGTTTGCTTTCCGACAAGTAAATGTGCAAGACCTGAGTTTTGGAGACAGATTGGAGTATGGATAAATCTGGACATATTGCTTAGCGAGGGGAATGAAAGGCAAGGGCATGAAGCAGTGCTTCCTAAAATGGTAGACGCACTTTCTACAGCTTTAGACAGGAACAAGCATGCCAAATAATTTTTTGAGACTATGAATTTGACCTTCTCTGTATTGTATGTATTCATACTTTAAAATACACACTCAAAAATATAAATTAATAAAAATAAAATAAAATACACACATACACACTTATCTGTCTCTCTATCTATCTATCTATATATCTTTATATCAAAAGGGAAGTGGGTAAGGGATTCTCCTTTCCCTAGAAATTCGGGTTTTCAGAATCGGTAGAAAGCCATTACGAACAAGGACAAGGTAAGAAGGCTTGTTCTTCTTCAGTTTGTTTCTTGCTTTTCTTCCAACAACTGCCTTCTCTAGGAACAGTGATTCTGCCACTTTTTTTTAAATGAGTAATAAC
The DNA here is from genome assembly GCF_018350175.1 of Felis catus. Classification (NCBI taxonomy): domain Eukaryota; kingdom Metazoa; phylum Chordata; class Mammalia; order Carnivora; family Felidae; genus Felis; species Felis catus. The sequence continues at coordinate 136,592,221 of NC_058375.1, forward strand.
TTGCTAAAGTTAAATGTCCCTCAGAGAGCCCAGGCAAGTTCCATGGACTAAGCGAAGGGTAAAGTTATAAGAGGAAACCCAGAGAGGGTAGGAGGAAAGGAGACTTTGAAGCTGGCAAGAGGATGGCTTATTTTGGCTGGACTCTCCCTGTAGTTTAAATACCTACTGATTGAAGGCAAATTGGACGTTAAGGAAGGCTAGAGTGCCCTTGTAAAGGAAAACAAACAAGCAGTGACCCTAAGTTGGTCTTGGAGGAAGTCAAACCTCTTGTTGCTTTGCCTGAAATGTTGAAAGAACCTAAATATTGCTTTGTGAGCAACATAATTTTCAGTTCTTTGGGTTTTATAAATAAACTGGTTATCTGAGAAAATACCAGCCAATGGAGGTAAACTCTGAGGAGCAGAAGTGAATGTGGGAAAATGAATTTAAAACAATAGAATTTAAAAGACTTTATTTTCGATGTTTACTTGGATCTGATGTTTAAATTAATAGGCTCCCTAAGATTGCCTAGGTCTATATTTATCACATAGGATAAAGATTAAAACACCTAGCAGTAATTATAACACCTTTTATATTGAAGAGGAAATTATACTTCATATATCATTCGCAATTTGGTATAGTAGTTACATAAAGAAATACCTAATTTTATACTTACACACATACGAACTCACACACACATATAAACACATTCTCATGCAAACACACATACATATTTATTCACTCTTACATGCAAACAGGCAAAAAAAGAGGCTGTACCACAGCCATACATGTGATCTGCATCCTAGAAATATCACAATGTGGGTACAAATAATATCTACATATAATTCCAATTATATAGAATGTAAAATTACATTTTACACTCTGAAGTTTCATCCTACTCTATCTCAATTAACCTAAAAGCAAAATCATATGTTTTGTTGAGACATTAGTAATGAAAGGAAGATCTTTTCTCTATTTTTAGGGAAATTATTTTCAGAATATTAAAAGAATAATATCCCCATGTGGATGAAGGCCCCCATATGTTTAAGAAATGATAGGTTAAATAAAGTCTTTTTTCATGAAAAATGTTCTTCTCAAGATTTGTAACCTGTTTATTATGAATCTTTAAATGAGAATGAGCTCTTCAGTATTTGACAAACAACGTTGTCCATAAAATCTTATTTTTCACAGAATCTTTGAAGAGTAATGTAATAAAAGATGGGGAACACTAACAAAGAGGAAGATACTCTGATTCAAAAGATTACTGCTCAAAGACTACATGCTTTAAAAATGAGTACTGGTTACATCTTTGGTATACCTACCAAGCCAAGCATTCTACAACAGCTTGTTTTGTTCTTGGGACAATGTCATGGGATGCCACATTTAGTGGCTAAACAAAGATCCAGAGGGGTGTAAAACTTTTCCCCAGTTCATGCAGCTAACAGAAGAGATGCAGTTAACATTTCAAACAGCTTTGTTTTTCTTATAGCCTATGCTCTACCAGAGATGATAAGCAGCTCACTGACATTTTTTGAATCCAAGATTTAATGAGGGTCCAGGCATGCTATGTGAAAGCAAGAACACAATTTTTAGAAAGCAGAGTAAGTACCTCCCTTCATGTCATAATTTCAGAGATGCCGGGAAGTTCCCTTTCTTCAAATTCCTTGTCAAGATATCTAGATAATACAAAAATTCTGAATACAAACACTTTGCTTAGATTTATTTTCTCCCTTGAAAATTAAAAATATCCTTGCATATCCTTTAAAGATGTCTTAATACCTTCAAGGCGTTCCCAGATCTGACTCAACAGAAGAACCTAGAGACAACTAAAAACAAAGACAGGGGCTCCTGGGTGGCTCAGTCAGTTAAGTGTTCGAATTCAGCTCAGGTCATGATCTTACCACTAGTGAGCTCGAGCCCCACATCAGGCTCTATGCTGACAGCTCAGAGCCTGGACCCTGCTTCGAATTCTGTGTGCCTCTCTCTCTGCCCCTACCCTGCTCACACTCTGTCTCTCATAAATGAATAAATGTTAAAAAAAAAAAAACCCAGACACTTTACAAACCCGTAGACCTTTTAAAATACAGCATCTAAAACCAGAGTTCAGGAATCTTTATTAATTTTTTTAAGTTCTCTAGGTAATTTTAGTAATCACTGTTTAAATCTTTATCAATCTGTTCCCCTCTTGGTATAAATGGATTACTTAGAGAGACATGACTATTGAATAGAAAAATGATAAATTTGGAGCCACAGGATTTGAACTGAGATCTAAGTCTCATCACTTAATCTCTGTGAGACTTTGGATGAAGTAAATCATCACTCTTGACTTCAACATCCTCATTTGGTGATGGGGATATTAATATTCCTCAAAATACCATTACTATTATTAAAATATACAGGCGATACAGAGAGCTATCTGCAGGCTGTATACTTGTTTCAGCTTCTTTCTCTAGAGTACAATTCCATGCATGGTGGCACATGGAGGTGTTAAGACACTAGCTGGTTCCACGGTAGGAGGAGTGCGCAAGGGGACGGGCAGGTACAAAGGGGAAAGAGGCAAAGCTAGGAACAGGAGCCTCCTGGACTTTCTCCTTTGCCATTTCCATATTTGGAATTCTCTGGTTGTTTTCCATCAGAACAGGACTAGAGAAACATTTTAGCTCCAGGTGTTTTTCTCTTCATGACAGATTCTGGATCAGATTCAGCTTTTGAGCATTTCCTATCGGTAGCCAGTGCCACTTAAAATAAGGCTGAGTCTGCAAAGCCAACCAGACCAGGCTCAATGGTGCATCTACATTCTTGGTTATACCTGATATTTGAGTATATTCACTGCAGAATGTGAGTTTGAAAAAGAAAGGGGTTCATATGAACTATTTCAAATATTTAGACAGTGGTCATAAGAAAGACTTTCTTTTCTTTCTTTTTTTTTTTAATTTTTTTTTCAACGTTTTTATTTATTTTTGGGACAGAGAGAGACAGAGCATGAACGGGGGAGGGGCAGAGAGAGAGGGAGACACAGAACCAGAAACAGGCTCCAGGCTCCGAGCCATCAGCCCAGAGCCTGACGCGGGGCTCGAACTCACGGACCGCGAGATCGTGACCTGGCTGAAGTCGGACGCTTAACCGACTGCGCCACCCAGGCGCCCCTAGAAAGACTTTCTTAAGGCAAATTCTTTTTAATACTAAAAATGTCTCAAAAGTGAATAATCATATTTGAATATACAAGTAGCGATTTTTTTAATTGACTGATTATTAATTGAATGAGCATAATGTAGTATAGACTGGATTACAGTATAATGTAATATAAAGACTGGACTTGTTTTTTTAATTGTTTTGAATTTATTTATTTATTTTGAGAAATAGGGAGAAAAAGAGAGCACAAGCGGGAGAGGGGCAGAGATGAGGAGAGACAGAATCCCAAGCAAGCTCTGTGCCTTCATCACAGAGCTCCATGCGAGGCTCAAACTCAGAAACTGTGAGATCGTGGCCTGAGCTGAGATCAAGAGTCAGGTACTTAACCGACTGTGACACCCAGGGACCCCTCTTAATTTTGTTTTGATTGGTTGATTTCCTGGGCCTGTTGACTTGATTCAACCTAGAAACCCGGAATCATTTATATCCCATTAAGTGGCTAGCTTATGATGACTCACATTCATTGATCTATTTTAGAAGATATCATTTGGGGTGCCTGGGTAGCTTAGTAGGTTAAGCATCCGACTTCAGCTCAGGTCATAACTTCACGGTCCGGAAGTTCAAGCACCGCATCAGCTCTGTGCTGACAGCTAGCAGCCTGGAACCTATTTCAGATAATGTGTCTCCCTCTCTCTGTGCCCCACCCCTACTTGCGCTGTCTCCCTTTCTCTCAAAAATAAGCATTTAATTTTTTTTTTAAAAGAAGATAACTTTCTCTTTGTGTTTTAAATATTTTCCAATTTCTAAGTGCAAAATCTCTGTTTCACATAATAGTGTAAGAATTCATCAAAGTGCAATTTTTTCACATAAAATGAAAAAACCTAAATCACTATAATATTTTAAAACCAAAATTATTTTCTCTATTTTTTCCAATGGCAGAAACAATTTTAACTTGTATCTAAATAGACTCGTTGAAATCACAACTTTGTTGTTAGAAGGTAAACCAAAGAGAATGATTTTTATAACTTTTATTTTATTTCACTTTTTATGCGTTTCTACTATGTTAAATGAAATATGTGTGCTAAAAGAAAATAAAAGAATTACCTTTAACCAAACCATGTTGACAATTACCTCTGAAGAAAACCTGGCAATCATATTAGAAGGTACTATAACAGGGTTCCTGAGTGGCTCAGTTGGTTGAGCACCTGACTTTGGCTCAGGTCATGATCTCACTGTTGGTGAGCTCAAGCCCCACCTCAGGTTGTGCTCACTGCTGTCTGCACAGAGCCCGCTTTGGATCCTCTGTCTCCCTCTCTCTCGGTCCTTTTCCCTCTTGTGCTCTCTCAAAAGTAAAATCAATCAAACAAACAAACATTGAAAAAACGAAGGTCCTATAACAACTCAAGAAAATTATCAGCCAGATTCCATTTTGCTCGGTATCCGTGTGTTTCCCTGTTAACAGAAAACCACACAACCCACATATGTTGATCTATATGAAACTGACAATACCTTATCATGTTTCATCTGCAAAAATGGCAATTTATTATGATCTCATTAAACATTAAGCCAGTTATGTAACAGCAGATAGTCAAGTTAATATTGCTGAGTCTAGCAAAAACCATATCCTCTTCAAAAAACAGAAGAAAAGAATCCCAAAGAACAGGTAAACCTAAAGATAAGTAAACAGACTCTTGTAGTTCAATTAATTTTCCTATCGTAATAAAACTATATACTATCTTTTGTTTTCTAGGATGTTAGTGAGAATGAGCTTTATTCTAATAACTTGCCCCAATATCCAAGTTACTGCAATAGCTTCTTCCAAATAGTTTGAGCACTATTTTTGATGGTATGGGGTGTTCTGAGCCCTGGTTGCTACTGTACATAGCACTAATGCTTATGGTACAAATATTATAGGATCCTGAAGTTTTTCTCTTCATTGAGAAATAAGTTGTTAAAAAGGACTTGAATAAATACTACACACGCTGCTACAAAAATAGAAATATTTTAATAATAAATAACATCAATATAATACTTTGATCAGGCTCATCATTATCACAATGTTTTAAGATATGGGATATTGAGATAATTCCAGGAGAATATTTCTAAAATCTGAAATTTTAAAATGAAAGCCAATATTTGCATTTGCAAAACCAAGTACATATTTCGAGTAGAAGTGAATTATAATGTCAAAACAACCAGAGCAAGTCCAATATGCTGGTAAAATATATTACAATTATGGATGTTATAATCATCCTCTGAAGCAGCCTATTCTATCAGTTAGTAATTCAAAAATTGGGTGGGGGGAAATGGGTAGTCAAGCTTTCAGGTTTTAGAGATGATCCAGATATTTTCATTCTTTAAACCTCCTTACTAGTGAAACTGTTTCACTGCGTGAATCATCTTAAAGCAGAATATCTGCCTACATAACATTTCCATGTAAAGGTAGATTTCATTTCACAAATTAAGCCCTAAAGCATGTCAAAATACATGTCTGAATAAGAATAAAAAAAAATATAGCCCTTTTCATTCTCTTGCTTCCCACTTTCTTTCTTCCTTCTGTTTTTCAGCTTTTACAAAGTTGATGTTCCCTGGGACACACACTATTATTTCTGTCATTTAATGTTGGTAGCCTGTGGGGGTGAAGGGAGGGAGATCTTACTGAAGTAAGCCTTATATTTTTCAATTTATCAATCAATAACAAATGTTATTTTAGTAAGTAAGTTTCACTGGCAGCAAGACTAAATTTATGATAGTGACCCGGCCACATAGCCTTAAAACAAAGTGTCTTCACTCTCAAACTACAGAAAAGAAAACAACAACGACAACAACAACAACAACAACAACAACAACAACAATCCTTTTTCTCAACTGATACCATCAAGCATCTGTGTTTAGACCCAAGTGTAGAGCTGCACCAGGAAACTCTTCAGGTCCGTGGCCTGCTCCCATAGAAGGGATGCTTTGGAAGAAATCTCCTAACTTTTTAAGAGATGATGCTTCTCATTCTGCTCTGTTGTTCATCTTTGTGCTTCACGCTTTAACCAGGGATGCTGCATCAGATGAAACTAAAAGTAACCCCATGCAATACAAATTTTAAGTGATGTCTTCCATTACTAAATATGCATCCTCCCATTTTAGGAAGACTTTCTTAAAGTTTATTTATTTATTTTGAGAAAGAGGGAGAGCATGAGCGACGGACAGGCAGAGAGAGAGGGAGACAGAGAATCAGCACAGAGCCTGACGCGGGGCTAGATCTCATGCACTGGGAGGTTATGACCTGAGCCAAAATCAAGAGTCGGACGGTTAACCAACTGAGCCACCCAGGTGTCCTTACAAAGATTTCTGGTCATTTAGTTGCCTGAAAATGGATTGTGCCAGAGATACTTGTGCTCACCAGAAAGTGTGCTTCGATGACTTTATTAACCCTAAATAGCATATTTTTTAATTGCAAGATTTAGCAAACTATATTCTTGTTCTATTTTGTGTTGAGAAAGAAATTTTCACTGTTACCTTTTCTTTCTAGGTATTTTGATTTTAAATAAATTATAAAAATAGTTCAAAGTTTTGCAAAAATTAAAAAATATGTTAAGGTCTTACAAAATGCAGTGCCCTCCTAGTGATAATACACTGTGGTTATGGTTTAGAGCTGAAGAGTTTCTATTTAATGTAACTCAGTGTTGCTTTTCTAAACGTAGGAAATATTTACCCTTATTATTTTTTTGGTTTATCTAGACACCAATCACAGAGAAGTTGGATTTCAAGTCAAAGTTGTTCTCTCACAGTGATTCCAGTCAAAGTCTTGTTATATTTCTTGCTTGTGTCAAAAATGTTGTATCTAAACTTAAATGGAAGTCACATATGCAGCCTTATGAGATCCCGAGTACCCTTTAAATGTTCCATGGGCCTCAGCCAAATGAATAATTGTCCATCAGCTTATGGTTCATTAGGGACCACAAATCAGTTGAGTGGGAGGTGTTTCATAGGAAACTATTCAAACCTACATTTTGCTAGATTCCTGATGAATAGAACTGCCTAGGATAAGAAACTTTCATCTAGGAGCTCCAAGGTAGTTAGGCTGGTGATAGCTGAGGCCTATAAAGCTAATTGGGCAGATAAGAAAGGGGTAACAATCTGTTCTGGACATAGAGAGGAGACATTCCTTGGTGTTTATTGGCAAGTAGAAAACTTCGCTAGAATGGTCATCTATAAATGAAATTCACTAAAGAATTAAACTTTCGGAAGCATTCTCCACAGTGAAATACATGGCAATAAGCCTTGCAATTTTGATTTTTGTTTCATTTTAACGGGAAGATTATTTTTAGTGTATATTAATTTTAAACTATTTTATTTTTAGTATATGTTAATTTTGAATTCTTTTAATTTTATTAGCATTAACTTACATCGTAATTGATATTTACTTTTGTAATCTTTTTATAGTTCAGTTTGACTGAATTTATTTTTAAGTAGTATGTTCAATTAGGCTACTATTTTAAAGGAAAGAAAACTGTAGCATGTCTCTAAATAGATGATTCCTCTACTTCTCCACCATTTTTACCCTATGCACATATGCTGAGAATTATTTTATGGCGAGTTTTCTCTTTAGTCCCATGGAAATAGAAATACATATTGCAAGTTTCAGAAATTCATGAAGGAAACAAGGTGCCTGTGTTAAGGTTACAAGATATTAAGAAAAGCTTTGAAAGTACTGAATCTTACTCAAACCAAAGGAAACAAACAAAGCAAAAATAACTTCTTGCCACAGTCCAGGGAAGATTAGGGAAATAGTCTGCAAAGGTTTTCAGCTCCTAGTGATTTTGCTACTTGAAAAATGAAAAGCAACCTAAGCCTTAATTCAAATGGTAAGCTAGCCTTTCAGAATCTTATGCACATACTATATTGTTAATTAAGACATGCTTTGATTGAGTAGATTAATCAGGTAACTGTAAAGCAAACCATCTAGCCTTGCTTCCTACGTATTAGAGAATTCCATTAACCCAGAGAAATATAATGTCCTCCTTTTCCTTTGGAAGAACTCTAAAAGGCACATGTTACCTAGGAAGAAAAAGAGAGCTCTGGGAAATCTGTTAAAACACAGGCTACCTAATGAAAGAAGCTAATTATAATTTTAGAATGTGAAAGGAACAGGTGTCCCTGATGGCAAGAGAAATGGGACAGAACATTTCATGTGTGAAGGATGGGATGGATGGGCCCTTCAACATGCCTTCCCAGTGGCTAGTCTGGGCAGGCAATATCTAGGAACTGGCTGCAAAGACAATGCAGATATTTCACAATTTTCTCTCATGTATCTTCAATTCTAAGTGAAACATACATTATATATTTATATAACTAGGAGTTTTATTTATTACATAAGTTTGGAATTGTTAAATATCTGTGTTTAGCAAATTGATTCGTATCTACGTGGTATCTGAACCCAATTTTGTATACATAAGATTGACATTAGAATTGGAGGTCCCTCATTTATAAGTCACAAAAGCCTGACTGACTTTTAATCCACTGACACTCCATCTCTTATTTTACACATTAATGTATTCCTATGTAAGGGTAATAATAGAGAATTTCGTGCTATATGGAAGCTCAATACATGATTGAGTGCTCTTTCTCTTAAGAAGTGCTACCATTCAACTTTGAAAAAAAAATTTCATTGAATCACATGGCGAAATTTTGAGTTATTATTGAGAGTAATTGTTCACCTTGCCATCTTTGGCATCAAAATGCGTAGATCTCAGAATTTCTCCAAGAATTCACACATCTAGGAGGAAAAAAAAAGCAAACTACACAGAACAGTTCTTCCACTGTGAAAAATAGCAAAATTCCACACCTACAACAAATTGCAAATTTTCACATATTTGCTCCAGGCAAACATTTGCAATTTTCACAGCAAATAAGGCTTTGGGCTCCAATACACATTTTTTTGTCTTCTCCCCCCTTGGAAAAAAGTCACTCTCCCTATTTTCAGAAAACCAGACAAACACATGAGGCAAAATTTCTGATAATATCATACTTATTCTAGGTATTTAATTTTGATATCTACCCACTTAGATAAAAAATATTCGTTCAACATGACTGTACTTGCTTCCAAGAATCCATGAGTTTATACAAGGACCCTGAAAATGACACTAAACTCTTATAGTGGCCTGTTAATGTTAATGGGATTCCCAATTCCATTCTGATCAGAGGGATTGTTCCTAAAATGATGTTGTCTAGTACTTTAAGGAAATAACATTTTTTCCCAGTAGTCAAATAAAAACAGAAGTTGAGTTTCCCTTAAAAGACTTTTTTTTTCATTTTAGTACTATAAGGCAATGATCCGCAGGCAAGGGACATCGGTGTTTCCCAATCAGCTATGAAGTGCAGAGAATATCTTTTTTAATAATATTGACACAAGCATTTGTTTACATTAACAACAAACAACAACACAACATTCTAATATAGTCTATGGAATGGGAATGACAGTTGTACCATTATGACAATAAGTGCATTGAAAAATTGTGCATAACCCACTCAGGAGAGAATCTTTCTTAGGACACCAGTCACAGCCTTTTGCCCTATGGTCAAAACAAAACAAAACAAAACAAAACAAAAACAAAAACACAAAGAAAGGTTGAGCATTGCCTTCATGTTATAGAGAGAAAGCAGGTCATTTAACCAATGTTGGTTTGAGTTTTCAAACTTACAAATCCTCTTCTATGTTATTCAGTTGATTTACTGTGAAACACTTTATTTTATCCAGTAATGTAGGTATGTGTTGTGGGGTGTGTGCGTGTGTGTGTGCGTGTGTGTGTGTGTGTGTTTTATGATGGAGAACTTTCCATTGCACATCCATCTGCTTGAATCCTGGCTTCTATACAGGATCTGTAAGCTATTTTGAGGAAAGTCATCTTAAAGTACAGAACAGATTAGGTCCTGTTTTTCTTAAAAAAAAAAAAAAAAAAACTTTTCTTCAAAAGTCCAATCTCTTTTGCTTGTTTTTTTGTTTGTTTGTTTGGGGTTTTTTTGTTTTGTTTTCAAGATTCTTAATGTTTTTATTTTGGTGTCAGAAGTTGAAAATATCAAACAGAAAGCACTAACCTGCAGCAACCTGATTTATAGTTACCTTCTTACCTAATGTAGGAATGTCTCACATTTTACAACTTGTTATTCAGTTATGTGTGGATCAATATTTCAGATGTCAAACCCTAAACATACCAAAAGGCTTTCTATGTAAAAAAAAAAAGTCAATTTTTAAGTAAGAAATCTTCTGGTAATGTAACTTACCATTCCTCTAAGTATTTGGTTGGAACTAAGAATTCCTTACTTGATAGAACAGAGAGAGTTTTTGCCTGTATTGTCTCATTTGGTAGTAGTAGCAGCCAATACTTACTGCACTACTCACCATGTTCCATGCACTGTCCTGAGTGCTTGCTTTACTTAGATAATATTATTTAATCCTCATAACACTTCGGTGAAGCGGCTACTACTATTGCTCCCACTTTGCAAATAAGAGAGGAAAGTCTGCCCAAGTTAGTTAAGCATGAAGCCAGGATTTGAAGCAGTCTGTTTCTAAAAGCTATGCTCCTTTAACATTTGTCTAGAATCTTTAAATTGCTCTACAAAGTGGGCAGAGCAGTAAGTCTTTAGGGAGTAACTGATTACTTTAGGGAGTAATCCAAATACACCCAGCGGGCAAGAATACTAAACCCAGGTGTTCTGATTCAGTATCCTTTCGACTGCATTTTGATCTCTGACTACATTACCAAGTCCATTTTCATATCTCTCTTCCATCTGTTTTTTAGGGTACCAACACCTGAACATTATGACATGTGTAATCCCACATAGGTGTCTTTGCATGTGCGAGTCTGACACGTCCTCTCCTCATACAGTTTCCCTGCTGGATTCCTCCCCAGTCAAGGCAGCTCATATGCCCTTTCTTCCCTAAAACTTTCACAGTGTCCTTATTTGGAACTCTTTCTTATCTTTGTACCTCTACCCCAAACAACTACTTTCCTCAATACCTCATAATCATTTATTTGTCAAATTTCATTGAGTATCTATTATTGTCAACATCTGATAAATAAAAAGGTTATTAAACATAGTTCTTGATTTTTAAGAGTTCACCACATGGAACATTGTCCCAGTCCAGGTATATAAGCAACTTACAGGGCAGAATATTTCTTTATCATTTCCAAGTTCTTTAAAATGGCAAATCCTTACGATATTTTTTCAATGAATTGCAATGTGTCACTATGGGAGGAATACACACAGGCAATTTGTTTCAAATTTGTCTTATGGAAAAGTGAGGGCATAAAGAACCCAGATTATGAGAATTATTCATACCAATGTAGTTTTTAAAAGCACAATTATCTGCTTCCCAACTGAAAGTACAGTGAATTTACAGAGTAAAATACCCTGCTGGTGTGTTTGGGGAACTTCTCCCTCACCTTGTCAGTGCTTCAGCAATAGTTTCCTATCCCGACTTACTTCGGTATAATATAGCAGTTTCCTATCCCGACTTACTTTGTCGTTTAGAGAGGAGATGAAAGGATTTGACCACTTATTTATACATTTTCTACTCCTATTGATTCACAGCACATCTTAAATGTACTGTATAAAGTTTAAATATCTTTTTAAACTCTATTCTTTTTCTTTTTCAAATTTTTACTTAAATTCTAGTTAGTTAATATATAGTGTAACATTGTTTCAGGAGTAAGATTTAGTGATTCATCACTTACATAAAACACCGGGTGCTCATCCCAAGGGCCTCCTTAGTACCCATCATCCATTTAACCCTTCCCCCACCCACCTCCCTCCATCAGCCCTGTTTGTTCTCTATAGTTAAGAGTCTCTCATGGTTTTCTTTCCTCTCTTGTTTTCTTCCCTCCCCCGTTCATCTGTTTTGTTTCTTAAATTCCACATATACACATGAAGTCATAGATATTTATCTTTCTCTGGCTGACTTCTTTTGCTCAGCATTATACTCTCTAGCTCTATCTACATAGCTGCAAATGGCACGATTTCATTCTTTTTTGTTTGCTGAATAATATTCCTATATACATATACCACATCTTCTTCATTCTTCTCTATCCTTTCATCAGTAGATGGACATTTGGCCTCTCCCCTTAATTTGGCTATTGTTGATAATACTGCTATAAATATTTGGGTGCATGTGCCCTTTCGAATCAACCTCTACTTTCTGCACCTCTTAAATCTTAGGCTAATTGCAATAAACATAGTTGGACCAAAGCTTTCAGATGCTAACATACCAATCAATCTCATGGAGAAAGCAAAAAAATCAAAGTTGATCTTTTTTTTTTTTTTCTTTTTGTCTAGCTATGGGCCAATTGTGTAGTTACTTTGATAAAAAAAGAAGCACTTTAATTATATAAGTATGTTATGTGATTACCACACATCTAATATTATATCTATATTATGCATTATGTAACATCCATTGAAATCCGATTGTTTGCCTGACCCAAATGCCAGACATTTCTCTCCATCCTTGCACTAATTTAGGCCTTCATCTCTCATATGAACTTGTGGCATCATCTCCTAAGTGAACTCTTTTGTTTTAAAGACAATATCAATAATAACAGCATTTACTGAGTGCTTACTATGGGTTGCTTTAGTATATCAGCTTATTAACTCTTTGCGGGATCCCAGTTAGAGATAATATTAACTATTACTTAGAGTTTCCAAATAATAGAACTAATGCTCCTAGGGATTAACTAAATTGTTTTTCAAATATCCTGGCTAGAAAGAGTGGGAGTCAGAGTTTGAACTCAGGTGATCAACACAGAAACCACACTTACAGTCATGACAGCCCAATTCTTCACTATAAGCTCTATTCATGTGTGTTCCTCACCAGCTTCTTCAAGGATCTAGCCACCACTAGTACCAACAGATTATGCTCTTACTTGCAGAGGACAAAAGGTAAGCTCATAGGGCCTCCATAGCTTAGTACACTTCTTCTTTTGCATACCTATTTTTGGCTAGTGTCCATTTCTCATTTGTTTTCACATAATAAAGGATTGCTTGTAGATTCACTTACACTCTGTACTTAGCCACACTTCTTTGCCTGTGCTCTTATGCACCTGCTGCCTGGAAAATACTTCCTACTAATCTCCATCATAACTCTATTAGTCAACAATTCAACACAGTTGTCATTTTTAGGAAACTCCTCTAATCATAAGATAAGTGAAATGCGACCCTGTCCTGCTCTACACATCTAACACACTGTGCATCAAACTATTTTAGCTCTTATTTTATTTTGATTAACTTCTCATGTGCCCCTCTTCTACTAGACTATATGCATCCGAAGGAAAACACTGCTTATTATTATTATTATTATTATTATTATTATTATGCTTGGCATATAAAATGCATTCAACAACTGAATGTGTTGAACTGGGATGAACTTTTGGGTGTAGGAGGAGATAGAGATGGACAAGAGGCCTATAATCTCATTCAATTTTACTTCTGTACTTTGCCATAACAAATATAATATGAGAGATTACTAATATCTAACAATTCTGAAAGTAACTGCTAAAGATGCACTTTCATCAGACACTTGAGTGGCTCTTTTTGTTTTGCCTGTTCTATACATTATTTCATTTGATCCTCACAATGAAAATGGGAGGTAGACATTACTATTATCCCCAGATTAGAGAAGAGAAAATTCAGAGTTAGAGAACTTGGATGACTTCCCTAAGATCACACTGCCAGATGGAAGCCAGAGAACTGAAACCAGGCCATCAAACTCTAAAACCCTTTGTCTAATATTAAACATTAAGGTTATTAAAAAATAGCAAAAGAAAAAAATTCATTCACTGAATCCTCCTGCAGCATCAGTGACACTCCACTGGTGGTAATTGAGGTATTTCATTGGGGAGGGGACAGTCACAATATGTGTTTGTCCCTTGTGTGATAGAGGAAAGCCATAATTTTGGAATTAATATACAGTAGTCCCCTTTATCCACAGTTTTGTTCTCTGTTGTTTCAGTTACCCACAGTCAATGTGGTCCAGAAGCAGATGACCCTCCTTCTGACATGTTGTCAGAAGGTCAGTAAAGCCTAAGGCTACATCACAGTGCCTGCATCATTCACCTCACTCTATTTCTTCATGTGGGCATTTTATTATCTCGCATCATCTCGAGAAGAACTATGAGTACAGTACAATAAGACATTTAGAGAGAGAGAGAGAGAGAGAGAGAAAGATACCACAGTCACATAACTTTTTGTATCATTTATTGTTATAACTGTTCTATTTGTTTATTATTATTGTTTATATAAAACTATACAAATATCAAAATATATACATTTATAAATTAAATTTTATCATAGATATATATGTATAGGAAAAACATAATACATACAGGGTTTGGTACTATCTGCAGTTTCAGGAATCCACCAGGGTTCTTGGAACATATCACCCACAGTTAAGGGGTGACTACTGTATCTATGAAATTATTTTCTAACAAGATATATATGTTCAGTAAAAGGTACTTAATAATTATTCACTAATTTCACTTCTACCATTTAATCAATGGAACATATATTGATATATAGCATATGGAAAATTCAATGGACATCTTCAATATAACTATAATATTGGGTTTTCTATATACTTTCAGGTATAAATTTTTTAGTAAAAATATATTACTTAAAGCTCAAAATTATATGTTTTCATTCTTATGTTTTCACTTGCATTTTGATGGCTCTGCAATTGAAAAAGGTTGAGGTCATATTTGAAGAAGTTGTGAATTTTGGAAAAGAAGTTCAGAAGTTATTTTGTAGATGGAATAAAGTCAGAAAATGAAATTGGTACTTCTGACTTGTTAAATACTTTTGATATTATTATGAGATTAAGAAAGGTTAATAGTACAAAACTCCCCAATAGGAGGTTATTTTACATATATATATATATATATATGCATATATGTATGATAAAATATATATGTATATAAAATATATATGTGCATATGCGTGTGTGTGTGTGTGTGTGTACATACACAAAAAGGAAAGAAAGCCTTGAAAAGAAATGACTGATGACAAAGACACAGCCATAGTAAAACTGCCATTTGGTCACTCACTGGCTAGATATGGTGAAAATAAACCAGGAAGCTGTACAGAAATATTTAAAAGTTGTCAACTGGAAATATGTTATCTCATCAATACATGCACACCTACATCCACTCACCCATACGTGCAAAATTTCCTGCCCCTGTCCAAGGGTTTATTGTTCCTCTAATGCATACTTCTTACTTCATGAAAAATATCCCACTAGACTTATATCAAAAAGCCCTGATTTTGCTCCATGATAATTACTGTTTCTTACACATGGACTGCTGAAAATATGTGACCTGAATGAAATGTGCATGTCTTTGTAGGATGAAAGATGTAGAAACACTTTAAAAAATAAAATGCTATAATGACAATGCTAAATTAAAAAAAAAAATTAAGTGCAGAGTTTAAAATAAACACCTAAAAAATTCACACTCAAGTACCCAAATTACGATGTGTCTGTGAATAATAGTAATCCATTATACTTGTTTACCATTTTTATTCCCAAAACTCTTTCAACTCTAATTTTTTGAAGGACATGAATTTAATACATATGAAAAGGGTGCTTAGGTTTTACTTAAGCAAAATCTCTAGGTGTCATGGGAAGTTCAAATGCCAGCATACAATTTTGGTGACATTCTGACTTGCATTTCCCCAGACAGGAACTGAAAAATCAATGCAGCATTCCGTTTTAATTATCTTCCTCCGGACACTGATTATAGTACTACTTCATCACCTGTTGGGAAAGTGTTTACTGAGCATTTCCTATGGGCAAAGCACTCAGGTAGGTGTTGATGGCCATATAAAATGAGTATTCTGGCTCCAACATCCCAGAATCACTCTTTTCTCAAATAAACTTACTACTATACTTGCCTGCTTCATTCCGTATTATTACAATTTCCAGCTTTTTAATGTATTTGTGTTATGTTCACTTTGTTATGAATTAGCTGTTTTTAACAATTTTAAAAACCTTGATGAAGCCACTGTGCTTTAGTATGCTGAGTAACAAAAGCTTTTATGATCTGCTGCTTTGTAAATTTTACAATGATCCAATTCTCCTGAGACGGGTTGAGGCCATATTCGTTACATGGTGGTCAATAAGCAAGTGCTCAAAATCCTTTGAAAATGGTATTAATGTCACCTAATGACAGTTAATCCTGTGAAATAATGCTTCGTAGCCAAGTTTGTGAAGCCATTGAAATAAAGAGCTGAGAAGCCTTGAGATTTTATAAAATCAGTCTTTAAGTTCTATCTCTCTAATATTCTTTTCTCATCAAGGTTTTTGAAAGGCCTTGGATATCAAACAATTTGGAGGTCATGCCTTTTAGAATGTCATGATTTCAAGTTTTCCTACACTGTTAAAAAGGAAAGAGATCTATGACGTCAGAGAAACTGGTAATTGAGTGCCTATTCTTTTGTACATTCTGGGAAAGATGATTTTTGTGTACTTGGTCCTCTACCTTTACACTTCAAAGAGATCAGTGAGAATGGCTAGGAGAACATAAAATGGAGGGAACTGTTCAGTGGTGACAAAATAGAAAGGATAATAGTCTCATACCTTCAAGTTCAAAGGACTTTAATTAAATAATTAATGAGGAAATTACTAATTGAGTAAGAATGTCAGTTCCATCCAGACTCTTCGCTCAATAGCTTCATGGTTTAGGAAGAAATATTAAAAATCCCTATCCCTCACTTTTCTCATATACAAAATGGGAAGGGATTATATTTACATCTACCTCACAGACTTGTGAGATTGAAATGACAAAGAAATGATCAGCCTGGTCCTTCGTCTATGGTAAGCTATCAAAAAGTGTTACTTAGCAAACTCATCTGCCCCACCTTCCTCACCCTCATTACACATCAGGGAATCGAGGTCAGATTCTGACCCTCTCCCACCAACAAAGTTTTCCCAAAAGAGCAATGCGGCCAGGATCTGAGTGGAGAAAATGCTGAGAGAACTCCGTTCACAGTCTCAGTGAGGGAAAAGGACAGGATGTGGTCTCAATGAACATTTTAGAAACCCAATATGGCAGGATTTCTTCCTTCTCTAGCAGCCAGAACAAACAGAAAGTTTCTAACTGAGTATCAGAGAAAAAATACTACCAGTTCTATAAAAAGACGCATTATGTCAAAACAAGAGGACATTCCTGAATACTTAGAGGAGTTGATTCAACGAAATAGATACACTGTAAAAACACAACAAAGCAATCTAAAAACCACACAATAGAATGTTTTAAAAAGCACTATATTAGGAGCTTTCTGATTTATGATCTCATTAAGATTTGAGAGAATATTTTATTTATTTACATGGAGGAGGGAAATGTGAAAGAGAAACAATTTAAAATCAAAAAACATCGCATGAGAAAGAGAAATATGATAGCTTAATTGAAACTATAACGGGTTTCAAAAGATATGACAGAAAACTGATGTATAGAAGTCAAATTCAAGGAATTTGACCAAGACTCAGAGGAAAACCAAAACAGAAAGAGAAAAAAAAATAGAAAAATCAAATACCGATAGACGTAATAAAATCTAAAACAAAAGCCCAAATATGAACAAAAATCAGGAGCAGTGACCAAATTATTTTTTAAGAACAAACTTTATTGGAATGATAAAAAATTCGGGGTTACAGACTGATACATCTCAACAGATATTAAGATCAAGAAAATCAAAGAAACTCTGTTTTGAAGAAATGTTTAATCCTAATGGTAAAAAAAAATGTATAAGCAGCCAGCAGTAGTTTAGTTATAGCAAATTAAACAAATGCTGGAAATAATAATGTAATAATTGTCACCTGGATCAAAAACAGATTTTATCATCAAATATTGGCATCATTTGAGCCAAGAAGTAGGGGGGGAAATTTATGGTGACTTTCTCTTGTTACTCAAGATGGTTGCGTTATTTTTTCATTCAGCCATTATAGGTTGAATGTTGAACATAAATGGCAAGCATTAGGTACTGAGATGGATTTATTAGTAATTTGCTTCTTACAAATTTTACAGTATTTCCCAAACCTTCACATAAAAATTTTACAAGAAGAAAATAAAAGTGAAAAGAAAATGCCGAAGAAAGTAAAGGGAGAGAAGGAGAGACAAGACAAGGGCAATTTAAGAACTTAGCTCACATTCCTATGAGTTAAGCTCCTCTCTTCGTGGAGCTAGATCATATGAATTCCAAAGGCAAGGCTTTCTCATCTTCACCAGCCATCTCTCAAGGGCATGGAGACCAGGGGAAAGGGCTCACAGCAATGATACCATTCAAAACCTTTGAAACCTCCTCACATAGTCTCTTCCCGCTCTGCATTATTTTTTCACACCACCACCATTCTGAAGAGCGCATGGGTACTCATCAACTCTTACTTCCTCTCAGAAAAGTCTGCTGTGGTTGTTTACTCTGTATCCTTGGGCAAACCATTTCCTTCCTCTGGGCTCCAATTTTCTCCCCTGAGCAATAGTTGGAACTGGAGAAGGTGCGATAATATTCTCTGTATTTCTTTTTTTTTTAATATGAAATTTATTGTCAAATTGGTTTCCATACAACACCCAGTGCTCATCCCAACAGCTGCCCTTCTCAATACCCATCACCCACCCTCCCCTCCCTCCCACCCCCCCTTCAACCTTCAGTTTGTTCTCAGTTTTTAAGAGTCTCTTATGCTTTGGCTCCCTCCCTCTCTAACTTTTTTTTTCCCTTACCCTCCCCCATGGTTCTCTGTTAAGTTTCTCAGGATCCACATAAGAGTGAAAACATATGGTATCTGTCTTTCTCTGTATGGCTTATTTCACTTAGCATCACACTCTCCAGTTCCATCCACATTGTTACAGAAGGCCGTATTTCATTCTTTCTCATTGCCACATAGTATTCTCTGTATTTCTAACTTGCAGGTGGTTTATGTAATATAGCAGTGACTCTCAACCTCGACTAATACTGGAGTAATGTGGCAAATTTTAGTTTCGTTGTGTTTTGTTTGCCCTATTGTGTTTTAACACCAAGGCCTGTTTCTTATCCCCAGATTCTAATGTAAATGATTTTAAAATAAGGCCTGGCCATCAAAATTTTAGAAGCTGCAAGGTAGAGAACCATGGAATGAAATTAATTTATTGGACATAAAGAAAGTATATTTATGTAAAAACATTGTGTATTGGTGCAAAGTTGAATTACAGTAAAACACAAACCTAGTTCATTTGCTATCGGGGCCGGGAGGGGGGAAACATCTGTCAATAAAAAATAGAAGCCTGAAACATTAAGATATTTTACAAAATAGTCTGGTCCTTCAAATGAGTCTTTTGTGTCGAAGAAGACAGCTGTTTTGAGATAATTCCTTCTGTCCATACCAATGACAGGTCCCAACATCTTTTCATACAGTAGATAAGAAAAGATGCTTCATGTGAAGGATGGAGCATTTATTTACTCTGGGAGAAGCGGACAAGAAGAACAGGTGGGATTCTGAAACTAGCAAGCTTTGCAGGAAACTGAAAATTCTGCCGCAACAGGACAAGACCCTTGGCCTTGAGTTCTCTTCGAGATGACCCTTATGTCTTTTTCACTGTTTTTCATCTCTACTAAAAGTATCTCTTACCAGAGAGGCACTCCCTGATCATTCTATCTATATACTTCATCCCTTCTGTCCACTCCCCTGTACTTTGTGTTCTTTTATTTTTCTTCACAGGACCACTTGACTCATTACACATGTAATTGTGTGTGTGTGTGTGTGTGTGTGTGTACACTGATGTAGCTCCATTCTACGACAGTTTCTGGTTTATAGAATGCAGTCAATTAACACTCATTGACAGTGTTACAAAGCTGGAGTTCTCACAAAGAATAAATTTAAATCTACTCCAAGAACTGATCTACTTTTCCATTGAAAAGCTACTTCTTAGTCTATAGAAAATCTTCATAGCATTTAAGCTAAATGTTATTAATAGAGAAGGTGTTATTAAATGATTAGACCATCAGTAATGTTATGAGATGAATGTAATTAACCAAATCTAACAACAACGAAAAATTTAACCACCAATTAGATAGATATAAACTTTTGACAAGCAAGGACCTAATATTATTATTTTTCATATTTTAGAGTTCTCTCTTCTATTTCTTCTCTCTTCCCTCCCAGCTAGAGTTGTCAGGTTTAGTAAATGCAGGATACTGAGTTAAATGTGAATTTCAGATAGATAATGAATAGTTTTTAGGATAAGTATGTCCTAGGCATTTCAAACCCTCACTAGAGGTTACTAAACTGGGGGCAGTGGAGGGGTTAAGCACACAAAACAAAAAAGTTTCTTTTTTGAGAGAGAGCGAGCACACTTGTGCTAGTGGGGGAAGGGCAGAGACAGAATGTGAGCAGGGGAGAGGCAAAGAGAGAGGGAGATACAGAATCCAAAACAGGCTTCACACGAGTGGGGGAGGGGCATAGAGAGAGGGGACAGAGGATCAGAAGCGATTCCATGACGACAGCAGAGCCCAATACCGGGCTCAAACCCACGAACCATGAGATCATAACCTGAACCCAAGTCAGACGCTTAACTGACTGAGCCACCCAGGTGCCACAGTAGTTTCTAAAGAACATTTCCATTTATTTATTACTTTTAAATGTTTTATATCTTTTTGCAAGAGAGAGTGCAAACGGGGAGGGGCAGAGAGAGGGAGACAGAGGATCCAAAGCAGCCTCCACGCTGACAGCAGTGAGCCCCATGAGGTGCTCGAACTCAGGAACCATTAGATCATGACCTGAGCCAAAGTCAGACGCTCAACAGAATGAGCCACCCAGGCGCCCCAAAGAACATTTTCATTTAATGTTTCATCATCTTCTCCTAATAGACTTCCATCTGCTAATAGACTTCCACCCAAACCTCCGGCTGATTTAACTGTATTCATAAGAATCTTCGTGGTTAATTTTGTAGCTAATATTTATTAAATATTTAAAAATGAACAAATTGGATGAAATAATTTTGTCTCGATCAAATATCTGTTGAAAATTATCTGTCACCATACAAAACACACTCTGAAGGACAAAGAATGTTATTGTTGGGTTTTATAATAAGCTCTGCTTCTTTTTATTGGTTACCAGTTATCAGAACCATTATCTCAAAACTACTCAAATCTAATGATATTATCATTTATTGATTTTCTTTTGAAGTGAGAGCAAAGTTTCCTAAAAGTATAGACAGAGTGCAGGTACAGACAGAATATCTGGGAGACTCAGAAAGAAGAGTGAGTCTCATTTTTGCTAGGGGTCTGAGATTTTAACTGACCATTGTAAGTGGTGCCGTCACCCTCTCAAGCATGGGGGAACTGGTCAGAACAAGGACAGGGTTCAGGTATCCTGCACAAGTCACTTATCCCCTGAAGCCAGAGGGTCTTGGCATCAAGACGTCTAGCACCAGTGGTAGATCAGGTTTCTGAGCCAATTTAATGTCTTATGGTTCCAGTTATACTGATAAATACACAGTCAAATGTATGTGCCATAGCTTGTGCTGCTAAAGTTGGTTCCTACCCTCCTAAGGAGTCTAAGTAAATCTCCGACTATGGTAAGCTGCAAGTGTCCATTTTATGTAAATGTCATAGAATCATATTCAATAGGAAAACCTGAAATTTACTAGTTTCTTCTGTAAAATATTGAACCCAGAGACCCAAATCTATAACTTAGTAAGAACAAATAATGGTTTACACTTCATTTTAATAAAAAAGACTGCAAAGTGATGGGAAATCTTGAGAGAGTAAAAAAAAATCTAAAAAAAAAATTGTATAAGCTCCGCTTCGAATCCGTACAGAGGGAGCCATCTCTGAGGAAATAGTTTAAGTTAATTTGGCAAAGAATGGGGCTCACCATGAGAAAAAATCTTTAATTTGATCAGTGTATCATATTTACCCATATTTTACATGGTATGGATCAAAAAATAGGAAATTTTTTTATCAAAGAAAACTGCCAAGTATGGATCTTCAGAATTAAGGAAAAATTTCCTAATTATAGAGTTATTGTCAAAAGATCTATCCTTATCTACTCAGTCCTCTACCACCTTCCCTAAAATTACTGCTATAATAATAATAATGAGAAGAAGAAGGAGAAGAAGGAGGAGGAGGAAAAGTTGGGGAAGAGGAGGAGGAGGAGGAGAAGGTGGTGGAAGACGAGAGATTTAGTGTTAGAATCAAAATTTGTGGTAGTTTTAAACGATGTCCACAACTTGTTTGACCTCCCCTTGAGAGGGAGGTTTTGTGCCCCCTTCTCTTTAATCAGGATCCACCTTAGTGACTTACTTGTGACAAATAAAACGCAACAGATGAGATCCTACGTGACTCTATCTTGAGATGTTTGATCGGGGAAGGCCAGCCTTTATATAAGAAACCTGACCACTCTATCACTGGCATGCTAAAGAAGCCCCATATAAGTGCTCCAAATTACACCTCAGCTGAGCTCCCAGCCGATGTCAGCACCAACTGCCAGCCACATGAGTGAGCCATCTTAGATGTTCCACCCAGCTGAGCCTTCAAATAACTGCATTCCCAATAATTATACAAGTGACCCATGCAAGAACTGTCCCGTGAGTACATCTGACTTGTCTGACCACCATCTATGAAATTATGACCAAAAGTAAAATCATTTTTTAAGCAACTAAGAATTGACATCATTAATTTCACAGGTATATTAACTAGTACAGATTAGAAGCCATATCTCTATATGATCAAAACTATCTGATCAAAAACTATACCATGAACAATTCATTTCCTAAATTGTCTTTTTATTTTTTTTTTAATTTTTTTTCAACGTTTTTTATTTATTTTTGGGACAGAGAGAGACAGAGCATGAACGGGGGAGGGGCAGAGAGAGAAGGAGACACAGAATCGGAAACAGGCTCCAGGCTCCGAGCCATCAGCCCAGAGCCTGAGGCAGGGCTCGAAATCATGGACCGCGAGATCGTGACCTGGCTGAAGTCAGACGCTTAACCGACTGCGCCACCCAGGCGCACCCTAAATTGTCTTTTTATACCCACCAGCAAATATTTGTTGTTCTCAGAGGAACATTTTAACCTGACTTTTTTTTTTAATTTTTAAGTTGCTTGTAATTGCCTTAAAGTTAGGTAAATTCTCATTTTCAGATAAGCTCTTTGATATTCTATTTTATAGGTCAAATATCTGTCATTTTTGCTTTCCCTTCCCCTGTCTTTTTTGATAATCTTTGGTACTTGTGGTATCCCAGGGAAAATCTCCCTCAGATTTTATTTAACTAATAATGATTAAATTTATGTCACTAACAAAATTTTCCCATGGGTTTGTCCCTTAAACCACCATCTATGGGTGTTAAATACTGTTATTAAATCTAGTCAACTGGTTTTCTTCATGGATTTAGTCAAATATCCTTGGAAGACTGGAAAAAATACCTTGTCCGTAGTTAAATATATAATTATTATTATACAGTCACAAATAGTTATTCAGGGTGCAGATAGAGTTTTGACAAAGGCATCACCAATTCTTTCCATTAGCTATTCAGAACAATTTATGCCAGATATTTGCTGTGTAAATACATGAGGAACAAATAGCTGGTCAAATTGAATCCAAACATTAAAAAATACAATGTGTATTTATTTTAGCAGCAAACATATAGCAGTATATAACATACTGAAAGTGGGGGCCTAGGTAGTTCAGTCAATCAAGCACCTGACTCTTGATTTCGGCTGAGGTCATGATCTCATGGGTTATGTGAATTCAACCCCCACATTAGTTAGTAAAGAGCCTACTTGGGATTCTCTCTCTCCCTCTCTTTCTACCCCTTCCCCTGCTTATGCTCTCTCTCTCTCTCAAAATAAATAAATAAACTTTAAAAAAAGACATACTAAATGCATCTAATTAGAATATGAATTAAGTAGGCATCACACATTCCAGAAAATGTTTGATAGAGTCTTAAGGGTTGGACTCTGGAGTCAGGCTGTCTGGGTTCAAACCTAGCCTCAGCACCCATTGCAGAGAGTGCAAACCACTCACCAACCATGTGCTTTTTTTTTTTTATCCTGAGCATATTTCTCAGTGTCCTTTGCAATTAGGATGACCACATACCTGAGTTCTTGACATCTACATCTATCCCATACAGGTTTATCCTTTCATTGTCTGGATGTCATCTTTTAAAATCATCATGGAAAATGTGTTTAAGTTTAGCAGAACTTTGATCAGCCTCGTTTCATGAAGACAGTTCTCCCATCCTCAACTCACCACTGACCTGGAAATGTGGTGAGATATTTCAAAATTTAAAATATATGTCTTGTATAGAAAGCCTTTCAAAATGTTGGGTTTGTATATTACTGTAGCCACTGAACCCTAATATAAGCACTTACTAGCTATCTGACCTTGAGAAAAACTAAACATTCAGTGCCTCAGCATCCTTGTGTGTAAAATGGCCATATTAACACCTCTTTATGGAGTTGTTGAAAAGATGAAATGCTTATGTTTATGAAATGTGGCTAAGAACTGCAGACATAACATTGATTATGGCAGATGCCTTTACAACCTTCACAGAGCATATTGTTTAATGGAGAAAACAAATTATTCCACAATTTCAATACATGGGTTAAGTCTCATATTCGAGGTAGAAAACGATGAAATAGAAGCAAGTAAATGAGGGATCTAACAAAATCTAAAGAAATCTAGAATTTACCTGGGGCTTATCTAATTGAAGGAATGAATTTGGGGATTGGACAGAGAGAAGAGAGTTCCTACCAAAGGAAAAGCATGTGCCAAAGCTAGGAAGTAAGAAAAAGCCTGGTAGAATGTTCTGCTTTTCCCACTCCTCCTCCTCCTCCTCCACCTCCTCCCCCTCCTCCTCCCTCTTCTCCTCCTCCTTTCTCTCCTCATCCCTTCTTCTCCTTCTCCCTCCTTCTCCCTACTTCTCCTTCCCTTTCTTCTTTTTCTTCTTTTCCTTCTCTTTCTTCTTTTCTTCTTCTTCTTCTTCTTCTTCTTCTTCTTCTTCTTCTTCTGCAGGTTTTTTTTTTTAAAGTTTCATTCAAGTATATTTGACATACTATGTTATATTAGTTCTCCATACATTAGGAAGCAATGTGAGCCCAAGAAGGAACAAAGGGGTATGAAGAAGGATGAGCTGAGAGAGAGGAGTGGAGAAAGGTCACAAAGCAACTTCGATGCTGTGCTAAGACCTTTGGGTTTATCTTAAAGTCTGTGGGTTTGATGTGGTGGGAGGATGACGTGACAAGATTAGAGTTTTAGAAATGTGACTCTGTCTGCAATGGGAAAATGGATTGACAGAAACAAGTCTCTTCACCCTAAGTGCTGAGAGAACGATTACAAGGCTGGTGACAGATAGTGGTGGCCAGAGCTAGGACAGCAGTAGAAATGATGGGGAGCAGCGAATGTATGAAAGACCTAGTAGGTGGTAAACCTACAGGACTGAGAGATTGTCATTTGTGAGGATAAAGAGGAGGAGTCACAAATAATATTCCAGTTTATAATTAGGCTACTGAATTGCTGGCAGCTTTTGGAGGGACTCCTAAAGAGAGTTTGGTTGATTTTAACTTTGCAGCATGTAGTGGATTTCAAAATGTGGCTGATGAGTAGACACTTGAGTACTAATGTTCAGAAGTCAAGTCTGCATTTATTATCCACCAATATGTGTGGAAGAATGGTGTAAAAAGGAAAAAGGAGCCTGTTCTTGGTCTAACTCAATAGTCTTGATTTGACCTGAGGCAAATTTAAAGTCAAGAAATATGACTAATGTAATGTTTATATGTTTATCTAGCTCACAGAGTGATGTGAAGTAACTGAGACTTGAATGAATATTTACTGGGATGATTTAAGAAAAGAAATATTCCTGCATTCCAAAATGCATTTTAGTGATAATTCTATATTGGAAAATCTCTCCTTACCTCTCATTTTCACCGCATAGAAATAGGAAGCTCCAAGAGGACTCCTTAATGAAACCCTGCTTTAAAAGAAAGAAAATCAATGTAACTGATCTGAAGATAGATTGAAAAGAGATCCTAGTTACCTTGAAATGGCTTTTGATCACTACTTTATTGAATGAGTCCTTCAACTTTTTTTTATTTAGAAAATATGATAAATTAAAATTTTGTCCTTATTATGCAAGGAATTTTTTGATAAAATTTTAAAATAAGGAAAATTTAATAGAAAAAAATCCCAAATACATAAATGAAGACATTGTTAATATATTTTTGTATTTCCTTATAACATTTTTAATACAGATACATATTATTTTATACAAAATTAGCAATACAACTCTGTCCTTGTATCTTGTCCTTATTTATTTGTTATTTTAAAGTACACCCTTAAGTCATTAAATATTCTTTGAAAATTCAAAGTATTAGAGCTGATAATACTTTAAACATTAAGGTATTTAAATGGACATAATATGGGTTCTAATTTTTTTTCATTACATATAACTCAGATGATCTTTACACAAGATATAGGAATCATGTGTTCTTAGTAGTGGAACACATGATTTCCACTTTTTACTTGATTAAAAAGCATGCCTAAGGGATGTTTAAGATCACTTGGTTATTTATTAGGGTCACTATGGGGAAATCACATTCCAGAACCTAAGCAAAATGGAACATTTCTACTACCTCCCTCTCTCGTAGTGTCATTTTCTGTTTATTAAGTGTGCCTTATAACCAATGATTGTTTAAGATAGATATAATGGGGTTTTTTTTATGTTGGTTAAATGATACATTTCCCCTAAAGTTTGCATTGAGTGCAGTTGTAAAGCATGTTTGTAATTTTCTAAAATGGCACTATTTATTCCTACCCAATGCTCAGATCAACATGGAAACCTTAAAGCCATAGCTTTCTCCATAGCTTTAATGTGCTTTTCTGCATGACATTGAAAGGCAGTGTCAATTATGACGAATTGTGAAGCTTACAACTAATGATACATTTAAAGCCAATTCATTTGTCTCTTTGATCATGTAAATGCACTGGCGTTCACCAAGCCTGCCATGATAGGACATTATAGCTACTTTGGAGTCATTTCATTGTACACTTATATATCACTGCAGCTGCCACTAATGTTTACAAGTCCATGTGCTACACATATCCTCATGGTATTTTTGCAGAGGTTAATGCTCCTGCACAGTAGATATATTTATTACGCAGGCAATAACAGACCCACAGGAGCCATTACAGCTCTTAAGAGATTAGTGTCTATGATCACTCCCATTTTATTCTCTCTTCTTCTTACTTTATTTAGCGGGTGAGCTTGTTTTATTTTTTTTAATTCTCTGCTCATACTGAAACTATTTTGGTAGATTATAATGGTAACATAAGTATTGTACCTGTAGACTTTAGAATATTTTATTGGCATATAAATCAAAACTACTTCTAGAACTGCAAGTGCTTGTTCTTTGACTTTGAAGTTGTGTTCCTATCCAGCCTATATACCCTTAATAATAATATAGATAATAGTCTACTATTACATAGGAAATGTTTCACATCTTGCAAAGGTTTTGGTTGTTCTGCAATAGTGATAGCAAGGCATAAAATGTTATTCCCTAGATCCAACACCCTGCAGCATAACTTACAGAAGCTTTCTCTTCAAGAAAAATTCTCACTTGCAATTCATGTTTAGTCTGTTTTTCCTATCTTATCCCTAACAGCTGGGATGTATCTGCTTCCAGGGAAATGTGTTATGTATGTTTAATACCAATAGCTAAAAAGAACTTTGCAAACTGAAAATAGCCTTACATTTAGGTTTAAAGCAATCTGCCAAATAATTTTTAAATTGATCACCAAAGTGGTGATCATGATTTTAATTATTAACAAAGATTATTAATGACTAAGGCCCAGGCTATAGAAATACAGAAAAGATGACCAAAGATAATCATTTTTATTTCAATCATAACTTAATCTATAGCATTCTTTTCTTTGTATCAATAAGAATCTGGCCCAGCACCAACTGGCTATAAGTAGAAATTATATTTAAGGGTGCCTGGGTGGCTCAGTCTCTTAAGCATCTCACTCTTGATTTTGGCTCAGGTCGTGATCTCATGGTTCTTGAGCTCGAGCCCCAAGTTGGGCTCTGAGCTGATGGCACTGAGTCTGCTTGGGATTCTCTTTTTCTCCATCTATCTGCCCCTTCCCCACTGAAGCTGGCATATGCTCGTTCTCTCTCAAAAATAAATAGATAAATCTTAAAAAAAAAAGAAAAAAGAAATTGTATTTAATTCATGGTTTCTGAGGCCAGTGTGTGAGGTCATTCTTCTTATGACATTGTCAGTTTCAGTCTGCTGGAAGGGCTTTGGATCCTTTCCAGAGGCTGCCAGATCACGTGCTCTGAATTCACATGCTTAGTCAGGAAGGCTGTCGTGATATTAAACCAGTCTCTTTCCCCAGAAGCCACACCATTTTTGCTCAAATTGGGAGGACTATTGGCCAATGGGGACATTACTCACAGATACTTGTCAGGCCAGATGTATTGATGTTCACCCTCTACCTATGAGGCAATGTCTCTGGATACTGAGTCACCGGGAGGAGTAAACGACTCAAGGAATTACAGACCTGCAGATGTTAGCAAGAGAGGTCTCATTCACTCAAAATCATCATAGAGTGTTTTGTTCCGAGGCTGAATATCAATAAGAATAAAAGGATGGGTGAGTCCTGCCTTGTGTAAGTGTATTGAAAGATGGTGTACATAACTATTGCCCTATGCAGTGACCTCAATACTGAGTGAAAGTGTTAATGTGAAAATGGTTTTGTCACCTTGCTTCAGTGTTAACTAACAATGGTGAATGAACAACATTTCCTAACTCCCCCTATTTAAAGAATAATAAAGGTCTTGACGGATTGTTTGGTTTTCCAGGCCAACAGAGAACATTCAGTGATGGCACAGTCTAGCAAAACCCCAGAACTAACTTCATGCTACTTGTTTATATAAAAGATATTTAAAAGGCCATTGTATTAAATGCTTATTTGATCTTTTGCAGTTAAGGAGACCTAGACTGAATTCAATCATTAAAACACAAACAAAAAAAAAAAACTAATAGATTTTTTTAGAGAAGAATCTGCATATAATTAATATCAGTGATTTCTAAGAATTATCCTTATTTATCTCATACTAATTTTGTACTAAAATATGATGGGCCTATCCTTGCGATATATCCAAACCCCACTGTTAATTTGAAACCAACTAAAGTATAAAACACCCTGTAAATTCGATTATGTTATGCACAAATAATGCACCTATAGTTATAAAACTATTTTATCCATAATGAGAATAGTTTCATTTCTAAAGGCCAGCCTGTACTTTCTCTTAGCCCAAAGGAATATTATACAGGTAGCAGTGCACTGAAAGATCAATGGCCCTTTCACATCCTGAGAATTTGGTGCGATATGCCTTCTTTCTGTGAGGGGACATTTT
This sequence comes from Felis catus, assembly GCF_018350175.1. NCBI lineage: Eukaryota > Metazoa > Chordata > Mammalia > Carnivora > Felidae > Felis > Felis catus. Next base: position 136,621,757 of record NC_058375.1, read on the forward strand.
CATAATGCACGGATAGTAATAGAAAGCACTGATTTTAGTTCAGAGTATAGAAAACCTACAAGATAATGATAGGAAGATTTTTAAATAATAGAGTGATCATACACACAAGTTCATTGAGTGACAAAGGTACATTTTTCTCTGAGAAAGTAGTGGGCAGGTCCTCTGCTATTACTAATCTAATTCCTGATGAGACAAGTAAATTAGTCATTTGAAAACTCATGTCATTGCTATTTTTTAAGACATGGCGAAAGGCTGAATTTATGATACTTGATGCCAGAAATGGTATTTGTTTTCATATAGCATCTACAGTACAGGTGACTAAGGCATAATAACTACCCCCAAAAGAATTCCATTTGAAAAATTGCTTTATTTTTTTTTCTTGGTCAGTATGAAGAGGATGAGAGGCAAACAAATTATATTTGTAGCCTGAGAATGAACTATTTTATCTCATTTTTAAAAATATACAACTTTCAAACAGCTTCCAAATTGGGATCCTGCATCATTAAGCATTTGACATTTGTCCAGTTAAAACTATTGACTCATGCTTTCATTGCTTCCCCCTCAAATTACTACAGTGCCACAGCTGATCTGACTATATTTTCCATTTCTTATAAATAGCCACAAGAAAAGTATTAATTATCCTTGTACGATTTAATGCACCAACTGCCTTAACCTTTCAGGTTTTCTTAAACGCCAGCATAACAAGGCATATCCATGGCAGCAAATGTGATTTATGACAGGAATCTTTAATTTCTGTTTTTAAATATGTTACCCACCGATCTGCATACATTTAAATTCGCCTGCAACACTTTTCTCTGTCTTGAGGCTGTTGTTTAATATTCAAGGATGATTTTTGTCCACATACATTTTGGTCTATGTCACCTCAGATTAAATTATTACTGTTTGCAGCCTTTTCGGAGCAGGCCTCAGGCCCTTATTTACAAGAATCAATGAAACAGTAATGAAAATCCATTTTTCATACTATCAGCTCTGGCCTGCTTTTATTTAGTTAGCTGTGTCTAAGCAAGCAATTCATTTTGTGCAAATGTCATGTAGAGAAAAAAGGATGAGCCGTGAAAGGGTTAATCATGAAATAAGACCTAAGCTTTCCCCCATATAAAAAGCATCCGTAATGTTAAAATTAAAAAAAAAAAGCCTTTCTTAATGTATGCAAAGTAATGTATATTGACACATAAGCAAGGCTTTTCATGATGAATATTGAAATATATATGCAAAGCACAGGAAATGTGTAACATGTTATAGATCTTTCAGTGTACATTTAGAGGAAATGAACCATTTATATTCTACAATTTAGTGAATACCTACTGTTTATTGGTACAGAGCACATAGGAGTATATTTGTCTTAGTAATTTATTTAGGTAAATATATTTATTCTTCTAGGGGTTCTTGTGCTTTTCTTGGTTCTATAGTACTAGACATAAATATTTAACAATGCATTGTCTCAAATGTTATTCATGTAATTTATCAGAGAAAACAGTGGAGTTGTAATAACTTTTAAGCCTGCACCTTCTCTTAAACCTGAGATTGATTTACAATGCAGGAGACTGAGCTGAATTTTCTTCATACTGCTGAGGAGAATTATTTACTAGTTCTAATTGAGATAAGCTAAACTAGTCCAGCTACCAAAAGCACAAGGTTCATTTACCCCTTTTTTGAATCAGCTTTCTTAAGCAAATACTTCAGCTGTAAAAGAAAATGGTTAGTGAGAGAAGAGAGCATTTAATTATTATGAATATATTTCCCTGTATTTGCTGACCTACCCATTTTCCTTTATACATATATGTATACACAGAAATATACATATATATTACCTCTTGTGAGTATTCCTCTTGGGAATTTCTTCTAAATTTTAATGCACTTGCCTATAAGGATGTCAGTTCAAATTATAGCTAAAGTCTTGTAAAAGTGACTGTCCACTTTTTAATATTATGAAATAAATGAATAGAGAGTGAGAGCATTTGGAGTCTTCTTCATCTTTGCTATGGACTTTCTTGTATATACATAGTAAATATTAATTCTGGACTTTTCTATCTGTACATTTTTTATATTAAGGTGGTTTTTAAGGATCCATGTCCTATGTTTGGGGATAGAATTTCTAACACTGGATAATGGGCAGATCTGAGAACTAGCTAATTTGATAGTTCTATTATCTTTTAAAAGCTGAGAGTAATTTTCCATAGAGTCAAGATGTCATAGTCCTGAAGCTGCATCTGAATAGTGGATTCAATACTGCCATTGCTCATACAGATCAAGACAAGGACTGGCAATTGAACAGGCTACTGTAACCGAATCAGACGTGAAACCAAAACATTTGGTCAACCTCAGTTACCCGAGTTGTACTTAACCTTCTCAAATGTTGTATCTGTGACAGTGTGCACACAGAGTAGTTTTCGTTCTGATGTCAAAGCCTTACATGTTGAGATATCAAAGTATAGAAAGAGCACAACCATCTGAATTATCAGAGTCTGAATCATTCTGGAAAAATAATCATTAAAAATTTTTATTGTTGAATGAACATCGTTAGCTCCAGTCTGATAAGAAAGAAAATTAATTGGTTGGTAAGTGCTAGGAAATAAGTTGTTCTTTTCTCATATCTTTCCTTGTACGATCCACCCACCGTTGGTTTGCCTTCCCACTGGCAATTATAAAAGATGCCGAGGACTAAAAGGTTTTCTGCCAGACATATAAATTTTAAAAAATACAGGTATTGTGCTTTCAAAACAAAACAACAACAACAACAAAACCTGCTCTTAGATATCAAAATGTTCAAGAGGGAAAAAACTCACAAAGCTTAAACTTTTCAAGTTCGAAAGAAATCCAATTGAGTTTCAGTTATTCAAGCCATTTACACTGCCTGTCAGTAACCCCACCACAATTGAGTAAATTTTGTTTAGCTTGAGACATAAACTTTGTCACTTACACATTTTTATACATATAATTGCATTACAAATCCAACTTATGTTCCGTTTGCAAGCTACTCCCTCCATTACCAATTCCTGTGTACAAATGACCAATAGATGTCGGCTTGAGCTCCATGCTCTCCTCTCAGAGTATATGAGGAGTGATGACCCATTCATTCTACATTTTATATTATAGCAACAAAATATGGTCGAGGCTTGGGAAAATACCAATGTTATATGTTATGTTTTAAAAAGAAAGAAATTTGTTATTAACTTCTCAGTTGTGTATCTACTGACTGAATATAGGAGATGAGTGTTGAAAAAATGTACACGAAATTTTTATTTGATTTCTCTGTTATATAGGATTCAAGATGACTTTTTAAAAAATCGTTTGATGTTTTTTATTTTCTAAATTTCGTGCGATGACGAGATGCTAGATTACATTTCCATAACAAAAAATATTTTTTAAGAGAAATGAGAGAATTCGAGTGAGAAGGAGGAGGGCAGCCAACTGAGTTCAGAACAAATAACACCTCACTCACCCAAAGAGGATGCTGTCTCTTCCTTCACTTTTCTTTTCAGTGGAAATTATTCCCATGAGATATTTATCTAAATTTAGAAATGGTATTTTTTTTTAATTCCTCGGAGAAGATTTAGAAGAGACCATGATTATCAAATATGAATATTGCTTCCTTACTAAGTCCTAGCTTAGATCAATTGTGTGAACAAATGGGAAGTATGATGGTGAGGGGTAACCAGGGGAAAGAGGGGGCAAGCACTGTGATGGGTAGATCTGGATGTGGGGCCACACTGGGATGGGGTTTGGCATGAAATAAATGTGCTTGGGAGCAGACACTGTCACTTTCTCATCATGCGAAAAATAGTTAAATCCCACTCTACTTGCATATTCTCATCTGTAAAATGGTGGTAAGTTCAGTACCCACCTCACAGAGTTGTGATTACAATGAAATAATACAATATCCATAAAGCATTTTTAACTCTTCTTGGCAAATAGTAAGAGCTTTAAAAATGTTAGCTATGGAAAGTATATTTAAGTGTTTAGGAATCAGTAGATAGGGTTATTTTAAATCAGAGATAGATGCAGAAAGGGAGGTGTAAAGGTATAGTTTTTTAAATTAAATATTCCAGAAAAAGAATCAAGACAGCTTTGAATCCAAGAAAGAAGGGAGGAAGGGGGAGGAATTATCTTCATTATCCTCCTCATTCTCCTCTTCCCTGAAATAGCAGGACCCCTGCTGTCAAGAACTAAGGTTGGTATGATTAGCATTGATTAAATAACATGATTTATACGTGGGCTAGCCTGGGAACCTAACAACTATATTCTATAGAAAAACATGTAGCTAGTGACAAACAGCCAATCTACAAGTGAACATGTGGAATATACTCATTTACAAATTGACTTTCGTATTTTATTATATCTTATTTTATATATATTACCTTCATATTTTATATCTTATTTAATTACATCCTTTTGTATTTACTTAACAAATGAATTTTAAAATAGCATTGATATATATTGATCTATAGGCTAGAGAATCAGTAAGAAGTAAGAAAACAGGAACCAGAGAATGTGCTATAACCATAATTTCTCAGATAGATTAATTATTGGTTAACGAATGTTCTCAATGAGCAATGGCCAGAAAAAAGTTTATGTTTTTTGGGGGGAGAGAGCCAGCCCTAGCTTAGAATTTAGAAAATTAACTAAATTTATGAATATGTTCTATTGCATTGTTCACATCTCCTATAAACCTGAAGCTGGGAAAATACAGTAAAATGGAATAACCAATAGCTATCTATTAGATACCTGAAACTAAATCAATGTCTCACTAATGTACTTAGGCAAAACACTGGACAAAACATTATAGTGGACGTATTCAGTAACTAAATAGAGGAGGCAAAATAAAAGAAAAACATTTACATCTTTATTTTTCACGTATACTCTGTCATAGCACAGAATGCTACAATATGGACAAGAAAAGAAGCTATGCGTGTAAGAGAACCAGAGGAGGAATCCGTTTATCTCAAGTATATTCAGATTTCATCAAAGAATTATGACCATTTATGAAGAGAAAGGAAATATCAATTTCTAAATTTATATTTAATATTTACAAATATGTAAATGAGGCTGTCTCAGAAATGTCTCAGAAATGTAGCAGATGTCCCTATCTTCTTGGTGCTGATGGACTGCCTAGGTATTACTTGAAAATGATAGATTGGCAATGAGAATATTATTTTCTACTCTATTTCATCGTATTCATTTGGAAGCATTAGTTCTTTTAAAGAAGATTATACATGCAATCCAATCTTGACAGCCTGGCTCTATGTAATGGGATGTTCTATTTAAATGTGAGGACATATTGATCTCACTCTGAAGTATCTATCTAGTATCTATCAAGAGGATAAAGTTTGAACATTTTCCATAGTGGGTCCTGTTCCAAAATTTTTGAAATTGAATATGCTATAAAGAAAAAAAATAGTCACTTTTCCCTTCTTGATTTGGAGACTTTTTAAGCAAAGAAAAGAACATTGAAGGAAGTTGTGATATTTCTTTACACAGGATCTTTTAGCAGGAGGATAGAACACTTATCTCAAGGGAAAAGTAAGCCAAAAGGCCTGATTCTCCTCTATTTTGAAAAGTGGATCATTTTGCTCAGGAGCTCTGGGCCACAAACTGTCACAGTCTTCACAACATTCCCATTTATGGCAGTGTCCCTTCACATACACTATTTCTGAGCGATTTGAACTAAATAGCGATTTGAACGAAATAAATCAGTTTACTTTAAGATCTTGCATTTGCCTTGCTTATTTCAGATTTGGGCTGTGGAATTGTTCTCGCTAAATTAGTTTTATTTTTCACATCCATGTGTAGGAGAATGGAAAACATTTCTTCTAACAATATCCATTCAAAGGAGAGTACATTTAATTTGGAAAGAGAGTAGAATATTTTAACAAAATAAAAATTGACCATAGCTAATGGCTACAAACAAGAACTATCATTTTGGGGTGTGTGTGTGTAATATATTATATATTCGAAGTCAAAAACTAAGAAAAATTTAGACTGCTGCACAAAGCATAAATAATACTGAATAATAAATGTTGTTTATTTAAATGTTCTACATCAAAGTGATTTAACTCAGATTAGTTCTCCCAGTAAAGTTTTGATTACATTTTACATATGAATAACCAGTGCAATAATTAGTAATCATACAGTATTATATTTGACTAATTGAAAATATCTTTATTTTAAAACAAAAACTAATATATACACATCTCTCTGTGGTTTAATGTAAGTACATTCAAATAAAATTTTGAGCTTTGAAGATATTTGTAAACTAATATCAAAAAACTATTTAAGAAAATTCCTTAGCAATTTTCTGTTTGAACAGTATGAATGACTATATGAGTTATGTTTATTCTTAAAATTGCAGTACAATTATATTAGCATGTAGATCCTGTGTTAGTGAAGACTCCTTGATATCTGAGACAAAATCCCATACATTAGAGGACCTAGAATATGAATCTGGGACTTTTAATTGCCAATACAATGGATTTGAAAGTGTAAGTATATAGTGTGTGCGTGTGTGCATATGCGTTTGTATAAGATGTTTTCTTAAAGGTACCACTAAAACTGCCAATATAAACAGTTATGATTAAAGCATAAGACCTAGAAATTATCCTATGTACCTATGATATGGGGAGAATATATAGCTAATTTTGACTAATAGTAGTAAAAACTTTGAATTAGAATGTAATTACACAGACTACTAGGGTTGCAATGAAATTTAGTGTCAGCATGCACAAAAAAAGGAAAAGGAAACACTGTCTTAGAAATAAATGTATATCCATTTAATATTCACAGGAAGTCAAAAGATTTTTGTAAAAGATGCTTCCACTCATTTTTATATTATGCCCCATTATATATGAAATAAATTACCTCTTCCTGACAAACTCGTGACTTTCTGTGCATGATATATTTTTCTCAAGAGGTATTTGCTATACTTTTCTTCCAAGAAAAAAGAGTCCGTCTTTTTATTAATTGCTATCTAACTGGAACCAAACAAGTCAGAGGGATGTAATTACTAAATAGCAGAAATTAGAAATGGGATGAATTTTCCCTTACCTGGCTTAAAAATGGCAAACAGTTCAAAACATATACCCACACAATAATCATTTCTATTTGTATTTGTAATGCATTATTAAAATCGATTTGTATCACATAGCTAATGGCTGAAGGAGTTGGCCCAAATCCATTCTAAATGATAGTGGGAAATCAGCCTGGGAGTCAATTTGCAGAATATTCCCTCTGATTCAAGTGAATGTTTTTGTAGAAATGTTGAAAGCTGCAAAATGTTCTTGGTGAATGTTTCTTAAGTAATCAAAAGGTCAAAATAAATTTGGAACTTCTTCCTCAAGGATTCATACAAGGCAATCTGGAAATAAGTAAAAGGGGCTATTTTTACTAGCTAGTGATTATAGATACTTTCAAAATATTTTGTTATAATAAAATATTCATAAAGTTTACCCTAAGAGTCATCTTTTCTGTATGTTTTGAAAAAACATGCTGAAGAGGGTAGTCTCACCTCCACTTCTGAGCCCACTTATCCTGCACTGCTTCCAACGTTGGCTATTCCTACCTACCATGCCTTGGTCTTAAGTCATCATTGACTTCATGGAAGGTCATCCTCTGGAATTTCAGGATTCATAGTATATTTTGGTTCGTGGTTTGCCTGAGCAGAAGCTTCTCATGGTTAGGCCATCCCTTTCATACAGAATTCTTCTTTCAATTTTGGCCAAAGTACTGGACTGGAAATATACTTTAATGAAAAATTAGGAGAAAATAGAGGAAATGACAACATTGAAAACTTGCTGGTAGATTCAAACACTCTTTCTCTGTCTGTCTCTCACACACAGCACATACACTCACAAACACACACACACTCACACTCAAACACAGGCGGTTGCTCTGCTGCATATGTTCTGCCCTCCCAGGTTTTTCTAGGTTTTTGTTGTTCCCTTAGACTCACCCACTACTTAAAAATAAATGTTTTGTTAAACCTGCATCAATTATAAACCAGAAACCTGACTGAGTAGTCTCTTCATTAGCAGATCCTTGTCCCTGACCTTGTTTTCCTTCTGGAGCCTTACCTTCTTTCAATATCTCCTAAAAAGCACCTTTTTCAATTTTCTTTAGGTAAATACAACTCTGTTCTCAAGGATGGTGTACCAAAAGAAGCTGGTTCCCTCTTATGCCAGGGTGACATGTAGTACATGGCATTTCTCAGCAATATTTTTTTGAGTGACCGATTTATTTAATCCAGAGTATGCTCCCTCTTTGTATTTGCTAACTTCTAGACTCTCATGGGTAATTTTTTGAACAGAACACACACATTTCCCAAGGGCAAACAATGATTCTCCCAGATAATAAGATAAAAATCTCTATAACAGATCAACAATTTCCTGAAGGCAAGATATTGACAAGGCTACTTGTCTTTCATAGATATGGCTCTATACTCTTTCCCAGAATGCTGTTAATTTTCCTTCTCTGATCTTCCAGTTTCCAGACTGGGCCCAAGGGCCTTCCACACATAAAACGGGGTTCATAATAATGCTTTCTTAAATAACATAATACCCACCCTTGATTAAATTATTTTCATTTCCTTGAGCAAAAGTAGATTAGAGCAACTGGACATCCATGTGTAAAAAATGAATCTAGACACAGACATTACAACCTTCACAGAATTACTCAAAAAAAAAATGCAAAACTATACAACTACTGGAAGATAATGTAGGAGAAAATCTATATGAACTTGGGTATGAGGATGACTTTTTAGACACAACACCAAAGCACTATCCATGAAAGAAATGATTGATAAGCTGTACTTTACTAAAATTAAAAACACATGCTCTGCAACAGACCTTGGCAAGAGAATGAAAAGAAAAGCCACAGACTGATAGAAAATATTTGCAAAAGATGCATCTGATAAAGGACTATTGTCCAAAATATACAAAGAATTCTTAAAATTCAACAATGAGAAAACAAACAGCCTGATTAAAAGTGAACAAAAGAACCTGGGCAGACGCCCCACCAAAGAGGACAAACAGATGGCAAGTAAGCATATGAAAAAATGCTCAACATCATACGTCATTAGGGAATTGCAGATTAAAATAACAATGAACTACACTACACACCTATTAGACTGCTCCAAATCCAAATCACTGATAACACCAAATGCTGAGAAAAATATGGAACAACAGAAACACATTAACGGCTGGTGGGAACACAAAATGATACAGTCACTTCAGAAGCCTGTTTGGCTGTTTCTTGCGAAGCAGCATACTCTCACTTTGCAATCCAGCAAGTGCTCTCCGTGGTATTTACTCAAATGAGCTGAAAACTTCTACTGACTTAAATACCTGCATACAGATGTTTTATAGCTGCTCTACTTATAATTGTCAAAAATTGGAAGCAGCCAAGATGTCGTCCAGTAGGTAAATGGATAATCTGTGGTCCATCCAAACGATGGAATATTATTCAGTGCTAAGAAGTAATGAGCTATTGAACCCTGGAAAGATATGGAAAAGGCTTAAATGCATATTTAAAGGAAAGAAGCCAATCTGAAAAAGCTACATACTGTATGATTCCTACTATATAACATACTACAAAAGGTGAAACTATGAAGACAGTACAAAGATCAGTGATTGCCATGGCTTAGAGGGAAGGGAGGGGTGACTAGGTGGAGTACAAAATCTTTTTAGACCAGTGGAACTATTTTTATGACACTGCATTTCTGGATACAGATCATTATACAGTTGTCAAAAGCAATAGAATATACAACATAGAATGTGAACCCTAATGTAAATTGTGTATTTGGGGTAATAATGATGTGTCAATGTGGAGTCATTGTGACAAATTTAATTTATCATTGTAAAAAATTATATTGATAGTAGGGGAGGCTATGCATGTGTGTGTGCGGGGGGGCTAGAGGTGTACATATATATATGTGTGTGTGTATATATATATATATACATATATATATGTATATGTGTATATAAATACATACACACACACACACACACACACATATATATATATACACATACACACATTCTGGTCAGTTTTGCTCTGAACCTAAAATTGCCATGAAAGGTAAAGTCTATGTAAACAACAAAAATAAGGTAAATTTGTAGTCAATATTTTCGGTTCTGTTTGCACCCTTATCCACACCTAAATATAACAAATACATGGAGACACTATAGAGAAAGTATCTTCTGTTTTGCAGTGAAACCCTGCCCCCCACCACATCACTCCCTTATTCAAGAGTTGAACATCATGGGTTTGTTATTTCTATTAATAATGTAACATAATTAACATTTCATCCAGTAATTCATTGGGCCATAGTCTATAGGAACTTGAAAAATAATTTTACCATTGTTTTACTGTTAAAGAAGCTATGGCAACAAAAAGAAAAAAGAAATTAAGCCTGTAAAGACTAAAGTGGAAAATTAGAGCTGGAAAAAAAAATGAGTCCTTGAAATTCTACCTCTTCCCAAAAATGTGGGAAAAAAAACCTGTTTCACAGAACTAACTCATCCTTCTTTTAATTTTATTAAATGACATGGATGCTGTTTACCGTCCAGTGATACCATCTTTCAAACTATTAAGTTGAGTAATTGGATCAATGTTTGTGTCTTTAGATATGTCTACCATGACTTTCTTCACTGAAAGTGTTTTACTATTTACAAAATATTTTTGTATATAATTTTATTCTGTCTTCACCCTGGTCACGAAGAAACAGCCGTTGATGTTTTCTTATCACCTAGACCTAGTCAGCATGATCTGCTGATTTTTCCTGAGAAGTGAGTCCCAAACATTTTCCTTCTTGTACCCTTTTCTTAATCACTTTTCCTGTCCCTGTCACCTCCTCCACCCTGATACCAAATTTACCTCTGGAATTATAAGCCTGTTGTGTGTGTGTGTGTGTGTGTGTGTGTGTGTGTATGTGGCGGTGGGCGGGGGGAGGGTGTGTGTATGTGTGTGTGTGTGTGTGTGTGTGTGTGTGTGTGTGTGATTTCCATGTTGAAAATAGACCAAGAAAAAGCTAGTAACCCATTTTCCACAAGAAAAAAAATCCATTTCCTCAGCATGATTTTCCAGAATCTTCAAAATTTAGTTTTCACTGTCTTTCCAGTCACATTTGCCACTACTACCCCATTCCTTAATCCATAAACTTTATTTTCCAGACCCCGGTCTTAAAAAACCATGTGTTTCATGCTTCCATGTCTTAAATACACTCTTCCTTCTTGCTAAAACATCCCTTCTTCCTCCTGGCTAAAGTATATTCATGATCTAAATTCTAGCTACTATTATTTGATCTGTGAAATGTTATCAACTTTGCCATCCCTGGAGAGCACTAGTAGCTGCAGCTTTCCTAGGCCTTTACACATATCTACCAAATTTAAGTCAGTCTATTTCACCAGACTGAAATTTTCTAGAGGAATTGTTCATTTATGCAAAGCATATAGTAGATACATGATAAATCTGGAAGAATGAAGGAACAAATGAATGGTTCTCCATCTTTCACACTGAAGCTTAGCAACAAAATAACATAGTAGAAAATGAATGAGAAAGATGGCTGGGAGTTGCAGGATTCCACTATTTTTCTCCTACAGAGATTAACTGGGAAACTTCCAAATTATAGATGCCATTTATTAGACCAGATCCAATGTGTCAAAGTCTCTGGGTTCGGACACCAGGATGTACAGATTTCTAAGGCTGTGCAGGTGAATAGCATCTGCAGGGAAAATTGAGAATGACTCTTAATTGCACCACATCACACCCACACCCATGTGCAAAGGTAGGGTTGCTGGCTGGCACCACAGACACTGGAAGTGTTGTGCCAATATTCCTACAATTCCAGACTCTGGTTCAGGAAGAGAAGGGCTACTCTGAAACCATGCTTCCTTGGGGAGGCAGTGTGTGGTCACTCACCCTTTGCAGGTAAGTTAGGGATACTGTGAATAGGGCTATTGCAAAGTTACTAATGTAAGGTATAGAATCATCAAGTCAGATACAAATTTGCCTGGAAATTACAGAAAAGAGTGGCTATCACTTATTCAAGCTGAGGTAACTTCTCCTACTCTCCTAATTCATCACTGTTTTTGAAAGGGCACACAATGTGAATGGACCAGAGATATAAAATCATCTAAAACTCATCTTTGTTTTTTTTTACCTTTTGCCACACATCCCTTGAAAATGACTTTTTGTGCCTTTGGAATTGTGGGAGAATCAGATTTAAAAATAAAGGGGGGGGCACTGATCTGTAGTTGGAAATTATATCTCCAAATATACACTTACTTTTCACTGTATGCATTAGCTGGTTTATTTTAATTTATTTTATTGCTTGTGTGTGTGTGTGTGTGTGTGTGTGTGTGTGTGTGTGGTTTTTGTTTATTTGTGTGTTTTAAGCCACCAAAGACTTAATAATAAGACATTCAATAATTTCTTTGTGAATCAACCCAAATCCCCAAATCACTGTTTATTGATCCTTCTTCTGCTGTTATTGATTATATATGAATTCCTTAGTATCCTAAGCCATATACAATTTTATTTTCTTTCCTTTATTTTCTACCTACGTACTGTTCCCTTTGCCCTGAGCTACGAGGTGCCACATTCTGTGTGGTGTTACCTGCGTGTCATTTATGCAGAGGGGCGGTGCTTTGTCTCCTGCTGGTCTGCAAAAACAATCATCTCTGTGATTTTCTTATTTTGCTCTGGTGCCCAGTTTTCTTTACCCTGGAGGCAACTGATGGTGGTGAGCTAAGACCCCAAAATAGATTCAATAGCACTGCTGCATGATCTTTTCATTATCTCAGGGTTGTCTTTTCAGATGCTCTGTTTCATTTCTATGTTGTTGAGAAGTTTGAAAGCTCCTAAGTCTAATGAGCATTAAAATCCTCAGGAGTAACTCTTCTCTTCCCATCAGCTGTTTCTGTGTGTGTGTGTGTGTGTGTGTGTGTGTGTGTGTGTGTGTGTGCATGCGTGCACGCGCGCGTGTGTGTGTGTGTGTGTGTGTGTGTGTGTGTGTTTTGCAGAGTTCACTTCCTCTTTAATCTTGGGGCCTCATTAGTTCCTTTTATACTGGGATAAAGAGTTGAATTTTATAGAATGGAAGCTCACACTCTGAAAACACTGACATTTCCTCTGTCATCATGACTGCATATGGTGGTTGCTGTTACTGACATTTGTCCAAAGATTTAGTATCAAAGATAAACTTATTTTTTGTAGGTGCACCACGCAAATCTCTTTTGTTCCATAAATATTCATGTTAAAGATTCAAGAGTCAGGAAGAATTTTGGATACTCATATTAGTTCTTATGAGAATAATTAATGGAGGACAGTAAATATGTGTTCCCATGTATGTTTTATACACACACACACACACACACACACACAGTGAAAGAAAGAGAGATAGAGACAGTGACAGAGAGACAAAGAAGGGGAAAGAATGAAGGTCTAGGTTAAGGCAACTCTCAAAGTCTATTTCATTTATCCACTGAAGAAACAGTGCATTAGAATTTCAGCAATATATACAGAGCCTAATGTGAGACCTTTGGGAAGGATGCTTTAGAGGCACTAAAAGATTATCTCTGACATTGAAAATGCCTGGTCTCTTGTCCTTGCCTTTTAGACCCTCTGTCTTCAAAGGCGTCGCCTCTAGAAGGACTGACTGCAGTGATATGCTTATAGCTCCATTTGCAGACTTTCTTATAGGTTCATAAATGGAGACTAGAAGGAGGAGGGAAAGGAATAAAATTTAATAACTGAATAAAAATGTAAATAAAGATTTGCCTAAAATTACTTGTCCAAGAAATAATTCTCCCTCCCCCTTAAGCTAATACTTTGATAAGCTCAGTACAGTGATCCTGATTTGGAGCGTGACCTTTGAAAATGCTCTCCAGCTTGATTAAAGATGTATTAAATTTGTTTAAATAAACCTCGTTGTAATGGCACATCATTTGTAAGAAGCTATTAGGGGGCTGGAAAACTGTGCTGCTGTATTTGCATGAAAATGTGCCCTGCTCGAATTGAGGATCTCTCCTGAATTAACTGCAAAGGGAAAGTGACACTTTCATAATTTTTCCTGACCAAAAAAAAAAAAAAAAAAAAGAAAGAAGGAAGGAAGGAAGGAAAGAAGGAAGGAAGGAAGGAAGGAAGGAAGGAAGGAAAGGAGGAAGGGAGGAAGGGAGGAAGGGAGGGAGGGAGGGAGAAATAACTTGATGCAGAACTCTGCAAAGCAGGGGAGAACAGCAACATCCACAGAGCCAGGCGCGCAATGCAATCGGTGCTCTCAGTCTGACCAGCACTCTCAATGTTCTCAAGGTATTTGGTGAAATGCAATCAATAATATTTATCTGCAATTACTTTGCTTCCAGAATGGCTTCATCTTTGAGCCTGTGTGTGTGTGCACATGAATTATTTGAGAGTAACCAGATCCACGAAGATGTTCAAAAGAAAGCTGTATTGTCATATGCCTTGAAATGCCATGACCAGAATCCCCTCCCTGGCTTCAATTTTGGTGCAGTGTCTGCAAAGGTAATGCTCCCTGGGTTTGTGAAGCTTAAGTGCCCGAATGCCCTCACCCACCACTCCCAAATGAAGTATATAGTTGCCAGATGTACTGTAATTCCTGCCAATGGGTCCCAAATGAGCTGCCACTCTGATAAAAAAAAAAAAAAGTGGCTGTGGGGAGTCTCTCCTTTAAATCAAATGTTAAATTAAAACCTTTCTCACTCTCCTGTAGGAGTCCTGGTTCCGGGCCATCTGCCAATCTGCAAGAACTCCGGCCTCTTTGGAGTTACCATTTTCCCATCCAATCAGGTACAAAGCTGCCCATTTTTAACCTGGCTTCTCTCTGATCAGTCCTTCTATTTCACTGTTGAACATTGCAGCTTTATCTGTTTACTGAAAATCGTCACCATCTCTCCAGTGTCTGGAGTCTTTCCACTGAGATGCGTGCGACCAGTTCCCTATGCTGCGTATGAAGGGGACAAGGAAACACGATGCAGCTCCTTGCCACGCTCCATCAGCCACTGGGTTCCAGCATTATGCTAAGAGTTTTTACTAGTTCCTTTGGAATCTTAAAATAGCCACATGATTAGATAATATTCCCATAATTATAAGTTGACAAACCGAGACTCAGTAACTGGCCTGAAATCACATAATTAGCAAGCAGTGAAGCTATGTTTTCAGCTTAAGTGTGTCTGACTCTAATGCTCATGCCATTTTATTATACTAACTTTAACTGGAATTTACCATCTGGAGATAAATTAAAGGACCCAGCTATGGGAAACTGGGGATATTGATTAACAGTCCCAGGTTCAGAGACACGTGTGTGCATGTCCTCAACAAACTAAAATATTCATGCAGCAGGACAATTCTTTCCTGGCCAGTAATGTTTCGGGAGGAAGAACTGTTTGTCACAAATCATTTAGAGCCTCTCTTTCTCTCTCTCTTTCTCACCCCAGCCCTCTTCCTCCACCCTCTTCCTCTTTCCCTTCCCCCTCCACTTCTCTTTCACTCTCTCACACTCTCTCTCTCCCTCCCTTCTTTGTCTCCTCCTCCTCCCCCTCTCTCCCTCTCTCCCTCTCTTCCTCTCTTTCTCTCTCCCCCCTCTTTCTCTCTCTTAATTTTAAGGCTGGGTACTTTCTGTTAAATAGTTTTAGCCCATTTTCAACATTGAAACTTAACTTTTTATTTTTCTAAAAGAACCTAATGTAATTCGAGATTAAATATGACCAAATTGAGTTGTATTTTTGAAAATGACTTGTCACTTCTAAGTAATATTGCTTTTTTCTGCTGTCCAAATTTGCATGAAGGCAATTTAAAAAAGTTTAGAGAAATGGAAACAGTGTTCTAATGTTAATAACAGATCTTAGATTTGATGTCTCCCAATCTAAGAAAGTCTTCAGAGAAAAGTGACATGTCAACCTTGTAATTTTTTTTATTCTTTTGGTTTTCATCCAAAATCTACTTTTAAGTTTTTCCTTCAGATTTGACATAGATAAAAAGCGACCAAATTGGGAATACACAGAAAACTCTGTAAGTTAGGGAAGCTATCATTTCTGGACAGGGTTCTAGCTAAATTTCTGTTATCTTCGGTTCAAATGAGCTGGTTGCTCCTGTTAACAATTTCCATCAGCTTGAAGCTCTAAAACGGCATCTCTACATTATTTTTTAAAACTATTTTCCATAAATGGTACTGTATATTAAGATAGTGGATAAAGGCACTTCTTTATTACTTGTCTAAGTGGGGTCCATATACCATCTTTGCTCCCCTGATGTTGGTGGAGGACCACACAGGGGTACCTGCTCTTGGCCAGAGATCTCTGTATGTGTTTATTTGCTTTGCTAGAGACAAAGCATAAGGGATGTCTCTCTGAGACTTTTGCATAGGGGCCCAGAATTTAACCTAATACTCCTGTCTCCCAGTGCCTTTTCCTCTTCATTTCCTTTTAGTTTTTAATTTACCATTCCCAGCTGAGATACTTGAGCAGATAGAAGCAACCCAGCTCCAGGCTAATTGGTTCATCATGCACTTTATGATAATTTTCATTCTGGATTTTGATTAGGTCAGTATGGTGACTGCTTTGGTCAAAGCTTGTAATGATCTGCCTATTAACTCTGAAATAGGGTCTTTGACTGTACTCATCTTATTAGATATCTCAGCTGCCCTTAACTCTGGTAACCATGAAAGATTACTGAACTATCTTAATGTCTTATGCTGGACTCTAATATTTTCCATGTTAGTTTCAGCCCTCTTCAACTCAATGTGTTACTTTCATTGGAAATTCTAAATGTTGCAGATTGGAAGATGACATACTGTTACTCCTTAAGAATCTTTCTTAGGATCAGTTTTTCACGTGTCTAGTGTAGTGAAGTGTGTCGTTGCTGTTGCTCCTGTGAGTCAGCCAGACGTGGTGGCATTGGCTGCTCCGCCACCTACTAAGTTCTCTAACTGGTGACTAAATCACTTGCTCTTTTTTGCCTCTGTTTCTCCACTGTGGTCCTGAAGATAGCCAATATGGTACAACTACAATGTTTACCACAGTGTTCTGCACGTAGGAAAAGTTGGATTAATGCTGCTCCCATTGTTTTAGGATTATCGAAGCAGATGTAAAACATGGTCCCTTGAAATGTAGATTCAGACAGAATGTGCCATAAAGGATATTCCGGGTGCAAACTAGAATAATTTGGCTTCAGTTTTCTTGAGTTTTAGACAGCGATATTTAGGGAAGTGGAAATATTTACAGTTGATTCTATTCTCACTTTCATTTTGTGCGTCCAACATTCTATTAGGGTTTGGTTAATTCTATCCTGGCCTTGACTGGTATCGATCTCTACAAAACAACATCACAAAGAGGTGACACTTTTTTTGTTCACATTTTGTTGACTTCAATTCCTTCACAATTTATCGGTTAGCAATTTTGAGTTCATTTTGGATGGTAAATTTTGTACCGTGTCCAACCTCTGCTTCCACTTTAAGTTCTTATTTTCCTTCTCTTTAATATTCAAATAGTTTAACCATTTGGAAACTGGTATTTAATTTTGGTTGTAATGCAATTCGTTATCTTTGATAACGGATCTATGATTTAAGCTTTCAACATGAGTCCATTTTATTCTCAAAAGGCTAAGAACTGCCAACAGACGTACTAAATCTGAAATGCCATTTTCTAAAACTGGATGTTCTCAAGGAAAAAAAAATCTACTTATCCAAAATTATCTAATAAATAATATATTTAGAAAAAAAGGCACTGTTTTTCCTATATACAGACAATTCTACCTTAACTCACCTTTCCATAGTATTCTATTATATTGTATCTGTAACTAATTAACCTTTAATTATGTGTGTGTGTGCATTTCTGATGCTTCTGCATTGATTCTTTATCTGCGAAAAAGGGATAAAGATTTTCATATTATTTACACAAGTGAAGATTCCTTGTTTTTAGCATGTATTTATTGTTTTTCAATTAAAAGTAAAGTCTCAGGCTCTTGGGTTTGTTCAGTGGATTGAGCATCCGACTCTTGATTATGGCTCAGTCATGATCCCAGAGTTGTGGGACCGAGCCCTGTGTCAGGTTCCATGCTCAGTCTCTCTCGTCTTAAGATTCTCTTCTCCCTTCCTCTGCGGTTCTCCCCCGTTTGTGCTCTCTCTTTTTCTCTTGAAAATGAAATTAGTTAATTAAATCTTCAATCACATTTATTGAGATTTATCAGCTATTTAATGAGCCACAGTTCTATAGCTCTTAGGTACTATTTATATAAGAGTTAAGTAGAAAATAATCTGAAAGTGGCTGTTAATCTACAACAGGTTCTGAACCACAAATTGTCAAATTGGGTATTCTTCTTTTCTTCCCAAAGCCATTTTCTTGAGAAAATTTGGCCTTGACTAATTTTGGTAATTCAAAAGAATCACTGTCTACAAATTATGTATCTTTTCTTTCCACATACAGAGAACAATTCTTTTCTGAATTGTGGAGAGTTGTGTTTTAGACTCTTTTTAAGAGGATTTTCTAAAAATATATTTTTGGTGTTTTATTTAGAAATTACTCAGTTACAAAAGACATTTTGAATTATCTGATTGTAAGAGACAAAAAGAAAATGGGAAATAGTATAAAAGTGCTGCTGTCTGAGGGCAGCTTAGAATCTTACTTGCTCGACCCTTCTGTGGGTACGCTTTGAGGAAGACATTAGGGAGCTATCCAATAACTAGTGCCTCAGTTTGGGGTAAATTCTTAGAGGTAGGATCAACGTGCTTGTTGTGGTAGGCTTAGAAATGATGTAATTTACTTTATTGGGCTGGTTAACTAACCTTATCTAACTAGTATATAAATCGGTCCCCAAATTTATTCATTTACCACATGAACTAGTTCCCTTCCTGGGGCTAGAACACTGTTGTTTACTTCCAGGAACAGTCCCTTTATGAGCGTAATCACGAAACCAAATTAATTACCAGTAAGTTATTCTTGAGCATGGAAAAAGCAGCGTCAGAAGGGCAGTAATCTTGAACTTGGAAGACGTGTCCCAGATCCAAAAACATTCTCTTTTCTGGGACTGAATAAAAGGGACCCACGAAACTTAGTTTTCATATTCTTATCTCTCTTTATATACGTTTTTAAATTAAACATTAAATGTAGCCTACCACATTAATTTTTTCAAGATTACCAAATCTAACCTATCAATTCTATTTTTTTCAATATATGAAGTTTATTATCAAATTGGTTTCCATACAACACCCAGTGCTCATCCTAAAAGGTGCCCTCCTCAGTACCCATCACCTACCCTCCCCTCCCTCCCACCCCCATCAACCCTCAGTTTGTTCTCAGTTTTTAAGAGTCTTTATGCTTTGGCTCTCTTCCACTCTAACCTCTTTTTTTTTTTTCCTTCCCCTCCCCCATGGGTTCCTGTTAAGTTTCTCAGGATCCACATAAGAGTGAAACCATATGGTATCTGTCTTTCTCTGTATGGCTTATTTCACTTAGCATCACACTCTCCAGTTCCATCCATGTTGCTACAAAGGGCCATATTTCATTCTTTCTCATTGCCACATAGTACTCCATTGTGTATATAAACCACAATTTCTTTATCCATTCATCAGTTGATGGACATTTAGGCTCTTTCCATTATTTGGCTATTGTTGAGAGTGCTGCTATAAACATTGGGGTACAAGTGCCCCTATGCATCAGTACTCCTGTATCCCTTGGGTCAATTCCTAGCAGTGCTACTGCTGGGACATAGGGTAGGTCTATTTTTAATGTTTTGAGGAACCTCCACACTGTTTTCCAGAGCGGCTGCACCAATTTGCATTCCCACCAACAGTGCAAGAGGGTTCCCGTTTCTCCACATCCTCTCCAGCATCTAGAGTCTCCTGATTTGTTCATTTTGGCCACTCTGACTGGCGTGAGGTGATATCTGAGTGTGGTTTTGATTTGTATTTCCCTGATGAGGAGCGACGTTGAGCATCTTTTCATGTGCCTGTTGGCCACCTGGATGTCTTCTTTAGAGAAGTGTCTATTCATGTTTTCTGCCCATTTCTTCACTGGGTTATTTGTTTCTCAGGTGTGGAGTTTGGTGAGCTCTTTATAGATTTTGGATACTAGCCCTTTGTCCGATATGTCATTTGCGAATATCTTTTCCCATTCCGTTTAACCTATCAATTCTAAATCACACCATGACTGTAACCTAGCATTAATTGTAAAAATCTCAATTTCAGACATTCAGAAAATTTGAAGTTATTCTTAGAATTAATAAAATACAGATAATAATATTGATTACTGTCTTCACCCCTTTGGGCTGCTATAGCAGGGTACCATGGCTAATAAACAACAGATATTTCTTTCTCACAGTTCGAGAGGCTAAGAAACACAAGATAAGGGCTAAGGTAGACTGGGTGTCTGCTGATAACCAATTCTGTGGCTCACAGACAGCTTCTGGCTGTGTATGCACGTGGTGGAAGGGGAGGGCAAGAAGTTATCTGGGGCCTCTTTTATAAGGACACTAATCCCATTCAGAGGGCTTCACTCTTGAGACCTAATCACATCCCAAAGTCTCCACCTCTAAATACCAACACAGTAGGGATTAGGTTTTAAGATATACATTTTAGGGAAATATAAACATTCAGTCTATAGCAATTAGGTAGCAATATATTTTTTTTCATTGTTGATCCCTGAATACACATGGAAGCTTACTTTATTGCTTTTAACTTGGGTGAACAACTTGTCTTTTAATATGTCCTTGGTAAGTATCTGAACTCAGTCATTATATATTGACTTAAAGTGGTTTCTCCACTAGGCTACCACCAGGCTAAAATTTTCTTCCATTATTGCCTTTCATGTTTCTCTTGGTGAAAGCAATATAAAGTAGAAGTTAAACTATTGTTCCTATTTGAACATTATACTAGTGATTTAATTCTTTGGTAAGCATATCAGAGAACTAGAGGAATAGTCATACAGGATCTAGAGTTTGATTTTTGCTTTTACCATGAGCTATGTTAAATTATTCACTTTCTTTTTCAATACAGATCATAGAGGTACCAGTGAATGTTTTTGTGTAGGTTTAACAAGATCGTACACATACGGTGGCTAGTAAAATACCCGACACATAGCAGGTTATCTACAACTGGTATATCCCTTTTCCAGATCCATTCAAACCTCACCAGATCCACCTCACCTTCTCTTGTGCACTCTCCCTCCCAAACATGCTTTGAAGACAATGCAAGGCAGGATAAATCTGTTTTGAAGATTGCTGTTAAAATTAAGGGTTCCCATTCAAGGTCCAATCTTTGTTGTCTCATGAATGTTATTGAAATCCCCCTCTCTTTCTCCTCTGTAACAAATGTTTGCTGTCTCCTGTTTATAAGAGTACCGTGTGTTCCTCTCTCCATGTTCCTCTTCTTCGTGCTGCCCATTAGCCCTCGAAACAATTCACTTAACAAACTAAGCCACCCAGGGGCCTGTACCTCTAAATAATTCAGATGTCAAAAGTCATAATCAATAAACCTCTATTTTCATTCACAGTTAAGCTTTGTAACAGCAGTTTCTTGTATTCCTCCACTATTTCCCTGTCCTTTCTTTTTAAAATTTTTTCAATGTTTTGGGGCTCCTGGGTAGCTCAGTCAGTTGAGCGACCGACTTCGACTCAAGTCATGATCTCACGGTTTGTGAGTTCAAGCCCCACGTCAGGCTCTGTGCTGACAGCTCAGAGCCTGGAGCCTACTTCTGATTCTGTGTCTCCCTCTCTCTCTCTGCCCCTCCCGGACTCATGCTCTGTCTCTCTCTGTCTCCGAAATAAATAAACATTAAAAAAATTTTTTAAATAAAAATGTTTTTAATGATTTTATTTTTATTTTTGAGAGAGCAAGATGGAAGGCAAGCAGGGAGGCTGCAGAGAGAGAGGGAGACGCAGAATCCGAACAGGCTCCAGGCTCAGAGCTGTCAGCACAGAGGTTGATGTGGGGCTCGAACTCATGAGATCATGACCTGAGCCAAAGTCAGATGCTCAACCGACTGAGCCACCCAGGCTCCCCTTTCCCTGTCCTTTCTTTCCTCAATCCACTGTCTTATGATTCCATACAAACCACTCCACTACAGTAGGCATCATCAAAGCCAATGTCAAAAAATTCCTTTCTTTATCTTCCTGGACTTTTTGAATACATCAGCCACTGCTGTTATGAAAACACTCACTCTTCGTGTTAACATCTCCATTCTCTCCTAAAATACTTTTTTGGCTCCTTTCGTTCTTTGCTCCGACCTCGATTGTCCTTTGTGTTCCACCTGCAGGTCTTTTTCTTTCTACTCTTCACACTCTGTTTAGACAATCTTTTCGCATAGTTGCCTTGTATAACTCCAGGGGAAACTTTTCAACTGATCTCAGGAATATGCCCATCTCCCATCTCCTCTTGGAAATCTTAGGAACTGCTCCACACTCTAGATATCTAAAGCTGACCCCATCATTTTCCCTTCAAACTCACTACTTCTTTATTTCCTATCTGAAACTGTACTATTACTGAAAAGAGAAATCTGAAGGTCTTGGAGGACTTTCCTTACAATATTAGAAAATATCTGCATTGATTATAATACATTAGATTTACTTAATATTTCTTAAATCTCTCCCCTCACCTCCCCCTTATCAACTTTGCTCTTTCTGTCATAATTGCTTATCAGTCTGTAACCAATGCAATTGGTGGGCAATAATTGCTTGCCTCCCCTGTGGTCCTATTCCCTTTTGCTAACAGCTGTCCTTTACTTTTATTTAAGGATTTACCACTTCCCACCCTAGTCAGTGTTGCCTGCCTAGTATTCCAACTGGGTTTCAGGGGTGAAGCCAGAAATTTGGTTCTGAGCCAATAGACATATCTTCACTAAGAGAGTCTAATAAGAGAAATGTCTGGACTCATACAGAAACAACCCGAAATGAGTTTTCCTCTTCTTGCTGGACTTAGATCTAAGAGGATGATGTAGGACTGGAAGATAGAGGCCACTGTGCCACTAAGAACCTAAGTACAAGACCAACATAGAGAAGGAAAGACCAAAAGAAGAAACTGTGTCTTGATAACTTTAAATTCTTCAGTTAAAAGGACCAATACATTTACATTTTTGATTAGGTACTCTTGGATTATTTATTATGAATTATCATTAGTAGTACTACTGGTACTAAAATGTACTTAATTGAAATATTTCTTAACTACTTCTACTCTTATCAGCTCATGTCTACATTCACAAAGCCTAAGGCAGAAATGTATATGAGGGCTCACAGTGTCTAAATCTTTAAAAGATTTAAGTCATGCTAAAAGTTGTTAAATAAAATTTGTCTCCATCTTTGTCAAACATACATTCATCAAGACGAAATTAAAATATTATAAAGTTCTATTTTTTTAATGACTGAAAATAAGTAAAAGATCAAAGATAAAATTTAATTATTGAATTTCTGGTTGTTTCGTGATAGACTGGTAAACTTTATATGGTTAATAAAAGAAAGACATATGAATTAATAAAGTATTCATTCAACATTATTTATTTTTATCTCTTAATTTCAGCTAAATTACTGTTATTATAGTCATGATTTTTATATAATTTTAATTCTAATGGCAACATTGATGTAAAAGATAAGAAATAAAATGCCATCAATTCACTGTATACTGAATTTGTATATCATTTTACAAAATTCTTAAAAAGGAAATGCAAAAATAAATAGATTTCTATTTTTTCAAAAATACTTTTATTCTATTTTTGAAAATGTCTGTTTATTTATTTTGAGAGAGCACAAGTGGAGCGGGGAAGAGGCAGAGAGAGAGGGAGACAGAGAATCCCAAGCAGTCTGTCAGAGCTGTCAGAGCAAAAGCCCGGCATGGGGTTCGAACCCACAAACTGTGAGATCGTGACCTGAGCCAAGATCAAGAGCTGTCCGTTCAACCAACTGAACCACTCAGACATCCCAAGAATATTTTTATTCTTAAACAGTCAAAGTCCTCTATTAAAATTAAAAGTCAAATATAGGTTGTAATTACTAAATATAAGCTCACTTATTTAAATAAAGCAAAAATTGTTTATTTCAATTTTGAAAGTTTAATTACAAACATTTATAAAAATTAAACTATCACAGTTCTTCCATTCTGTGCTTACCTAACCCAAACCTAAAGAAGTGGTACCATACATCACCATATTACCTCTGGACCTACATATAAAAATGTGAACTCTCATTTGTTTAACATCAAAAAACATTCGTCAGCTATAGAGCTAACTGTCTCAAATACTGTGGTAATTCATGAATCTCTCCAGAACTTCAAATTAAAACATGAAGAAACGCACAAAAATGGACATGACATCCCTGGGAAACAATACTTTGTACAAAAAAATTATCACATATATGCTCTCTGAGAGGAAGAATTTGACAAGTTAATTAGTTTGTCTTTCCTCTCACCAAGTGTCCATTGTTCATGCTTTCTACTCTCTGAAGCACCGTCCTCTGGTATCAGCAGGAGCAACCTCCTTGCATTTTTAGGAAATTTAGTTGCAATTGGCTTTCATTTCAAGGACATAAGGCCAAATTATGGAAGAGACCAGAACAGTTGGGCTATACAGTGGACCTTCAGGGTATGGGTCTTACTGTGCTACTGCTGAGGGTCAGAAGCACTCATCTATAATTTGATACATCTATTTGTTCCCTGTTTTTGATATATGAGGTCATCTAAAGTGTGGACCTCCTATGTTCAGGTCTAACGATATCACCTGCTCTCGTCTTTATGTACTCCATCCCCCTCAAAAAACCTATTCCATTGATGGCTCCCCACTGTCTTCTGAAAAAAATATTTGGCTAACTTCAAATTGAAGGCCATGACCCAAATATTCCCTAGTTCTCTGGGGCCATTTATTACGACTCCTAGATCCTGCATTAATTTTCCTTGATAATTTTCATCTCTCTATAATGCTCTCTTTTTCTATAAGTGGTGACATCAGAACTTGTACTTGAGGTCTAAATTCAGGTTTTATGTTCCTAACCACTACCTACCATCACCCAGTTGTCCATTCTGCTATTATGCATGTATTGCTTTACTTCCCAAGAGCATTTAGTAATTCCTGCCACCTAAGGAGAAATGTTTATACACAATTCTATGGCACCACCTACTGAACTCTATCTTAAGTGCTTACTAAAGTGAATTTTTTTCCTCTCTTTCCACGATATAGCATATTTATACCTAAATAGATTGCTCAGTCTTCAAAGGCAGAAATTATAGCATATACTTCTTGATGTATCACATCTTGCTAAAGACAATGACTATGATACGTAATAATTACAATCTTGATAAATCCATTTTTATTTGAAATTCTACCTATACTTAAGAGATGCTTTGTGTATAATGACTCATAGTGTTATTTGCTTTCCCTCTCCTGTTAATTTGGGGAAATTTCTAGCTAGAACACCATGTCTCTGTAATTTATCATAGGGCCATTCCTCTTCTCCACTGGGGACACCTTCTCCTTGTTCTACATCTGTGTGTGCTTGGGGTGGACACCTGGTGGAAGGTCTGTTCACAGACATGCAGATGGGCTTTGGGAGCACACCGCCCCCTCGCGAAAACTGGCTTGCTACTGAGAGAAATACCTTATGTCCTCTAATCCAAAGCCATTCTGCGTGTTTTCCTTACCAGAATTTAAAGAACAAACTCTGTTCCCATCCAAATGTGAAAAGTTTAATTTCAAAATAAAATGTGTCACAATAGCAAAGAAACAAAAGGGGAAAGATTTCTTATGTCATCACCAATAGACATGTCTTACTTTTACTGGTTCTATGCACAGTACAAACCCTTCAAAGCTACTCTTAATAAAAAGATCAACACAATTTTTATTCTTGTGAATCTGAATCACTTAGGGAGAATGTCTAAGAAACGTTTCACTCACATTGTCCAGTCTAGACATGATAGCTTAAGAACTACTTATCTTTATCTCCCAAACATGTGTAAATTCTCTTTCCTTCCGCCATGAAAATGTTCTTATTATAAACCAACACTGAGGACCCTGTGGATGGGACAGGTACACAACCAGTTATTATGAATCTAAGGATCTTACAATTTTGTTGCAATTATCTTTATCTGCTAGAGTGCATTGACTAATTCATTAAAAAGCAGACAAACAAACAAAATTGTGTCCTAGCTATGCACTAGGCATTTTGTCCAGTGGTATACAAACAAGCATCAGACTTACCATCCAGCAGAATTGATAGTCCCTGTTAAAATGCAAATGTTATCTAAATAAGCTAACACATCAAACCACTTAACCACAAATGGTTTGTCAAATTACTAGTCAGTCACCCAGAGGACTCTGATTTGATGGAATAAAACTTGATGTAGGTACGTGCGTGTGAAAAACAACAGGGATCAAGACATCGGCAGGTAGGATGGTGCCTACATGAAAATTTCCGGAGACCATTTGATATATCATGCAAGTTTGTCAAAGAGGTTAAGTCAGTAGAGAAGTAAGTTCAGAAGTTTTAAAGACACAGTTGTTTCAATCTCATGGCTAACCTAGGATAACGAAGACATTTAAATACTTATAGGTGTAATAATTTCTTCCCACTAAGGTAGATTTGGTCTGGAAGATATTTTTTGTAATAAAAAAGTACAATTTTCAAACCCCTTTCACAGCATAAACAAAACAAAACAAAATGGAAAATGGTATCTGTGTGGCAGATTAGGGTAAAAGCGAAGGCTGCCTGCGGCTCAAGACATCTGGCCCTACCCAAGTCCCACACAGCTTCCCTAAGGGATGGGGCCCAAACTTCCATATCCCTGCATTCCATTTATGTCCCCTGAGTATCTGTAGACATATTCATTAAGAAGTTTTAATAGAAGTTGAAACATTCTTTACAAAGTAACTCAGTATTATTCAATTATGATTATAATTACTTATATTCTTCATCAAAAAAAAAATAGTGACAATGATCAGCATTTGTAGAATAAGTTAAGCAAAGTCATCTCTACTTTGACAAATGAAGACCTTGCTTCTTCCAGAATCTCTGAATTCACTTTATTTTGAAACAATTACACAATATGGATTTTTTGTTTGTTTTGCTCTACATTCTAAGCAACAAAATATTCAAATTAATACATTGAATAATATTTAGGAAAAGAAAAACCTTCCTCCTGAATTTACAGTAAAAAAAGAATCACCCATGTAAGTTGTATATTATTGGATCACTTTGTGACATTATACGTATATTTTTATATATAAATATATTTGGTCTAAGTTCAAGTTTAAAAGAAACAACAAAGTATGCATTATATATATAATAAGACATCAATTCACAGCTTTATAGTATAGGAAAGGGAAAATAGGTAAGCTTTGAGAAGAAAGTACATGCTATTTTCTATTCCAGAAATTGTTATTTTGATGAGGAAAAAATGCTGACCATTGGGAAGCAGAAGTGTTTTGATGTAGAAATCACATATTTTTTTTTAAAAGAGAAGAGATTTAATAATAAAAACCATATTCAAAATTAATAAAAATTAATAAACAGAAGTGAATGTAATTTTCCCCGTCTAGTACTTTTCTTGACTTTCAATATTTGAACACAACTACTTTTACTACCAGACATTACTGTGATTAGAGGATGAGTGAATAATGTATAGTTGGGTGGAATCTGGTCAAGCCTCTCCGGTTTCCCCTGGCAGTGTGCTACTGTGTTCAGGGAACCTGGAATGTGCCATCTGACTGCCCCATGTGATTACAATGCTGTGACAGATCCTTTAAATATAAATTCAATGCATATTTAGAAGCTAAGCACTCTTAATTGAAAGTTGTCTATTTAATGAGCTGCTAACTAAATTGGAAAATATCAGCGGACTGTCCATCCTTTACTTTCAAGCCTTTAAATAACTTGGAGAAAGAGAAGCGAAAGTGGGACTCCAGAAAGAGTTGAGCAATACGAGAGCGGTGCATCATACCTCCTTGCTCAGCAAAGCTTTTCCTGTCATTTCAGTTAGCATTTCTTCTCATATGCTGGATGCCTGTTCTGGTGAGAACAGCGTCATTATCCAAGTGTGCCCCCACCTTCTCATTTAGCATGACTTTGTTCAAGAATTTAGTTTCCAGCTCTTTTCTGTTTGTGTTCTAATTTTGTTTTCCTTTTGTTTCTAAAAATTTATAATATTGACTTTATTGATTTTATGATAGGATGCTTTGAGATGGTTCTGGGGTTGTAATTATAGAGCTTTTGTTATCAAACGTACATGATCATTTTTAAGGATAATATAGGCTCTATTTGCTGCATTGTTTATTTTTTTCAACTCCTGTTACCATAAAGAGATGAGTTTACTTTAAATAATGAATGATTGGTACTTAATTCCTACAAATTATCCTGAATGTTGAAGTCTATCATTATTTTGAAAGTTAAAATCATATGAATAAAATAGTTACATGCAAATTGTCTCTCATATTCTGAAGAGAGCTCAGGCTTTTGCTAAATTTTTCATCAATGCCATAAGTTGATGTGTTATTATTTTCTTAAACTGTTAGTAGCTGGAGAAAAAAATCTGAAAAGAGATCATTTCCAACCAAAAACCCAGGAATTATTCTGATACATGAGTTTGATATTTGGTTACAAATCAAGAATAAGGCAAGGGGGTATAAGAATGACATTGATTAAATATTTTTCAGTATTTAAAAATATATAAGAATGTCATTGGCTGGATATATTTTAAGACATATGAATATCATGAAAATAAACCCTAGACTTAGAGATGGTGGTTAGGAGAAGAGTGGTTAGTAAATAGAGCAAGTAGTAATACTTTTTAATTCAATAAAGGACATATTGCCCCTAGATAGAAGGAAATGGATTTTCCTCTCCACCAGCCTCCTCTCTTCCGTGTTAATTCTTAAAATGAAGTTGTAGTCAGTTTGGTTCATATAAGATGGTGTCTTTGCTGGTTCAAGCTATGATAATAAAATACCATAGACTGAGTGGCTTAAACAATAGAAGTTTATTTCTCACGGTTTTGGGAGCAGGGAAGCCCAAGATCAAAGTGCCAGCAAGGTAGGTTTCATTTTGAGGTCTCTTCGCCTGGTTTGTGGGTAGCCACCATCTCCCTGTGTGCTAATTTGGCCTCTTCTATATGGGCATATGGGGACAGAGAGCAAGCTCTTTGGTATGTCTTCTTAGAAGGACACAAATCCCCTTAAAAGGGCCCACTCTGATGATCTTATCTAGCCCTAATCCTAAAGGCCCTATCTTTCAATGCCATGACCTTGGAGGTTAGAGCTTCAATATATTAATTGGGGGTGGGGGGAGGACGTAAACATTCAATCTATAATAGACAGTGACATATCTTTTTAAAAAAACAAAAGTTTTTAAATCTCAAATCTTACAGGAGCAAAGGAGAGCTATGTCCTAAGATTATGCCTATGACTTTTAGTAAATTCCTTGTTATGTAATGAAGATAACACTGGCCTGAGTGCCAGTGCGAATTGAGTTTAAGTTCTGGTTGTATAATTTCTTAATTGTGTGTGACTTTGAATGTTTAGTCTCTCGAAGGCTAAACATTCAGGCGCAACAATTTTGACCTTTTTGTTGTATTATGAAGTACAATGGAGTATAATAAAGTACATGAATATACTTAAAAATAGTAAATGCTCAATAAAATATTTCCAAAATGCTTTTTAATGAACCTGATTCTGTGTATTATTTCACAAAAGAAATAAACCATACAATTAAGAGACCATTAAAAAATAACTACAACTGGCCACAGTTACCGCAGTCAATATACAAGGAAAGGTATATCCTATTTTTTGATCTTTCCATTATTCCATCAAATTCTAAAGCCACTATATTATTTTATGACCAAAAACTTGGCCCAATAAAAAGTTCTCAAAAGGTATTATCATGAATTTAGGTCACATATTAGGTAGTTTTACAACCACTAAGAAGGAACTTTTCCAAAGAAAATTGTCTGCAAATATGACGGGTAGAATTGTGGCACGATCATCTAAAAGAAACCATTTTTCTTGAGATTTCTAGTACAGGTATTTTTGTTTTTGCTGCTGCTATTGGTTCATTTCAAGGTCTTGATCCTCCTGAGTCAGAACATTGGTATTTATCTCTCCTTCTGGTGCAAAATTCCTTCCTATTAAATGGGGGAATTAAAAAAAAAAACCATTAAAATACCGAGATACAGAACACGTCCTCATTCTCAGCAAACCTATCATGTGAGCAGACATGATTCTATGTGTTCATGTCTAGACCTTTGTTCAATATAAAGATAATAACTCTAGCTAATAACATATTTTGCCACATTTATCTTGACTCATTAAAGTAAATTCCCAGAAGAAACCTGCATGAGTGGCTATTGATGAGTCATTTCCAGTCAGTCCATTGACTAGAGTAACCAAGATAAGATTTTGGAAATGAGTACAACCTATAAGGAAGGTACGACAGAAAAATAGTTTTGGTCAAAACTTGAGTCATTTTAGTTGTATCTATGAACTTACCAAATACAACTTAAGAAAGAGTGAATGTTTTAAACTTTAAATGACCTTTCAGAGCCCAAGTGCCTAGTGTGATTTTCTGTCTTCTATTTCTCTGCCTCATGTTCACCATACTTTTCTATATTGCTTTCACTAAGTAGTTTCTTCAGGAAAACAAGGCTGTGGAGTCTCAATAAGCTGCGAAGCATGGGGATGACAGATGTGTGGGGGGGTGTTGTATAAACAGAGAAATGGGTACGTCAACCCCGATCATCATGTAGCTGAGAATCTGTGGAGAAATAAGCTAATTAGCCAATTGACAAAAGAGGTTTCGGGCTTTCACACAAGGTCCAGTGACATGTAGGCAATGTGACTTGCCCTGTGCTGTTTTACATTTCCTATTAACATAGGAATCAAAACAGGAAAACTCTTCAAGTGACCAGATACATCATCTTCCACCATGTGTTCCCAAAGAATGGAAATAGCTGCTGGTCAATTTGAATTCGTGTAATTGCTGCCAGTTACAAATAGCAGCAGTAGTATATTCAAATGGCCCTTAGTTATAAACTCAGTAGGACAGAGAGACGGAATCAAAGTTTGCTGTGGCAAAGGAAATTCTGGATTAAGCATTTGAGCAGAGGTCTACCTCGCAGTTGACGCAATGAGATTTAGTGGATTAGGTGGTATCCACAGGCCTGGTGCCTCAATTCATGCCAAATAATTCTGGAAGATTACAAAAGACAAATAAAGAGTCAAGGTGATCATTCTGTCTCTCTACTGTGGGAATAATGTGACTCACAAGTGTACTAGAACCTAAAATTACTGATTTTGTTTCACATTTTTTAAACTTTCTCTTATTGAGGGGGTTTTGAAATGAATCCATTTCTCACACAGCGTATCCGTGATGTACCAGCGATCGTACAGTTGAACTAGTGTTTTCAGAAGAGATCAACACAGATAACAAATGACAATTTGAGGACCACAACACTGCACAATTCCAGAGGACTCTATTTACATTGTATTCTTTATTGTAAACATGAAATACATTTATACTGTATTTTATCTAAAACATAAAGGAACAACTGACTGGTCTAAATTTTTGCAATGTATGCAAACAGTCTATTGTGTAATCATGCCCCGCTGGAGGTTTTTAAACATAGATTGATCACGTATTTCTCTTTAGGATGGCTTATTTCAAGCAGGTCCCACTCAAAGTCATAATGTCTTTATAGAGGGAATGGGGCAAATGAAAATTGTCAAGGGAAAGAAAGACAAAAGATATTTTGTAAGCCATCTTATTAGCTATCTTATTTAAATATTTAATCTTTCTTTCCCTAGAACAGAGAAGCCTTTTTCTCTTTCTTTTTTTTTTTTTCTTTTTCTTTTTTTTTTCTTTTACTATTGCTTACAGAACTGGCCACTACACTTTCAATTAAGTATTATGTTGTTATACTCTTCTCTCTCTTTTTTTTTTTCTTTTCCTCTTTGTGTTAAGAGTCATAGCAACCTGAGACCTGTGATGAGACTATCACCTCTGAGCTATGCTGTGTAAAAGGAGACTTTCAGAATAGGGGCATGAAGGCTATAATGGGGCTGTGGCCACCTTTTACCAGTGCCTGCACAGACTCCTTGGCAGGAGAAAATCAAGGGGAAACAAAAACAAAAACAAAAATAGCTGGCAAACTACAGATGTTTAATCTTTCAGATTTTTTGTCATAGGTGACTCCGAAGCAGATCTGTGAAACCACTGTATTCCCCACAACCCTGGAGTGAGCCGGCAAAGTTGGGCTCAATATTTCTTGTTATCATTCCAATAATACTATCTTGGGAAGAGAATATTTCCAAGAAAGTATGTTCAATTCTGGAAATGCTAATGGGTTGGCAATGTTCCCCCAAGTCTTTCTAGCTGCAGGGAAGGAATGAGGGCAGAGTGCAGCCAGTTACTGGGAGTACTTGCATTGCCTAAGTCCTCCAAATTGCTTACCTACTAATCCCCAGCGCTTTGCTTTCCTGTGAAACAGGACCCATTCCTGGGAATTTGAAATTGCCTTAATGGATAAAGTGGTGCCGGGGACATGCTATTACCTGTATGTGTACATAAAACTCCTATACATGCTTGCCCCGAATCAAACATTTGTTTTCCAACCAGAAAAGAGGAAGTAGATTCAGATTCAAGTTTCTTTAGGGACGAGATCATGCTGAGAGGCAAATGAATGGCCACTGTGGGGAATTTATTTCTCCTGCTGAAAAAGCAAAGGCTAATAATAATTGAGGTTGATTTGCAAAATGCACAGCTTTACAATAATCATATGATACCTAGTAATTTTGAAATTGAGGTAAAAAAAAAAGGAAGCACTTCAGAAGCCGGAATTATGAAAATCAAGAAGTTGCTTAAAATATTTGAGAGTGTGCTTAGAGAATCAAATGCCATATGCTTTATTTGCTTCTGAAGAGAAATCGTGTTTTCTGTTGGAACAAATTGCACACAGGTGTTTGATACAGAGTGTATAAGCTATCAAGAGGAGCCAGAATGTTTGGAGTTGGGGTAGGAGGTGTTAATTTGGGAAAGGTGGTATGAGGGGTGGATGGAGAGAACAGAACAAGTAAAGAAAAAAAAAGAAGTAAGCTTCTTAGCCATATTTGCAAACTGGGTGGAGTTGTTAGAATTGGAATTTACCACCTGAGGGTAAACCCACATTAATTTATGCAGTCAAATTAGGATTCTACTTTTCAACTAGTTTGCTTACGAGTTGCCGGTGGAAGAGAAAGAGGATACATAACAGAATTAATATATATAGTTGCTTGTTCTCTCTGCCTATTATATGGGAAATATACATAAAACGAGGTTAATAATTTCCCTTCCACTCATAGGTCTCAATGGAATTAAGATCACCCATTTTATTGATGAGGAGACTGAGACTGATTTTGGTTCACTGCAGTATGTGTAGAGTGTGTTAACAAAGAATGCTTCTCATACTGCCAGACCTGGGTATGTAAAGTCATTGATGCCTGATACATAAGCCATCAATATAATAATCTCCCTGGGGAAATATACAATACTGTTTTTGAAATGGAGCCTATAATGAAATATCACTGATGCAAATTGACCCAGGTTCACAAAATAGCGTAGGCAATTTGACATTTCATAGTCATGTCCAGGATATCAAAAAACAAAAACAAAAAACAATAACAAAAACAAAACCTGTTAACTAGAGAGAATGAAGCCCACTCCACTCATTTTAAGATACTACATTGACTTTTCTTACTAATATGTAAACTGTCATGGTTTGTTTGATCTACATTGGATGGAAGGAGTAAATTTAGCTGTATTCAATATATACCTTACCTGAGTAGGTTGTTTAAATCATCAAAATGACTTGATGATTTAAGTCAAGACTTTGGAGAAAGACTTTGGAGAAAGTCTCTCATAACTGGCCCGCATATAATAGTCTGTGTCTCCCTTTTATCTCCCTTCAGCCTCTCTTTCCAGTAAGAAAGACTTCAGGAACAAAAAGTATTCAGAAGAAAAAGGATACCTCTTAAAAACTCTAAAAGCATATTTTTAAAAACACAATTAAAAAGGTTGAATATCATAGTCAAGGAATTATCTACAACAGAAAATTAATCATTTTAATTCTCAGAATTACTTTAACTATGATAAATTTCCTTAATTCTAAAACAAATTTATTATCCCTGAACATAGAATCTTTAAATATTATTTCTCTCTAGATAAATATTAAATTATTAAGTTTATTTTTGTTGTGCTTTATTTTTGGAAACTAAGTACAAAAACTCAGGTCTTAGGTTTTATTAAAGATAAATTTTTAAAATTTAAGAAACAAACAAACAAGCATTGGGAATTTTTTTGAGTTCCTTGCTGAAATTAAAATAGGGTGTTAAAAGCCTGAGACAAACAATCACTTTTGCTGGTTAATAACTTGCACCAAAGTCAATGTCATAGAAGATCAATATGAAAATATGTCTTCCTTCCCAGTTTAGTAAATAATAAGCTTATTGGTGGTTTTTTAGAAGAAACCCTCATAACTGGCTTGAATATTCTGAAATTTCCATTTGGCTAACTTAATTTGATTTACATTCTATCCTGTCTTGATAGAACATTGTAATTATAGGAATCAGAAAAATTGAAAAGCATTAAGGGATATAATATGCTACTTTGGGGCTGGGTTATTAGTGATATTTCAATCTTGAACAAATTCAAAACTCTATTATGTTTGTTTTTTGTTCTGATTGTAACTACTTGCAAATATGTGTGGAGGTAGAGCAAGGGGGTTGAACTGTAGTGATTTGTCACTGGTAAATTCCCAAACTAGATGACTCAGTAGCATATAACCAGCCCAATCTGTACCAATTTTACAAACATAAGGGCTGCTGCTAATTATGGCATATATAACTCGATAATGAAAAGAGATATTTTTAAACAATAATTTTATTTTCCCTGTGTGACTTTTTTATCTTTATTTTTTCCCAAAGTTTTATTTACTCTAGTGCAAATGGATAGAATCTCTTTACCTTTATGCGGATTTGCGACTTTATTTACACGATCTTAAAACATAGTTAAAAACACAAGGGGAAAATTGCTTAATCTGGATAAGTTGGCAATGGTGTAAAGTAACAAAATAAGCGTTTAAAAGATGGGGTGCCTGGGTGGTGCAGTCGGTTAAGCGTCTGACTTCAGCCAGGTCACGATCTTGCGCTCCGTGAGTTCGAGCCCCGCGTCGGGCTCTGGGCTGATGGCTCAGAGCCTGGAGCCTGTTTCTGATTCTGTGTCTCCCTCTCTCTCTGCCCCTCCCCTGTTCATGCTCTGTCTCTCTCTGTCCCAAAAATAAATTAAAAAAACGTTGAAAAGAAGAAAAAAAAATTAAAAAAAAAAAAGATGTGAAAATGTGTTTTTTTTTTCTGATAACTAATCTTCTACTTGAGAATAATTGACCTAACATTATAATGGATTACTACTTTGTTCGTCTTATTTTTTACCAAGGATAAGGTCTGAAAGGGACAGAGGTAGGGTGGGGAGTTGGGAAAGATTTTCTCTTTTCAAAATAGTTCTCTCAGAAAACCAATAAGTAAGCAGAAATTTCTTCATGAGTATTGGATTGTTAATTTTCATTTTAATTATTACAAGTGGAAGTCTTAAATATGCACCTTTAAGGTACCGAATAACTTCTTTTAATTTTAATGTGTGCTATGTACGTTTTAATTTTAATACTGAGTGGGATTATCTCCTGATTTTTGTTAACTTATTACTTGATTTTTAGGAAAATAATTTAGTAAGCCTCAAAGATAAAGAGTTTGGCCATCTTGCTCAAGTTCATGAGATCTTTATTTGCTACTTAAAACTAAGTTCCAAACCTAAGGAATATCATTATAGATGTACTTCAAAGAGGCAAATAGATATCATGAAAAAAATTTTAAAAACTAAAACACAGCATAAGAATTCAAATTTGGGGTTTTCTTCAACAGCTATGTTCTAGCAAAAACAAATATGTGTGTATAGTTAGAAATTATAACACATTCAATAATTGTATTAATCTTGGTGGGCTCTTTCCTCTAGTTATCTTCAGTGAAGTTTGTGAAATATTCATTGTACATATCCCCACAATCTGGAATGAATTAGTTGGGTTTTTTTCTTTTATTGGTTAAAATAGTTTGAAAATTAAGAATGATTAATGTCTTTATTTTCTACTTCTGCCTTTAGGGCAATTATGTTCTGGCCACAGATTAACTATGGAGAAAAGTATACATATAGATTACTTACTGAAAAAGTTATAACTGAATACTAGTAACGGTATTTGCTTTAAAAAGATAAAATCTACAATGTTCTATTTGAGATCAAGTCATATAATTTTCAGTCAATATCTAGGTAACATTCTCAGAGAGTAACTAAGTAATTAAGAGAAGTATAGCTGAAGACATTAATTCTTCAAAAAGACATTTCAAACTGGTATTAGGCCAGAAAAATAGACACCAGACCAATATGGGGCCACAGTCGGCTGACTCAGTATAACAACACTGAGATGTGATGGTGTTGGCATAATGACATCACCACTCTCTTGGGACCGATCATTTGTAATGCAGGTTGCAGAGCCAGACTGATCTCATCAGAACATAGCTGATCCCTACAAACCAACTTTTCAGTGTCCACACTGCATTTCTGTCCATCCACATTACTGGAGTAAAGGATCGATGCAAGTGGCATTACAGGGTTAAGTTTAATGTGTTATAGGTAATCTAAGACCAAATCTCCCCGTTGACAATGAAAGCTCTATACAGGTATTAATTAAAACTAGGACAAAGTCTTGTGGAAAAGCCCAATAATCAATATATAGGGATTACCACTATTTTTCTGGCACTTATTCAATAAAACAGTTTCAATCCTTCCTTCCTTCCTTTTCTCCTTCCTTCATCCCTTCCTTCCTACCTTCCTTCCTTCCTATGGACTATGTAGTCTCAATGTTTAATGATATAAACTGGTAAGATGTGGAAAGAGTTCTGTAAATTGAATAATTTTTCATCCACATGACTTCTTTGGGGTAGCTATATTAGGATTATAAAGATATGGATGTATGATTTAACTTTAAAAATTCTAAATTTTTGGTACTTTTTTTCATGTCTATCCAAAAATAAAAACACAAAAGTTAAAAAAATTTATCTTTTAGACTTCATCTGAGCTTTTGGTTCAGAGCAGTTTGGATGGTGTCAGATTAAAATATGTGACATAAGAGTCATTAAAGATCCAAACCAAATGCCAACCTGATTCAAGCACCCCCAACTGACAGTGTTTTATCCTTTCTAGATATCTGATTCCTTGATGTTTCTGCATTTGCATGTGTTCTAAATTCAATAAGACAGAAAACCTTGAAATCTAAAAGGAAGAATAAATTACATAACTGATTAATACTAACTGTTGTTTGTTTAGTAATTATCCCTAAGTTTTCAAAGAAATGGTGCTAGTATTCACACACCCTGACAACACAGATGGACAAGGCTTTGCTGCAACAACATCTATGTTCAGAGGAACTTTATTTTATGAAGTAGAGAGCCAAACATTTTATGGAAAGGGCAATAATCTGTTTACTGAAAGATGTAGATTTTCTTTAGGAAATTGGTTTGTTCTGAGTTGGGTAAGTCATCAAAGGCAGAAAAAAAAGTTGACAATCTATTTGCAGCCATCATTTAAAATTCATACCGTTTCCTTCTCCCTCATTACAAAAAAACACCACTCTGTTCAAGGTTCTACAAGTAAAAGTTCTTCCATTTGGATGGCCTTAAGAGAGCCTTGCAATGACAGATGGTTTGGTTAATTACAAAATTAAACTTTATGCTATTGAGACATAATTTCAGTGAATAATATTTTCCAGACAGAGTTTAATAAGCAGTTTGTGGTTGAGTAGCCTTTTGCCCAAAAAAGGGAACCAGGTCTCTGTGACTACCTTCTACATTCAGAGAGCATGAGGGTAGAGGATGTTAACTTGACTACCCTAGGAACTGAGTTCCAGTAACCTTATCAGAGCCTAACGGAGTGACCCCACCCTAGATGTTGTGAAAGAAGCACTGTTGAAATAGCACCTGGCATTTCACCCTGAACTCCTATAACACTTGCTGATTCACTGACCACAGTCAGGGGAAAGTACACTGGATGTTCAGCTGGCCTTCCTGGGTGAGTCCTTCTGGTAAACATGGACTCATCTGAGAAATCACAGGTTTTAACATTCACATACAGGAACTTTGATTTTTTTTTTTCGAAATGTGGTAAAGCGAATCAATTTTTCAATAGTTGAAGTTTACAAAGGTTAAAACTTGAAATCTAAATCTTTGTAAAAGGAATACCCTTTACAATCATGCATACGTTATTGTTGTTTATGTATTTCTTACTGAAAAGCAGTTGGGACTATTAGCATCTGGTATGATCAGAAGTTTGATTTTGGGTGAACACATTTTCTCCAGGCAATTTGGGAAAACAATCTTTGACTTTACTTGACTAACTTGAATGGATTAAAGAGAAGAGATTTTATGCTGAGGCCACTAGTGGTAACATTCCAGTTCTAAAAACTAGTATCTGATATGAGTAGAACCAAACAAGACCTACTTTGATCTGTAAGAAATTAGAAAATTGGTAATATATGCAATGATCTATGTGATTTCAGTTTTACTTTTTTATGTGCATGTTTGGGAAAATAGATATAGATAAACACATAAATACTAAATTTATGGTGAGACCAACCTATACTCTATTGTGTTGCTTGTTCTTCATGAAACAAACAGACAAAAAGATATTAACCTAATTTTTCCCTCCAAAAAATTGTTGACTGTTTTTACTAAGTGAAAAGCATAGAAACATTCAGAAGTAACTGGATGATAAATGAACTGCTACCCAGAAAACATTCAAATAATTATCCTACCATAAAAACTATCCTGTTTGATTCCTTTCATCATATCTTCAGTTGCTTTTTGGAAATGTTAGTTATATGATGCTGAACCCATGTCTTTTTCATCCTTTCACTACAGGAAACTTTACCAGAGGTATAGCAAATATTTAACGGCAAATTTTAAAGTCAGTAAATGACTAAATTCAAACGTCTTAGAATATGGCTATCAAAATTTGAATCAATTCAACAAATCCTTGCTACCTAGATAAATATTGGTTGGCTGATAGAATCTACTGATTATTAGAATGCTTTCTGAAGTTAAAAAAAAAAACACGCTGTTTTTAATGGTGAGAGCACAGACTGGGGTCTAATGGCCTGATAAATGACTTATAAATCTATTAGAAAATCATCACAAGAGTATAGAAGCCACAAGTTCTATGGTTAGAATATTTTTATAAGTTAGTGGGGGAGTGAATGAAAAAAGTGAGTCAACATTTATTGGGTTCCCCGTATATGTGTTGTGCATCACTGTATTTCATCTGAATGTAATTGGTAAGATCTTAGGACACTTAAGATCCAGAGCAATTGTTAAATTGTTCAGAACAGACAGAATGATACCAAGTCTTATCAATCTCTAAAGACTTTCTTCATATCAGTGTGTTTAATTTTTAAAATCAACTACATTGAGGTATAATATACATAAAAGAAAAGGAACCCTTTTTAAGCATTGAAAAAATGTGCGCATGTGTAACAACCATTACCACAATAGAGAATATTTTCATCAATTCAGAAAGTTTCTTTGGGTCCCAAGTTAATCAATTCCCTTTACCCGGTTCAACCCCAGGAAACAACTGATTTGCTTTCTGTCACCAAAATACTTTGCTTCATCTAAATTTTTGCATCTCTAGTACCATTCAGTATATATTCTTTAGTGTCTGGCTAATGATTTTGAGATTCATCCATGTTGCATTATGTATCAGTAGTTGCCCCTTTCTTGTGCCTGAGCTGCAATAAATTCCATTGTCTTCCATTGCATGAGTTACCACCGTTTGTTTATCCATTTATCTGCTAATAGACGTCTGGGCTGTGCCCAGTTTTGATTATTATGAACACAGTCTCTTTGCATATTCATTTTCAAGTTTGTTTTTGTTGACATATGTTTTGATTTAGGTGAGGTAAATACCCAGAAGTGTAATTGCTAGGTCATATGAAAACTGTTGGTCTAATTTTATAAGAACTTGACAAACTGGTCTCCAAAATGGGTGAACTTCCATCAGAAATGTATGAGATTTCCAGTTCCTCCACATCTTCTCTATTACTTGATTTTAGGATTTCATTTTTTGTTTTATTTGTTTATTTGTCTTTGGTGTTCTTTTGAGTGCATAGACATTTCTCATTTGGTTTTAATTTTAATTCCTTGGTGACTAATGATGTTGATCATATTTCCACATGCTTATTTGCTGTTTGTATTTCTTTTTTTGTGAAGTGTTATTTCTCATACTTTGCCCTTTTAAAGATTCTTTGTCTTTTTTACATATTCTGGGTATAAAATTTTGTCAGATATATGTACTGTGAATATTTTTCCCTAGGCATGGCTTTTCTTTTTATTTTCTGAGTAATTTTTTTTGAAGAACAGAATATTTTAAATTTGCTAAGTCCAATTTACCTTTTTTTCTTTAATGATTAATGACTTTTCTTATCAAATACATTTTTACTTACCCTAAGGTTATAAAGACATTTTTTTTCTCTCATGTTTTTTACCAGAGTTTTATGATTTAAGCTTTTGCTTTTAGTTCTATGATCCACTTTGGGTTAATTTCTGTGTATAGATAAAAACAAAAGTTAAGATTTACCTTATTTCCAGTTCGATATCCAGGTTTTCCAGGCCCATTTTTTGAAAACACTCTTTTCTCCATTGAATTACCTCGGCACCATCATCAGAGATCAATTGATCCTAGAGATATTCTGTTAGATTGATGAATATCCATTATCAACATCACACTGTCATAATTAACTTGGCTTTTTAGGAAGTTGCTAAATCAGGTTGTATCTGTCCCCCAAAATTGTTCTCCTTTTCAACTTTGCTTTGGCTATTCTGTATCCTTTACTTTTAGAACCAGCTTTTCAATTTACACACACACACACACACACACACACACACACACACACACACAATACCTGTTGGGATTTTTATGTAGTTTGCATTAAATCAACAGAATAATTTAGAGAATTGGCATTTTAAGATTTATTCTTCCAATACATGGAACATTTATTTGCTTGATAGTTTCGGGATATAAGTTATTCACGTATTTTGTTAAATTTATCCCTAATCATTTCCTTTTGATATTTTAATTATTTTAAAAATTTATTTTCTGATTATTCATTGCTAAATTATAGAAATGCAATTAAGTTTTTTGTACATTGACCTTACAACCCATCATTTTGATATATTATTAGTTCCAGCGGTATGTTGTAGGATTTTGTATAGACAAGATTATGCCTTCTCCAAGTGAATACAGTATTATTTCCTCTGGTCCAGTATAGGTCTTTTATTTCTTTTTCTTGTGTTAATACACAAGCTAAGACTTCCAGTAGAGTAATTAATACAAGTAATAAGATGAGTCATTCTTACCTTCTTTCAGTCTTAGAGGAAAGCGTGTAGTCTCTATATTCTTACTCTGTATAACATAAGTTCTTTAAATTTATTGTTATGGTCCACCATATAGATTATATTGGTGAATGTTCCGTGTGCACCTGAAAAGAATATGAATTTTGGTTTTAGAGGGTAAAATTGATGGTGTTCTATAAATGTTAATTAAATCAAGTTGGGTGTTTTTTAAAAGTTTATTTACTACTGGGGCACCTGGGTGGCTCAGTGGGTTGAGCGTCGGACTTCGGCTCAGGTCATGATCTCACGGTCTGTGAGTTCGAGCCCCGCATCAGGCTCTGTGCTGACAGTTCAGATCCTAAAGCCTGCTTCGGATTCTGTGTCTCCCTCTCTCTCTGACCTTTCCCCATTCATGTCTCTCTCTGTCTCAAAAATAAACATTGAAAAAAAATTTTTTAAGTTTATTTATTATTTATTTATTGGGGCTTCTGGGTGGCTCAGTTGGTTAAGCATCTGACTTCAGCTTGGGTCATGATCTCGCAGTTCTTGAGTTCAAGCCCTGCATCGGGCTCTGTGCTGACAGCTGGGAGCCTGGAGCCTGCTTCAGATTCTGTGTCTCTTCTCTCTGCCCCTCCCCCCGCCTCTCTCTCTCTCTCTCCCTGTCTCTCCCTCTCTCTCTTTCTCTCTCTCTCAAAAATAAATAAACTTTAAAAAGAAACAGTTTATTTATTTATCTTGAGAGAGAGACTGAGCCTGAGTCAGGGAGAAGGAGAGAGAGAATCCCAAGCAGTCAGCATGGAACCTGATGCAGGGCTTGATGTGAGATCCTGACCTGAGCCGAAATCAAGAGTCAGATGCTTGACCTACTGAGCTATGTAGGTGCCCCAAGTCAAGTTGATTTTTAATATTATTCACATCTTCTTTATTCTTACTGATTTATTTTTATCTATTAAAACCAACAATTTCCTTTTTTTTAAGATTTTATTTTTTTAGTAATCTCTACACCCAATGTAGGGCTTGAACTCACAATCCTGAGATCAAGAGTTGCATGCTGCACCAACTGAGACAGCCAGGCAACCCAGAACTAGTAATTTCTGAAACAAAAGTGTCAATATCTCCAAATATAATGGTTTCCATTTTTTAAAAAATCATTTCAGGGGCGCCTGGGTGGCTCAGTCGGTTAAGTGTCCAACTTCGGCTCAGGTCATGATCTCACGATCCGTGAGTTCGAGCCCCGTGTCGGGCTCTGTGCTGACAGCTCAGAGCCTGGAGCCCGTCTCAGATTCCAGTGTCTCCCTCTCTCTCTGCCCCTCCCCTGTTAATGCTCTGTCTCTCTCTGTCTCAAAAATAAATAAACGTTTAAAAAAATATAAAAAATAAAAATCATTTCAGTCATTGCATCATTTATTTTGAAGCTCTGTTAACAGACCCATACAGACATTTATCATTATAATCAATCTTTTTATCTCAGGTACTAGTCCTTGTCCTGCAATCTTACTGCATGGTATTAATACAGTCACTTCACCTTTCATATAGTCAGGAGATGAACACTACATCTATTTCTATTCTTTTCTCATTTAATCTACCTGTATTTTATGATCAAAATGCATGTATTATAAAAAAAGCATATAATTGGTTCTTCATTTTTCCAGCATTATAATCTCAAACGCGATGCTTAGATCATTACATTGAATGCAATTTTTGGTAAGCTTAGGTTCAAATCTATGCTGCTACTGTTTGTTTTCCAGTTTACTTGT
This sequence comes from Felis catus, assembly GCF_018350175.1. Taxonomy (NCBI): domain Eukaryota; kingdom Metazoa; phylum Chordata; class Mammalia; order Carnivora; family Felidae; genus Felis; species Felis catus. Next base: position 136,664,961 of record NC_058375.1, read on the forward strand.
CTTTACTTTGTTCTTGTTTTTTTCAGTTTTCCTTATTTTGAATTGAGTGGGTATTTTTTATGATTTCATTTTATTTACTCTGTTGGGTTACTAGCTTTACTTCTTTGTTTTAGTTTGCTAGTAATTGCTGTAGAGGTATAAAACACATCTTAAACTCCCCATGGTCTGTCTATGTACAATATTATAATGCTCCATGTAGCATAGAATAATATTTTAAGGGTAAATGTCTAACCTTTCCTTGTTGTCTTCTTGTTCTTATACATCTCTTATATATTTCATAAACCTCACAATCTATTTTTATTATTTTTGCTTTAAATATTTTATTATCTTTAATGCGTCTTCAATTTCCAAAAATTTTCTGTGGATTGATGAGGATGTGTCTTTGGTGTAATGTTTGACATGTGATCAATCCATTAAGAGTGGAATGATATTAAAATTCTTACTGCTTTTTATTGTCTTTTGGATATAACAGAGTGATG